>NC_044209.1:16713052-17313052 GCF_900880675.1 Sparus aurata | reverse complement strand
CGCCTGCGGCAACACAATCTAACCATTAATCATCTGTATGGGCTTATCGCAGAGAGTGAGTCTGCAGAGCTTCAGGATCCCTTGTCATGCTCCGCAAAAACATGGAGCCATCGTGCCAAGGTTATTGAAGGTCTATGATGTGGTGATACAGTCGCAGTTGTTTAGGTCATCTGCTGTGTCACACTGTTACTCAGCAGTTTGAACTACCTGTACTTGTCCAGGAGGACTGTACCGCAAGGATATTGCTTGCAGCTTCGACTCAGCATCAAGCAAGCAAGCGAGCAAAGATTCTACTCGGGGGGGGTTGTAATGAGTTTTCTAGATTAACAGCAGAAACGTGGAAAGCATTTTATCCCAAAGGGTGCTAATAATCTTATCGGCATGGCCCAGTGAGCTTTCTATTGAACTGATACCGTTTGAGATTTTCCTCTAAACGTCCGTGTAACCTGTTGTGCTCCTCTTAATCCTGACAAGTGTCAGCAGACCCTGTAAACCTCCCATAGGGGACAGCTGTCCTATTGGCTCAATTGTGAAGTGTCCTGCCTCTATCTGCACTGACAGAAATGACCCAGGGCGAGGTGGATGTGAGAGCCTGATATCAGAGCCACCGCTGTCTGTCTGATAAGGAGTCACACGTGCGAGCAGCTGACACGTCTGAGCCTGTAGAACAAACACAGCACATGTAGCATGTGGCGTAGGACATGCAACACAACGTGCCATCTAACGCACGCTGTTTCACTTTGCTCACAGGCCTCTTGCCTTTTTAATTCAGTAAGTTAAGCACACACAGCAAATCGATATCAGTGGCTGTGCAGACAAAGGATAATGTTCAGGTGACCTCTCAGCGGTTGTAGGATGGAGGTATTCTCTTTGGATTCTGGCGCTGCAGACAAAACTGTGTTTTACAAAGCCACCAGCACTGCAGCAGGGTTGGCATCAGTTGAAAGTATCATGATATTGTTGGCTCAAGTGCAACATTGTGATATTGTAGTTTTAATAAAGTAGTAGTTATAGTAGTTTTATGAAACTGTGGTGAATGTGCTGTAGACTTTTTTTGTGCTGTAGACACTTTTTTTTATGTCTACAGCACATTATGCCTCCACATCGACGATAGACGTGGCCACAGGCGATATGTCTTCGGCTGTCTGTCCATCCTTTCCATTCTTGTGAGCACTGTATCTCAAGAACACCCTGAGGGAACGTCTTGAAATGTGGTGTGAAATGTCCACTATGACTCATGGTATAACTGATTTGATAAAATCGGCTGAAGGTCAAACAGTGACCTCACAAGATCCATTTTTGGCCATTACTCAACAATGATGAATATGACAAATGTCCTATAGGATAAAATAATGAAGTTATTCCTCACCACATCAGGAATGACAAATTGAAGGCTGCGTGAAGGCGTATAACAGAGACAACAGGTACTTTAATTGTTCTACCCAAGATTTTCTTTTGTGTCTTGACTTATAATTGTCATATTATCACATTTTTGTGTGTGAGCTGAAATAACTGAAAAAGGATTTGAGAAGTCACCACAATTTGATATTGCTTAGTGGTTTCAGCCGTTTCTCAAGCAAAATTAAATCAAAGTATTATTTGGATACAGCTTTAAAGTGAGGACTAACTGCTTTTCTCTGTTTATTACCTCTGCCAAGGAGGCTATGTTTTCACCCGTGTCGGTTTGATTGTTTGCTGGTTGGTTGACTGACAAGCGTGACAGGATGACACAAAAAAAACTTTTGTGTGGATCCAGGATTTCTTTTTCACTTTCGAAACCTTTCTGTAATTTCTCAGGCAATAGTACATGAATCCTGGTTCAAAAATCTGGCATATTTCATTTTGAGTTTGGTGCAGATAAAGGGGACTGTTGGGACTTGATGGTGGAATGTACAATGATACAATGTAATACTGTTGGTTGGACAAAAAAGAGACATTACACATTACAAGTTTTTCTAGCATTTCAAAGCCCAATGACAATAAGCACCAGTCTGAGTTATCAAATATGCTGATAGATTAATATATATATATATATGTTGTTTCAAATGAACATGTTTGATTTGGTTGACCTAGTTCTACAAGTGAATAGAGTCCTAGCTGCGACCGTTTAACACACACAAACTGTTCATTTACTCCCCGAGGCCATTTGCTATGAAATGTGAAATGGGAGAGTAATGTGCTGTGAGGTTCCACGTTTCAGCTGCTCCATTAGCCACCATTAAACCAGTGCAGGTGAGCTAATGTAGTGCAGCCGAGCGTCGCTTTGTTGTGTGTCGGAGGTCACGTGGCCGATATTTACTTTCTTGTATAATCAGTCCATTACTCACAGAGGTTATGAGTGGTGGAGGATGGCGGGGAGTATTAATGTGTGGGGCAGTAGACGTCATGATTCAGCTATGTTTCTGCGTATTCTCATATCTTAGCCACAGTTTTCTTTCTTTCTTCCTTTCTTTCTTCTTTTGATCTCGCTCCTGAATAGAAGAGGCATGCGACATGATTACGCACAGATTGGAGTCTTTTCACGACCGCAGGGGACCAAAAAGAAAATCGTATTTACGGTGTCACAGATACAGTAATCTCGTGCCATCTTGATAGCATAATGCCATTAGTATAACGTCAACATTTTTCAACAAAGCCCGAGGTTTGTAAAGGAATCTTCTTGCTTCTGCTCTCTCGTTCATTGCAGGCAGCGAGCCAATCTGTTATCAAACGGCTGAGGATGTGTGCTCGTATATCGTCCTTCGCAACTTAACTATCCTTCCTGTGGACGGAGAGAAACAGTTTTGCGAGAGAGGGGTTGTAAAGAGAGAAAACTGATAAACAGAGTGAGACAGGAAGATGGATAGAGTTGCCCCTTAAGGTTCACCCTGTTCAGGGCTCCACCTGGCTCACAGTCGCAGCAACAGCCTCCGCACAACACATGGGAAAGGACGTTTCCCATCTTCGGCAACACACACACACACAAACACACACACACACTAACTCCAGCTGGGTCCGCCAAGGCTAATTGCCATGGCAACGGGCTATTGAAAGGGGCGAGGGTCAGCTTGAAAACTGGAGGGTCTTTATAGATGGAAGGACTGGCACTCCGACTGGGAGAAAGGGGGCCAAACTGACTTTATTCAGCTAAAATCCCGGCTCTCGTATTGTGGTGAAAAGCCTAGCGAAGGCCTATTTTTGTGTGCGCCCAGCCAAGGATAAACTGAAAGCGTGTAGCGATGCTTCGCCACCGCAGCTCTAAAGGACACCTACACAGATACAAATTGCGCACATTCTGATTGTCAAAGATGTAAACCTTGAAAAAGTGAAGGAAATGGTTACAGTGCCTCTGTGTGACGGCATTCTTGTTACTCAGACGTCTAGGTACAGTGTGAGCTGAGCTGCACATGGGGCTGCGCTCGCTCTCCTTGCCCGCCGTGCACAAGCTCGGGTGATAAATTGCTATCATGAGTCATTGATGCATCCTAAGCTTTTTCTCCCGTGTGATCAAGGGTACAGCAAATGCCAGCGCTCCTTCTACTATGGCGCACACAAGACTTCGCTGACATTGACAGATGGAGCTCACTCTTGAGGTGACACTCACAACAACCCCCGCCCACCCTGCTAGAAGTGCACACTCACAGGCACTTTTTTTGCGACTGGCGTTCAGGCACACTAAATGCAAAGACCCACACATGCAGCCGGTCCGTGGAGCTGTAGTGTCTCGTTAGTGGGCACAGCGGGAGTGTGTGTGTGTGTGTGTGTGTGTGTGTGTGTGTGTGTGTGTGTGTGTGTGTGTGTGTGTGTGTGTGTGTGTGATAAATGGCTTTTTGAATTATGAATGAAGGAAGAGGACGGGGAGCCGGTCCACCCTGAAACCTGCTACAGCACTCAGCCTGCATGGATCAACAGTGCATGTTTGTGTGTGTGTGTGTGTGTGTGTGTGTGTGTCTAATGTACAGTTAAAGTGTGTTTTCCTCTGTGAATTCCTTTGTGTCTGTTGTAAAGGCATGCCTGGGTATTTTATTATTAGGGGTGCAGACCGTGAAATGAATTTTTAGAGTGTCTGAGTCCAGTTTTAGCTCTCTCTTGCTTTAAGAGTGACGAAGCCTCACTTTTAGAATTGCTTGTCCCTCACATTCCTGTCTTTCTCTGGCTTTTTTCATACACCCACACAACTGCCAAACTTAACTGAGCTCCCTTGGGTTCTGATTAATACACCTGCCATTACATACTGTAGTTGCATCCCCATGGGACTTTATTTCGGAAAAATATGTATGATAGTGGACGGAGAGAGACAAATAATACTGGATAACGGAAGTGGCGGGACTTTGGCACTCTATATGTGTCATTTGGGTTCAGTCAGCTATTTGCTATAATTGCCAACAGCTAACATTTTGGGACCAGGCTATTTAGCTATTTGGAGCTAGGATAATTGCTGTATTAAAAGTACTCATCACGAAAGTTACATTGCTGATGCTTGGAATGTTCAAGTTTAGCACGGCAAACTTAAAGCTGCTGTGAATGCTGTCCGTTTTTGCAGTTAGCAATCTCCTCCCACCTCCCCGCGTCACCACATAGACGTGCAGCGATAATCGTCAGACATGGCGGCAAAAGGAAGGAAAATTGTCGGAAAATAGAGCTATTTAACAGTTATTGTAATAAAACTATATCATTTACAGTTACCACTTTGGCAGCTGTAGCTCAGGGGGTAGATTGGGTCGTCTAGTAATCCCGGCTCCTCCTAGCTGCATGTCGAAGTGTCCTTGAGCAAGACACTGAACCCCAAATTGCTCCTGATGGCCTCTGCCATCAGTGTATGAATGGATGAATCTGACCAGTGTTGTAAAGCGGCTTTTCCAGTATGAGAAATATGAGACCATTTACAGCAGCATCGCAGGTCTCTCTTTCTTCATCTGTTTTTAATGTCCTGTATTGAGTGACGGAGTTCAAGGTGTTCCCAGCATGCCTTTGCCGATTGAAAACATAAATTGGGTCCCGTCTTGATACACTACATAGTGAATACTTGGTGACGCACTACCAATATAGATGTGTTGTGGATCACAAGAGCTCACACTCGACACTGCACTTCCTCAGCCATACGCCTACTAAGTGTGAAATTGAGGGGCAGATATACAGCATATTCACATATGCAGGCAGTCAGAGACTAACATTCCATTTCAAGTTGATTGAAATTTCAAAAATGGCCTGATTAATGCATGAGGCTGTGAGTGTTGGTGTGCGCGCTCAAACAATCAGTCAATAAATCAGTTAGTCATTTAACAGAAATCTCAGCGATGACGGCTCTGTTTGCTGTGATGGCTGTGGCTGCTGAAATATTCATACCAACAGTTTGCTGGTTACATGAACGTTATTCCCGATTTTGTCCGTCACAGTTTCATCTGACTGTTTTTTTACTGTCACTTTTGGTTTTGGGCTTTTTCTTTTGCAGTTACTTGGACCAAATAGGAAGACTTAAAGTAAAACAAAAACATTATTGCTAGATAAAAAAAATATATTTCTACTGGAAATTTCTTGTTACTTAACCAATGGCCTACATACCTAAACAACAATAACCCTCTACCACAAGGTAACAGCAGCGTCGGTGTATAGCTGTGGTTGGTTCCTGTCTCAGACTCGGCTTCCTCACTGGCTCCTGTGTGGGACATCCCTACTGTGTCCCCTCCAGCTGTCAGCTGATCCTCCATCCACATACTTTATCGCCCCAGGAATCCCCCATGCTGTCACTCCTAAAGGCCATTGCTGACTTACTGCATGTATTGATGTGTGTGTGTGTGTGTGTGTGTGTGTGTGTGTGTGTGTGTGTGTGTGAGAGAGAGAGAGATAGAGAGAGAGAGTGTGTGTGCTAAGTACCTGTTACATTCCTGACAGCGGTCATTCCCCATCCTTTTATCACTTTCAATCTGTCTCCATCCGTGTCACGCCTCCTTTCTGCCTCCCTTTTTTTTTTCCTGTTTTTCTACCCTCCATCTTGCTGCTGTCTCACTCTGTAACTGTTGAGTAGGAGTGCTGCCTCCGCTGTTTTTGAAATGACGCCTGCATCAACAAACATTACAGCAACACTTATCTTAACAGGCTGCATATCAAATTGTTTCCGGCCCTTCTGTCTGTGCTTGACCATGAGATTTAATGAACCCGTCAGTTTCCACTTTTTAAGCGGATGTGGGTCAACAGTGCAAACAGCCGTGTGTCTCTGTTTCAGGCAGCGCTTTCTGTGGTGCTTTTAGGTTCGCAACCTGATTTGCCCCAGCTGTATCTTTGGCCTGCTTTCTTTTTGAGTTTCCCTTGAGTCCTCGGAGAGTGGCTGGCCAGAAGATCCGGCGCATTTTTATCAATGACCCCTAGTGACTATGCCATTACGCAAAACCTTGAGCAAAGCAAACTCTGTGGAGACAAAGCAGGAGAAGAGGATGAGAGGGAGGGATGTTTGTCTGTGTTGGCTGTGAGCTTTGATCATTTACCCAGAGCCACAAACTCAGTCACTGTTTAATCGATATGTGGAGCGCTGCTCATAGCTGCGGGTCAATAGCGTGTCAGCTCGACATAATTCAGCATGTGAGGAAATCGAATTTCCTTTAGAGCCTAGAAATGTCACAGAAAATATGTGGTTTTGTTTTGTTCCAACTCCTGACGAGAAATTTATAAGGAAGTGGTTCCCCAGAGGAAAATTTTACTGCTCAAAGCTTGCTCCTTTATGGCTATGGAGCCGTAAAGGAGCACAATGAGAGTTCTCATTTCAGTCTCGTTGTAGTATTTTTTGGTCTCAAACATTTCTCATTCGTTTCTCCTAAAATTCCTTAGGAACAATAGGTGAGACTTGAGACTTTACCGCTTAAACCTTGCTCCTTTCCAGCACTGGGGAGACATTCTGAAACTTCATTGAGAGCTTGATGAGATCTCCTTTGAAACTTACAGGGAGCCCAAGTTGAGATTTTCTGCACCTGTTTCTCAGGAGAAACAATTGAGAAACAGGAGAAATCAGCCACAGCCTCACTTTGGTCTCACATAGATCTCATAGTTGTCTTGTAGAAATGAATGAGACACTACTGAGATCTCTTTTCCAATTTTCGTTTCCTCTGGGTCCTTTCAGTGGTAATTTTCTCCTTTTTTTTTTTTTAAAGATGAAGGCAGCAGACTGAGAAGGTTGTGGGCCGAACCAACTGATGGTTAATATCATCATGAAGAAGAGGGACACCATTAGTATTTAATAATCACACCGCTTGTGTAATGTGTAAAGGAATTAAATAACACATAATACAATGACCTAATTGTAAAAGTACATTTTAAGGGGAGATTTGAATCATAATTTTTAATACCCTGGGCTGGAAGTGTTGCTTTTCCCCTACATCCAATGCTAAATGGACCATTTAAAAACTAACTGTCATCATAAAAATGCACCGTCACAAAGCCGAAACTTGGCAGTTTTGCATAGCTTGTAAAAAATTGATATGTTTGAGATAATTTTCACAGGACAGGACAATGACAACACCAGCGAGTCGTTAAGATTTCATGCTGTGCCACCGCTCCGAAGGGCTTAAATATTTTATAAAAAAAAAGTGAAAGCCTGGATGGGGAAAAAAAAAAAAAGATTTCATATCTATTTTAAAAAATGCAATGTAGATCACCACTATAAAGAGAAAAAAATAAATCTTTGAAACATATTGAGCAGGAAACAAGTGAACTGGACAGATGTGCTGAATTGCAGAAGGAGCCATGTGGCTGGCATTATGGTGGAGATGAAAAGAGTGTCGGGGGTATTAGCATTCAGCGGGTGGTTTGATGGAGGAGAGCAAGATGGTGCAAAAAAGATGAGGTGGAGAGCGAGGCTGAGCTTTTTCGGGATGATGTCAGCCATGGCAATCGTTCGCAGGAAAAAGCCCGCACGGTGACGAGGCACATGAATATTGGCTCGGACAGACAGACAGTGAGTTACAGTGATTGACAAAAGAGGGAGAAAACACAGGCCACTGAGCAATGAATGGTGTGTGTGTGTGTGGGGGGGGGGGGGGGGGGTTTAAAGATTTTGGAGGGATTTCAACTGTATCTATTGTTCTGCCAGCAGACCATGCCAGCCCGAGACCGTCAAGGATGGAGGCACAGAATAGAGAGCGAGCACAGAGTGAGACAGACAGCAAAGCGAGAGTTAAAGACTTTGGAGTGATGTCAAGTGTTTCTATTGTTGACGGGGCCGGATTGAAGCCAGGGGGAGAAAGGAAAAACCACACCGGCCAAATATGGAACTTTTGTTTTCGTGCCACCCATGTTTACAGCATCGAGGGGGACAGAGAGAAGGGAAGGATATCGACAGATTTTGTTGATTGCAACAGGAAGAGAGACTCGTTGCTGCTGGGACAGTGTGTGTGTGTACGTGTGTGTAAGCAGAGAAGTACTCTTGACGTAACTCACAGTTCTGAGACGTGTTTTTGTCCCAAACCTGGAGAGCTAATGTCCTGAGAAAGCCCAGGTGGTGTGCAGGACTTGCTGTTTCTTTTAATGAGCTTATATAACTGACACCAAGAGGTCACCATGGGTTATCTGGAGTCAGCACTGTATTAGTTTAGCTGCACGGCAATGAGTTTGACGTGTACAGTACTCTAGTTGTATCCAGTTTATATTTAAGTACCGCTTTACACAGCATTATGTTTACTTATCCAGTATAGTTTATCAGGTGTATCGGAATTACAAACCATGACTTCTGCAGTGGTTCGTAGCAGCGAATGTTTGCGGTTAGGGAACCACTGCACCAGAGGGGAATAATAAACAGGAGGCAGCGAGCAAGAATAATAACAGGAAAAAGATGCAGGAACGCTTACTGATTTCATTATAATCCTGCAACAGTATGCCTACCTGAAAAAGGAAAAGTCCACCCAAAAATGAAAATTCAGTCAGTGTCTAATCACCCTTGTGCAGATGGAAAGACGGATGAAGTTTTGTAGTCCACAAAACATTTCAGAGTTTCACAGCAAAACAGCAGTTGAGCGTTTGCACCCACTTTAGACGGGGTGCAAGCTAAAACATTTAGCCTAGCAGCAAATGAGAAGATTTTGGCTTAACCCTTCCTGAGACTTGGATTACACCAGACGAGCTGTTTGAAGCCATTGTAAATTTTTTCCAATAGTTTTTTTTTTTTACGTTTCAAAACAAGTCCCCAAACTTTACCTGACCTTTCATCGGCATGAGAGCGAGTAGATAGTGACGAAGTTTTAAATTTTATGCGAATTTAAATGTAAAAGTCATTAGTAGGAGTCTGTTGCAATGTTGTATTTCTCTCTATTTTTTCAGGGTTTTTTTGTCATAATTTACTCAAACTAAAATAAAACAAGTTTATTTCATTTTGACAAAGCAGGCAGTAACAACGAGGTAGCCGGGCTACCACCATAACGTCATCTTATAATTATGGGCATTTCATATTGCACCATCGCTGTAGGTCATGATCTAATACTTTTTCCTGGAAACTCGATTTTGAAACCGTTTTCTGGATAAAATAACCAAATGGCTTTTTTGGCTCGTGCAGTGAAAGAAAACCCAGTAAAAGTCAAAGCACTTCATCAATGACGCCAAAAATCTTGCAAACCAAATATTTCCATGAAGCATATTTCCAGGAAGCTCATTGATTTGCAAATTGTCCAACAATGGCCTCATCAGCGGGAGATATTTGAAGAGCAGCTACCGTGGTGGAAACAGTACATCAGAATCTCTGCTGTCTTTACGGCACTATTATATCTCCCGGCCCTAATCTCCTTTAAATCCATCAGAGGCGCGCTGTAATAAAACATTGATAAATTACGGCGTTGGATACAAGCCCAGTGCACATGTAAACATGAATCAGCGTTTTGCTCATCGTGTAATCGTCTTGTTTATGAATGTAGTAAATAGAGCAAAGTGTGAAACATCCGCTCCTCTGTATCATTCATTCAACACTGAAAGTCTTATTGGCTGTTAAAACATCTCCGTTCGACATTCTCCGACAGAGGAGACAGTCTCCCCTGATTTGACGTTGTGAATAAATTCTGCTCATCCTTCTTAACATGCCCTTTTTTAATGACTCAGAGGCGACCCGTACACAGAACAAGTGTAAAAGATAAAAATGAAAAGGAAGGTCAACGCTCGCCCTCCCCCACTCCCGCTCGCCCGCGGCTCTGGAGACGCACACAAACTCCCCGCCTCTCCTTTACTGTCAGAAATGACAGCATGAGTCCCTGGGTGATTCCTCATGAAAAATGTATGTGTGTGTCTGTCATGTTTTCTGACTGAATGGGTTCACTCACAGACGGCACATTTGCAAGTTCCGTTCCACCAACACCACCACCAATCAACTCAGGGACTCAATCTGTCCCCTTCCTCTCTCTTAGTCTACTCTTTTATCCTCTTGAATTGGTGCCAAAATCTCTGCAATGTCTTCCTCTTCTCGCTCCGTCCTCTCCTCTGTGAGCCTTGCTGCAGCAATAAAGTCCTTCTAAACAACCTGTCACACTGGACAGTTTTCCTCCTGTTGCACCTGCCCTTGTCCCCCCTAGACAGGGACAGGATGTACAGTATATCCCAGGACTGGGACGCAGTGGAGGGAGAAGGAGGGGGGCTGCTTGCTGGCAGTGCCAACTGGCAAGGAGAGCTGCCCGGCCCAGCAGGGCTGGTTTCTCTGCACCACCTGCTCCACTGGCCTCCTGCTCTGATACCTGGCCCAGGAAGGCAAACCTGTCATTACTGGAAGATAATGTGTGTGTGTGTGTGTGTGTGTGTGTGTGCTGATCCAAGCATATCTGCCAACTCCCCTACCCTCTCGCCGTTGCCCTCTGTGTTCTGCTGCTCTTAGTAAGCCTCCCTGGGATAGCGACATTTGCTGCTCGGTCCCACTTGGGTTGCAAATGGAATTTGAAAGGAAAGGTGTTGCTTTGAGATAAAAGATCTAAAACGGTCATTCAATGGCTAATGTACCTGTAGCATGTGCTTTTAAGAAAAGGAAAAACCCTGAATTTATCTATCTCTCTCTTCTCCTGCGCATCTCAAGGGTACATTTTGATTTATTTTTTCTTTAAATAACAGTTTGGCCTTTTATTCCCCCTTTTTGTGTTCTTTGCTGGAGGGCAGTTTAAGGTTGTGTCTTTGGCGCTTGGTCATTTACATTACAGCTAATAAATTCTCTTTGCTCAGGGTCAAACCAATCGGCAGAATAAATGTTAGCTAAGTACGTTCCCCGCAAAACCACAGAATAGTTCAAACTGTGCTTTTCTTTATGTCGTTACTTATTTATGTTGAGGTTCAGTTTTTCACAGGAAAGACACCCGGGTACAAATTTGTTGTTATAAGGGGGGGTTATGATCTCCTTGAAAATAACAAGTTTTTCCACTTTTGCACCAGTCGCCTGTAACTCCTGATGTGACAGCCTACTATTAACCATTGTAATGTGAATGTGAAATGGCATGTTTTGCACAAATATTAATCTGGTACATAGCTTATGCCACGTACAAACTTATCTGTGGAGGTTAACCACCAACATGTAATCCTGGGCTGTCAGGACCGCTTGTGTGTTGCACTCAACTTTTTTTATGTGTACGTTTGATTCGGCACACCCAAATTCTGCCCCTCTTAGCATCATGCAAAGAGGAGTTCAGGGGCGGCCGTTGTCCCTGAAGAGCTCTGACGTGCCAATGAGAGGCAAGAGGAAGGGAGGAGTAGAGGTGTTGTTGGTTTGCAAAGTGCTTTTCTCATGTCGCTGTCCTCTGTCCTGAACAAAAGGGCCTGGAGAGGGAGATAATGTGACTGGGCTCTCATGGGGAAAGGTTATCTACTGTTCCCTGTCAGCTGATAGCACAGGACAGGACACTTCAAGTCCCATAAGCCTCCTGCTAATGATGCTCTTCAGTTAGCCCAGGGTCACCAGAGATAAGAGGGACAAATACATGCATGTGTATGTGTCACAGACGGATATTCAGACACACACAGCTGGAAAGAAACAAGACACATCAATTGGAATAGACAGCATGAAGTCTTCTGACCTTTTTCCTAAGCGTGAGGTCTTCAGAGCACAGCTGCATTCTGTTGATGTTGGACGCTGTTGAAGCAGACAGTGGATCCAGCTGTTGGTCAGGCCAGTTTATCAGCAGTTTACTGCCCGACAACACTGTAATGTTTGCTGCCTAAACGTTGGGTCGTAAAGGCCGGGAGATCGTCCTAAAGTGGCCAGGACCGGGCGTGCAAACATCTGCAGACACTTAAACTCACGTAACCCCTCATACAAACACACACAGAATACATACGGCACGGCACACCGCTGCGAGCCCCCTACGATTCATCTTGCTCTCCTCTGGCTGTCAGGGCTCTGAAAGCCGTCTGACCACGAGATGCGATCAATCTAACGTACATCATCATTAACCTGTGAGAGGGAAGGCCGTGGGTTCCTGTCTTTGTGCGTGACCCGTGTTTCTCTTCTTTGGTCCGACAAAGGGAGAGGGCGCTGAAATGTCTGAAATGGAGCCAGCAACACATTGATTTTGATACAAGTCAAAGCCTAACAAGAAGTGATGGAGGAAGCAGGCCACAGCTGACCTCCTGTCTCCGTCGTTTCCCTTCAGCTTTGAGATGTTTATGTTTGAGATTTTTTCCCCCGTTCGTATTCATGTCACGCACCTTGTTTTTAATCGACTTCTTTAAGTGCATTTAAAAAAATATATTGGGTCATTATTGATTCACCCACTATCAATTCTTCTCTGCTCTCTCCGCTGTTCACCCTTTCTCGCCAGTGATGTGTTAGTGCGCACATTATCTAGCCCTGAATGACTTCATTATCTTTAATAAGGTGTTACAGTGTTGGGGAATAGAGGCCGAGTGGTCCGGTGATTTCTGTTTTGGTGGATTTGGCTTGCTTCTCTTTTTATATAGTTTTATTATTATTCGGCAAGCGCTAATGCTTTTATAGGAGATATATAATTTGCATTTATCGTGACTCTAAATATATTAATAAATAAAACTGTGTGACTCACAAAGTAGTAGTTATGAGTGTTTCAGTCCGAGAAGGATGTGAGTGTCTCTTTGACTCAAATGCTCCCAATCTGGCTCGTAGAAAGATCTCAGTGAACAGACGGGAACAAATCACACTGAACCTGGGACGTTGTTTGTCATTTCTTTGCTCCTTAAGATGTATTTACCTGTGTTACTTACCTACACAGGCTGAGAAAACGACTGTGTGTCATTTAAAGTCAGTTTATCTTCAGAGAGGTTTCGGGGGGGGGGGGGGGGGGGATCGAGACATAGGAGGGAGAAGAGTAACCCCGCTGACCCATGAAGTCAGTGCATGTCACGTTAGGAGGCAGCGATGGATTTGATTAGCAAACAAATGGAATCAGTCAGTGCAGTGTGTGTGTGTGCGTCTCCGTTTCTGGATCTGGTCTTTGAATCTCGGTCACACTCGCACAATCTGAAAGGCAGTCGAGAGCTTTCCCCTCGGTGTCCTGCTGCCTCTTCTTGCTGCATCACTGGTGCGAGGAATTAGTTCTTTGTTACTGCTGTTTGCCGCCCTCATTTCCCATCCCTGAGTCCTCATCCACCTGGCTATCGACCCAGCTACAGCGCACCCATCCATCTACACCTCCGCTCCGTTGTGTGTATATGTGTTTGTCTGGTTGTGTAGGTGGTTGGAGGGGGTGTATTTTTTTTTCTGTGCGGCCTTATTGCCCGTGTGTTTACATTGGCTCCTCTGTGTGCTTGATTTCTTATTTTTCGGGCCGCTGCTTTAAGCCGTGTGTGCATGCGTGTTGTTGCAAATACGACTGCGTACCCTTTGTGTTGAGTGTGTGGTCTCTTCGGGAGTGTGTGTGTTTGTGTGTGTGTGTGTGTGTGTGTCAGAGAGTGCAGCCCCAGGGTGGCTCAGCACAGGCGAGGCAGTGGCAGGCCTGTCTGAAGTACTTAGAGGAGACAATGCTCAGTGCCCAAGGTTGTGGCTTCACTGACAGTTAAATTATGTGGCTAAGCACACGGTCACAGGTACTTACCTAGACTGTTGACATACACACACACTGATATCTGTTACTGTGGCTGTGGCTTGTCACAACAGTTCTGGCAAACACGGGAAAATATGAAAGGAAAGTTCAGATACAAATGTTTGGTCTCCTTTAGCTCAATGGAGTAGCCATGTTTATGGTGCAAAGCACTTCAGGTGTGTCAATTTTGTTTTCCTTTTCCTATTTTATCTGAACTTCCTACTTCCTATCTGTCTTGATATGATATTTACGCATCATTGCCTTTAAGGTATTATTCCTTTAACATGCATACCTGCATCCAGGATGATGTTTAACCCATCTGCCTCAACTGGAAAGCACTTTGGGTCAACTCCTCTTGTTTTTAAATGTGCTGTCTAAATGAAACAAACTCAACGTGATTTGACTGTCTGAGCAACAAAGTTGGTGATACAAACCTAAACAGGAAGTGCACCATATGTCTGCAATGCTCATTAAAACTTGCTCTGTGGGAGCGTCCTGGTAACCCACTGGTCCAAGGCTGCAGAAGAGTTAAAGGAAATCTCACTGAGATCGTGACATGTGCAGGTTTGCATGTTGTCAAGAAAGTGAAACACCTTCTGTTTCATCCCTGCATTGCCATGTTTTGTGTGTTTGGGCAAAGCAGTCATTTCAGAAGGCTAAATCTTGGAATTGCACAAACACACATGTTACTTGTAGAAGTAATGGACGTGATAACAATGTTGAAAGTGAGAGGACGCAGGTGTTCAAATATTTGGCCCTGGCCTGCTGTGTCTGCTGTGTCATGGTCACAGAGGGCCTCACCTGCATGAGCTTCACACGGAAGGTAACGCTTTGTAAGAGTTACCTAATAGGTAATAAAGGCTTCTTACAAGTGCTAAGAACATGATTATTAACAATATGTATTGATAAGACTAAATAAGTGTTAATAACAGCATCATTAACATGATTATTGTTAATTAGAAGTTTTTTATGAGCACTGATGAGAAGCTTTTTACCATTTTATAGACTGTTTAAGAATTATGATAGAAGTCTTATGAGTTTCTTATTCTTGTTTAAAATAGTATTTTATTCGATTGTTAGAAGGACCCTAATTTAAAGCATAACCAAATAATTATCTCAATACAGAGGAAATACATTGGAAATTATGTATGGGAGGATTTCAGCACCTCTATACTGAAATTTCCTCCTCAGGCTATGTAGGAGGGGAAGAAGAAATAGTTGTGATGGCAGAGGAAATGACAACAGACAAATTAACCTGTGGACCTCGAGAGAAGTGTCAGCTGTTCATGTGTGGTGTTGTTCTCATAAGCAGCCTCATCTCTTACGGCTCATCTATCTGGTTCTTGATTTTAAAAAAAGAAAAAAGAAAAGTCCCACACAAGTGCCTGACACCTCATATTTATGAACATGTTTATGGAAACAAGACTGACTCATGTGCACGACCTTGGCTTCCTCGGCTGGGAGATATTGATATTCACTGCTTCTCCCTCTCTTGAGTCCAGCTTCATGCCAGGAACCTGCTAATGTAATTCACAGAGGGAGCTCATCCTGCAGGGTGCTGGGCCTCTGCTGAATCCTAAAAGCAAACCACCGATACCTTCATCCACACAGCGATGCCTAAACCCAACTCAGACCTGCTTCAGTTTCATCTGATCTGCCAGTGATAACACTCCTCTCTCTCTGTTTCTGTCTCCCCAGGCCTGAAGACCTACTTGATCTCCGGCAGGAAGGTGGAGCCACAGTCTCACTGCGGCTGCTCTCAGGTGGGGTTGGCTGAGCACGCGGATCCTCATTGCCCCGCTGCTTCAGTGGTGATAACGCCTGACGGAGCTCCTTCAACAGGCACCCTCCCTCCTGAAGGTGCTAAGGTGAGCTCCCACTATCTCTGAGATAATTATATGAAACATTAGCCGTGTTGTCGAGGAAGTAAGTATATTTGTGGTATCATCTTTTGGTTGCCTGAGGAGGAACACTGAACTGCATGTTCTGCTCCAGCCTCTTTGATGTTCATCTTTTTCTCTCTCCATGTACTTTTGTGTATGTGGGCGTATTAGAAGCTTTGATAGATATTTTTCATTTTTTTGCATGCAAGGAGCTTCCTTTTCGTACGAGTGGAAAAGAAAAGAAAAATATTGAATCCTTGTGATTCCCATGTACCTGAATTTGTCCATGTGTTTCACGTAATTATACAATTGTAACTGTAGGCACCCTGCAAGGTTTGGAGCCTTGTGTTGATTTCCCTCTTCGCTTTCGGTACTCCTGCATGCGTGAGCTTCCATACATCCACTTCAACTTGGTTTTATTTATATAGCACAAAGCACATTGCCGCAGTGGGCTTCATAACCTGTACAGAGAACGACATCATATGTACTTAGACCCTGATTCAAGTAAGGAAAAAATGGAAGAATAAAAGTAGATTGTTCGGCTTCAGCAATATCCAAAATTTGATATGGAGATATTGTTCAGTTAAGTTAACCCCCCGCTTATAGGAAAGACGAAACGTAGCCTCATTCAAATCCCTTGGTTTCTTTAAACCTGAAATATTGCCAAATCGGCAAGCTGGTTTTCTTAGATGCTCCTCCATTTATGTTTGTGAAAACACTGCGTGCATGCTACCATATCAGGCCAATTAACCTGTAGTACCTCCAAATGATCAACAAGCATTGCCAGCACTACAGTGCGACTGCTCCGAGTGCATTTTCTTTTCAAAATAAAATCCTGAAAATGATGTAATAGTTGTTGAATATTTGATATTGTGCAAAATATTGTATATATGGGGGAAAATATTGTGATATTTGATCATATTCATGTCAGCCCGAGCGTGGAGATCGTAAAGTATATGTGAAGGGATGTGCATCCAGGAGGACGACCGAGCAGGCCGACGCATCGCTGACCTCCTCTCAACCATAGTGACCTGGAAGAGGACATGCCACACAAGATAATCAGCAAAACAACTATCAGAATGTATATACATGATAACAAAGCAGACACACAGAAAACATAAGTGAGAAATCATCCATGAGGGGGCCCTAAGGGTATAATTACGATTCAGGTCTGGCATATATGAGGTGCTCCGACAACTGAGTGAAAAGAGAAGGAAAAGGAGGAGGGGAAGGCTTGGAGACGAGAATCTTAAAACAAAACAATGACATCTTATTAACTCTGCAGTGCAGACGCTGGATTCCCCAGCAGGCAGCCTACACAATAATAAGTGACCCATCATCACAGTTTCCTCATCAACCCCGAACATGTCGGTCCACTGCCTTCCTCCTTAGCTCTGCCTTCAAGGGAGATTTCTCATTTGCTTTCAAATTGTACCACCAGGTCATGGACTCACCAAACACATTATTCCCTTATAATTACCCTCAAATCCCTGCACCGCTGTGCCTTATATCCACCCCAATTAATCCTCCCTTCTCTGTACACATTTGCGCCCTGTGATCCCTGCACAGATCTTTCAGCTCTCTGCCAAGCTAGTCGGAGGGGGGAGGGGTACTTTGGGAGCAGGGAGACGGGAAGCCCTTCTCAGGTCTCTCTGGCTTCACCTGATGAGTCCTCCATTTACAGCGTCTCATCTCCTGAGTGGCTCTCACACAAACACAGTCATGAGGGATCACACTCAGCAATCTTGAAAAAGGCTTAATGACATTTGAATGTGAGAGAGGATCTATTCTAAATGTAAGCACGTGTGATCTGGCGTGTGCTACCTCGCAGTGTGTAGGGGGTGTTTTCTGGGTTCCCATTGCTTAGTATTTTTGCATGTCTGTCATGCATCACCCAGATCTCTTACAGACACACACTTGCGCGTGCTCACACTTTCCATTCTCTTTCAAGTGGATGGGTGTGATGAAAATAAAAGACCTTGAGCCCGCGTAGACCTCCTCTACGCCTCTTGTTTACTCTCCGACTCCCTTTTCGTTTCTGAGGGCCCTGCTGCTGCTCCTGTTAGTGTTGTCCTCATTGAAACAAGTAATGTCAAGCCAATAAAATGTGTAAGATGATTGCGAGACACGTCACAGCATCCCTAGCTTGTGTTAAAGTGACAAGTCTCGTCTTTTGCTGCCACAATTCTGATTCGTTTTTTGTCGGTTTGTCATCCCTCAAGACTCTTGATCTCGATCTCTGCCGTCTTTTCATGTTTTTCTCCGCTCATATGCCTCGCTTGATCTGCGTCTCTCCCGTAATTAATTCTCTTTCTTCTCTCTTGCCTCCATATGCTGCATCTCCCTCCATACTGCCCCCCCCCCCCCCCCCTTCCAATCTCCCTGCAGTCTCCCTGTCTATCCTGCAGTGTGGTCCTGGTACCAGGGGAGGATCAGGTTCTGGACGAAGGAGGAGCGGTGCACAACGGCCGCCATGACGATCACAAGACCAACAACAGCAAGGTTATCCGTTGTTGTTACCTGAACCAAACTGATGAGGCTTTAAAGGTCCAGTGTGTAGGATTTAGGGGGATCTAAAGGCAGAAATTGAGCATTTTAATCCCAATTATGTGTTCATTCGTGTACAATGGAAAGCCTGAAACTTTGGCCGATTGTCGCTTCGCCTCACATTGCAATAAATGGCCAACAAGCTTGTATGTTAAGCATTTGCTGTACTTCGCCATATTCATACTTCACACTTTCGCTTAAATAGCCACTTCTAATCAAGAGCATTTCTCATAAAACGTCGCTCTTGGTGTTGTGATGGTTGAAATCATGGACTACTTCAGCAACAGCTTTCCATTTTTTCCCCCTGTTTCTCTTCTTGTGCACTTATTCCCTTAGCTATCAGCCAATCAAAGTGATTTCTCCCACCAAAGGGCTCTGCTGCTGATTCAACATGCTCAGTTGACCGGAAATCGCTGACATACTGCAAAAACTAGGGCCACAGAAGCTCACAGATGACCCAACATTGGCAGACTGCCTGCCTAGTGTGTCACTGGGTTTAGATTGAGCTTTTTATATCTACACTGAGGACAGGTCCTCTTCCACGGAGTCTACCATGTTGCAGCTGCGACCTCACCGCTGGATGCCATTAATCCTTCCCAATGGGAAGGTTTCCATTTGAACTGTTTATCTAAGATGATCAATGTCTGACTTGTTTCAGTTCAAAGAAGAGTTTTTCACTGCAAATGTGTATTAACACTGTA
The DNA here is from genome assembly GCF_900880675.1 of Sparus aurata. Lineage (NCBI taxonomy): Eukaryota > Metazoa > Chordata > Actinopteri > Spariformes > Sparidae > Sparus > Sparus aurata. The sequence continues at coordinate 17,293,945 of NC_044209.1, read as the reverse complement.
GTATTTATTCTGAAGTTTCATCAAATATTGGAGAATAGTGAATCAACTCTGGTTCTGTTCACTCACGCCCAGAGGCAAATTGAAGGACACAAAAGTAGTTCACAGAATTGGAACTCAACGAGTCCCAGATAAAGTGTGCTACAGACACATGCATTTTAAATTGCCATGATTCTTTGGCTTGATATCAGTTTGTCATTGCTGACCTATTTCCAAAGCAAAGATCCATTATCACCCCTTCTTTTTTTAGTTAATGTAGGTCTTCTTTTACCCTTCTCTTCACTGTAGGACTCTTCAAATCTAAAGTGCTCCCCAGCGGTGTCTGCAGGGCGCAGCCCCAAGGCTCTGAACGGCCTGCTCAACCCTCAGCTGGAAGCCTTGAAGAACAGCCAGACGTCACTGTGTGAGATGCTGCAGGAGAAGGAGAAGAAGACGTGGAGTGGAGGAACTATGGGCATGGACCACTCGGCACTCATCCCTCTTCGCTCCAAAAACTTCAGGGAGAGGAGCGATGCTCACTTTGTGGATGTTATCAAGGAGGACAGGTTTGAATATAATATAATGATAGACAGTTGATCAGTAAGTCATTAAAGGTCATCAGTCTTGGTTGTTCATCTGAAATGTTTGGCCAAATTCGAACAAGTTGATTGTAACATATGAAATCCCAGCTGAACTCTCCTCTGTGCCTGTGACAGCCTTATGAAGGATTACTTCTACAAACCTCCCATAAACAAGCTGAGCCTCACCTTCCTGGAGAAGAGCCTGGAGTCTGCGTACCGGATAAGCTACCAGGAGGAGGTGTGTATGTGTGTGTGTATGTGTGTATGAGCTGTTTGTATGCATGACATAATGGTACTTGTCTGCCTGTGTGTTTCATGAGTGTACATGCACAAGTGCGTTTATTTTTGACTTTATAAACGAGTGCTATAGCTTATAAGGTAGTTATCTTTGGTCTGACTGTGATCTGAGATCATCAGAGTTTCACAACTAGCAGAGAGAAACTGTGTGTTCATCCCATCTCTGCTGTCTCCACCTGTAAGCGTGAAATGTTCCGTGAAATGTTCCCTGTGTTTGCGGGTGTCTTTTACTTCTCTGTTTGTGTTTCCGCTGCGTGTCTGTGTTTTGTCTGTGAAGCCTGTTTGCACTGCGTTCTGACCAGACCGGTCAAGACTGCGGCAAAGAGAAATCACTGCAGGACCTTCGGAGTAGTTTTGTATTAGGTTGTGATGTCCTCTGCTGGTGTAAGCTTAGAAGTGCATCTTATCATTCTCAAGGCTGCAACTGTTGCTACATCATTAAGTCTAGAGTGTGACTCATTGGCACAATAATGTGGAGGGATTTCAATGGAGACTTACTAATTAAGACTTCTAATTATTGATCATTATCCTGAATGAGGATCTTTTGTTAATTCATGTTCTAATAACGTCTTTTTGATTGTTCCTGCTATGTTTTTCCCCTTCATCTCTCTCTCCCGCCCAGGTGGAAACCCAAGCAGTGGTGCAGACGTTCGCCAGCCAAACATTTAGTTCTTTCCTGGACATGCTGCTGTGCTGTTCGGTGTTTCTGGCTCTCTCACTGGCCTGTTTCCTTCAACCGCTTGTCAGCCAGCAGAGTCTGTCCACAACGGCGCTCATTCTGACAGCTGTAGCCACCCTGCTGGAGGTTACGGCTCTGCTGATAGCTATACGGTGAGATACTGGGTAAAGAGAGGAGGGCCATGAGCCAGATCCAGCCTGCAAGACAATGTCGGGAGGAGCCCCCCACACGTTTAAAAATGTATTGTTGTGTCCTGTTATACATTTTTGGGGTATTTTTTTTGCCAAGAGGGTTTCACTTGGCCTGCCAGATCTTTCTCGCAGAAAACTGTTAAATTAATCACTGTATATGCATTATTTTTTTTGAGGTAAAAATACTTATATTAAAAATATGAAAGACAAGACAAGTCAATTAGGATCAACTTGGGATCATAGAACCACATACTTTTTTAAGGAATTAAGAAAAATCATGTTGGTATTTTTCCACCCATTTTCTAGGCATAAACAAATGAGACACAACTATTTGGATCAAACTTTAAAAATACCTCTTAAGGCTTCTATAAAGTTCCGTTTTGCATCTTAACAATATAGCACAATACAATAGGGGCTTCATTTTGGCCCGTCTCCTACTATTAAGTTTCACTGTAAGCCCTCCAAAGCAAAAGTTTTTGCACTTCTGGTTTAAAGTAATCAATTCATTTAAAGGCAGAAAACACAACAAGAGAATTGGCTATTTGCTTCATGTCTGATCTTTAGCAATTTACGACTAACTTTGCAACTTGTCAACTTTAAAACATCAGTTATGACAGCAACAAAATACCCATTACTAGTTTGAAAGAATCCAGGCTTAGAGAAGAAGAAACTACATGGAGGCAGGACAGCTCGAAGAGAGATGGTAAATTATTATTATAATTGTTTTGGTGGAATTGGATGAATTGGCTCCCTGTCTCATCTGCAAGGGGAACGTTTCGCTGGGAACACAATATCAAGGAGCACAACTGTTACAAGATTGGGGGCAGAGTGCAGGGTATGAGGAAAAGGTGAGGGTAAGAGAAGTTGCTCAGCTTTGAGTGTATTTGGTAGAATTAGTTGTTTTAAATTAATTTGTTTCAGACCCCTGATAGAGAGGGTGAAGGAACTGAACGGTTGCATGCAGGGTAATTGGATTATCTTTACCTCCTTAAAGTCGTTAGATAACTGCAACTGGAAAGTTTATCTGACATATTATTGCCAAGTGCTGATTTCAAAATTTCAAACGGAGAGAGAAAAAGGGGATAAGGGGATTAACCTGGACAACAGGGAACTCTTAAGACTGGGATTATTAGAAATGAGAGACCTGGAGCAAAGTGCCAAATTATGTTGAGTGATTTCATGTGTTTGTTACGTCAAGTCGGTGATTTAGATCATTCATCCATTTTTTTCATTGAAACCTTTATTTAAATTGGAAAGGCTTTTTTAGTGTCACCCTGAATTGAAAACATGTACAACATATACATATAATACAATACATGTTTTAAAAACATAAACAGAGCAGCATATACCAACGCAAACTACACATTGCATCCGGATGTTTAAAAGTCAATGGTGGATAAAAGGGTAGTTTTGATAATTCATGCCTTATTTTTATTTTAAAAATGCCAGTTCATCATAAATGAATATATTTTGTTTACTGGCCCTTGGTTTTGTTCGAGCATTGAGAGGCTGTGTGAGTTCAAGCCAAGGTATTCGGAATCAGCACTTTATTAATATTATCTCTGATACAGCATGATAATCTCTATATAAATCACAGCTCACTGTTTTTTTTCTCTCCAGTATGACTTTCTACCTGGGCACCGTGCTGCACTGCACTCGGGTGCTGATGACAGTGATTTCAGGCTGGATAGCTCGTCACCTTATCGGAGCCATCCTGGTGTCCCTGCCGGCTGTGGCCGTCTTCTCTCATGTCACCTGTGACACGCATCTCTCCATCCAGGTGGACTATTAAATTGAATATTTTTTCTGTTTACAAACTGATCTCAAGGGTGCTGAAAACTAGTACTGTTATTTGGTTGCTGTCTTTGTAAGCAGATTTATTCTCTCTCTCATTCATACTGTTAAGAATCTCATCTTGTGCTCATAAAACCTCCACCTCTGACTTTATTACATTCAGCATATGTCTTTTAGTTGCGGAGTTATATTAATACAGCTTGCAGTGTAATTTATGTGTGAACTGTAATGGCTCTTTTGACTAATGACTCTGTGCCCTATATTATTCCCAGCTCAACATGTTCATCTGCTGTGCTGTCATCATAGCTATCATTCAGTACTGTAACTTCTGCCAGCTCAGCTACTGGATGCGCTCAGTCCTAGCGACTCTGGTGGGAGTAGCAATGCTTGCCTTGCTCTTCAGCTCCCCCTGCAGGTATGACCTATTATAGCGACAACGAAAGGACATTTGTTTTTGCTCAAAGATTTGTCAAATGTGTTATGATTTATTGTGTGTTCAATATTAGTGTAGAGATAATGTGATATACATTGGATAGTGATGCATTAATGCGTGCTACCTGTGTTTTATCTCTTCCAGTGTTGCTAAGAGTCTTTTTAAGAGAGAGTTTCTCTGGTAGGTACGATTATTACGGTTAGCAATTTGTTAGTGTCCTAGTTTACACCTGCTCATCAACCAATCAGTTCTACGTGTATGTGTATGTATATGTGTATGTGTAGATGTCTGTGTACATGTACGTCTACGTCTGTGTACGAGTACCTGTACGGCCGGTACTCAGCTTATTCATAAACTTGCAGCAACACAAGCAGACCGCAGAGCTGACAGTGTGACTTGCAGGAATGGCCATCAGGAGCACTACTTTCCGCTAGTGCTCCTGATCCCCAGTCTATGAAATGCCCTGGTTTTTAGAGGGCAGAAAAAAGTACTGGCAGCTTCTGAGAAGTGTCGGAACATGTAAAAAATCATGATACTCCAAAAAGTTAAATGTAAAGCCCAGGTGCTGCATACCAGTGAGGACCAACCAACTTTAAGCACTGGTCAGGTGCAGGCAACTCATGCCCAAAGATTCAATAGTTATGGCGTTTACTTAAAGCAAAACTCTCGCCAAAATGCAACCTAGGCTTTTTTTGTGAATGTATATGAGTCAAACCTTCATGTAAAAGCATAATTGCGAAGAAATAGGCACTTTTAAGATTTACCGTAGTTTCATCTTCGGGCAAGCTCATTTTTAGTGGGAGTTCTGGGGCACTCTTACACTAGCATCAAAATCGCTATTTTTAAAAAACTAAGATGGCTCGACACAGCATCAAACTTTGTGCGTAGTACACATGAACACGAGCATTGAGAACATTGTTTGTGTACACAGAGTTTGCTTTTTGGACAGTCAGTCAAACGAGAGTTTTGCTTTGAGACTTGAGAAGTGCCACATTTATTTTGAGGACCAAATTACTATTTCTAACCTTTTCTTTAACTATTTATTGTTTCCCTACTCAAGGTCGGATGGCCAGAACCATACCACCAGCAGCAACAGCAGCAGCAGCAACAGCTCCATTGTCATGGCTGACGGCCCAGCAGACTCCAACCCACAGCCACACCCACAGGACCTGCTGGGCCCCGAGGCCTGCGTGGCCTTTTTCCTGCTCCTCCTCCTGGTCTGGTTCCTTAACCGCGAATTTGAGGTCAGTCACCGCTTGCATTACCACGGCAATGTGGAGGCTGATCAACATCGCATCAAGATCCAGAACATGAGGGACCAGGCCGACTGGCTGCTTCGCAATATCATCCCCATCCACGTAGCCGAGCAGCTGAAGGTCACCCAGAGCTACTCCAAGAACCACGACAATGTGGGCGTCATATTTGCCAGCATTGTAAACTTCAGTGAGTTTTATGAGGAAAGCTACGAGGGAGGCAAGGAGTGCTACCGGGTCCTCAACGAGCTAATTGGAGACTTTGATGAGCTGTTACGGAAGCCTGCCTTCTCAAATATCGAAAAGATCAAGACCATCGGTGCCACGTACATGGCTGCAGCAGGACTAAATGCACAGCAGTGTGCAGATGCGGCGCATCCTCATGCCCACCTCCGTGCTCTTTTTGAATTTGCGCTGGAAATGATGCGCGTTGTCGACGACTTCAACAAGAACATGCTGGGCTTTGGCTTCAAGCTACGCATTGGATTCAACCACGGCCCTCTAACAGCGGGGGTGATTGGCACCACGAAGCTTCTCTATGATATCTGGGGCGACACGGTCAACATCGCCAGTCGCATGGATACTACAGGCGTGGAGTGTCGTGTCCAGGTCAGCGAGGAGAGCTATTGTGTGCTCAGTGGAATGGATTATGAGTTTGATTACCGTGGCACAGTTAACGTTAAAGGCAAAGGTCAGATGAAGACCTTCCTTTACCCGAAGAGCGGTGACAGCGGCCCTGTGCCTCAGTACCAACTGTCAGTCTCACCAGAGATCCGAGCACAGGTGGATGGTAGCATTGGGCGATCGCCCACAGATGAAATCGCCAGTATGGTGCCCGCAACCAGCACAAATGCAACCAGTACCACTACTTTGGTCCCCAGTGCCAGTGCTGGTTCCTCTATCACAACAGGGCATGGCCATGACAAAGAGGCGACCAGCCGTGAAAGACGCCCCTCGACAGAGACCTCTCATGCCAGGCAGTCTACGTCTCACGGTGGCATGACATGTCTCCCTGTCACCAACCGAGAAGGGCCCTCTGCAAATAACAAACAGCACATCATCTCATCCTCGGCTCAGCAAAATACTCCCCAAAATTCCACAACAATATCCCCGAAAGACATCAAGAAAGACAAACGCGAGGATGATTGTGACAGTAATGTTGGAGAGTTAACCAGACTTTAAGAATTTGTTTTATCACAAGTCCTCTTACCCTTTAAGCTCTTGTTCCTGCAGGTTGGCATTTGTAGAATTGCTGTACATTTGGTCCTACCATGGGCAGAATCAGGGGGAAAGACCCCCGGGCCAGGCAGCAGGTTTCTTTTAGTCCATATCTCATTGGATGATACTGTCAGTGGAGGGTGCTGACAGGACCACAGAGTGATCAGGCAGAAACACGGAGGAAATGGGAAGATGGTGATGGCTGACTCTGAACTTTCTCTCGCCTGCTACAGATCCCATCGTCTCCCATTAACTTACTTGATTATCTGTACACCTTTAATCTTAATTCTTTCTTTCATATGTCTTTTAAGTGCCTTTAGAATAGAATAATGTGTAGACCAAGCCTTTTTGAGTAAGGGACGAATAACATAAAAGGGAAAACTGTAAATAAGCAGACTTTTTTGGACAAATGCTTTGCTTTTGTTACAATTTTACTTTGTAAACTATGTTTTGCTATGATATTTTGCCTTTTATCAAAGAAGAGCTCAGCAAGCTGACCTTACATATGGAAAGTGCCACAGTTTGTCAAATGAAAGCTATTAAGATGTGTCCAAGATATGTATTAGTAAAATCTGCACAAGAATGCAGCAGAGCCTGTTTCGATGTTCTCCATGATAACCAGAAAGACGCTAATCAGTTCAGGCAGACGAGGCCAGGCTGTGTGTTGTGTGAGTGTATCTGCATGCATACCGTGTGTTTGAGTGTGTGTTTGTATGTGACTGTGTATTAATAAGAACACGCAGGGTTTTAATGACAAGAGGTGACGATTAGTTCCTCGACTGATTTGGTGAAACTGGAGGATGACAAACATGTTTTGGAACGCAGTTGGAGAAGAAAAAAAGAAAAAAGAAATCAGTTGCTGATGTGGCAGCTCCTTCTCTGGCCTCGGTTAAGATCTTTTTATTGCCTCAGTACTGAGGCATAACGGTCTCAGCTACACTTAATCATGCATGCGTGCAACAACAGCAACGTAGACAAGGCTAACTGTTACTAGTGTTTGTGCCCTCCCTCAAGATCTTATGGGAGCTCAAGCTGTGATTCGCGTTGATCCAACAAGGCACGGCTGTACCTGTAGAGTGTCTTTAGCTGTGACTGTATATCGACTAGAGAGAACAACTGCCTAGGTTTGCTGTGGAATCACTGTGTGTTAGTTGATAGTGCTTTTAAGACATGGATACACACATGTCACAAATCAAAACTAAATGTGTTTTATCGTATTTATTGTCACACGAAAACTTGAACTGTTCACGTGAAGCTCTCCTTTCTCCTGATTCTTTTGATTTGAAAGACATTACTGGACGGAAACAGCTGGACGCATTAGCCGCTTCATACTTTTCAGCAGCATGAAACTCAATGTACAAGCGCTGCAAATGCAAAGGCAGTGCACCAAATGTATTTCATATTGTATCCCTATTGGTGTTTTTACTCTTCCTTTTCTGACTTCACTGATTTCATACTATGACGTCGCATTATTAAGGAAATCTAACTGTAAATCTCTCGTGCTGTTACATTTTCTCTATGTCACTGTTTCTCAGCAGAAAGGATTGTGTGCTCAGAAGCAAAAAAAAAAGTTTCTAAGTGTCTTATCTTTTTGACATTTTAGATATCCTGGAAAACAGTTTACTTAATATTTTTTGATTAACATTTCATCATCAGTACTTTTAAGTAATCAAGCAACAAAGAACCAATTTGCCTTCTTTATTGATCATCGAAACATTTCTTTCAGCTGCCTCCTCTCTCTACGTGTGAAACTAGGGTAGCTTGTGCCTTTTAACTCTGAACCTGATTTTTAAACTCTTTTTTTCTTTCCACCATGTGCTCTAAGTTGTTTTAATTTTCTCAAAAAGCTGATGGTATGCATAAGCAGAAGAATGTTTACTTTTGTGCTTGGGTCACATTTCATTTTTGAAGTTTTCTAAGGGTCATGACATTTGAGCAGTGCCTTTTCTCAATATTAAAGGTAAACGTACCAAACACATTCAACATTAATTGGTCTTTTTGCAGTTTTTTTTTAAATTTCCTTTTTTGTTTTTGTGCTGTATTCATTGCTCAGATGGACTTGGGTTCTTTTAAATGCAATAATATCATCTTGGATTGAAAGGGAAAATTACCTTCTTTATGCTAATGAGCACACAACCCTTGCACCAGCCCAGAAATGTTGTTTCTTATACTACAATAAAAGGACTCTTACATTAGTTGTTGTTGTCATATCCAAGGTTAAGTGCTTAATAGAGTGTCATAGATAGCAGATAAGTTACATTGCTTTTTCCTCCTTAGTATTTCTGATAAGCTCTTTTAAATAATGTGTTTTTTATGAACTCTGAACATTTTTTTCTGGATTAGTATTGTACATGTGACAAATGGGAACACTGAAATAGAAGGGTCGACTCACCTTTTTTTTTGCTTCAGGGCAAACAAGCCTTTGATTTCGATTTACGGAGATGTAAGTGACATTCTGAATCAGCAGAATGGAACACAATGGAACATTTTGATGCCAAAGAGTGTCATTGTCATCTTTGTGTGTTATCTTATCTCCTCCTTAAAGGATAAATTCACCCAACAATAAAGATTCAGTCATTATTTTCCCACCGTCATACAGATGAAAAGTCAGGTGAAGTTTTGTTGTCCATAAAAACATTTCTGGGGCTTCTCAGCATAACTGCAAGGCAGCAAGTTCCTAAACAACTAGAGTTGATGGGGACTTGTTTTAAAATGTAAAAACCCCATTAATTTCATACAGCTTGTCCTGCGTAATCCAAGTCTCTGGAAGCCCTGAGATACCAAATCGACTTAAGTTATTTGCATCATCAAATTGCAGTCAAGCATATGCACCCACTGTCGATGGGTTTTGTCGGCACTTACCTTAGCAGCTACGGTGAAGATATTGGGTTAAGGGGGTAAATAACAGCACTTCAAATCAGGTTTAGGATCTCTGTGGATTTGGAAACTTTCGATTATACAGGACAAAAATGCCGTAGCGCTGTTTTGCTGCGAAGCTCCAGAAACGTTTTGTGGGCTATGACACTTCACCTGACCTTCCATCAGTATGGGAGGGGAGGGGGAGTAGATAATGATTGTAATTCCATTTTTGGGTGAACTTATCCTTTAATTTGCATTAGGTTGTGTTGTGCACGCTCAAGAAAGGTCATTTATATAATCACTGTTTAAACACATTTGCACAAGGCACTCACTTTTTATGTACAGTATGCCTTTATATTGTATAGTATCTGAGCATTTTTCTATTATTTATATAAGCGCATGTACTAGAATATTAAATAGTATGGGTAACTTTAACAATGTTGGAACAATACTTGTGTGGTCCGTTCGCCTGCATGTGCATAAAAAATGTACGAGTGTTTGTAAAACTGTGCGGTTGTGTGTGGGATGCTCTAATCTTAGCAGGAATGTGACCAGGACATTTAAGTCAACTTCATCATCTCAAAAAGTATAACATGCTCGGACAGTAAGGCTTCAATAAATACATATTTCCTTTTTGTATAGTTTTTTTCTTTAAACTAGCCAAATAAAACTGGTGAGACACAACTAGGTGTGTGCAGGTAGGCCATATTTCAGTAGCCTGCTAAAGCCAAGTTTTCATGAAATGTTGCTTTCTTTGGAATTGTTTTTGTATAGAGCACGCTAATCGGTATCCAAGTGAAGGTTAAAGTTGAATAAAGTCAGTTGCTGGGAAAAGTTGTCCGATTGAATTCATAGTTTGTACACTACATGTGGTTCTGTATTTATAAGTGATGGATCGTAAGAAGGTACATGTTCTTTAGTTACTGTTCTTAGCCAACAAACAAACTGACAACACTGAGGTACTTTCCTGGAGTCCTTCTTTTTTTTTTAACTGCATGCACTATTACTCTGTAACCTTACCTTGTTTTTGCAAACATTAAATCCTTTTTATACATAAAATAATGTTACAAATATAATTGTTTGAATTGGCTTCAACTCAAACCAGTTTCAACCTTAAATTTGACGTATTCAATTTAAAAGGGACAAATAGGCTGCATAGTGAGTACTTTATTCGTATTAGTCGTGTCCTTTCACTTACGTACGCTTTTGAATGCATTTACACTTTTTTTTAATACTTCTCTTGCACTGGTTTCCCTGGTTCCTGGGCAGGGAGCAAAAAAGAGCCACAAGGCCCTAATATCTGCACTGGAGTATTATCACTGTATTATTATATGTGTATTATTAATACACTGTCAATATTTCAGTTTTTAATACCACAGTTGCAACTTTATTTTAATAATTTAGTTGCTAGTTACTTTGCAGATGCTTCACAGCCAAAGCAGCACATTTCAAAATATATTTTAATCTATATTAAATTTCAAATTTGAAGGATTCAAATAATTGGAAAAATGGCACATATTGGGTCTGGTAATTGCTCAACCCATGTCTGTATATACATTCATGTAAATATATGTATATTTGTATATGTTTGACTTGTATTGGTACGAATGACACTTCATTAAATTATTGGAAGACACTTTCTTTTACCAAAGCCAATTTTTAACATGATATTTCTATTTTTACTCAAGTATGACTTTGGGTCATGAAATGGAAATAATCACCTGTAAGTACCTCAGCATTTTTACTAAAGTACAGCACTTAAATTCAGCCCTACTTGGTCACCTTGCCCCCAACATGTATAAGAATAGATGTATAAAGTTGCAAAAAAACGAAAAAAATCAAGTACAAGTTCTATAAATTGTACCATATTACAGTTGTTTTAATGTAAGCCTACTTATTGTCCACCCCCTCCTATGAACTTAATAACTGCTGTCTGTGTATTAACTTCAACAATGCACCGTTGTTTTTTTTTTTAAAGTAAGTCCTTTAAATTTGCATTAGTGCCTGTTATGTGTTTGTGAAGTTTAAAACAGGTAGCATACAGTAAAAATCATCTTTTGGGGGGTTATTCCTCCCCTAGAGGCAACTTCACGTACGTCCCCATGACGCACGGTGGGACTCAGGTTTACGTCAGGACGTCACAGCGCGACGCCTCCCCCTCCTCCCCCCACAGTCTAGCTGGGAAGAAAAAAAACTTTTTTTTGTATCGGAGGAATCAACAGCCGCCATCTTGACGCGGCTCAGAATCGGGATTTCGGGGGGAGCATTAATTTTAAAAACCGATCGGAGGTACCCAGACCGAGCTCAAACGGCTTTTTTCGTCCAGAAAATCGAAGTGTTAGTTCTTCCGATGAGAATTAATGCAAACATGTGAGGATTACGTGGGTTTTTATCGTCTCGAAAGCCCACTGTATATTTGATTTCCCTTTTAGAGAGCGCCGCTTCTCGCCGTATCTCCGTCCCGAGACGCTGTATTTACCGGGAGACAGCGACGAGAAAAATAATCCACTTCATAGAAAATATTTTTTGAATTTTGCTCTTTTTATTTAAGCCCGAGATAGATTTTATGGTCGCTCGTTTCGACTGCGAAAAAAATGATTCTGTACAGACGTGAAACCGGCGATCTGCGGAGAAAGGGATTTGCCTACGCCTTTTGTAATATTTTATGATTGATTTTTATTTATTTTTCTCGAACTGAAATAATTTTTGGACGTAATTATTAAGGATAATTATGTGGGTGTTGGGTGTTGGATTATCATGGGGTGATCTTCGGCGGCGAAGCGTGGCGCTGTTGCCCTTCTTTTGAAACCGTTTTCTCCAGGCAGCATTTCGCCAGTCTGCCAGTCCAGAAGAAGAAAAAAAGAAACTGTGAAATTGCTCCTTTACGCGTAACGTTAGGAAAAGTTACCCGTCATTACGAGCCGGAGGCCGCCAAGTTGGACTGATCCTGCTGTTATTTTTCTGCACCATCAACCATTCATAAAAATCTGCCGATCAGGATGGCTGACAATCTGCTGGATGTCGGACCCCCCACTGCAAAGCGACCTAAGCTGAATTCACCTCTCTCAGGATCAGATGGCCCAGGTAAGAACAGGACTTTTTTTTTTTGTTTATACAAACACAACTCGCTGATAAAGAGGATGTGCAAACTTGCAACCATATGCATGTCTGTGGAGTCCGCACAGTTGCACAGCCCTGCTCAATGCATGCACCTTTAAGGGAAAGAGCTACAACAATGTAAAATCCATCCACTGTGCACATATCATGGGAAAACTGTCCACCAAGTTCCTGTAGAAGTGTTGGATTAAGTCTGCAGTTAGTGTGTATATAAAAGTGCAAACTCACTGCCTACTCATCACAAGAGAATTACTCATCTGGGGGAATGTGCCCCCAACTTTTCAGTTTTAAAGGGTCAAAAGTAACAACAACATAATGGTTGCTTGGCAATCATTACATCTCTGAGATACAAATTAATTACAATTCTATGTTTGTACAAGTCATATGATGTTGGTTTTTCTCAGTTTTGCCCCATGTTGGACTGGTTCTGTCAATGTGCCATGTCACCTGTTCATTACCTAGCCAGAAATTACAACAAAAAAACCCTCTTATTCTTGTCACCAGTTAACATAGAGGATCCTGTTGTTGGATTGGATTTAATGTCTAGCTCATTGGCCCTTCAGCAGTGCAGATTCTTTACAGTCGCAAGTACTTGAACCTGAGTTGTCTGGAGGAAAGATAATCTCTCTCTCGCCACTGGGTCAGCATGCCACTGAAGGTTCAGCCCCTCTTTCATTCAGCAAAACGCACGAATGGTCTGGGTTTAAAGAGATCTGGAAAGATATACTGCAAAACTACATGTGTGTTGTACCTATGTCCAACCTTTCTGCTGTTGGTGTATACAACATAGCCTCAGAGCTGAGAAAAGCTGCTGCCATGAAAGAACAGAATATTATAGACTACTAGCCCTGGGGTATGCGTCTTCACCATTCCAGCCGGCACATCAGCATCGCTGGATTAAGTGGAAGAGTTTTTTCCTTTTTTAAAATAAAGTGAGCCTTTTTTAATAAGCTTAGATATTTTGTGGCCAACACATTGCATAATTACTTAAATGATCTGCTGAGGTGGCATGCCACCCGCTCACATGCAAGTTGTGAGGTTTTCAATGTTGTTCAAGCTCTGATATGTGCCTGTGGTGATCAGTTGATCAGTTGATACAGAAATAAATCTTCAATCAGTCTTATGCATTACACAAATTACGCTCAAGTTTTAAAAGGGTCATTATTTACAAGGTACCAGGCTGATGTTTTAGAGTGGTTGCACTAGTGCGCCTAATTTTATCATTTAGGTGCACCAGCACATGAATTAATTGAACACAAAAATACATATGTTATTTAACACACTATGGAAGTGATTGCACACAGGAAAAAAGGTGCACATATATTTTTTCTTAATGTGAACCGAAACACACTTTTTTTTAAAAATCAGACCAGCAAAATTTTAGATGCACCAGTGCGACCAATGAAAATGTCAGGTTTTTGGGCCCATGTGCGAAAAAAAGAGTTGCACCCTGGAGCCCTTTTTATGATATCAACTATTATGGCTGACCAACAGCTGCATTTTTGCAGGTTTCATCTTTAATAAAAGACATTTTCACTAATATACATGGGTTGACATTTCAGAAATGTGCTGTGTTGCATTTATTTGTGAATGAGAGATGGTCCGTATTTCTCATCATGACATGCTCAGTTACTTGGTTGAAGTGGACAACTCAAGGTTTCAATCTTTAAACCGAAGCTTTTATGTTTTCAAAAATGTCAGAAGTTCGACAGTCCTTCAGTCTAAGAATTTAGAGCTGCTACTCAGTGCTTGTGGAGATAAATTAAATACAGAGTAATAAAGATTTGGCACCAGAGCTCTGCATTTGCAGATTTTCCAAAACTTACAAGTGACTTCTTCAAACTTGAACAGAACTGTTGGCATCCATTTGTGAAGCTAGGACATATCCTGTCATGTATGAACTGATTAGCTTGTGACTCACTCTCCAGAGAGGGAAACCTGCTGATGTTGACTGAAAAGTGGGCTCTTACATGGGTTCTGCGTGAGAAAGAGGATTTCATGCATCTCTCAGAGGAAAGCAGAGAAAGGAGGGCTTGGGTGGCTGTGGCTGTCTTTTATTTTCATTGATACTTATTAAGTTTGTTCTTCTCAATTCATTGTTTCATCTATAAAATATAATAAATGTCCATTTCAATTTCCTGGTGCCCTGGTTTATGTCTTCAGAGATCTTGTGTTGTCCATTCTGCATTCCAAAGCGCAAAGATATTCAGTTTACAATGATAGAAAACAGACAAAAGCAGGAAATCTCAGACATTGGAGAAATTACACCAGCAATGGTTGGTATTTTTACTGAAGCGTTTTGTCAAAATGTTTCTGAGTAATTACTACATCAGAGTTGATTGTTGCACGATTAAAAGCTGCTTGACAGTTAGAATTTATTAAAGAGGTCATATTTGCTTTTTGCCTCTTCTTAATTGTGTTATGAAGCATTTTTGTGCATGTAAAAGGTCTAAATGAAAAGCCCAAAGTCCATGCCAAAGGGGGTCACTCTCTCCCACAGAAAACACTGCTCCTGAACCGCCTGAAACACCTGGTTTGGAGTTGAGCCTTTACTTCTGTAACTTATGTGCGTCACTATGTAACAAGTGTTATGTAAATATATATTTTTATATATTTATTATAAAATATATACATCTTAGTCAGTCAGTCAGTCAGCAGACATACAGTTGCTACCGCTGTAGCAATGTTATTTTAGATCACACTACTGTGCTCGGCATGACCTGCCCTGCTCTGCCTCTGATTGGCTGTATTCCGCCCGTTAAGTAATGCACATGTGCAACTCTTGCCAAAGATTGAACAGAGGCGAGATGTCTCACTCTGTAGTGAAAACGGAGCGTTCAAGACACTGTGTGAAAGGGGGTGCTGCAGCAATGATCCATATGTAAACCTATTATACTAGAACCCCCAAACAAAAGTATGAACCCTGAAAATTAGCATAATATGACCTCTTACACATTAAAATTCGATGTTGGCTTAATTTTCATTCAAATGTAATTTCACCGGTTAAGTTTAGTCTAATATGTAATGCACCGATAATGTTTAACCTTAAACAATAAATCGTGCTGAATTTGGACTGTTGACGTGGACTTGATGTTTTCTTACTTTGAGTCGTCGCCTACAAGTGTAGCACACATTTGTTGAACTCATGACATCAAACTTTTGCACCTGTGTAGAGCTTTACAGTGTGGACTAGAGAGCAATACATGTTGCAGCTGTTGTGGATGTTTTTTTTACAGTTTCAGAGGAAAACTACATAGTTGTTAATTGCGAAACATGCTGCACAATTTCCGAGAGGAGGGAAAAATCTGCAAGTTTTAAGACAACCAATCTTATCGGAGCTGTAGAATATTAAATCATCCATCTTTGCTTACCGCATCTTAACCTCTCTTACTCTCAGGTGTACACAAACTACAGGTTAGGTTTTTAATACAGAGATGTATTGGTTGTCTTATCCATATTGGCTGTTAGAAGCAGGTAGTTATCAATATCTACTGAAACAATCCATATTGTGCATCACTCCAATCAATCGTTGAGGACTTCCCTACTTAATAACTGGAAATTTCTCAGTGAGCTCCCTTCACCTCTACTGCAGGAGCATACTTGTCAATTAAACCCTTTTTTTCTAGGCTAAACATGATGGTGTAAAAACTGCTAGGTAAGGCTTTAGTAGATAGATATACTTGCTCTGTACTGCACGTAGCTTTGTTGATATTCTTTTGCTAGCCTCAAAATCAAAAAAGCATGCGCCGTCTCAGTTTTGGGATCGCACCACTGCAGCCGCCTCTCAACTCTCACCCTCTCGAGCAAACACAAAGTCTGGTGCTCTATCTAAATTGCTGTGGAGATCGGAAACATCTGTCTGCCACACAGTCAGCTGAGAGAAGTTTCTTTGTTCAGTCCGTCTTGCCTTCTGTGGGTGGCTGTATTATCTAGCCGGCTGACAGTCCTCGGTCTTCAACCAAGGTAGCTCATCTTCTCAGGGGTGACGGCAGCTTTTGCCGTGCAATAAAGCAGCCTGACACTGAGACTCCTCCCCCAACGCTGCCAGAAGCTCTTTCTGTCTTGGTTGACACACAGAAACATGTATTCAGTGAGACATTGCACAGTGTCTCTTGTAGACCTGCTCTCTTTGAAGTCTTGGATGCAGCGCAGGGTCTTAAGTACACTGAGAAGAATTGAAGTGCTTGGCTGCAGGTGGGAGGATAGGCACAGTTTTTTTTCTTGAGTTGGAAAAAGCCGTAACTCTGAGAATATTTCTCCTTATATTTTTCATGTTATCTTGTGCACACCTAAATTTACTTGGTTTATTTAAATTTTAAGTACCTTGGGTTGATGAAGTGACTCTCTGTACGACATCCATACACAGAGAAAGTGATTAAAGACTCATTTTAAGAAGAGAAATCAGACCACATAACTCCAGGTGGGTGGTTTTCAGAGCATCAAATAATACATTCACTGGCTTTGAAATGTTAAAGTTGGTTACCAGTATTCAGTTGCTACAAAGATTTAATTCATTATGACTAATGCTAGATTCTATAGATGTGTTACAAAGGTGCACTGTCACTATATACCTGATTGTCTTACAGAGTCACGTTTGTTACTGGTAAAGCTCATCTGTCATTGGTAGGCTGACAGATAGCAAAGGCGTCTCCCTCTGCCCCATCCAGCCCATTGCCCACTGTGCTGTGGCTAACGGCCACAGATTAGCAGCCTGTCTTTGATGTTTTTGTTAATGTGTGACAGATTTTTTTATGATGCTCAAGTCTCGTGTCAGTCTGTGTTTGCACCTCTGGTCCCAGGCCAGTGTCAGGCTTGTTTTCATTTGTATGGTTAGATGTGTGTGTTGGCGCTTAAGGTAAGAAATGGGCTGCCACTCTCCAACCCTCGTTCTGCTCATGGGGTTTCCACCTCTCCTCTCTGGCTGATCTACATGATCACCCAACTCCAGGGTGAGCACTAGCTATATTAGCATTAGCATGATTTTTACAGCCATGTTAAAATGTTGCCTTTCCCAGCATGTTAGAGCAGTGGCAGACGATACTCTGGATCTGCTGGCTAATATCTCAGCTGAGTTGGAACTGATTTAGATGAGGAGAACAATGGGTGGCAATGAATGCCAACCGATCAGCCACCCCAATCAGTTCTGCCCTGCAGCCCACTCTACCAACTCTAACTGTAGTATCTTGCACATCCATAAAATTTTCATATTCTCCGGAGCAAGACTTTGAGCTGTTTCACTCTTTCAAATCCCGATCTCTGCAAGAGTAAAAATAGTTTTTCACCCCGTCAGGTTGTTCACATTGCCCTTTTTTCTTGTCATTTTCTCTGAATGGTTGTGGTTTTCATAAACACTGCGCAGCAAATGACTGCAGCCCCAGCTTTACAAGTGTAGTGTGCCACTAATTTTGCACATCTTGAAGTCATCACAGCTCTTCTTATAAAGCACCAAATAAAAGGTTTTACAAATGTACTGCCAATCAAATGGCAAGGAAATGAGCACAGTGCTTCCTCGCCTTTTAAATGTGGCATTACATTTTCGTGATTTTACGTCATTACATCTACCAGTCTGCTGAAGGGGAATGAATCCAGAATTGTTCCCTAATACTAGGGTGCCCCAATTTACAAATTGTCTTTTTTAAACCTCCTTATAAACAGTTTTCAAACAACAGTTCACACAGGCTGAAAGGTAAGGGTGTCACCATTTCACATAACCATAATTTGAGTTGACTTTCAGTAATTTGAACTGGTAATTGTGTTTTATAGCTGCACTCCCACCTACTTGTGCACGTTCAAAGGAAAATACACTTTAAAGACAGCGCAAGACAGAATAAAATGCATAAATAATACATTTTTAAAAAAAAGTTACGTTGACTATGATAACTCTAGTTCGTGCAGTGTATTTTGTACATCTTAATAATGCAATGGAATGAAATAGCTGGCCATGGCCCCCTTAGTAATTATCTTGTTGTTCTTGTAAAAAGATACTAACAGGTGGTTCCTAGATAGTAGTGATGTAAATACCTGCATCAGTACATTTATTTGTTTATTTATTTGTATTATTTCCATTTTGCCGGCTAAATCAGACCTCCACAGGCGGCCTTACCTCTCCAACATTTCCACCACTTGTTAAAGACTGTGCACTAGCTACTTTCCCAGTGCTCAGCGTGATTCCTTATAAATCTAACATGTCCCTTCAGCACTGCCATGATTTGTTGGAACTTTTCTCCCCGTCTCTTTGGGGATAGAGGGGAGCATCTTATTCTTTCCACCTCTATCCCATTTCTCTCTGACTTTGGTAAGGCAGCACAACCCGCTGCACAGCCTGTTATTATCTCCCAGACTGAAGAGTCTAATTGAAGATTTTTGATGCGGCTGTCGAAAAGGTTTGGGTGAATTACAGCTGTCAGTAGCAGTGTCCTCTTCAGGTGAGAATAGTGAGTGTGACTTGAGTGTTAGGATTCTGTCCTCAGTGAACACTTCCGTTGTGATGGCTTGGCATGTGATTTCTTGCCACTGGATATGCTCATCATATCCTTGTTGTATAATGAGCCAATTCAAATGGCATTGAAAAGACTCACCCTGCTGAAGGCACTTTTTCTCTGTGAGTTAGTTTTCTGGCCCAGCTGTATCCTCTCTCTTTTAAATTGTTGTGGTCTCAATCTTGGTGGTGGATAGGCCTCTGGCAGGTAACAGGTGCTTGCTCTCAACTATGTACCATGTCTCTTGCTGTAACTCAGACTGGTTGCTTTAATCATTTTTTCTCCATTTAGAGCCTGTGGCTGTAATGTTTAACCTCCCATTATTTGCCACAATATTTATTGATAAACAGGTTGGATTTCTCTCTTACTGTAATAACTCAGAGCTAGGCGTGGGTGCGGCTGTTGTGCTGGTAACATTTTTACTGGCTGACATACACAGGCACACTCGCACCCTCACGTGAAGGACCTCGGCATAGACGTGTGAATTGGACTGCAACCTTCATTAAGGTTCTGTTTATTTTCTGTGTGTTCTGTGTTCTTGTTAACTTTTTCTGCATAACCATAAGTGTGCTTTCAGTTACAGAACTAAAGCTTTTCCTCTGCACTTTTTTGTTCCAAAGAACTGTTAAGTTAAAACGGGGACCGTTGTGTAACAACAAGTCACCTTACTTAAAGTTATTCTGCCCAAAGTCATCTGAATGACTGTTCACAGAATATGGCAGACCTGCTATGCTCATTCAGACTGATACTACATTGGCATGTGATTCTTTTCCAAAATGTGGTCATTGTGTCACATTGTGTTCCTCCCTACATGATTTTAGTTTTAAATGTTACACAAATTCTTAGTTTACACTCAAACTGTGCATCAGGTTGACGCTTGCCAAATACTGATTCACAACCTGAGTGGGAAGGCAGACACCAAGTATTTTGGCCAACTTTAGGCAAAGCTGAGGAGAGGGTGAGAAATCTATATCATCATTAATAGTAATAGTAATAGTTTTACATTGACATCTCAGAAAATGTCATGATATCACGAAATACAATATTATGCTATTATTAGTAGTATTGATATTATTAGGGTTGCATCGATAGGAGAATTCTGTGTTTCAATTAACGATTCGACCTAAAATTGAGCTGCCTTTTTTGTTGCTTTGTATTTATTTTTATTTTTTCCTTTTGTGTCAAGGAAACAAAGAAATCCCTTTTTATGAACAAAATAACTGTTTTAAAGTAATTTGGCCCTTCATTACACTACCAGTACCTGAGCAATCATAAAATTGTATTAAAACCTTTTTAATGTAGCCTTCGTTCCCTTGAAAAAGATGCTCTTTTTTGTAAAATAACTGCTTCAAAAGCCCTTTTATCCTGCTATACACCTACGGCTTAATGAGGAATTTTGGTATATATCCCATCAAAATCATTCTTTTTGTGAAACATACATTAATACAATTAAATGTAAATGTAAAAGCTATTTAGAAAAACACTTTAATTGCAAGAACTTTTAAGTTACTGCAGTGCCCTCTTAGTTGACCTTTCCGGTCCATTTTCGTCCAGAATCTCTTCCAATGTGGACCATGCCCCGTCAGTTGGTGCTTTGCTGTGTGGGTAATCGGTTCTCTATGAAGTTCATTTCAACTCCCACTCTGGCAGTGGGCCTATCCATCAGTTGCACCTACAGTGCTGCTGGTGCGTGCAAATTAAAACTTTTAAAGTAAAGGTCCTTATACCTGGGATCCAGTGAGATAGAGATGCAAACAACAGGATAAAACTCCATCAGAGTGTTGTTTCAACACCACGGCCTGTGTCAGCCTCCACTCCCTAGCTGTCTCAGGGGTCTTACCGAGGGGATCACATCAGCAAATGTCACTGGAATATTTTGCAAGCTACAAGTTGCTGATCTTTCTCCAAGACAGTGTAATACACACCGCTCCATGCCAACATTTTCCTTCACTTGTAATTTAAAAAGAATCCACACGTGCACATTACATTGCTTGGAAAGTAATGACTTTAGTCTACGGTGGACAGCGTGTGTACCCAGCGAGAATTAATGGGGAAACAACAATAAACATCGGCCACTGGCATCAGTGAATGCCATTTTTTTTGCCAGTAGGCCGGTTGATACCGATGTTGGGCCAAAAAAATCATTGCATTTGTAATTATTATCATTTACAATGACCATAAAGGGATGAAAATGAGAAGACTTGAAATATACATTGTAAATAATGACACTAATATAGTAGAATTCAATACGTTGGATAAGCTTATGTGCACTGAATGATAACCTATAATTTAAAATTTAAATTAATTTTAATTTAAATTAAATTTTAATTTAAAAATGGCATGCAGCTGGGCCAATATTTTGTAATAAAAATGATGAATGGAACGGTATCCTTTTAAAAACACCTGTGCATGATTCTCCTCCCTCACAATGGACTGCTTAATTACTATGTAGTAAAATAGTAGTTAGAGACTTGTAGTTGCAGATCTTTATCCTAAAATATGGGTTCTTATGCTGGATTACTTTAATCATTGATTAATCAGATCATGATAATTGGGTAAATCTTCCAATAAAAACGCAATTGCTTTGTTTTCATTGTTGGAAGCTTGTTCTGTTATTGGTTAAATGGGTCGAGTCAGTGATGACACCTAATTCTTGTTTCCTTTTCTATCTTCTTCAGATCTTGTGTCTCTATTTGACCTGGAAAACGACCTTCCAGACGAGCTCATCCCCAATGGAGACTTGGGAATGGGAATGTCATCCAATGGCGGTCCAGGTGGAGGTCCTGGTCTCAACTCCATTGTCCCTGATGCAGCTGCCAAACACAAGCAGCTGTCTGAGCTCCTGCGACCAGGAAGCTCCTCCATCTTGGGAGGTGGCCCCCAACAGGGGGGCATGGTGGGAAGCCAGTTAGGTGCTGTGCTTGGTAAAAGTCAACTGGGGCAGGGTGCTACCAACCACCAGTCTCCCCAGGCCCAGAAAGGAGGTGTTACCGGCAATGGAAGCACAGGCATGGGCTTCAACCAGGCCATGTTGAACAGTGGGCAGAGTCATGGGGTCATGGGCCAGGCTGGTCAAGTGATGAATGGGACTCTGGGACCTGCAGGCCGGGGTAGGCCTGGCATGCAGTACCAGGGCCAAAGCATGCAGGGGGCACAAGGACCTGGTGTTGGAGGCAGTGTGCTGGCAGAGACACTCACACAAGGAGGGCCACAGTTGGGGGCACACAATGTGTTGAATGCCCAGCAAGCTGGAAACATGAATAAGGTAAGGTTCAAAATTCAGCTTTTCTGAATTGGAATTCAGGAAAGGGTTAAAACGTTTGTGCTCTGTCATGACTGAACAACTTGCTTGACTGGACTTCAATGCGTTCCTTGGATGTTAGCAGAGTTGATAACATGAATATGTCCCCTCTAATCTGTATTGTGTAGGACATTTATTTATTGCCACACCACCACCACCGTTTATCCACACCATTCTTACATTTAAGGTGCTG
Organism: Sparus aurata; assembly: GCF_900880675.1. NCBI lineage: Eukaryota > Metazoa > Chordata > Actinopteri > Spariformes > Sparidae > Sparus > Sparus aurata. Next base: position 17,271,574 of record NC_044209.1, on the reverse strand, counting down.
GCATTATTATTTTATTTGCAAGCACTTGAAGCTCCCGATGTAGGAGAGCTTGTAATTCATATCCATCTGACTTTTTACAAAGAATATGTCATATAGTGAGTTTGACTATATTAACTAAACTGGTTAAAAAGCTTTCCTTGAGTAAATAATGACTACCATACGAGTGGTCAGAAATGGCTTCGATCCAGCCATGTAATTGGCTGTTGTTGTTAAGCCATGCACCTTATGCATTTCATTATGTGCATTTGTTTAATCTCGTCTTTTTCTCCTGAAAAGCATATGAAATGTATTATTTCAGTTGACCAGCCCTCAACAGCCCAACCAGTTGAGTGTTAATCAAGTGCATGAATCTCAGAAACTGAAACAAATGCCTTTATATTGAGATGCTGAGTTTGTGTTTGAGAGGAGATATGGAAAGAGTAAAGACATTTTTAAACTGGTCGTGTTCATTGCATATGTGTTAACCTGTGGTCAAAAGATAAAACGGTATAATCTGGCAAATGTCATATTTACCTTGTGTGGCTGCCAACAGAGAAACATGCTGCTGAAATGTGGGAGAGTGATGATTCGGCTTTTATGCTCAGAGCTTCGGAAATGTAGCTGGCTTCACTATTGCTTTGAAAGAAAGATCACATGTGCCGTCGCACACATGATACGAGACACTTGTATAGTTTCGGTTTGACAAGCTTTGACATGGCAAAAAAAAAAAATTGTTGTGGTTATTATCTTTAATTCATATGGCCAAATTGTCTTTTTCAGTTTGACTTCCATCATGTTATTAACAAAGTTGTGAAGTTTTCCAATGTAAATGTTGTGTATTTATAACAATATATAGTAAAGAGAAAATGGTGACTGTCTGACCAAATTGTAACGAGCAAGTGAGATATATGTACCTATGGCAGGTAGATTGGTGAACTATGTGTGGATCTGCTTGATTTATTGTCAGCCTGGAGGCAACAGATTCTAATTATTATTTATGAATAATTTCCTTTTCCTCTTCCAAATTTAGTCTTTGCTTATATTGGCCAAGATAAGCACTAGGGGTGTGCAAGGGTTGGAACAGTGGAACAAATTTTGACAATAGCCTGAGGAAGAAAGATGGTTTCATTCTTTGATAACTGTTGCTGTTTTCTTAAAGAACAACACATGCTGTATGGTAATGAAAAAAATGAAAGGATTTATTGCACATTTAATAATCAATCTATAGGTCTTGAAAATACAGCGAACTGTTCTTTCCATAAAAACATTGAGATTTTTGGGCAATTAGTTACTTTTTAGACTTTATGATAGAGTTGGGATGAATCCAATGTCAGTATTTGGTGCCAGACTGAGATGTCCTCTTATTTCTTTTTCCAAACTTCACAAATGTGAAAGAACCAACAGAGTGACATAGCCAACTAGATGGTTATGATGATTGGACTACTTCATGGCGCTCTTCCTTGGCTGACATGTTATAGACAATGAGACAGTTTAAGGTAACAAAATGACAGATGAGGAGCTTGTGCCAAAAGATCCATATATAATGCAATATTGTCTTCCAGTGGTTAGAATGCAAATATTCAAAGGCTATTTCAAGTGTGGCATTTCAAAATTGAAACAACATGCAGTAATTCGAGTGTGGATTGTGATTACGATCAAATAGATTGTGACGTTATTATTTGGCAGGATCGCCCACCCTTGGATCGAAATGCACACGCGAATATGAACTGGAATCTTTTTTTGCATTTTCAGATGTTTTTGTTGAAGCACTCTTTTTGTCTTTGCTTACTTTTCCACCATTTTCCACTTTTTTTTTTCTGGCATTCACTCCTCTCCCACAACTGGTTCGTTTTTCTTTTCTCTCTCTCTGGCATACGTCGTGTCTCTCGGGGCCTTTGGCCTTTGATAATGGAGCTGTAAATCATGTTTAGAGGGGCCGGTTTGAGTGTTGTTGTTCGGGTGGGGGAGGCACTGTAGAGATGGACGAACAGAAGAGGGCACGCCAAGAGGAGGGGAAACACTAGAGGCTTCCTGTGCGACAGTGCTGTCCTCTAGCCTGGCGACACTCCTCCGTAATAAGCGCCAATTGTAGAGCGAGAGAACCCATGTGGGAGACGAGGACGAGACCGTGCTCATGTGTGAACGGCAGGGAGGCAGCAGGCAAGCATCTGTGTGTTTCTGTGCAGTGGAGGGGGAGGGGCAGGCAGCAGTGCAGTGCGCCGCTCAGCTGTTGAGCAAGCTGGTCTTTCTCTCTGTGCGTCTCCTCCCGTTCCTCTCTCTCTCCCTCCGCTGGGCCGGGCTTGCTCTGTCTGCCTGAGCACTACTGGCGGTGGGGAAACCTCTGCGAAGCAAAGCAGGCTGCTGCTTTGGCCACCGTGGAGAAAAGCAGGCAAAGGCAGTGCACAGGTCCATGCTTACGGCCATCGGAGAATTATTGGAATAGATTAGTTCTGAGGACTGAACAAGAAATATAAGTATTCTTTCTCCAAGGCCACTAAGCAAATAAAGAATATGTATTTTTGTAGTAACTTTACAATTAATTTTGCTTTTAATAATCATATTTAAAAGACAGAGCTAACATTGAGTATTTTCAGGTCTTACGTTTTTAAGCACAGCCCCTTAATATGTTGCTTATGTGTGAACTTGAGGCACCAGATCTCTGTGATAACAGCACTGTAGACAAAACAATGCAAAAAACGGTAAAAAAGTAAAGTTGTAGGCTTAGAGTTGTGATACATGTTCAACTTTGATGTGTGCTGAAGCTCACACTGATCTCCGACTCGCTGTGTGAGCATTATCAAAGCTAGAAACTGTTCTAGGGCTTGTGTCATTGTGCCAAACTATCACGGTATGGGGCTTATGATCTGATGCAAAAGAACTACATGGCATGAACTTTATGTTGAGGGTGGTTATGCAGAACCACCGTTCAAATGCGTAAGTTTCACCTTGGAAAACTTTAAGCTGAATGCGGTGAGCAATGTGTGCTGACGATAGCACAACAAGCTGATTGCTAGGCATATGAGTCATACTATGTCCAGTGTGATGCCTTTTTAAATATTTTTTTTTTGGGATCCATTTTGGTTCCCCGGTCATCTACAACAGCAACACAGAAAGAGTAGTGGACAAGACAGTTGAGGTTTGTCAGCGTTGCTCAACCATTGTAAAAAAAAAAAAAATTGTATTAGTGCTGCACAATATGGTCAAAAAGTGGTATTGCGATGATTTTAACAGGAAACGCCGATTGTCACGTAATTCAGAAAAAAAAGTAAAATCATGGCAAGATGTGGCATTTCTCATGGTCTCTGCCAAACAAACATGTTTTATTACATCTGGAGAACAAGCTTTGTAGGCCAGAGCATCTCTGCTGCACTACAAAATATCATTAAAAGACTGTAAAGTAACACATTTGACCTTTAGATAATTGCAGTTCTTGCTATTTGGATATTGTGCTTTGTCATATTGCGATTTCAGTTATTTTTTGATTAATTGTGCAGCCCCCATTTGTATCCTTCTGCATTTGGGATTTTTTGATAGCCATGCCGAAATAGCACTAAGCCATGACTTCTGTGTACCGTAACACTGTCCCATGTGCATTTATATAAATACTCAGTGCAGTTGTAAAAGACCGATCTATTGTGATGGTATCCTGCATGATATCCAGATTTTCTGACCACCCTCTGTCCTGATTGTCAACTATAGATGGGGATGTCAGGAGCTCCATTTGGCCAGCAATACGGCCAGGCTGGGGTGCAGCAGATGGGGGCAGCAGGGGTCAACGCTCAACAACTCCAGAACAAGACCGCGCTTTCCAACAACCTGCCCCAATTCCCTGCTGAGCTGAAGGGAGCTGGGAGTGTGCCAAACATGGTGAGTGTCACTCGAATCTTCCATAACAGGTGGATATCTGTCACAAGCCCTTTGTGTTTTAGGTGAGTAAGGGCAAAACGTATTCTACATTATCAATGTGCTGTACCTGGCTTTGTGGGGAAAATAAAAGGGGAACAGTGGTATCGATACTGTAATTAACTTGCTGTGATACACTAAACTGTCGCAGTGCGCATGTTCTCTTTTCGTCAAAATCTGTGCTATTTTTCTTAAGGAAACAGATTTGCTTCATTAGACTTACTTTCTGTGTCATCTGTTGCTTCACACGCTATCTCCTCTGCAGACATAGGCACCCGGTGTGCAACCACTGAAGTATGCACACTAGCTTCAGTCTTGGCCTTGCGCTTTCATGAGGGGAGCTCTCATAGAGGTCTTATAGAACCATTGAAATATTGCCACAAAAGACCATTTTTTTCCTTTTGCACTGCGTTAAGTGTTTAGAATGAAGCAAACCACCACCTGGTCTTGTGGTAAACCATTTTCAGCTGTCCCATCTCAAATTTGCCCACTCATGTGCACTCGCTCCATTTCAGTTCAGCGTGAGTTTTCTTTGTTGTTTTCCTGTCATTTACAATTGCACAACTTTAGGGGAAGAGGAGAGACAGGTGATGAGAAGATAAGGTTACCCAACTTGACATCAACTTATTATGTTACTGTAAAAAACTTTTTTCAACACATCCGACCTGAATCTGGTGACAGTGGTGAGGATGCTAGTAGCTCCGTTGCTGATGGAAGGGAATCAAGCTGAGCACAAGCAGCTCTCCTGCTTTACAGCTGTTGGCGCATAGGGCTTGGCTTGTCTCTGACTGTCAAAGTGCTTCTTAGAGTTCAACTATCTTTGACCAATCTGAGATGTTGTCACATTATTGTTGATAACTGATGAGTACAACAGACAGCCGTGCAGGGATGACAAAGGTTTTGCTAAAGATAGTGACCTGTAATCAGAGTAAGGATACAGCTCAGATCAAAGGGTTTATATAATATTGCTTATAGTACAGATTGTTTGATATGGATTTCATCATTATGCACTTTTAAATTCATCCATTGGCATCTTCACACAGCTGTTGAACCAAAAGAGAAAACAAACAAAACTGAACAAATACTGCAGTAATGTTTGGTGATGTAAAGATGACATTTGCATGCAAATCTTTTTTTAAGGAACAGGAAATGGATTTAATCGAGGTGGGAATAGTCATTCCCTCGATTTATGAGAAAATTATTATGTTGATTTTGTTTTTAGATTTTCCTTATGAACCAGTTCCCACTCATTCTTTGTGATTAAATTCATATTGTTTTTTTGTTTAACATGTTTTACAACTTCCTTTATCATATCTCCTCTTGCTTCTCTGCATTAACTTTATTGATGTTTAGATTTTAAGCTTTTAAATAAAAAGTTGAGTCTGACATTCTGCTCTGTGCCTAACTTGTCTGTATGTTGTCACTCTTTTGCAGTCCCAGATGCAGACACAGGTCGCATCGGTGGGCATGGTCCCCGGTACTGGTGGTGTGTCAACGGGCCCAACAGCCGACCCCGAGAAGCGCAAACTCATTCAGCAGCAGCTGGTCCTGTTGCTCCACGCACATAAGTGCCAGCGGCGCGAGCAGGCCAACGGGGAGGTGAGGGCCTGCACCCTGCCCCACTGCCGCACCATGAAGAACGTCCTCAACCACATGACACACTGCCAGGCTGGAAAGTCCTGCCAGGGTGAGTGAAGTGTCTTTCAGAGCACTACTTTTATTCAAATATTAGTTTGAAGTTTGGCTGACTCCTGTCTGAGGTGTGTTCAACTGTGCACCTGCCACCACAAGGTGTTAAAGGGATATATTAATGTGTTAATTGAATTTCCTTGCGCCTGAACTTTTATGTGATTCTGATCAAGGGTTTATCTCTCGTCTGCTGTCTTATCACTGTAAGAATTGAACAAAACATTGAAATAATCAGAGCCTGAGATGTGGGCACAGTGCCATTACCATTACATACTACAGAAAGGTGTTAATAACTTATTGTAGTTTCAGGTACAGTATGCCAAAAGCACCTGTCACCTTAAGCTCTTTATATATAACCGCTTGCCAATATCTTCCTCAGCAGAATTGCTTATTGATCTTTATGTGACCAGTGTAAGAATTTTCTTGAAATTTGCATCCCTAATATCATAAACGTTGTTGTAGACCTACAATACAGATAGTGCAAGTGGAGTTATTATGATTGAAAAGTGATTTTAACATTTTAAAACCACATAATAGCAGTCAGATGCTGAAGTGCTGTGCATTTAAGTCACTTACGTTGTATTGTTTCGTGCAGTATGAAGCAGTAAGCTGTTTTATTTCATTGCATAAATGGAGCCACTTGACCTGCTAATCCTCAAATATCCCAGTGACTGACAACAAACGGAAACGTCAGGCAACATGAATTTAATCTTTATTAAAACTGATGTCATAATGCTCATGCTCTACCCTGGTGGCAAGCAGGCTCCCTCTGACAGCTGTGAGTAGCAAGGAGGTCACCACAGGTTGATGAACTTTGAACTCTGATATTTTTACTGTTTATTAAAGTAAATGCAGGGATGGCTTTATGGTTTTATTACATCTGTAATTGCCTTGTCATAGGTATTTGCACATTGTGCTGGAGCAGTCCAAGGTTTTTGGTTTGTTTGTTTTGACCATGCTGCATTTTAACTTGCTTTCAACCTTCCTTCATGAAGTCAGGGACCAGACCATAATCGTCTAGTTTTTACATGCTGCCGACCCCCAACAATAAGAGTCCCAGATTTACCAGTATAAACTCTGTACATTCTTATAAGAGAGAGCTAAAATTCACTCCCACATTTCAGTAACAGGCCAGTGTTTTGTTTTGAACATACACACAATTGATTTTTTCCATTGAAAAAAGTTTACAAAAAGGAAATACTAATTTGCTAATTTGGAATATGCCAAGAAAATTGCAATCAGTGCATACCTACTTATTTTACACGAATTTAATGTAGTCTAGTTAGAAATCAGCATTTTCAATCCCTTCACTTTTGAAAACGTCAAATACTGCGCAATTACCTGTCACCATGCTTCATTCTGTCTTTTTTCCCTTTTGTTTTTGCCCAGTGGCTCACTGTGCATCATCCAGACAGATCATCTCCCACTGGAAGAACTGTACGCGGCACGACTGTCCGGTCTGCCTGCCTTTAAAGAACGCTAGCGACAAGAGGAACCAGCAACGTGAGTGACTCCAGCAGCTCCCCTTCTCTTTAATGCATTTCAACATCCATATAAAAATACATGTGGGTTAAGTTAAAAGTTAATAGAGAACAAAGAATTCCTGATGATTGCTTAAATATCTTGTGATTGTCATTTTTGGAAAAATGTAAATCTTTTGATACCTTGTAAGCTTGTTCGGTAAGGCAGTTACCACTCAGCAGCGAGCTTCGAGTGAAGTGTGTGACATGAAGTGGTGCCCCCTGCAGGTTGTGTGTCCCTGCCGCAGCTCTGTGCTGGCTCGCTGACTGCGAGAGCTCCGACAGAGAGAGGATTCCTCTAGAAAGGCTGGGCCTGTAATGTGACACCCAGGGGAGGGGCTCCGTGGCTCTGCTCTGAGTGGGGGCAGGGTCTTCGGATAGCGTGCTCTCTGATTGGTTGAAAGGCCCTGACAGATTTAAATCCCCCACAGAGGCAGCGTGCTCCCTGTCAGCAGTCAACACAGCAGGGAGCAGTGTAGGGATTTTAGATGGAGGTCTGCTCAAGAACATTTTCTTTTCCAGAGCCTAAGATTTTTTTTCTTCACACAGAAAAAAGCCTGTTTATAATATTCAGTGGTGTTAATGTTTTATTTTTTCATACTGATGAGTATGCAAATGTTCATTATTTGTGTTGCATAAAGAAACAATACAGAAAGAATGAAAGCAGCAGCAGTTACCCCTCATTTATAACAGCATATTAATAATGAAATGCTTAATTAATGCTTAATTCAAATTGCCAAACCACTTACTTATTTTCTCATCTTCTCACTGAAGCCATGCTAGGTTCCCCTGGAGCCAGTCTGCAGAATGCCATCAGCACGGTGGGGTCTGGCCAGCCAAGTGCCACAGCCATCAGCAGTGCTGCCACACACATCGACCCCAGCTCCATGCAGAGGGCCTACGCTGCCCTGGGCCTGCCGTATGGGAACCAGTCCCCTGCTCAGGTCCAGGGTCAGGGCCCTGCTCAGCAAAGCGCCCAGCACACGCAGCTGCGAAATATGAACCCACTAGGTACAATAAAGATTAGACTTGCCTGTCATTTCTTACAGGATCAAAAATGTACAAGTGATAAAAATACTTTGTTGCTAAGCCCTTTTCCCTCTTGAATGACCATGTGTGTTTATCAGGCACTAATCAGATGAACCAGATGGCAGGAGGCATGGGTGTCCCCTCTTCAGACCAGACTGGCATGCACTCTGACTCCTCCCTACCATCCACACTCAACAAGTGAGTATTGTCATCCTTAACATGTCACATTAAACAAGGTTCTTGTGGCCAACGTATACACTATTTTGAATGTGGCTCCTAGCAGCCTCTTTCACACTGGCTGAAACCCCCAATAACACGTACTTCTAATACCTGGACTTTGTTGCTAGTAATTATTAATTCTGGGTCAAATGACTATTTATTGGCCGATACTGGGGTAAACAAATGAACATTCACCCCTTTTCTGGCAAAATGCTATGATGGCACTGATTATCTTGACGTTGGTGCGAAAATAATTTTCCATCCGTCTCTGTTCAAACAGCAGTCAGTGTTGAGTTTTAAAGATGAAAGATTTAAAAAGTAATCACTGGAACATTGTCACTTTGCCTCTTGCTGATTTCTACCATTTCCTGTTTTCTAGCATGTTTTTGACATTCAACACAATAATAATGAGACTTATGATTTCATGTCCAGTGCAATATAATCAGCCACAATCTCAATGCATTCTCTGCCCTTTGGGTGCTTTTTAAACACATTTTCAAAATGTATCTTGGAGGATAAACTGTAAATTGCAACCTTTGTGCACATTGTTATGTTTTTGAAACCTGGTGTGAAGTTGAACTTGAGTAATAGTTTCTTTCTCTCTGTGCCTTATAGTCAACTGATGCCAGATGGGACGGTAGCAGGAGGCATGGGAAACCTGCCGACTGCCACCCCTCTCTCTGCTTCAGGGGTAAGGAAGGCCTGGCATGAACACGTCACTCAGGACCTGCGCACCCACCTGGTGCACAAACTGTAAGTCCAGCAATGTAACAGTTGCATTATAAATACTCAAGTTCTGTCATTTGTTAACAAAATGGTCTTGCTTTTTTTTTTTTTATTTTTTTTTTTACATATACTTGTGCACCAGGCTCTCGATAAGTTGTGTATTTCTCTGCTTTGCTCTTCAGTGTACAAGCCATATTCCCCACCCCAGACCCCGCAGCACTGAAGGACCGTCGAATGGAGAACCTGGTGGCATATGCACGCAAGGTTGAGGGTGATATGTACGAGTCCGCAAACAGCAGGGTAACTTATATAATACACTTCTTATGTTTTTTTCATCACATGACCTGTCTTCTACAGTTGTTGGTTTCCACCTCTCTCGTGTTACTGTGACAGTCGTGGAGTAGAAGTAGAGAATTTTAACCAGAACCGGACACCAAGGAACTTTTTGAAATGTCTTGAAATGTCTGACTCTTGTTATCATCTCACTAGGATGAGTATTACCACTTCCTGGCAGAGAAAATCTACAAAATCCAGAAGGAACTGGAGGAGAAGAGACGCTCACGGCTCCAGAAACAGCCTGGCATGGTGGGCACAGCTGGGCCTCAGCAGCCTGGTATGGCTCAGCCCAGTGCCATGGGCCCAGGACAGGCTGTCCGACCTCCGAGTTAGTAGCCAAACTCTCTACACTCAAGATATTAAAGCGAACAGATACTTCTGGGTCTTGAGTGCTGTCTGCTTCTAACTATTCTGCAGTTCTCAGTTGATACAAGTACAAAAAAAGTCTGTAACTGATAGCAACTCATAAATGAACGCTGCCATGTCCTTGTGTCTTTCAGATGGACCTGTGCCTATGCCCAACATGCCAAATCAGATAATGAACCGTATGCAGGTGCCCCAAGGTATGTTGTAGCTCATTGCTTTCTTGGCAGTCCTACTAAAAAAAAAAAGGAAAGCCGCACATGTCGTCCTCTGGCTAAACTTCCAAGTTCTTAAGTTTGCTAATGGGTTAGCACCTAAATGTTTAAAGAAAATCAGCATTTCCACAGTGAAATTGGTTTTAGCTACCCCTGATTGTTTAACCAGGTAGTGTTAAAAGCATTTGTCAGAGCCATGATGTTTAAGTGAGCTGCTTCAGTGCCTCTAACAGCCCAGCAGGACATGGAATATTAAATTACAACTCCCAAGTTTAATAAACAGCTAAACAATTGTCTGTGTATCTGTTCCCACAGGAATCAATCAGTTTAACCCAATGGCAATGCAGAATGCGCAGATGTCTCAGGCACCCATGGGAGCACGTGCTCCCTCCCCCATGAACCACCCACAGCAGATGAACATGAGCTCCGTCCCAGCGGTTAGATCTTTCCCCTCTGTCTCTTCACTTCATTATAACAGTAGTTTCCCTGAGCCTTTCTGGTCCCTCTCTATATTTTAAACATGCTCCTCTTCAACCAATTATCAGTTTTGTTTGCAGTTTATTCAACCAATTTTCAGTTTTGTTTGCAGTTTATACAGTTCTTGCTCCATTTTTCTCTGTCACTCTATAGCTTTATTCTCCACTTGACTGTGAAGCCTTTGACTGACTATTCTTTTGCATTTTCTTAATCTGTTACCAATTAGATACTAAAGCATGCTTCAGTTTGCAATGTTCTGACTGTAGTTAACACAATTCCTGACCCATTAATGAAGCAGCTGTCTGGCTGTCAATTCTAGTGTTCCTTCTGTCTGTTGAATCAAAACATGGCATGGCAATGTTTACTTGTTAGGTATTGAATACTCCAGGCCTGCCGCCATAATGTTTTTCCTCTTCTCTTTTACAGATGGGCATGTCCCCGTCAAGGATGCCTCAGACCCAAGGAATGATGGGTAGTCATGCTAATAACATGGTACCTCAGCCAGCCAATCAGGGCCAGTTTCTGTCACAGGGCCAGTTCCCTGCAGCTGCAGGTGGAGCAATGAATGTGAATGTAGGCATGGGCCAGCCCATAACACAGGCTGCTGTCACACAGGTAAGGAGACTTGTGCTGTGAGAAATGCTGACTATTTGCATGAACCTAGCATTTTCATTCCTCCTTGCTTTTCTCCTGAACGTGGCCCTATGTGCATCTCTGTGTGGGATGCTATATGAATGTTGCTTATGCTAACTGTGCATCCCTCTTTGTTCCAGCAGCCACAGAACTCTAACCTCCCTCTGAATGCACTGGGATCCCTCAGCTCCCAGCTGCCCTGTGGCCCTACAGCCCAGCCCACCTTGCGCGCCACCCCTCCACCCAATGCCTCTGCCAGTCTGCAGCAGCAGCAGCAGCAGCAGCAGCAGCAGCACCACCATGCTTCTGCACAGGCCCAGGTGCCACCAGGGCCCTCCACCCCAGCCTCTGTAGGTGGGCCCTCCTCCACCCCAACCCATGTACCCAGTACCCACCCTGGCCCCCCCTCAGTCATGGGCACACCCCCGGACCCCTCCCTGCCGCTCACACCCCTGCAGCCCCAGACAGAACCCCCCAGCCAGATGCAGCAGCCCACCTCGGTGCAGGCACAGCACCCCAGCACACCGGTGAGCTACTAGTTCTTACTGAAAAGTCACTATCATACTTTCCAGGTCCTGTGAAAGCTTTTGACTAAACAGGTGTAGGTGTAGTGCTGCCAGAGCACATTGGAACATGCTCCAACAATTCTTTTCAGTGAGTAAAGTATATTTGCAGTTTGAATAATCAAGTTAAAATTCATATAGATCATTCATCAAATGATTTTTTTCTCCAGCCTACAGGTAGTTAACGTAATGCAGCAATGAAACATTACAGTATCAAGAGAAAATGAAAGCTAGTTTAGCTAAGTTTTCATAGCCTGGCCTATGAGCCTGATCTCTTTTTGAACGTTAACCCAATGGATATTTCACATGGAGCATAGTTTGCTTGGTACCAAAATTGCTAAATTAAATCATTTAAAACGCAAACTACTGGTGTGCATTTCCCTTTATTGCTTAATGCCACGCTAATAACAACCTGCCACATCCACATTATCATCTAATACTACTTAGCTAGATGTTTGAAATGTAGTATTTTCAATATGATGAAACAATTTATGAAGTCAGTCCAACATTCGATCATGTTGTTTTAGCTGGAACTGTGGTTATATAATCTTGTAAACAAATAACTGTGCAATGTGCTTCGGTACTTAAAGGGATAGTTCGGGTTTTTTGTTATAAATCTGTATGGCATCCCCGTCAGCAGTGTCGTGCATCAACACTGACTTACCCCCGACAGTGTCCTGTGCGCCGAGTTCTTGCCCGGTTTTGGTGCTGACGAAAGTAGTCCGGCAAGTTGTCTGGGGTCATGAAAATAAAGCCTTTTTCTTCTCAAAACAAATGTGTTCAAAAGAGTGATACATTTGCATCACAAAACCGTTGTCCACGAAAAAGTCAGACCTCATAATACCCCTCATAATAGCTTGGCGCTATTTTCTCTCGATTCATATCACCGCGTGCTGCCGCCAGCTGCCGCCAGCTGACAGCCGCGCACGAATCCAACACTTTTTTCAGTTGTTTGGCAGTGTTTTACGTGCTCGGACCAACTGGCAGCAGCGCGCAGTGATCGAATCGAGAGAAAATAGCACCAAGCGATTATGAGGTCTGACTTTTTCGTGGACAACGGTTTTGTGATGCAAATGAATCACTCTTTTGAACACATTTGTTTTGAGAAGAAAAAGGCTTTATTTTCATGACCCCAGACAACTTGCCGGACTACTTTCGTCAGCACCAAAACCGGGCAAGAACTCGGCGCACAGGACACTGTCGGAGGTAAGTCAGTGTTGATGCACGACACTGCTGACGGGGATGCCATACAGATTCATATCAAAAAACCCGAACTATCCCTTTAAAGGCATAATATTCAAGATTGTCCTAAAACCAAATGTGTATACTCATTAAACCCCTGATCTTTATTATTATTTATGACCCACTAGAAGTGTGTGGCTGTTTGAGTACCTGCTAACGTGCCCTCTGCCTTTATTTTCTTAGTTGCTTATACAGGGTTTCCGCGGGGTTTTAAAAAGTCTAAAAAAGTCTCAAATTTGACAATCTCAATTTTAGGCCTTAAAAAGTCTTAAATACGTCCATATTTTGCACATAGGTCTTAAAGCGAAACTCTCGCCAAAAAGCAACCAAGGCTTTATTTGGGATTGGATATGAGTCAAACCTTCGTGTAAAAGCATAATTACGACGAAAGAGGCACTTTTAAGATTTACCGTAGTTTCGGTTTTGGGCACGTTAATTTTGAACGGGAGTGCTAGGGGCAGGATACGCTAGCATCAAAATCGCTATTTTTAGAACACGACAAAACCCTGAATAGTACACCTTTAAACAAATAGCGCCACACCTCTGAAGAGGATCCCTGACAGCCAATCCTATATGTTCATACAAGTCAGTTTGACTTTATTGATTGAACTTATCAGCATTGTGATCAGAATGTCTCTTCCACCTCTCTCTGAAGTTGTCCCAGGCAGCAGCGAGTATAGATAACAGAGTGCCCACCCCAGCCTCTGTTGCCGAGCTGAGCTCCCAGCAGACTCTGCCGGACATGAGTGGCACTGAAGCCAAATCGGAAGTAAAAGAAGAAGAAGAGGACGGCAAGTCTGTGAAGAAACAGATGGATGTAAAAATGGAGGTATGTTCACAAATTTACCAGGATAATTCAGTAATCAGTTGGTAAGAAAGGCACTGTTGTTGTTTCCTAAAGGAAAGTTTTATGTTTCCAATTTATTGCATTAAATACTTGATTGTTTCCTGACTCAGCTCCGTAGGACAGCTGATTGACCATGTTCTTTGTTCACATAGCAGGACGATGAAACCAAACCACCGCTGGTGAAGAAGGAGGAGCCCGATGCAGTAGAGCCAAAGCAGGAACCAATGGAGACTGAGGAAAAGAAGCCGGAGATGAAGACAGAACCCAAAGAAGAGGAGGAGAGTGGGGCCAACAGCACATCGGCCAACTCTGCCGCTCAGAACCGCAAGAAAAGTAAGAACACAGAACACATAATATCAGTTTATTCACACATATTAATTTCAATGCATGTTTCAGTGAAATCCTCTAAATAGGAGTACAATTGTATGCTTGTGTGTTTATCTAGTGCATTTGCAGACACAGAAATGTTCAGGTTTTTTTTGGTTTCCTATAACATGAATATTGTGTCTTTCAAGTTTTCAAGCCCGAGGAGCTGAGACAAGCCCTAATGCCGACACTTGAGGCCCTCTACAGACAAGATCCAGAGTCCCTGCCCTTCAGACAACCTGTGGATCCCACACTACTGGGCATACCTGTAAGTATACACGCACATACCATATTATAGACCCACAGGAAATACTGTTAAGCAAGATTTGCCCCTAAATTAAAACATCTCTGCACAGGACTACTTTGAAATCGTGAAGAACCCCATTGATCTATCCACCATCAAGCGCAAGCTGGATACGGGTCAGTACCAGGAGCCATGGCAGTACGTGGACGACGTGTGGCTCATGTTCAACAACGCCTGGTTGTACAACCGTAAAACATCCCGTGTCTACAAGTACTGCACCAAGCTGGCAGAAGTGTTTGAAGCAGAGATCGACCCCGTTATGCAGGGCCTGGGCTACTGCTGTGGCAGGAAGGTGAGATGGGAATTAAAAACAAAAACTGGATTTATCTCATCACTTCACATTTATGTTTACCTGTATGTGGGTTCTAACAATGACATGGACTTTAAATGTTTGTCTGATGTTTCCACAGTTCGAGTTTTCACCCCAGACACTGTGCTGCTATGGCAAACAGTTGTGTACCATCTCCCGGGATGGCACCTACTACAGCTACCAGAACAGGTAAAATGTCTGCTAACTCTGTCTAGGAATAGAAAAGGGTACAAAGGTGGATGGGCAGTGAGCGAGAGAAGCCATACAAGTCAACAAAGCTTGATATGATGATCTTTTCTTTGAAAGGGAAACACAGGCACCACTTAGAGTAATATATTGTGGCCAATCAGAATGTGCTGTCTGTTGTGCCTGAGAACCAGCAGCAAAGCTCCCCCTGCTGTGTAGAATCTGCTACTGCACCTCACTATGACTATAATGCAACACCATTGAATTATTGCACATACTGGCCACTAAATTCTGTGAGATTTGCTAATATAGGATTCAACACTTCCAACAAAAAATCTGAGTTTATGCACATTTATTTCACATTTAATTCCTTATATTAAGGTTCTGTACAAGGATTTATCAATTGATGAAAGCTTGATCTTTTCCAACGAGTCCCACACAATTGTATTTGTATCATCATTCATTCCTCCTCCCCTCGCATGACCATTCATTCATCCATTAGCTCATAGTGCATGTTGCTTGTTTTATGAATTATTGTCGTGGAACTGTTTTTTATTTGTTTGTTTTTATTCTCCAGCATGTAGTAGTTTCTGTTGAAACATTCATTCAGTGTTGACATTCATTAACATAGTATTTCAGCATGTTTCCCCCATTTCTCAATGAGAGTGGCCGCATCATGACTATTCCAACTGTGACTAATCTGTACCTCTGCCTGTGTGTGTGTGTGTCCTACCGTCTGTCCACCGCCCATGCTCTGTCCTCGGTTGTTTCCGTGTGCCCCCATTTACTCTGCATTGTGCCACCTGTGCGCCGGTTTGCCTGTGCTGCTACTGTGTGTGCTGGCTGCAGTTCACCCAAATATGGCCTTATTGCCGACAGGTATCACTTCTGTGAGAAGTGCTTCAACGAGATCCAGGGCAACAGTGTGACCCTGGGGGACGACCCGGCCCAGCCACAGACGTAAGTGAGCAGGCCCGGGTGGCCGACCACCACCTGATGATCATCTTGCGAGATTATCAGGCTGTTTTTCTCACTGGTCTTCATTCTGTGGAAGGTAGTTTCAACCACAGGAGCCAACACAAACTTACTTGTCTCTTTATGTCTTTTCTGTACAGCATGATATCAAAAGAGCAGTTTGAAAAGAAGAAAAATGACATGTTGGACTCTGAACCGTGAGTACTGTCTGGACAGTTACCTCAGTTAGACTCTCATTTATGTGATGGCAGCGATGCTTTGTAACTTTTTTGAAGAGAAGCACAGAAAAAGGAAATGTTTGTTGTTGCAGGTTTGTTGAATGTAAAGACTGTGGACGAAAGATGCATCAGATATGCGTGCTGCACTATGATGTCATATGGCCCACAGGGTAAGTCTCCCTATAGATATCTGACTATTATCCAGCCCTTTAAGCAACTTACACACTCTTGTTTGACCTCAACAGAATTAATGTATGTGGATACTTAACTGTTGTATGATTTTTCGTCTTCTAGCTTTATCTGTGACAACTGTCTGAAGAAGTCTGGCAAAACAAGAAAGGAGAACAAGTTTTCAGCCAAAAGTAAGTCACTTGTAGCAAATCAGAATGAATATAATTCTCCTTTTTTAAAATTATGTTAAAGGCGATTTAAAAACTTGAACTAACATGAAATGTGTTTGTTTGTAAAGGGTTGCAAACGACAAGGCTGGGGACGTATATTGAGGACCGAGTGAATAAGTACTTGAAAAGGCAGAACCACCCAGAGGCCGGTGAGGTGTTTGTGCGAGTCGTGGCCAGCTCTGACAAAAATGTGGAGATTAAGCCTGGCATGAAGTCTAGGTAAGGTCCTCACCTGTTGATAAAGTGTGTCCCTCCTGATTTGTGGTAATAATGGTCAAATCTAGAACTGGGAACTTCAGAACATAGCACGCAAGAACTTGTGAGGAACAAACCAGGAGAGACTTTTGGGATTATTTAAGTTCTTTTTAAGTAAACATGCTTGTTGATTGTGTGTTTGATGGTGGCAAGCATTTGATATTTATGCTGGAGTCTTTGAAGTCACATCAAGTGAGTGAGGATGTTTAAACTAAAAATGGAGACTAAAGGAACTAAAAAGCATTAGCAGAACTTGCCAAGTTGAAGGTTTCAGATATAGCTATGTTGTCATTTTAAAATTGTTTAGGGGCACTGCTCCCTTAATATTACAAAGACAGTTCAGTGGTGTCAGGAAACAAGGGGAGAGAAGGGATGACGGTTACCAAGGTGCTGAGCTGGACTTCAAGTGGGGGTGTACGATACGTATAATGAGCATCTAAAAATCCCTAGACATGCATTTGGATATAAAGACGTCCATCATATCTGTCACCATTGTGCTGACCTCTGAAGGCTGGAAGAAAGTTGATGCACTTAAATCTAGTGTGTGGTTTTGTTGCCCAGCCTTTGCTGTTAAAATTTATTGCAATTTACAGCACAATTGTCCATATATCATATAAAAGGACATCTCCAAGTAAACATTCATGAACAACCTATCTGACTTTGGGAATATTCAGAAGCACTCTGAAGTCTTGGGCCAGAAGTAATTGCTCTCTTCCATCCTTTGGTGTCACAAAAACGACCATATCACTTTCTTTTTAGCTCAGAGTAGCAACCACTAACAACACAGTACAACATTTAAGAACAGAAGTTCTGTCTAAAATGGAGACCTAAAAGCAGATAGACTTGGTGCCGCCTGACTGAATCGACAGTCAAATTAATTTTCCTGGGCTGGGATTAGGCACCTAATGGTGAAAATGAGCTTTATAAACGCCATTGGTGTCATTGTTCTGTAGTCCTTACATAGTGCAATTAACAGTTACTTCAGAACGATAAGTAAAAGCAAAAAAATAGTCAATTGCAAGTTTGATAAAAGCAGTTTTTAAATGCACTTATGCTTCTCTGTTTCTTCAGGTTTGTGGACTCAGGCGAGATGGTGGAGACCTTCCCTTACAGAACCAAAGCACTTTTTGCATTTGAGGAAATAGACGGGGTGGACGTTTGTTTCTTTGGCATGCACGTCCAGGAGTACGGCTCAGAGTGCCCTTTTCCAAATACCAGGTAAAACTACCGCAAAAAATGAAGTCATGTTTGCACTTTTTCTTTTCTGCTTTAGATTTATATGTTGTGTGTGTTGCTCTTCTGTGTGTTGCTAATTAATCCATATTTGCTTTGCAGACGGGTTTACATATCATACCTCGACAGTATTCACTTCTTCAAACCACGTTTGCTAAGGACTGCAGTGTACCATGAGATCTTAATAGGCTACCTGGAGTATGTGAAGAAACTGGGGTTAGTAAAAAGCAGTTTTTTTTCACCCCTCCAGCTAATATTGATGCCTGCGTGTGCTAAGTGGCTGACAAATCTTGTCGCCCTCCTCAGGTATGTGACGGGTCACATCTGGGCCTGCCCACCCAGTGAAGGAGATGACTACATTTTCCACTGCCACCCTGCTGACCAGAAGATACCCAAGCCCAAGAGACTCCAAGAGTGGTACAGAAAGATGCTGGACAAGGCTTTCGCTGAGAGGATCTTGCATGACTACAAGGTCAGAAAATGGTGACATTGGTCAGATTTTCTCAGTTAGATTATAATTTTGTCACCAGTTATAACCTCACAGTAGCTCTATTTCCATCAAGTCTGGTACATACTGAGAGCTCTGCACAACAACTTGTAAAATATGACATTCCCACTTCAGGTCAGAGAAAGCCTGATATTTTCGGCCTGGATACCAACTGTTTGATTGCCAAACCAATTTATTTTTGGTGGAAATGCACCAGGTGGTTCAAAATTTTGGTGTCTGAATGGCAATGGAATCAATTCTTTGTTTGTGGAAAAGCTGCTCACACGCATCTTATGCTAGGCTGCAGTGGTGCTTAACCCAGATATTCAGTCTCATCTATTTTTTCCTCAAGACGTGAAGTTCTCTGCATAAAAAATACGTAAAAACAATCTGTTGATATTCATATTGACATCCTACAACTGTTTCACTTAAGTTTTAAAGTCTATATGTGTAGAATATGTCACAGACATAAAAATATACACAAACGTGAAGGGCAGTATTTTTGGAGTGCATTCCTTTTCTCTCTCTCTGTCAATGAAGGTAAAAGAAAATAATCATCTTTATCTGCTCATGTAGGAAATGTGGAATTGATTTTTTTTGTTGAAAGACTAAATGATTAGCCATTTATTTTGGAATATTATGTATATTATTTAAATTACGTGTTGGCAATTATTGCAAACTATTTGCTGCTTAGTTCAAAACAAAGTTTAGATGATAATTTAGCTTCTTTGCCACTTTATATAATCTTTGCCACAGGGCATTTTGATAGAAACAGTGGATCACAGTTGCACATAAGAAGTTCACTGACGATAAGTTAGCCTTGACGTGATCCCTTCAAATAGAATTCTGTTCGGGATATATGATATATTAAAGTATTTAATTACAAACACAGCCTAATGGGATACACATCTAAATTACAGTAGTTTTTTAAATTAAAGTTTAAATTAATTGGCTTGACATACCAATTCGATTAGGTATTCCAATATTAATTCCGTCTATTACATTTTTTCCTAAACCAAAGTGTTACTATGCTTTAATTTGTCCTTTCTGTTTCGCTGAACAGTCAAAGAGCGTTAAATAAGCTCATCTTTACAAAAGGCTGCAGTAGAAGTAGTCATTTTCCCCCACATTATTTTAAAGATTATATCAGTGTATATCTCTGTATATCTTAAACATCAACTTAATGACACTTGCAGAACTTCTCTTTATCAGCCCTGTCACTATCATGCCTGATGGAAACCTTGTGTGTCTGTATTCAGGACATTTTCAAGCAGGCAACAGAAGACAGGCTGACCAGTGCCAATGAGCTGCCGTATTTTGAGGGTGACTTTTGGCCTAATGTACTGGAGGAGAGCATCAAGGAGCTGGAGCAGGAGGAGGAGGAGCGAAAGAAGGAGGAGAACACGACCTCCTCTGAAACAACAGAGGTGAGTTAAATGGATAGGTGGCTTGAGTATTTTGAAATGGGTTTTGGAGAAGGAATGCTCTTATTATGCCGGAATCAACAGTCTGGTGTCAACAGCCTCTGTTTCATCCGAGATTGTATCATCCTCAAGTCCTCATAATATAAAAGCTTTCTGTAGTCACTCTAGCATTGTTTAGCCATTCAGCTTAATTGCACAACCTCATCATGCCTGTTGTGAAATCTCTGCCTCTCTTAACGTTCTTGTCCATCTATTTCAAGGGAGCCCAAGCTGACAGCAAGAATGCCAAAAAGAAGAATAACAAGAAAACCAACAAAAACAAGAGCAGCGTCAGTCGAGCCAATAAGAAAAAGCCTGGGATGCCGAATGTAGCCAATGATCTGTCCCAAAAGCTCTACGCCACAATGGAGAAGCATAAGGAGGTGGGAAATCCGACCAACTATAACAGATTTGTTGCAGTCCATTCCTCATAACTAAAAATGTCATTTCCTACAACACTGAAGCTATAGCGTTTTTACACATAAGAGTTGGCACTTTGTTACAGCACACTTTGGCTTTCCTTACAACTAACCAATACATTTCCCCTCCTTTCTACTACCAGGTGTTTTTTGTTATCCACCTCCATGCCGGACCAGTCATTAACACCCTGCCACCCATCATGGATCCAGACCCTTTGTTGACTTGTGACCTGATGGATGGCCGTGATGCCTTTCTGACTTTGGCCAGGGACAAGCACTGGGAGTTCAGCTCATTGAGAAGGTGCAAATGGAGCACGATGTGTATGTTGGTCGAACTGCACAACCAGGGCCAAGACCGCTTTGTGTACACCTGCAACGAGTGTAAACACCACGTAGAGACTCGCTGGCACTGCACAGTTTGTGAGGTAGGGAAAGGTGGCACCTCAGAGTTATGTTTTGAAATCTATATCTTGAATTTAAATCTTGATTTAACCTTAATGTGGTCCTCCTTCCCTATCAACAGGACTACGACCTATGCATTAACTGCTACAACGCTAAAGGCCATGAGCACCAGATGGTAAAGTGGGGCCTGGGTCTAGACGACGACAGCAATGGTCAGGGTGGAGAAGCCTCCAAGAGCCCTCAGGAGAGCAGACGTCTCAGCATCCAGCGCTGCATCCAGTCCCTGGTCCACGCCTGCCAATGCCGCAATGCCAATTGCTCTTTGCCTTCATGCCAGAAGATGAAGAGGGTCGTTCAACACACCAAGGGCTGCAAGCGCAAGACCAATGGTGGCTGCCCTGTGTGCAAGCAGCTCATCGCTTTATGTTGTTATCATGCTAAGCACTGTCAGGAGAACAAGTGTCCTGTTCCCTTCTGTCTCAACATCAAGCACAAACTCCGTCAGCAGCAGCTGCAGCACAGGCTCCAACAGGCTCAGCTGATGCGCCGCAGAATGGCCACCATGGCCGGAAGGGGTTTGCCGATGCCATCTCCACCTACCTCAGCTGCCCCCGACACCCCCAACTCTGTGCAGCAGCCTAATACACCACAGACACCCCAGCCAATGCCCAACCAACCCCAACAACAACAACAACAACAACAACAACAACAGCCGCCACCAAACCCTGCCAATGTTGCCCAAGGATTCCCCAACAATGGCCGCAGCAGCCAGCCACCAACACCAGTGCCGCAAGGCAAACCAGGGCCTCAGTCATCCCCTCTCCATCAGCAGCAGTCGCCTCTACCTAACATGCCACACCAACAGCAGCCTCAGCCTCAGCCACCACAGCAGCAGCAGCAGCAGCAACAGCAGCAGCAGCCACTGCTGGCAGCCCTGAAAGTGGCCAGACAGATCGAGATGGTAGCCAAGGCAAAGCAGCAGCAGCAGCAGCAACAGCAGAATTATGCCATGAACGGGATGCCCATGAACCACCCACGAATGATGGGGCCCATGCAGAACCAGATGCAGATGATGCAAGGACCACGGGGCCCCCAGGTGATGCAGGCCATGCAGCAAGGCCAGTGGGGTCCAGGGATGCAGAATCCCATGCAGAATCCCCAGGGTCATCAGCAACAGGTCCCACCTCAACAAAGCCCAATGGCCCCTCAGCAGGCTCAGGGAACACCCATGCCCCAGCAGGGCCAGCTCATGCAGAGGCCCATGATGCCCCAGCAACCGGGTCTCCAAATGGCTGGGGTCATGCCCCCCCAAGGAACTTCACAGCAGGGCATGACACCACAGCAGCATAACATGCCACGAGGGATGCCTGGTAACATTGCTCCGAGCGCCCTGCAGGAATTACTGCGCACCCTCAAATCTCCTAGCTCCCCCCAGCAGCAACAGCAGGTCCTCAACATCCTCAAGTCAAACCCCCACCTCATGGCCGCCTTCATTAAACAGAGGACAGCAAAGTACCAGGCAAACCAGCCGCAGCAACAGCAGCAGGCACAGCAGAACCCTCAGGCCATGCTGGGGTCCCAGGCAGGAATGCAGGCCATTGCGGCCATGGCAAACCAGGTGCAGAGGCCAGTGATGGCACCTCAGCAGCAGCCTCCGCAGCAGGCAGGGTCTCAGGGCATGGCAACCATGGGCCCACAAGGGCAGATGATGAATGCGGCTCAGAACGGCAGTCCCCAAATGTACCGCAGACAGCAACTGCTCAGGATGCAGCAGATGCAGCAGCAGCAGCAGGCACAGCAGCAGCAGGGAGGCATGGCTCAGGGCCATGGTCAGTTCCCCCAGCAGCAGCCAGGGCCAGCAAGCTACTCTCAGCTCCGTATGCAGCAGCAAATGGCTATGCAAGGAGGT
Source organism: Sparus aurata (assembly GCF_900880675.1). Taxonomy (NCBI): domain Eukaryota; kingdom Metazoa; phylum Chordata; class Actinopteri; order Spariformes; family Sparidae; genus Sparus; species Sparus aurata. The sequence continues at coordinate 17,248,905 of NC_044209.1, read as the reverse complement.
GGGGGGCCTATGGGACAGCTCCCTCCCACATCCCAAATGGGCCAACCTGGCATGGTCATGGACGGGCCCCAGAACCTCCTCCAGCAGCGCATGCTTCAGCAGCAGCAGATGTTAAAGCAGCAGATGGGCTCTCCAGCGCAGGCTAACTCAATGAGTCCACAGCCCCACATGCTCCAAGGCCAAGCCCAGGGAGGAGCTCACCTACCTGGCCAGACAATGGCAAACACCCTGGGAAACCAAGTACGCTCCCCAGCTCCAGTGCAATCGCCCCGTCCACCTTCGCAGCAGCCCCCGCATTCCAGTCCTTCCCCACGGATACAGCCTCAGCCCTCACCGCAGCATGGCGCCCTCCACTCCAGCTCTCCCCACCCCAGCCTTGGAGGCCCGTTGTCAGGCCCCATGGAGCAGGGACACATGGGAACACAAGAGCAGAGTGCCATGCTCCCACAGCTTAACACACCAAACAGAGGGGGGTTGAGTAATGACATGGGTATGGTGGGTGACACGACGGGAGACACGCTGGAGAAATTTGTTGAAGGATTGTAGCATTTTATGACAGAAGAAAGGCCTTGTTCTGTTTTCAGCTGAGACATTTTTGTACTTGCTGATGTAAAAAGCTAAAAGAAATACAAACAAATGAGTCATATGAGGCCTACAGACTGTGAACTTTCCTTAAACCAAGGGACTGCTCTTTCTTCCAACACACAGAGTGATTTAATAATTGCTGTTGAAAAGAAGACAACAAAGACACAAAGAATATATTTTTGGTTCAGACCAGTTGTGCAAGAATTTGCCATGGTCTTTGTGTTTTAATTTGTTTTTCATTTGTTATGCTCTGGTATTGACTTTTTTAACAAAACTTCTCAAAACAAAAAATATTTCATTTTATTATTCAATTTTTTTTATTTTGTACCTTTGCAAATTAATATCGTATTTGTGTTGAGAAGACTGTAAAATTATTTGTCTGGGAATTTTTTGCCAGGTTTCACTTCTTGCTCAGTGTCTCTGTCCCTGGCTAATTTATTCTAATATGCCATTTTTCAAAAGGACTGCCTTTGGGAAAGCCTTAATTTCTTTCCTGTTTGCAGAGTCTATGGGAGATTAACGTATTTGTATAGATCTAGGAACTATTGCACACACCCAAACACAGAAGGCAGGTGTAAGAGAAACCTGCATCAAAGCTTGTTAATGTTCACAGGTGCCGGAATGTTCTTTTTACTGGTTTGGACCCAGAAATTGTCTTGCAAATGTTTAAAAAAATTGCTTTGTCTTTCCCTCAGTCTAAAGAAATTCTCATAAAATCCTGAACTTCTTTTGCCTGTGGTGGGAAGTAGACTTGTTTGACTGCTGATTTGTGTTCAGAGAGAGTTTTGTGCATCATTTTCTCTCTTGCATTAAACTTGAATTGATGATGAACTGTTCTCTAATGTAAATCATGCAGCTAGACAGTACTGTAAATATGCAGAAAATAAGAATGAAATCACTGTACAAACTGGTTCAAATGGCTCATTTCGTACTTATATACCATATTGTTAAATAAACCTGTGTGCCACAGAGTCTGCTTCTATTTTCTGTGTAGAGAAAACTTGTTGAGGTCAGCACAAGACAACTAATGATTATTTTTGTCCATAATCTGCAAGCTCTGCAGCTGAATCAATTTTAGGAGATGGTCCTTGGGTGCCCTGAAGCCTTCTTCACAACAATTTGAACCTCTTTCCTTGAAGTTCTTGATGAGCTGATAAATGGTGGTGATTTTGGTGCAAACTTACTAGCAGCAACATCTTTGCCTGTGAAGCCCTTTTTATGCAAAACAGTGATGACTGCACGAGTTTCCTTGCAGGTAACCATGTTTAACAGAGGAGGAACAATGATTTCAAGCACCACACTCTTTTAAGAGCTTCCAGTCTGTTTTCTAACTCAATAAGCATGACAAAGTGATCTCGAGCCTCATCCTCCTCACCTGTGTTAACAGAGAATCACTGACATGATGTCAACTGGTCCTTTTGTGGCAGGGCTGAAATGCAGTAGAGATGTTTTTTTAGTCTTCATAACATTCTGGAGTATATGCACATTGCCATCATAAAAACTGAGAGAGCAGATTTTGTGAAAATTAATATTTGTGTAATTCTCCTTGGCCACTGCTGTTTGTATTTTCCAAAACAAAATGAAACCATGCTTTTTCATACTTTTAACATGGCAATCAGCGGGCGGGGGGGATCAGGCAGCTTGATGGACGCCCTGCCGACGTCATCACAAGGCGCTGTCGCAGGTCCTTCCTGTGCCTCCGTCGCTCAGCGTGTATTCCACGGTCAGTCGACCTGTCCTGTCCTCGTATCCCCCTCGTCTGTCAACATGTCCCGCTGCCTGTCGCTGGCTCGGTTCGCCCTCGGTTCCTCTCAGAGGGTCAACCCGCGGCTAATGTCATGTGCACGAGGGCTGAGCTGTCGAACTTTCTCGCGGACTATCACTGGAGGTAAGCTGCTAGCCAGCTGAGTTAGCCTAGCCGGCTAGCTGACAACCACAAGATCATAGTCAAATAAACTGTGCTGCAGCTGATTGTTTCATCAACCAGCATGAAGTTTAACACCGCGGGCTGGCGTGTTAGTCCGGTGGCTCACTTAGAAACTGCCTGACAGCTACAGGTGAAATTAAATCGATGTTTTTTCTTACAAGACTCAGTTGTTACATCATTAAGTTACATCGTTAAGTTACATCAGACACTGTTAAGAGTCGAGTGATTTTATCTTTCATGTATTTTCCCCCCATTATTATGATTTGATAACTGATTGCAAGTTCATTACATTTCCTCTGTGTTGATGTTGTAATCATACAGGCTTGTGTTGTGATGCCACCTGTCTGTTGGCCACCATCTGCCCAAAGTCATCAAGCAAATCAGCATCAAATCCAAAATAAAGTGGCTCATATAAATCTGCAAACACCAATCATATAACCATATATATGTTTAACTATTTATGTTTGATTAGAATAATTGTGTTGGCCAGCCTGAGCAGGATAAGTGTCTCTCGCCCAGGAGGATACAAACACAAGCATGTCCACAGGATTAAAAACAAAAATAAGACACATCAAATAAATAATGAAAGCTGTCAGTGAGTTCATACCCATAGTGATCAGCTCACACTATCATATTCAAGTTTACTTTAATTGGTTGACTGCATAAATTGCATTTGTGATAAGCAAGACCGTGTAGATCATTTTCTTCAACAGCTGTATTCTGGATCGTGGCTCCTCGGTGTAGACGAGGGTGCTGTGTGTTATTGGGCTTTGCAGTAAAGGTCATCTTAACTGCTTCTGTTTGAGGCCTGTTATCTTCCCTTCTGTCTTAAAATCCTGTTTAGTTTGTCTGTATTTACTCATGTGCCCGTACACAACCGAAATATTAAAAATGAGGAAGCTCTCCATCACACTGGCATACACCTTTTCCAGCTCATCAACACTGACCCCAGACCTCCTAACTGAAACCGTCTCTGACTGGCTGTTTATTATAAAAATCAACATTGTCTGTGAGACTCGGCTTGTCATCAGTGCCCGGTATACTCAAAACAATCGACCATGTCCTGTTGTTGTTTAAGTAAGTTTGATTTCTAGACTGGCTGTGCCTGACCGGGAAGAAATGTTAATCATAAGAGAGAAATGTCCCAGCTGACTCCTCCTGTCATCAGGCTCGCAGGTTCTCCAGCAGCAGAGGTGGAGCAGTCGGCCCACAGCGTGGAGCTCCCAGCGGTCCTGCCTCGGCTTCAGCCAGCAGTCTTACTACAGCACGCAGGAGGTGGAGAAGGAGCCTGAGAAGGAGCCTGAAGAGGAGCCTCTGCACACCATCATCAGTGATACAGAGGCTGTGCAAGGTGCTGTAACAGCTGCCGACATAATGGCACGTAGCTCGTCATCATTTGGTCGATTTAAGATAATCTAAATGATGCTCCATCCTTCATCCACGCAGGCAACTTCGCCAAACATGAATTTCAGGCTGAGACGAAGAAACTGCTGGACATCGTTGCCAGGTCCTTGTATTCAGAGAAAGAGGTATGAGAGTCCACAATTTATCTACACCCCCATTTCAGTTTGTGAACTCGATCTTTTTCTTCTTCTGACTGATTTGCTGACCCTTCTCTTGCCGGCAGGTGTTCATCAGGGAGCTGATCTCTAATGGCAGCGACGCTCTGGAAAAACTGCGCCACAAACTGATGACAGCTGGTGGGGAAACGGCTCCGATGGAGATCCACCTGCAGACCGACGCCGCCAAGGGCACCTTCACCATTCAGGTATACCCGTGTCTGTGAAGTTGTGAGTTTTGTCTGTGTGTTTCGGCCCGGTGTTGACTTTTGGTTAGAAATACAACATTATGGCCCTTTTTCACTGCAGGAACGAAGCATACTGTGTAACGCGTGTCGTGGCTTCTGCTTTTGTCTCTGTTTTACTTTTACTTCTGTTTAACAACAGTAATCAACATTTTACTGCAGCCAACAGCTACTTTAAAAACGAAGAATGATGCAGAAAATACTAAAATACTTGTTGGACAAAGGTTTCTAGGACCTGACTAGTATTAATTGGGGAGAGGAGGACATTCAGAGGAACCTGAAAAGCAGGCCGCCAAAGATGTTTCCCAAAGGAAACATGATTTTGGAGAAGAGGAATGACAATACATTCAATGCTCTTGAAGCTGTTTTTGACTCCAGAGTGACTTGTGCTGGACCAATTAGTAGCAAACCAGAGACCCATATCAGCATCACTGATCAGTGTCATTTGTCGAAAATGTCCTGGGGCGTCAGACACAGTGCGAACACAATGAAAAACCAGGTTACCGCAGTGAGAAAGGGCTTCTTGTGAACTCTGGTTCCTTGTCTGTTTTTGTGATAATGCGCCCCCTGGTGGATGAATATTACACACCAAGCTGATGATTTTGGTTTTGTTCGTTCTGGATTCTCTGTACTTTAACAGGACACAGGAGTTGGGATGAACCAAGAGGAGCTGGTGGCCAACCTGGGGACTATCGCCCGCTCCGGTTCAAAGGTGACTGCATACTCCACTGTTTTGACGTCACACATCACACATGTTTTGATAATGTCTGTCGTAATAATCGCCTCTTCCCGTCATCGCAGGCCTTTTTGGATGCCCTGCAGAACCAGGCAGAGGCCAGCAGTTCCATCATCGGTCAGTTCGGAGTAGGATTTTACTCCGCCTTCATGGTGGCCGACCGCGTCGACGTCTACTCCCAGTCCGCCGAGCCTGGCGCACCCGGATACAAGTGGTCCTCAGACGGGTGAGGGGGAGGGGTGGGGATGAGTCTTTTATTTCGACATCAAGAGTCTGAAAAAAGTTAAATGTCCCTCACTGTGATCATTGTACAGCAGAACAAAGAGTTCATACAATCATGATTGTCGTTCTCTCCCTCAGCTCTGGAGTGTTTGAGATCGCTGAAGCCACCGGTGTTCAACAGGGAACGAAGATCGTGCTGCACCTCAAGGACGACTGCAAGGAGTTTTCCGCCGAGGACCGAGTCAAAGGTAGAGCGGCTGGAGCTACCTCAGTGGCCGAACCTATAACCGCATTGATAAAAACACATGAGAGCGTCGCTGCCTGTGATTACAAGCTGTTGTATCTCTTTCAGAGGTCGTGACAAAGTACAGCAACTTCGTCAGCTTCCCCATCTTCCTGAACGGACGGAGGCTCAACACTCTGCAGGTGAGCCTCTCAGATTCTGTACATACTTTGCATTTTATGAGTGAGATTTGCTGTTATTCTCGTCTTTCTTGATTGCTGTTTGACCTCTTATTTCCCATCAGGCCTTGTGGATGATGGAGCCTAAAGAGATTAGCGACTGGCAGCACGAGGAGTTCTACCGCTACATCTCCGAGTCCTACGACAGGCCCCGCTACACGCTGCACTACCGCGCCGACGCCCCACTCAACATCCGGAGCATCTTTTACGTCCCAGAAAACGTGAGAAGCTCAGGACCACTTCAAATCTGTTTAAAGTGGCGTTTCACCGCTGAACCGAGCCTCAAAACCTCACCAGCAAGATTACATTTCCGCTTGTCTCTTGTATTTAAACAACAAAGATCACGTGATGAAATTCTCTCCCTTAACTGGATCATTTTAAGTGGTCGAGAGTGAATAAAAGAAGCAGTTGTGTTTCTTGAGGAGACTGTTTTTTTTCTGTCGACAGAAGCCGAGCATGTTTGACGTGAGCAGAGAGATGGGCTCCAGTGTGGCTCTGTACAGCAGGAAGGTCCTGATCCAGACCAAAGCCACCGACATTCTGCCCAAGTGGCTGCGCTTCCTCCGAGGTCCGCTGCTTGTTTTTACCCTGCTCTGCTTTGATCAAACGAAGTAAGAAAGAGTGTTAAAAACAGTGTATTTCTGCAGGTGTGGTGGACAGCGAGGACATCCCGCTGAATCTGAGCAGGGAGCTGCTGCAGGAGAGCGCCCTCATCAGGTACGCAACCGCTTAAACCTACGTTTTTAGGCATATATACCCTCTCTGGTTCCTTCTTGCGCTCTAAGAACGCTCCACTGATTAATTTCTGCGCCGTCTCCCTCTGACTTTCAGGAAGCTCCGTGACGTTTTGCAGCAGAGGGTCATCCGCTTCCTGTTGGACCAGAGCAAGAAGGAGCCGGAGAAGTACAAAAAGTTCTTTGAGGACTTCGGTCTCTTCATGAGGGAGGGCATCGTCACCACGCAGGAACAAGACGTCAAGGTGACTTTTCGTGAAGGGAGACGGCCTACAAAAATAAGAGCAAGAGAATAAACGCCCAAAATTCAGTGTCTAGGATGTGATGTCACCCCCCCCCCCCCCCAATGTTGTCTCTGTGCAGGAGGACATCGCGAAACTGCTGAGGTACGAGTCCTCCGCTCTGCCGGCGGGACAGCAGACCAATCTGATGGAGTACAGCTCCCGCATGAAGGCCGGCACGCGAAACATCTACTACCTGTGCGCCCCCAACCGCCACCTGGCAGAGCACTCGCCATACTTCGAGGCCATGAAGCAGAAAGACATGGAGGTGAGACGGCCGTCGATGATGGAAGCGCGATGATCTTGCCTACATATACACTGTACACAGCTCATGTTGCGTCTCTCCAGGTGCTGTTCTGCTACGAGCAGTTCGACGAGCTGACCCTCCTCCACCTGCGGGAGTTCGACAAGAAGAAGATGATCTCCGTGGAGACCGACATCGTGGTGGATCACTACAAGGAGGAGAAGTTTGAGGACAGCAAGCCGGGTCAGCTTCTGCACTCACATCTCCAGTTAAAAAATCTGACATCACTCACTGACACACGTCTGTAGTCCTGACTCCTGTTTCATCTCCTCCTCCGCAGCCTCCGAGCGACTGACGCAGGAGCAGGCCGACGACCTGATGTCCTGGATGAAGAATGCTTTGGGTACCCGAGTCACCAACATAAAGGTGAAGACAAAGACTGGCCAGGATTCTGAATTCAAATCATTCTGCTGCATGTCCGACGTTTAAAATACGGTCTCACAAATGTCTCGCATGTACAATTTCTTTTCATCCGGCCTCCAGCTGACTCCTCGTCTGGACACCCACCCAGCTATGATCACGGTGCTGGAGATGGGAGCTGCACGCCACTTCCTCCGCACCCAGCAGCTGGCCCGCACCCCCGAGGAGAGAGCTCAGATACTGCAGCCCACGCTGGAGATCAACGCAGGGTAAGACGGAGCGTTGTGTGATGGATTTTACCGGGTGGAATTAGTACTTGAAATCATTTTACAAGTGTCCATGTTGTACCTTTTTCTCTCCCCCCATCTGACAGACATGATCTGATCAAGAAGTTGCAGGCACTGAAGGACACAAACGCTGACCTGGCTGGACTGCTGCTGGAACAGGTACCACGAGTCACATTTTATTCATTTAAATAAGAAGACCTCACTGTTTTCTGATCTGCCTCTGTTTACTAAAAACGTCTCTAATCTCCTTGTGTCTTGCCAAAGTCTGGATAAGTTCTCGTCATGTTGTTTCTGCGTCGGTATCACAGTTTTTGCGTTAACTTCATTCAGTTCAGGATGGCTTAAAGTTATTGCCAAGAGTGTAACATGACTGAAAACAGTATTTCAAGTTAAAAAGGGGGGAAACTCAGCGTAGCAGAAAAGTGGCTCTGTTATGGAAATGCACCTTTATGCTTGCATTTATTCACAGGTAATTGCACATTCTTTCAATATCCGACTTAAAGTATTTGTGTCAGCTCTTGTTTGAGACTCGTTCGTTACTTAAGCACTGGGCACATTCCCAGTAATTTATGCCCACAGAAGAAACCATTGTTGGAAATAAATACGACCAGTTATGATAGTTAAATATATTTTTCTGGCATCATGTGAACAACTTTTCATCGGATGTTATTCTCTGTAAAAGTAAATTGTCGTTTGAGTTTTAATACATGTTATTTTTTCTCTCTTATCTGTATTTATTTTTCTTCTTAGATCTACGACAATGCCATGATCACAGCGGGCCTGAACGACGACCCCCGACCGATGATTTCCCGCCTCAACGACCTGCTGACTCGAGCTCTGGAGAAGCACTGAGAGCTCCTCACAGACATGAACAGTGCAGACTGTCGTGGTTTTGATCACAGTGGCCTGAAGTGGACTACAAAAGTGAAGATTTCTTGAGGAGAGCGACAGGCCTCATCATCTTTCCCCCTCTGGAGGTCCTTATTCCCCCCCTCATGGAGAGCACATAAAAGCTGAGATGAACCGCTGGATGCTTCTTTGTAAACACTTCTGTGTCTTTATTACGCTCCGTGTCTCATGTGGTGTTGATAAAGGAGGTTTTGACTGACTCGTACTACAGTAATAATCTTTTAGGCTCATTGTCATCGTCGTCCTGGGTAATGTGGATGCCACCAGCCACAAAGAATGAAGAGGGAACACTGGAAAAAGTATGATTTGTAGTTTGTCAGGCCAAAAACTGTTGATTTTTAGAATAACATTTAAAAAAATCCTCTTGAAATAACGTGAAAAACCAGCTGAAGACACAGAGTTTTCTTCTTAAGTGTGCTTTAGAGCTTTGAAGTGGTCAGAGACTGATGAAGGTTTATTCAGACTAAAAAAATGTCCAATTTCTGTCCTTTTTTGTATGAGCCCTCCAAATGTTATGGCGTTTTTTCCCCCCAACTTCAGTTATTATTTGTGTTGTTTTTGTGTCTGGATGTCTGAGACGTGGATCAGAAGGAAAATATCATTTCACAATTTGCATTTTGTTGCTTGTCGACCGTCAGAGGTCAAAGATGGATTCTCAACAGGTTTCATTTGTATTAAAGTATCAGTGAACCTAAAAATGCATCTAAAAACACTGTATAATAATTTATGGAGCTGTTGGTGTCCTGTGTGCATCATCAGTAAGGTCTGTAAACAATCCACTTCTTGTGACAATTAAAAAGATGCCAAAACAGAGCTTCTTGAAAACACAATTTTACTGCATTTCAACGTAACATGACATCTCTGTTGTTGGAGGCAATAAGATGACAGAAGCCTCAACATCATGACGTCCTCCTCCAGTGTCCAGTCTGTCGCAGACTGAATTTTGACAGGTTGGATTGCCGAGTTCAAGTTGAAGTGATTCTCTGTGGTTTTTCTGTGTTAGCGTCCCAGCGCCGTCAGTCTTTGTGAATCACATTTCGACCCGTCGCACCTCTTGCCCAGGCGTCCTCTCCTCTTGTGAGCCATCCTGCTTCAGGTCTCACCTCCTGACCGTCCGTCAAGATCCACAAATCCCAGCAGAGTGTCAGGAGAGCTTGTCTATGTTGGCTAGGAAACGCTGTGCCCACCATTCATCCAGATCGATGGGCACAAAGTCTGAAAACGAAGAGATGAAGTTTAAACAGTTAAATAATAGTCTGTGGCTGTAATGGTCATTGAAAACATGAAATATGTAGACAAACATTGCCATCGCTGTAGGACACAGTAAACATACATTTCAGACATGAATGTGCACATTTATCAGTATACGTCATATTGTTTTTTAATTTAGCTCATCACACATTAAATAAGTTGAGTCCATTCTCTATTGTAACTATGAATGTAACATGACGAAAAACATTCACAGCAAAACGTGACGCTTTGACTGTCTTATTTTGATAGGTTTGACCGGAAGTCTGTAGCGCTCTGTAGACTTGACCGTTACATTCATTGTGACGCATCACTGCCCTCTGGTGGTCCCAGCGAGGAACTGCAACGCTTTTCTACATTTGCGGCTATCTAACTTGTTTTAAGTATCATATTTGTATCTTTACTCGTTTTAAAATGTCAGAGTCATCGGTATGTTTACTACAAATAAGACCTGTGACAGTAGCTTTAATTATTTAATAATTAACAGCTGGTAACTACAAGTTTAGAGTTGTGGAGTGCGTTGAAGCTGCTCGTACTGTCAGCATTAACTCCACAGGCAGACGTGTTAGCATGCTAGCTAGCGCCGTCCAAAAATCTCTCGTTTAAATGATCGTTGACATTAAAATGTGAAGGCTGTGTGCCCTCTAGCGGCCACAGCGAGGAACTGCAGTATCGTGATCTGTCAAGCTACCGTGCATTCAATCGCGACTGCATAAGACCACTTCCGGTACAGACTTTCAAAATAAGGCGGGCAAATTTATCCACAAAAAGTCTTAGTCCTAAAACAACGATGTTCAATGTAAAAGTCATGTCTTACTACTGCTACAACAACTACTGCTACTACTACTCTTATCAGTAGAAGTATTATTCTTACTATTTTTATTTAGAATGGAAACTCTCTCTTGATCTTCACCCATGTATTGTATGCTTTGGTTTTAACAAATTCCGATCGCTTTAGTTGATTTGGCAATAAAGTATGCATCCTAAAGTAGCATTTCTAAATTTATTGACAGAGTTGGCACATGTCATTTGGACTATGAGGAGAGACCGGCCTGTGACACCTGCGAGCTTCCTTCCAGCTGGAAGGATCAGGAGCAGGTCCACTAATCCTAAATTGGCTGGCTGTCATAAACCAATACAACTCAGTGTCCAGGTAATAGTAGTGGAAGGCCTGTGGACTGTCATCATTACAGACTAAAACAACAAAAATTATTTAAAAAATCCACCGACTACAAACAGAAATCTAAAAGGAACCTGCGCCAAATCACATATTCAGTAAAACTTGAAGCTTAGACTTCAAAACAGACATATCTCACATGTATATCTTGCCTAGTTCAGCCTAAGATGAATGTCATGCTTTAATAGGATGGAGTGGTGTGAGGAGGACTGTGGGGAGGAGGAGGAGCAGTACTCACTGTCCATGTGTGGGCTGGGAGTTGTTTCTTTATAGGGGACTGCTCCCTGGGCCTCCCCTGGTCCCTGCTCCTCCTGCTGCTGCATCACCTCCTGCCAGGCTGAAGACACAAGGACTCCGTCAGCACATCTACTTAGCATACTTACGATATGTAGCAATTCACATGTATTCATACTTCTTTATTGGCTTCATGTGAGTGGATTGTAACGTGACGTGAGAAGTGAGATCTCCCTCGTTTCTCTCGGTTGTCAGTACAAGACTGATTTTTCTTGTATTAATATTACAGTAAATTGAATATATTTGAGATTTGCAGGCTAGAGCTGCAACAATAGATTGATTGAACAAATAGTTATCACCTATTAAATCAATTGCTAACTACCTTAATAATAGATTACTCAGGCTGGGTAACATTTTAAGAAAAAAGAAGAGTCAGAAATTCTGATTCCAGCTTCTTAAATGATAATTTTTTTCAGGGTTCTTTGCTCCTCAATGACAGAAAACTGAAAACTTTTGGGTCACAGACAAAGCAAGATGTTTGTGCTCGTCATCTCAGGCTTTGGGAAACACTCAATGACTTTTCTTTACCATTTTCTGACGATTAATCCTTAGTTGCACTCCTGGCGAGGACAAGAGGAAACATTTGAAGACAATGCTTCTGGCTTTAGGAAATAGTAATCAGTGATCAGTAAAGGTAGTTTATGTAATGATTAACACGGCTGAAGCGAGCATTAGCTGCAGCCCTAACTGTGTGCCCAATTTTGTTTCACTACATGACCTCTGATTAAAGGTGCAATACATCAGAATTTGAGTTGACAAACATTCAAGAGTGAAATAAAATTCTCCCACCGAATGTGAAGAAATGACACATTCTGGACGTTGTGACATCCACTGTATGTTCTGTGTTGCAGAGATATCTGGTGAAGTTAGCATGCTAACCAGCTAGCCACAGCCCATCCAGCTCTAAAGCTCCTTTAGTCTCCGAGCTGTTAGTCGGAACCGCTAGCTGCACAGCTAACTGAGCTAACTTGCCAATGGGAGCTACAGTTAGCAGCAGTTAGGGGTCACCCTTGTGATTTGCTGCCAACCTACTGGTTTTGAGTATATGCCGCAAAAAAGGTGGCTAATTCTTACATACTGCACCTTTAACTATCAGAGCCTGGACATGAACGGGGACTGAACTCAGGCTCTTTGTGCTGCAATGAATAGAAATACTAATAATGAAAATCTGAAGTGCAATTAGTGAAAGCAAATATCTTTATCTGACCTCGCCTGGCACCCACAGGGTCAAACGGGCAAAGTCCACGAGGACGACTGCTTCGAAGGCCTGCCTCTCCTGGCAAACGTCTGTATTTCAAATAACGCAGCATGTGGACGGCTCACATGTGGCCTGTGTGTGTGTGTGTGTGTGTGTGTGAGTGTGTGGACTGAGTGTATCCAGGCCATGACTTTCAGAAAACTCTAATGGAGAGGCACGTCTCTGTCATGTTTGGAAGCATGTCAGGGAGTATAAAAGAGACTGAAGCAACCCTGAACAGAGGAGGCAGAGGGTGGGGGTGGGCAGGCGGGTGGTTGGTAGGTTGTCTCTGTGTCCTTGAGCAGTCAACCACAAGGTCACTCAAGTTGTTTATGAGCTGCTGTTGCTCAGCTTCAATGCCGGGCCAACTAACAGTGCGGAGAAAAGTGAGAAGAGGGCCGAGCGAGGCCTCTGAATGTGGGTCACTGTGTGTGAGTTGCACCAGCAGAACCCCCCCCCCATCCCGTCACAAGCTCTCGGGTGCCTCTTCTCACAAAGCTCACGCTCTTTCTGTATCTGGCGGCCAGTGGGGGCTAGACAAAGGCAAGCAAAAAAAAAAAAAAAACGTGGGTGTGAGAGCACTTCTCTGCCAGGTGCCTATCACGGCTATCAGTGCCGGAGCAGCTGTGCGGGTGAGGCCTGGGAGGGGTGGGAGGTTGTGGTTTCTAAATAAACTCTGGATAGTGAAACAATGTCATTCACAAAACAGCTGGCGGACGACGATGGAAAGTCCTCTCTCGCATTTCCGGTGAGACCGTCGGGCTCGTTCATTCCCCCTTACCCTCGTAAGCAAATTTGACGTTTTCCTCGTGCGCCGGGGTGAAGATCTCCTCCTGCTGCTCGTCTGCGGGGAGAGCCGGAGCAGGGTGGTGGTACTTCTTGCCGTTGAGGCGGTTGAAGACGATCTTGGGTGCAGGGAGGCTGATAGGTAGAAGAGAGGAGAAACAACAAACCATCAGTCAAAATTATCATAACGTGATATCGATGCAGCTCTACCAAGCAGGAAGTTTCTCAAAGAGTCTTTGGGCCCAGACTCTGTGCGGGGAGTCAGAGACCGCAACAGCTGAATGAAGGACCATGTGCCACCTCGCCTTCCCACAAGGTCACGGCTGCTTCGAAAGGCGTGAAAGCAGCCCAGCAGGCAGCCTCTACACAACCGTTAAGGTCTGCACTGTTTGGGCAAACTGACGCTGCCCGTCTCAAGCTGATGAAGTCCACTCATGCCACACAACACAATCAATCTGATTCCTGCAAGAATTAGCCTCATTTCTGACTCTCACTAGTAGTATTAGTAGTATCAGTAGTATTAGTCGTGGATTTTTCATCCTTTCCCCAAAAGCTGCACTTACTCAGGAATGCTCCAGGACGTCTGTTTGTGCTTGAAGTCGTTTATTTTGTTGTCGAGTTGCTGAGTTGGCCCTAAAAAGAAGAAACAAGAGGAAAATTCACTTTATCTTCATCAAAAAAAGGCAACAAGATAAATGTCTGCTGTGATCTCTGAGAGAGTGCAACCTCACCTGTCCGCCTCTGGGTGACCAGTTTGCTGGGACCTTTTGTAATTGTGTACATCCTGCAGCAGGAAGAGGCCACCTGTGAACTTTATCTGGAAGTTTGGCACTGTGGTGTGACGAGAGAGGTGGAGGAGCGACGGCGCGTCAGGCTCGACACATTTCCGACAATCCCGACGATGTGTGAAGAAAAAAAAAAAAAAAAAAAAAGTCAGATGTATCGGTCGCCTTCGCAGCTGATCGGGCTGGATTTTCGCTCGCACACGGTGGAGTCTAGATCCAGCTCGTTGGGTAACCTCTCACAGATCGCAGAGCAGCACCGCGCGCCGCGCTCCTTCTTTACGCGTAAAACCGGCAGCTGGGGCGCATCTCCTTCAGGAAGCCTTTAAACCGTCCCGAGAATCCGTCACTTCACGTAAGTCACTTTGGTGCTGAGGTGTCCTGCGCTGCCACAATGTCACATAACCTGTTAAAGCGGCTGTCATTCATAACACACTGTACGCACGCCGTCAGAGCGCAGCGCTGCTCGACGTCCCCACACGCCTCCCTGTGCGCTTTAAAGAGACAGTGTCCCAGACCGGAGCCAGCGTTAACACAGGAGGGACCCTCTACTGGAGCCTCACATCCACACACTGTCAATCACACGTTCTTCTTCCAATGTAATAACAATTCTCTTCGAAAATTAGGTTGCATTTTATTGTAGATCAAACTAATAAGACGTCAAATAGGGGAAAAAATGGAAATAATATGTTTTTGTTTTAGAGACATTAAAAAACAAAGTCGTACCCTCAGTGATCAAGTAAACTGTATCAAGCTGAATTTTATATGAAAAAAAGACAAAAAACTAGAAATAAGAGTAAACAAACTGTTAAACTATCCACCTAAAGTGCATGCTGTAATTAGAAACAGCATTTAATATCTCATTAGGGCTGAAATATACTGTACTTAGACACTATCATACCCTCATTAGAAACATAATGGGACATCCGAATACACTATGACACACTGTTTTACAAGCTCATGCAATAAGAAATCAAATGCAACGTCACACCAGATCCATCTGTCGCCAATTAACCTCAAAGAAGGAAAGAAATGTAAAATGAAAATAGACAAAAAATAGAAATATGAGTAAACAAACTGTTACACCATCCATCTAAATCATGCTGTAATTAGAAACTGCATAATGCCTCATTGGCTAACACTTTTATACGGAATTATGCTATAATTAGTAGCTAAAAAGGACAGCCTAATACACTATCTCACACTGCTTCACAAGATCATCCGAGCAGAAATCAAAATCGATGTCAAAGCTGCGTAATAGCAGTCTACCTACAAACTCCACAGGACTCCAGAGAACATCCAGAGACTACGAGGGACACTAACATGTTGTTTGACTTCATTTTACAGCAACAAATTGCCCTGTTAGCCCTGATTATTAAGGTTTTGTTCACTCTCCTTTATAGTTTTTGTCTAATATGACAAGACATTTGTCTCGACACATCTTATTAGTTGACTTAGGCTACAATTTTGAATTTCTTTTTTCTAATAAATAACAAATTCCATCTAGTTTTAGCCTAATTTGATTGTAAAGTACAGCTTTTTATGTCTTATTAGTGTACTCATAAACTCATGACCTACTTGACCTCCCTCTCTACATTCACGTGACACATATTACACAAATTACAATCCTCCCAGACGAGTTCAACTGTGAGTTTATTCAATAGGGGTCTGTCTTTTGTCGGCTCCTCCACGTGGCCCCTTATCCACCCAACGTCCCTGTGTTTACAGCACACACAGGTGAGGTCAGGCGCACAATGCGATCACGTACACACAGGAGTGTTTATATCGCAACTCAAGCTTTACTGTATACCAACCAAGAGTGTGTCAAAGAAATGGCACAGCAGAAAATACCAGTTACTTTTTAAGGTTTTGAGCTTTTTTTTCCGCTTTAATAACAATGTTTTCTTTTAGACTAGCGGTGCCACAGGATACCGATATTATCGATAGCCATGATATTCAAAAAATTAAACACTGATATCTTGTAAATCTGTTATGTGTGAATTTGTTTGTCCACCATAATCATGTAGTGAAAATCTGATACTGTGTTTTGATAACGTCCAAAATGCATGTTTATGTGTCAGTTAAGATTTCTGTTCTAGAGACGTATCATATTATTTCATATGAAATAAGACAGGCTCTATGTAAAACGTAAAATATCGGAAAACTTTGTTTGGAATCTTACAGCAAATATCCATTTGAAAGGCCATTTTCGCAAAAAAAAAATATTTTTTTCTTCTCGTACTCTGACGCAGAAATCTCCACTTCAGAAACACTCGCAAACACCAAACTTTCCAGTTTTATTTGTATTTATATTCTGAAGGGTTTTTAACGAGGGGTGTGTTCACATATCATTCTTAGCCTGATTTGTAACATCTTTCTTTACAACATTTACTCCTAAAAGCAAAGCGAAAAATGATTATCTCAAGGCTTTTGGGAGCCAAACGATGACTCTACTATGTGAAAATATATCAATTTAACTAAATAACACATCATTTCTATATTTAAACATAAAACATCAGAAAACTTGTTATAGAAAAAATAATTGTCTTAATGTAAGTGATAAAGTGGGGAAGTTTCAAGGTGATATCTATTAGTTAAACCTGTAGTGTCTTCACCGGAATCAGTACAAAAACTCTCATGAATACGTTACATTTTCAAAATTAATTCTGGGTTTTCCACTCAAAAGGCTTTGTTGACTTACTTTCTTTAACTTCAAATAAGTCATAGTTGTATCCTTAAGGGTAATCTCGATACTCTTCAGTCACTTATCTTTAAACATGACCTGGCAAAACAATTATCAAAAGTTATCTGAGCAGCATTATTCTATTACAGTATGTGAGGAGACGACGTGGATGGAAAAATACAACTGAAAAGGTAAATGAATAGTCACTCTTACAGGTTTTCTGGTATCTAGTCAAACATTTCTCAGGTGGGTTTTGGATTCGAGAGGTCGACATTTCTTACAATTCTGGCTACAACAGAACAAAAAGTTATTCTCCAATGATTCACAACAAGGGTATTAAAGAAGAATATGGACTCAATATTACTGAGAGATCTTCTGGGGTTCATTACTGAACTAATATCATAGCAGGCATCGATATGCTGCTGGTATTACCTAATGTTGCAGCTATACACACTGATCTCTTTAAAAGGTGCATCCAAGCCTCTGAAAGATCAGCACAGAAGGTAGAAAAGACCTTTAAGGTAGCTTAATCCCAATCCCCGGGTCCACGAGAGTTGGATGTATTGCTGCTGGTGGTAGGATAAGGACAAGGAAGTTTACGTTTGCGTTTTCAAGGGACATTACCTGTATGCCAGCTACAGGTAACTCGATAGGTTATCTTACCTCTACAGTAAATCATACATGTGATTCTATAAAGACCACAGAGCTAGTTAGCACCAGATTTCTAGCCTCCCTCCTTGTGATTATTAACTTTATCCACATGTTTCAGTGTGTTATGTTATTCTTAAGGAGCTGGGGATAGAAGTAATAATAATGGAGTCTAACCTCCAACATGTTCATAAATTAGCTGTAAAATATAATCCTATGTGTCATTCAGTAATGAGAGTCGCAGTCCTCCAGCAGACTGTCGGTGATGTAGCCGATCTTCAGCAGGTTTTGGTAGAAGTCTTTCTCCACGGCGGTGTTAACAGTCCAGCCCACCACCTCCACGCCCCGCTCCGCCCAGAACTGAACGTAGTCCCTGATGTGTAAAAGGAGGAAGGAGGAAGAAAAAAATTATACAATGAAGCTCAGTAGGTACGTAACAAACCCCACAGCCAGACAAATGGTTTCAGTTACAAAACTATGCATTCAAAATAGTGAAACAGTGTCAACTTCAAATCACACCAGAGTCCTTTTGAATCTCTTATTCAGTCTTTAAGTTCCCATGAAGTTAAAGCTGATGTTCGTAATTTCCTGGAAAGTGATCCAATAAATGTGGATGATCTCTTGAATTCTGTAAATTACACACAGACGTAAAACTGATTGAATTTCACCTACAGTGAGACGAAGTCTTTCTGCACTAGGATGGCAGAGACTCCGCAGAGCTTCCACAGTATGTGGTGGTGGGCCCAGTCCAACAAGACGTCCAGGACTGACGTCCACATCTGACCCCACGTCGACAGGGTACGAGGCGTGCCGTCGCCGAAGCGGCTCAGCCTCCAGGGCCGGTGCGTGAGAGCCGTGACCACGTTGGGGTCAGTCTGACGCATCTGTGGACCGGAGAACAGAGATCTGTCAGAGGACGGAGGCGCTTCTGTCAGATCGAGTCATATTTAGTCCTACTTTTTTGTTACCTTGTAGATAACTTTGGGTTCAAAGGAGGAAACAATGCTGGAATTGTAAAGGACAGGAAACTTCTTATACATCTCATGAAGCACCAATGCAGCCTGGAAAACAGAAAAACTGTATTTAATAAAAACAGGAGATATATCAATGCCTACATTTATGTTTGATATCATCATTTTTGTTTATTTCTGGAGCATTATTTCTTTCTTTCTTTAGTTTTGGATTGGGACAGTTTCAGTCCTCCACAGCCTGCACACTGCTACAGGCTAATAGCATGTATCCAAATATTTTTCGAATGGTCTCTAGTTCAGTTTGTTCAGAACCTTATCAGGTTGATCCTTGACGTCAAAGAAGATGGTTAGCTGGTGTCTGATACATTCCTCCACTGCCTCCTGCAGAGTCGGGACCTTTTCTCCTCTGAACTTGTCCCTGCAGACGAAGGAAACTGAACTTCAACATGAATAAACTTAACTTTCTACCACTGAAATCTGGTGAAGACAAATTGACGTGACATTTTTAAACAAATAGGATGATGAGAGATGGTGTGACAGAGGGTCAAAAGGGCCTATAGATCACTCATATTATTCTGCACAGACACAATTAGTCCTTTGTTTCTTTATCTATGTATGAAATCACAAGCTCAGCTCAAATGAGTGTTTGACCGGGAGCATACTTCAGCCTGTGACGAACAGCAGCATCCAGCCTCTTAAGTTGGACGAACTGCACTTTGCTGACTTTTCCCGTGCCGTTTGTGGTGCGGTCCAGAGTCTCGTCGTGCATCAGTACAGGCACGCCATCGGCCGTGAAGCTGAGGTCCAGCTCCACTCCGGTCGCCCCGTTCCTACTAGCCTGGAGCAGGAAAAGACAAGACGTCAGCTTTCTCTGCAAAAGAAATTTACTGACAGGCAGAAAAACGTTTTTTTTGGCTTGCAGTGTTTGAACAACAGGAAAAAAATGAGCCCACGTAGAGGAGAGAGGGCGACACAGTGAGTCAGAGCTACTGTTTAACAGAGAGGAGATACTTTAGTCTCCATCTCTGTGGGCAGCGTGTATATTGTCCACACTGCAGACTCATGCAAAGAAAAGCTCTCTACATGTTAACACGAGAGATGAACAGGGTGGAGATAGTCAGTGCATTAAAATGGGGAAGACCATAAGTTGCTTCTAGGACAAACTGAAGCACATCTCACAGTTTCTGAGGGCAATGCCACTGTCGTTAATACAGATCCCAGGTCTGTAACTGTTTGTCAGATGTCAGAAGAATGTTATGTGTTGAAAACTTGCATCTTGAAGCTAACATGTGTGTAACGCTGTGATCCTACCCTCTCATAGTGCAGAAACAAGTGGCTCAGACAACCTATTACAAGACCAACATGATTCTGAAGAGGTTATTAAAAAAAAATAAAGTCAAAATTCTGTGATTCCAGCATTAATCACATAAGTGTGTGATGATGTGTGATATTTAATATGTGAATATTTTCTGGTTTCTTTACTCCTCTGTGACATTTAACGTGATGTGGTTTTGGGTTGTGGACATAACAAAAGGACACCGTGGACATTTTCCACCGTTTTGTGATCATTTTATAAACCCAACAACTAAAATTCTAATAACTAATTAGAAAACCCATCCTCATTTGAAGGACATATCAGAGGGACTTTCAGTGCACAGGATGATGCATGAGGGACAGTCATGGGACAGTACAGCCACTGCTGACTCAGCAGCCTCGGTGTGTGAAAAATAGACACAGTGATGGGAAAGAAAGGATTTGATCAGACATCAATCATGAAAATATGAAAACTATAAGTAGTTCATTTTCAAGGCCAAAGAGAAAGATGAACATCTGAATCTGGTTCAGATCTAAGTGGCTACACTAGAGGCGGGGGTGTTCTGCTTACACTGCAAAATAACTAGGATGTCACGACAGGCAAAGGTTCAGCAGTAAACTATCAATAGAATTATTATGGCAGGTAATCCTGTATGAAATGACCCAAATAATCCATTAAAAACTGCTGTGCACCATTTTTTGTCTTATACATCTGTAGCATACATCTCTATACAGTACAGCACTGTATTACATCTGGTACAGTGTATGTGATGTCTGCATGTCACCTCTCTGATCGCTGCCAGTGTGTTCTCCGGGGCGTCGTGGCCTCCCCCGCGGTGCG
This sequence comes from Sparus aurata, assembly GCF_900880675.1. Classification (NCBI taxonomy): domain Eukaryota; kingdom Metazoa; phylum Chordata; class Actinopteri; order Spariformes; family Sparidae; genus Sparus; species Sparus aurata. The sequence goes on along the minus strand of NC_044209.1, from coordinate 17,228,313 downwards.
CCACCACCGGCACGCCGCCTGAAGGAGCCCTGGGCCGGAGGACACGGCCGGCCTGCTCCGCGGGCACCGGAGGAAAGCGGAACATCACCATGAAGACGTACAGGGACGCGGTGAGCAGCGAGGCGGCCGTGGCGCTCCTCGTCCCCAGCACCACCAGCAGAAACACCGCCGAGAAATACACCACCTCATCCCCGATCTGCAGCATGGTGAGCGGAGAACGTGTGCGTCACGATCGGACCCGAGGAGGAGAGAGAGTCGTGGTTTAGAGAGGTGCCATGGATGGAGCTCTGCGGCCAGCACTCATGTGCTACATGGTGGAGGATCAGAGCAGAGCAGCAGTTTGACTTGGTGATGTGCAGAAGATGGATGGGAAGAAGGAGGAGAGGTGGCGTCAAATCAGGGTATGGAAGCTCAATTACGCCAGTAAAAAAAAGAAAGAGACAGAAAATTCTGCCTTGATTTAAAAAATATTCCAATGGTAGGCCTACGTCAAAATTAAAGGGATGAAGTCGAAATTAATTAATTAACAAATTAAGAGACAAAAAGGTCGAAATTTTGTGATAGAGAGTCAACAATATGTCACAAAAATGTAAATGTAATGTCAAAATTATGAGATGAAGGAAAAAATTCTGAGCCAAAAAGTCAAAATTGTGTGATGGAAAGTCAAAATTAGAAGATAGAAATGCAAAATTATCCGAAAGTCGAAATTGTGACATTAAATTTACAAATTAGGACACGAAAAGGCAAAATGTTGAGCTAGATGTCAGTTATAAGATCAAAAGTCAATATTCTGAGATAAAAGTCACAATTATGAGAAAGAAAGTCGACACTGTCAGCAAAATAAGGATGATTAAATAAAGAGTGAAAATTATGAGATGGAAAACCAAAAATTAACCAATTAATTTGACTTTTTATCTCATTATCATAACTCACATTGGGAATATCTTTTTTTTCTCTAGACTGTATTTTTTTTTCAAGTTCTTTCTTTAAGTGGCAGAAATGGGCTACCACAGATTCTGTATCAATGTCAAGCTTGAAGAATATACAAAGTATTTAAAATCATCCTGTCACAACATTTAAAATTTAAAACAACAAATATCCTACATAGGTGTAGATACACAGTGTTCAAAAGTGGTTTTATGTTTCAAAGATTCAGATTTATTTTAATGTGTTTTGTATTTACACATCTCAATAGTTAAACACCTTCTTCAACAATCAAATACAAAAAAAAAATACACATCACATGACCGAACTTCTCTCAGGCTCAGCACCATCTGGAGGCAGGGATGCTGAGATCTTTTGAGTTTATCACTGAAACATTTAAAACACAACCACAGTGTCATAAAATATTAAATTCTTTAAAAACAAACGTCAGAATCAAACAAATAGAATAAAAAGGAATGAATGCAGAAAAACAGAGACAACCTGCATCAAAAGTCAATCTCCACTGAATTTAAGGCAAGTAGCGACAGAATGAGTGAGTTCCATCTTAGAGAGATCAAGTCCTTCAGTGACAAATGCTCCATCGTACCATCATCAGCACATTGTTCAAGGTTGCTCATTAAGGTCTGTTGTATAATTTAAGAGAGAGCAGGGACTTCACGTCACTCGGTACACTCAGCTGTAGTCTCTGTGTGCAGGGAGCTGATGTGCTGGAGCAGCTGGTCGCAGTACAGAGGACTCCGCTGGGTGTCTCTTACTGCCTCCACCTCCCTCTTCAGAAGAGCCGGGTGGACCGAGCTGCCTTTCTTCAGGACCTCTGGACACACATGGACACGAATCAGACGTGAAACCAAACCCGAGGACACAGAAGAGGGACAGTATTTCAAGATACGAGATGAAAGAAAGGGCAAATAAAAGTAGACATACTCAACACTCTGTGCCAAAACATAAATATTGTACATACAACAGTGCAGGAAAGGAGGTTTTGTCATCAAAGGCTTACTCCTCTAACATTCTGAACACAAATTTGAGCATTTGTGATTACCTGCGATCTTCAGTGGTTGACTATCTAGTAATGCCTTATTTTATTGCCTCTCTTTTTCTTCCTCCATGTTGTTTTTTTTAAATCTTCTTTTTTTTCTTTTCAGGTGCAGGATTTAATTGCTTAGAATGAGCCTTTAATATCTACAGAGGGAGGGAGTCCTCTTCCACAGAGTCCACCATGTTTCTACAGTAGCCCAAAACAGACAAACAAAATACCGAATGGCCTTTAGTGGGGCTTTTTTCCCTGTTTTTAGCAGCCACCGTAGTGCAGGGTGAGGCGAGGGTTTTTTTAAGGGTGACATAGTCTTCGGCTTCACTACTAGTTGCCGCTAAATCTTCCAAACTGGACCCTTAAAATAAACAAAACTATTGTGTGTACCCCTTTTCTCAGACTTCCAATAGTTTGCATAATATGAAGGCTAATTGTTTCCTAATCAAAACACATTGTACTGTATAATTCTACAAAGTCATTTTATCTTGAAAATATGTTTAAAAATAGCTACATTTTAGTATCAACTAAATTTACAACTTCCTGAAGTCGCCCTTGATTACTAATTAACTCCCTGGTGATGACAAGACTCCAGGATGGTCTGGCACATAACCCACCTCATTAAACACAACAATCTACTTTTACACGTTGGTTTTCTGACAGATTAAAGCATACAAGCAAACATGTGACCTTCTGGGGGAATATGGTGTCCATCCCCATAGCGTCAGTATTTGACCATCTGGGGATGAGACTCAACCATAAAATACATTTCACCAGAAGGTTACATTCTCTTGCTTACTGGATACAACATGTTCATTAGCTGTTTCCAGTCTTAAGCTACGTTAGCAATCAATCTTCTCATTTAACTCTATAAAAGAAGGGCAGTAAGCTTATTTCTTTGAGTTTAATTCTTCAGAGGAAATTTAAGGCCTACTTAAGCTGATAAGTATCTAAGCTTGTGATCTTCAGTTTTTTTATGCCTGCTTTGATAGCTTTTTTAAAAAACATGCTTCTTCCGTGTTTTAAATTCAAATGCTCACCATAGATCTTAAGTGTATCGTTTCTAACATGGGGTATAGAGGTAGACAGATATACTATCCTGCCATGTTTTCTGTAGTAAAAAAGCAGTCAGTACACCAGCAGATGGCAGCGATGAACTGGACTACATCAGCTCTGCCACTCAAACACTATGTGTGCAAGTGTCCTTTCCTTCCACAAGGAGGCAATAATTCTCCATTAAAATCCTCCCCCCCCATAGTTCCCACAGCTTTTGCTGATTTCCAGAGGTATATTGAATTACTTGAATTGCTGTCAATGGGTAAATGCTTCGGAAACCACAATGCAGAAGTGCTGCTCCAGTGGTGACATGCCGTCACTCCGGATGAGTTAGCTCACGTAAACTCCTCATCTGATACCGGCCTTTGTTCTTCAAGGAGATCGAGGGGATTTTTAGCTTTTGTGTATACTGCACTGAGCTGGGAGGGAGGTGGGGTGCTGAGACTTTGAATTAAAAGGAGAACAATGATGACTTGTGAGAAGTGATTTATACCCGTGCCAAGACTCTGTGTGATTGAGCAGGTAGCAGCCGTGCTGCCAGGACAGTGGGATTATCAGAGTGGAGGACTGGAGGGATGAGAGATGGAGGGATGATGGGAGCAGAGGAGGGTGGCGGTGCTGTCCATCATGCTGTCAGGACATGCCGCAGACATCAAGCCACTTCACAGATATGCGTTTGAAATCCAAGAAGCATAAGAATGGGATCAACTATTAAAGGAACAAAGAAAGATGGAGAGGAGGAAAGGGAGCGGGGAGGGGAAAAAAAGAGCGCTTCAAACAGAGCCGTGCTTGAGAGGGAAGAATGCTTCCACATTTGCGGCACAGGCGGTTTCTGGGTGCTGTCAGATATAGACGATCACTCAGTGAGATGTGAGGTCATCTCATTTCACAAAGAGACTCCGAGCTGTCTATGATTCCACTGTACTTCTTAGAAATCACTGTTTGAAGAACTGGGCTAAACTCAACGACTCATACTTGCATCTTCACTCTGTGTGGGGTGGATACACTGAGACACTCTCACAGTACATGAATGACACTTTACGTTTTTTTTGTTGACATTTTTCAGGGCCAACAACCGGTCTGCCCCTGTTTGTGACAACACTGTGGTAATGCTCTTGTAAGCTTTAAGCACATAAACCACTTGGTTCACAAAAGTTGAAACCCATGCGTGGGCAGTGGTCTCTGGCTTGGCAGCTGTCCTGCCCAGCTGTAAAGTCAGTACGATACGTTTAACTTTGAATGCATTTGTGATTGGCAAAAACGTAAAATGCAACTATTTTATTCTGGCGACTGGGCTGATTTGATCGCAGAATCTGTAGGTGAGGGAAAATATTTTGATATCAGAAGTCATCTGGTTTCTGCTTGTACTCAGATTTATATGGACCAATCATGACTGAGCAGTGTCATGCAGATAAATAGTCCGTATGGAAAGCAAAAGACGCAAAATGCGCTGACTGAAATTCTATCTCAGAACCCACTGGCTACCGTCTGACAATAACAATAACTGACAATAAAGTTATTTATTTATAATTATAATTTTTTTTTTGGCCTTTTCATGGATAAATCAGCTAGGACAGCCCAGAGAGATGACAGGAAATGGGATGAGAAAGAGGGTAACAAGTCTGACTCGAACCCTGGGCTAATATGGAGAGGCCGAGTCCTCTGTAGATATTAACATCTTTAGAGACTAGCCTCGTCTGTACATTCAAACTCCATTCTTCCATCTCAAGTTGCTCATTGTAAAATACACGGAAGAGTAAGTCTTGCCATACATAGCTGCATCAGTTGTTGACAACAGCTGATGGGTGTTGTTGAAGTTGACTTGTTGGAGATGATTTTCAGTTGTCTTTGCATTTACAGCAGCAGCATGGTGTATGCTGGATGTCACCAAGTGCAACAATCTGGTTCGTTGATGGTATTTTGGTTTGGTTTGGTGTTTGAACACTGATGGAGGTCCATGTCACAGACACATAGGATACATCAGGCTTTGGCCTACAGACATCTCTTCTTAGAGGGATCAAATCAGTTTCAGTTTTGTTCTTTCCATGGGAAGAAGAAAAAAAAAAATGTCTCCAGACTTTTCCTTTAACTAGTATCAGTGCTGATGCGTAACTAATTTCCAGAGGAGAGTTAAAGATAAATCACTGTTTCCTTTCATGCTTGAACTGGAGCATACACCGTTACAGTGTCCTTTTTGAAGAGAATCCTGAACAACAAGAAATACAGGCATCCCAGTACCGTTTGTACGGTATGTGGGCGAAGGCTGATTTATAAAGTTGAATTACATGTGTTCCACCTTCTGCATGCAATGTCACAGACACTTTGTATCAAGTGGCAATAACAAAAATGCCTTTTCATTGCTAAATCCATGGTATGGCTGCATCTGGTGTGTGTCTGTGCGTGTGTGAATGCCTTTTCCTCCCCCCTGCCTCTTTCTCCAGCCGCATGAAGCTGAGACATCCCGCAGCAAGGCCTCTCGTCGCTGGCTAAGGCATCAGCGTTCACCTGTGTCCTGTCAGAAGTAATGACAGCTAACATTCATGAGAGTGGGAGAGAGTGAAAGTCCAGAGCAGCTGAGCCTAGACTACACACTCAAGAGTTTCCACGGCGATACAAGACAGCCGTGAACCTATTGGCTCTCACAGAAAACGCTGGGTATGGAAGATGGGCAGATAAAAGAGGGGGAGATTACGCAGGATGCGTGTGAGGACAGATGTGGAAAGGTGGTGCAGGAAAGGGCTGCCCATGTGGTTGTCATTAGAGGCAGAGATTTGCCACACAAACAGCCCAGTGTACCCCAGGTGTACTGGCAGGGCTCAAATATCAACCTGTGAAGTGTCTCTCAGGAGGGTGCTTATCTCTCTCTGGATCTTGTGTTTCGCTCTTGAGGGCCACCTCCAAGTCCGGCCCCTGAGGGTTTACTCTGGCAGGGGGGGAATTGCCGGAGATGTGATGGATTGTGTGGAAAAGAAGGATCACGGGGAGCTTTTGAAATAAAGGACGGTAAGGAATCTGCTGGCAGCGTGCCAGACAATAATCCAGTGTTTGATAGAGGATACCCCCTAATTCTTCTCATCCTTCTGCAAGTGTGTCTGACTCAGCAGGCTGGTCTGCAGATCATCACACACACATTCACCATCTTTACTTTCTGTCAGATAATCAAGCTCTTTTTCATTACGCATCGTCAGAATTATGTGTGTCACTCTTCATTGCAAATGGCTGATAATATTCCAAGTAATAACGCCCCACCCAATCTCACCGAGCACTCGTCCCTGCACCGTGCCGTCGGGGTCGTCCAGGTGCAGGAGGAGCTGCTGGAAGAGGAGCTGCAGATGAGGAGCGAAGAGCTCAGGGTTGTAGTCTCCGGTCAGGCTGGATAGCCAAAGCCCGAGGGCCTGAAGGGCGACACCGCGCACCTCCTCACTGCTGTCGTCCAGGCGCTTCAACAGCTCTGACGCCGACGTGATCGTTGATTCACAGAAGAACAAATATAAAAAATTCTGTTAAGTTTGCAGTTGAGCTGGTTTGTCACTTAATTTGTAATGTCAAGTGTCTACATTCCACATCAAAAAAATCAAGTAAATATTTCCCTAATAGCAATAATGGCACTATTCTTTGATAATGTTAGATGCAATTGTGCGGAATTAATCTAAAAAAATGTAGTGCATTCATTTGCGTGAGTGGTTTTCATTTACCGGGGTAGATGTTATTGAGGGCCTCAGGGTGCAGACTGGTTCCTATGAGCTGGAGTATGGTGGAGAGAGAACGACAAGCAAACAGTCTCGCCATCTGAGAGTCTTCATCCAGAGCCGTCAACACCAGGGGACTCAGCTTCTCCTCCAGACACAGCAGCTGCACATAGATAATAAATGCTCAAAGTTTGCCCAGATGTTCAATACAATTCAAAATCACTCAAGAAGACATTGGGCTAGTTCCACCATTTACTTTCCAAGAAAACTGCAGAGTTTCTGGTTTTGAATGTCCCCTTACTTGTGTTTCCAAACCTGACTTGCAGATGCACAGTACATGAACACAGTGGCTGACTCAGGATGTTTGAGAGGCAGGGGTGAAAATGACAGAAAGAGCATCAGCTGTAAACGTAGGGGTACCAGTGTGCAGAAAGGGCACTTCACAACGTTTTGTCCACTGGACCCTAGGGGGCTCTTCATCATGGTTCCATCCTGAGTCCACCAGTGCATGAACATACCAATAAAGTCATGTATCTAACTAGATGGCTATACTGATTGGACCGGTTATTTCAAATGGCTCTTCCTTGGGTGAGCCATAGCATCACGATGGATGAAGAGCCTGTGCCATAAAGGAACTACCTTTAATGCAATACTTTGTATTTATGGTGCCAACTGATAAATTCATAGTCTACAGGATATTTCGAAACTGAGAAATAAGATAAGCAATTCAGATTCAAGATCGGTGATTGAGACGAAACAGATTGTGATATTTTTTGTCCAAATCACCCATCTCTAAAGAGACAAATGTTTGATTTCCGTTTCTGTTTAGTTTCTCATGAAGATTTCCACGACGGTGAATTACCACCTGAAGCATGACAGATTCACATCAGGTCTGGATCAGTTTGTACAGACACATGGGCACGGAGCCCAACTTCAGAAGTCCAGTGAAGACCGATGTTTTCATCACACCAACAGATGTACAAAGGAGGAAATGGACAAACAAGGTGAGGCTGAGCACACTGAGTCCCAGGCCAAGAGGTGATGGCTAAAACCTCTGTCACGACGTCTGTTTGCTATTGAAACAGTGCAGGAGAAACAGTAAAAAAAAAAAGGAAAGAAAGAGGAGAAAAGTTTGGCTGAGAAGTGTTCCGGCATTACATCAGTGACAATCTGAGGGTGCCAAGTGTAACTGGAGCTGCTAATTGTTTTCACAGGGAGTCGAGAGGAAACAATGTCCTTCAAAATGAAAGGCTGTTTGAGTTGCCCGTGGAAATACACACATAACCGTCTGTTGTTACACCATCAGTACATGTTGTTTAATTTAATTTCAACCCAAATGCAAAGAGTAACACTCTCCTATTTAGTCACCGCTTTTCCAGACTTTCTACTCTTGTGAGGACGTTTGGGTGCCATTAGAAAGTTAAAAGTTCGATCACACGCACCCACACCCACGCTTACGTTGTCACCCAGCTGTTTGCTTTGCCTTGTAGTTAAAGACGTGTGAATAGAAGAGGTGTGCGAGCCGGTTTTGACTGGTCACTGTGTGCACGCGAGGGGCAAACACTGCCAGATGAGCGTGTGTGTGTGTGTGTGTGCGTGCGTGCGCACATAGTGTAACTAGGCACATGCTCCGACAGGCAGGTGCAAGGGCATGTCCCGGTGATAGTTCGTACCTATAACAAGGGCCCAGAACAGCGGAGGCATTGTTCCCCAGGGACAAAAGTATGTGAACCCGCTTGCCCCCACGTACACCTGCTACCTGACGTGGCCAACTCTTTCAGCCAAGGGGAGAAAGATGGCGGATGATATATTTTCCTAAATGGCCAAGTGGGACTATCTATTTTGATGTGGAATGGACAAAACAGAAAATTTGAAGTAGATGTCAGCTCCTGGTGGGTTAAAAGAATTCACTACCACATCTTTTCCTTTACAGCTGAGTCAATAGGAAGCGTTTCTGCAGACTGGAGATCAGGAGTTTGTAGTACTGGAGACCTTTCATATCCGTAATCGCTTCCAATGCTTATGGGTCCCTATTGCACAGGTGGAGATGCGGCTGTGGCTCAGTGGGTAGAGAGCAGGTCGTCTAGTGATTGTAAGGTCACCAGTTCGAATCCAGGCTCCCCCTAGTTGCATGTCGAAGTGCAAGATACTGAACCCCAAATTGCTCCTGATGAGCAGTTGGTGCCTTGCATTGCAGCCTCCGTCATCAGTGTATGAATGTGTGTGTGAATGGGTGAATGTGGCATGTATTGTACAGTGCTTTGAGCTGTTGTTAGACTGGAAAAGCGCTATAAAAATGCAGACCATTTACCATTTTACAACTGTGTGTGTCTTTGAGCAGATGTAACTTCTGTGTGTGTGTGTGTGTGTGTTTATACCTGTCCAGGAGTGATGGCCCCTCCATGCAGCAGGGCCAGCAGACAGCTGAGGGCGGAGGTGCGGGCGGCAGTGGCAGTGCGGCCTGCGTGCCACACCAGGTTGGGAAGCAAGATGTCGCACAGGAACCTCTCTGCCTCTTCGCGGAAATGCCTAAAAATATGGAGACGGAACAGGAGCCGCAAAAAGAACAAAGGTTTTATCAGTCATTTTCACACGCTTGTTTCCAGGCAGTGGAAGAAATGCACGAGGTGAGGAGCACAACATCTCGTGTCCTCCACCAGCTGTAGTAGCTGTCTCTGTAGCTTCTGGCCGTCCAGCTGGTGTCACAACAAACTCGACACAATGTTTGCTAAAATGTGCTATGGTGACTCAGTGCCAGTAGAGGGAGACGGTGTGCCACTCAAACAGCCCAAACTGTCCTGCTGCCTTCATTCAGTCAACTTGACAGGTGTTGAAAGCTCATCATGAATGACGCCAGGGGATGGAAAGATAGATTTCCACATGACAGGGATGATTTCCAAAGGACAGAAGAGTGGGATGTTAGCTTTCACTAGTATTTCTGTGCAGCAGACAGATGAGAATTGCCAGGGAATTTTGACTGTACACCACATGGAGCCGTGTTCCCAAAATGGTCACAAAGCAGCTGCAGAGTGAACAACTCACTTTTTCTTTTTCTCACAAGAATTTTCTTACAAGTAATGAAATTGTCATCAAGTAGGACTGATCAATTATCGCATTTCAGGGAAATCGTTTTATGATCTCATCATGTACGTCATGACTGTTTGAACTAAATTAGTTATTAAAGTTTGTGGTTGACTCATGGTGCAGGACACATTTGGCATACGATTTAAACTGATCTTGAAAAACATCCATAAAATTATAGAGTTAATGATGTTATCCGCTTATAAAATCTCTGTTTCTTAAAACGTATTGTAGAATCTGCCAATACACTGAGGCAAAGTCTTTTCTAGAATATGTTACTGAATACAGGGTCATTCAGTGTCTGCAGAGTTCATCAAGCAAAAGGTGCATTATGTAGTTGTGGGAAGGAAATTGTAATAATGAGTTTGTATTATTACCTCATTAATATTGTAAATATTAAAATTCTGAATCTGAATTTCTTTTCAAAAACATAGTGCCCCTTTAAATCAAAGACCTTTTTAATGTAACAGAGAATGCAATTTAATACCCTTTTCATGGCCAAGCTGAGCAAAGGGTGAAATAAACTGACTAGAAGGGATGATATGGAATAAAATAATAATTATGATATCATATTCTTTCAGTACTTCGCAGCAGTATATATTTTTTAATTCTCGCCGACACAAAGTGATGATTCAAGTTTTTGCTAAAATCAGCACTTGCCCTTGATGACAGGACTTGCTTCCTTGCCACTGGCAATGAAACTCCACTAAAATGGATTAAATAGCCTCCTGCAGCACCAACCACTGTCCCTATTTTTGATTATAGGTGAATAAAGTCTACCTAGAGGCCTGCAATCAGATACAAAAACGTTTTATAACTAACATTAGCACCTTTGGCAAGCAAGAAAAAGGCCTCTAAGGCATATTTTTTGCAGAGATGCTTCTTCAGACCTACAGGTTGACACATCATCATTTTGACAGGCGTTACAGACAATTTGAAGACTCTAGGAAGAGCCTGACATGAGGGAAACACTTTTGAAAATAGAGGAAGATCTCTTTCCGATAGTTTGCTTTGAAAGCTGAAATTAAGCCTAATAGTTGGATGCTGTTTGCACATCTCTTGTTAGTGGCACAAGATTTTGGTTCGCCACATCCAGGGAGAGAAAGGATGAACTTTCATTTCTCACACATCACCTTCTACTTAAGTTTCAGATGCAGCTTTTTAATCACAGCACACAAATCCACATGAAACAAAACATTATGTGTGTGCGTGTGTATGTGTGTGTGTGTGTGTGTGAGGATGAAAGGCACTTACATGTGCACCACTTTCCCTTTCTGCTTGTTCTATGGCGGAGCTGTCATTATGTTATTTTGGTTAGAGAACAAAGAGAAGAGGTTTTCTCTATGACTATCATTGTCCTCTTGATGACATATAGTGTGTGTGTGTGTGTGTGTGTGTGTGCAAAGATCAGGCCATAAATCATGAATGGAGGCATAAGATGAGCATGAATGGAAATATTATGGCAGACCGCACAGCCCCACGTACTGCAAGTTAAATATTTTGTTTGAAACCTTTTGAAGGTGCAACATGATTTCTGTCTCTTGACGGTCCTGTGATTACCGGAGACATGACTGAGGAATGAGAGGAGCAGTTAGCAGCACAGGTGGCCGCGCTGGGAATGGAGAAGAGACAGTGGTGTCTTTTGTCTCATAGGCACATTTATGGATAAAATAATCTGACGAAAGCTCAAAGCAAGAGTTCCAATTTCGACTTTTTTGGCAATCGTTGGCAGAATGTTTTGGCTTAAGAACGCTTCCTGTTGTTTATGCAACATTTGTCAATGGTATCATTTCATCTTGTGTTCTTTACACTGCTGCCAAGCAACGTCTCAATGCACAAAGATTACAAGTCTATCCCTCAGATTAACCAATCCTCCCAACCTTTGTGGACCTCGTCAAAAGCTGCACAGACGTCTCCACGGCTAAGGTTTGGCTGTGTGATCGACAGCAGCAGCTGCCATGATCGCTGCGACCCGGAGAGCACCTCAGGCTTAATGCATTCCCTCAAATTAGAGTTCTGAGCCGGGGCTGAAGGATGCACAGCTGAGGGCTCGGGAAGGGGACCCTCGACGTTGAGGGGGGTGCTGTAGAGAGGAAGCAACCGCGAACAGGAGCTCCTCTCTGGGTGTCAGACATTTCCCCTCCTATCCTTCTCATTTAACAGTCAATAACCATTCCCTTGTGCAAAAAGTTGCTGAGGAGCTTGCATGCTGGGGAGTGATTAGCTAATTTGAGATGGTCTCTGTGGGAGTATCAGTGAGACAATGTTAATCCAAATGGGACTCCTTCCTCCATTTCTGAAGTAGAGGCTGTAAAAACATGACTGTACCTGAATTAGCCGCAAGTCCGAAAGAAGCGGATGGGGTTATAATGTCCTCATGGAAATGCTCACTATTGTGTTTTTGTGTGTGTGTGTGCTTCTAATCATGGTTCCTCGTGGGCGGGGTGCTAATTTGCAGGTTGATGTAGCAGAGTCTAAAAATAGGAGCTGTGCTGCTCATGATGACTTGGAAAACCTAAACTAGACAACCCAGACAAGTGTAAAGCGCTGTGTCACGACATAGAGTGAATAAATAAGGGAAAATAAACACTGAACAGCTTCTCTTTCACAGAAACACTTCCTTCTTAAGTTTGGTTTAATGAGATCATTCGCACTGTGTGTTTGTGAACTGAGCTGTGAACGTGTGTGTGCTTATGTCCCCCTCACCCCTGGGAATCCAATGTGTTGGTTGCATCCAGTAGCAACTTAGCAAGCATCGTGAAGACACTCATCCTCATCTCTGGGTCTTTGTCTGGTTGGAGGGAGCAGCGAAGCAGAGGCATCAACTGACTCACAAACTCACCGATCACTGGACCTGCAACACACACACACACATACAGACAATTACTAAAACATTTTGGTGGCTTTATTTGACAGTTTACAGTGCAGGTATAGGCAGCGAGTATGAGGAGAAAAGGTGGGATTAAATGCAACACAGTTTCCCAGCCAGAATCAAACCAGGTGGTGGTGGTGTGGTGTTTGCACAGTATTTAATTTCTGCTGCCAGGGGTCTCACATTCTCAACTATGAAAACAGGAGACAGACAAATTTCAGTCCCTTACCACTAAACATATTCTAAAAAACACCAGTTTTCTATTTCTTGAGAGAAACTACTTTTATGCATGTATTTTCTTAATTCTTCTTTGTCAGGACTGTTTAATGGAAAACAAGAAAAACCCCCACGAGACAGACTTGAGACATTTTTTTATGTTTAGCACTGACCCAAGGGCTCGGGTTATTGAGACCTCAATGGACCGGCGAGACAGTGACACAGAGCCCAGAGGAAATGAGACATAAAAAAGGTCTTTGTGTGACAGATCGTCTCTATACAAGAGTCTACTGCAGGAAAAATGAGAAACTCACAGTGCAAGCATTCCCAGTTAGACTCATGTCCACACACACCCTCACACAAACAGTCTGACTGTGTGTTTACAGAGCTATATATAGTAATCTGTGTGCATGTGTGTGTGGGTAATGAGTGATAAGTGTCCGTGCCCTGTTTGGACTCTGAATCGTACAGACGTGAGAGGAGACGGAGGAAATCCTGAGACCGCCCCAAGGGTGGCGGCAAACGTCAGGAAAAGATATGGGAAAACAGACATGGAGAGACGTCTTTCATCCAGCGGGAATGTGTGAATCAAATGGGTGTGTCATTTAACCAGGGGTGTTGGAGACGTCTACAGCACATTGACCCCGGATTTAACAGGCGATAGGAAGTTTCACGACACCAATACAGACATTTTCAATGCCAGCTGTGGAACAAAGGCCTGTCACGAGGATATGAGAGGGCAATAATCATTCCTGTCTCCGACAAACACATACAGAGTGCTGCGAAAGAGCTGATGAGCAAGCGAAATGACCAATTCTCAGTTGTCAAATTAACTACCGTCAATTGTTCAGCAGATGGCCGATTTCCCCGAATAATGTGCACATCAAACAACGCAGCCATGCGCTGTCTGCCTGTAATAAAGTCCCTGCGTCCTGTTAATAGACTAAAGATAAACTGGGGGAAGCTTAGAGCAGCATTCAACATGCACATATAAAACATTCACACATACACACAGCTTCAAAGAGGCCTTGATCCCAGGGAAGGTCAAGAGCAGGCGGCTGTGGTGCCGTTTGATGTAGTGACCTGCATGGAGATCACTGAGTGGACTGGTCAGTTAGCCATGGGAGTGTGTGTGAAAGCCTGTGTGTGTGTTTGTATGGGTGGGGGGATTAGAGGGGTACCCAACCACCCAGTCAATTACAAAGAGAGGGGAGGGAGGGAAGGAGGGGATGGAGATGAAAGTGTGGCGCACAGAGGTGCTGATGATGAAGGATTATATGGTATTGAGGGAGGGTGAGGTAAAGTCTCAGCACCAAAGACAGGGTCACAGTTTTTTAACCCACTACACCACACACACACACACACACACACACACACACACACACACACACACACACACACACACACACACACACACACACACACACACACACACACACACACACACACACACACACACACACACACACACACACACACACACACACACACTAACCCCTTTAAAGAAGTCTGAGACACACTGGCTGCCTGACAAACTGAGGTAAAGACAGGGATTTACAAAAGTCAGCAAGCCACCCGGTGCTAATGACAGTCTTTTTCTGTGTGGGTGTGTTTGACCGTGAGCCTGTCTGCTTGGGCAACAGAATATAATGAAAAATATTTCACTATGTTTCCGAGTGAGCGTCACTGATGGACGTCTGTCTCTGACATCAACAATGGAACAGGACACATCCAGTGGAGCGCCCAGCAATAAATCATACAGGATCTAACCTAAACCTCTGCGTCATTTGACAGCCTTCATATCTATCAAGTGGTGCTGACACTGCCACTGTTGACACACATGTCCAACTTTTGATGTACGTGTAGCTCTCAGGATGATTTTTCGGGGTGCAGTGGAATCTCTTATGGTGACCATGAAGCACGTGTAAATTGATCACTTTGGTTTAGCGTATGATAATAATTTAACAACTACTTTTACGCAAATTGGCCAAGTGCAATATCCAAATCACAGAAGCTGTAATTTTAGTAAATATAAAAAAAAGGTAAAATATTTAACAAAACTCCATTATGATGAAGAACTACAGCACTGTAGAGAAACCCTGAACGACAAACCTCGTTCTCTAGATGTTACGAAAACATGTTGGTTTAGTTTAGTTTAGCACTATGCATCTTTTTTTACGGGCAAACAGAGACAGAGTTCTTTTTACAAGGAATAGCAGTTTGCAAGAGCTAAGGCTGGGCTCAGACTACAGAAGTTTAAGGCCAATTTAATCCTAATTCTCTCCACTTGGAAGAGAAATCTGCTCTGGGACTGCAGTTGGTACCATTGTTCGGCCCCGATTATCTGGTTTCTAGATGTACTTGAAAGTCATATGTTTACATTTGCAGGAGTAAACATTTGAGGGAAAGACAGGCATGTATTTTGAGTTTTAGTGGGGTGAGATCAAAAAAAGCCCACTGTCTGTCTAGAGGTCCAACAGTAAAAGAATATGGGTCCAAAAAAAAGTCGCACTGTGTTTCTGTAATATGTTTTTTCAGTGAAAAACAAATATTGTGATACAACAATTATCATTTCCACTAATCATGAGTCATGTAACAATCGTTCAATATGTCATCATCTTACCTTAGCGTGCAGCCCCACACAATGAGTATAAAGAAATTAAATGGGCAGCATCACCATTTACTGAGTTTATTGACTGTTTAAATCCAGTACAGCTGTTTCAATTGCTTTAGACGCTTACTGTGCAAATGAAATTAAGGTATTACGTGACAGGGCATTATAAATCAATTGGATGAGTGCAGCTTTAACCACAGGTGCTTTCCCCGTTGTGCATTTGTTTTCCGTCTCCATCCCTAGCAGCTATGAGGGTTACGAGTTGTTTGAGTAGCAAAAAAATCACATTTTTTTCCCCCATCATGATTCAAAGTGTATACAGCACCAGATTCAGGTAGCCAATGGGCCAGGAAGAGTAAAGTTTCATGAAGGTGAAGGAAAAAGAGAAAGAATAACTGCAGTTTTCCATTTTTTACATCCCTAGAGGAGGCTATAATTTCACCCACATCAGTTTGTTGGTTGATTGGTTTGTCAGCAGGATTAGACAAAAACTAGAGAACAGATGTCCATGAAACTTAGATGGACGATGGGTCTCAGCCCATTAACTTTTGTTGCTGATCTAGATAGAGGGACATATCCAAGATTTTTTTCTCACTTTCTTTAACATTGCGATTGACATTTTCATTAATTTCTCAGAGAATAATGCGTGGATCTTGACGAAGAAACAATCTGGTGTATTCATGAGGCTGCTACCTATGAGTGAGTAGGAATGAAGGCAGAGGTATGCGCTCTACTGAGTGCCATTCTAGTTTTCAAATATTTTGTCATTTATGAAAAAAATTATCAAAAAATATTACTATATATGGTTTCCACTGTATAACTGATTGCAATCAGTATCAGTAAACTATTTGTATCCTTGGTACAAGATAGTCTGTGCTGCTGCCTTGACAGCTGTTGGTTTCAATCCGCTGCCTCGATGACAGATCGTGTGTGAACAGGATGAACAGCTTGACGCTTGAAATACGATGGAACGTGTATCTGAACAGGTTGAGGAAAGAACGCCTTCACAACCCACACCGTGAAGTAATGTTTAATAAAACATGCTGAACATTAAACAATCTCACCTACCTGCTGGGCTGAAATGGACCCATAGAGCATGTTCAGACTGATGACTGATGTAGTGATTTTCTCATCATTAATAGCTCATTTGACGTGCCAATTTCTCCCCCCCCAAAACTTACTTACCATACTTCTTTGACCATTATTGTGACTCTGTATCTGCAAATTCCAGCACCTGCTGTATAATTTGGCAATGTCTTGTACATATTCAGGCTTCACTTCTCACCTGATTGCATGACTATGATATGCAGTTGGAGTCTCTGTGGGGAGTAACTGCACCAGGTGTTGACAGAGGCAGACAGCCAGTACAGCAGCTGGCCCATATGTTGTCTATATAGCTCCGTCACTGAGTCCAGGCCCTGCACCTTACACAAAAACTGTGCACTCTCCAAGGCCTGAGGTAGAGAGAGGGATAAGCGGAAAAAGATGATCTTGACACATGTTTTAACTTGCAACCTTTTTAACATTTTACATTTAACAAAGAGACAGGGACAAGTGGGCGGTGTGGGGGTGAGCTAAATGAGGAGTGGATGAGAAAAAGAGAGAAGGCAGAGGATATTGTGCTCGAGTTCAACAGTTACAGCTGCTTTCTTGTAATTTCAGGAATTCTTCAGGTCAGGCTCACACGAGAGGCACCAAACACATCATGTGAAGCCATGGGAAGAACAACACTGCAGACATGACAAGGTCTTACACATAAAACCACTTAGAAACAAAAACTCCCGACAGATACACAGGATGTCACAAAGGCACAGGAACACACACACACACACACACACACACACACACACACACACACACACACACACACACACACACACACACACACAACACACACGCAGACACCAATAAAGCTGAGCTGAGAGGAAAAGGGCAGGAATGAGATATAGGAGAGTAAATAATTAGCTGACTCTTTAGGGCAGGGGAACTGACCTTAAGGGCACTTCATAGTTCCCTTCATAGTCCCTCAGGGATGGACGGGGACGGAGACAATGTCCGAGTCACGGATCGGCCTCTTCAGAAGAGAGCTAGACAACCCTGAGCTGTCCACTGATGGGAAAGATGTGCCCCCTTTTCTGGGAAAACGAATAAAGCTTTTCCTCTGGGTCCGGGAATGCCCAAGGCCATTCTCACCCTCCCTTTCTGTTTCTTAATCCTTCTCATCTCTTCTCTAACTCTGCTCCCTGTCTGGACATATACACTGATGCAGACAGACTTAACAACACGCATACACACAAACACACTCTCGTGGCCCATGTGGTGTCTGCTGAGCATCGATGCCAATTCCTTCCCGCTTGTACTCCCTGTCATTACCCTCCCAAGGCGACGAGCAGCTCGGCGACACGCCGGCCTCAGACACTGTCGGCTTGTCACTGTTCCTGTTTGTCCCCTTGCATTTTGAGGATGACCACAACATGGAAGTTGTTGCTTGCAAATCATTTGGCAGTTGTGGCCTGAGGAGGCGGTATGGAGCCACAGATGGGCCTGGGCTGATGACACACACCTGCTAGGAAACACAACTCGCCTTTTCCAATCTGGTTTCTTTCTTTTCTTTTCTATTCTATATTTCTGTCTCTCTCGTTATCTCCACCTTTCACCCGCCTCCTTTCACCCAGAACTGGATTTAAAGTTCCACTCCAAAGGTGCAATTTCAGCTCCCCTGGTTAAGTGGGTAATTATACTGTTGGTCATGCCCACTTTGAACTTGTACAAATACTCACATACCTCAAATAGTTCTCCAGCTTCATAAAACCTGCTTACCTCTCTAATAAAAAAGGATGGAATGACTAAAATTGATGGAGGGAAAGAGTAAAAGAAATAAAAAGTGCCATTTAAAGCTGAAATTTAAGTATTACACAAGTGAGGTGACATGTTGGTTTGCCCATGTGGAACAAAGCAATGACAGAGCTGCAGAGAGCATTTACAGACGAGTGAAAGACGGAAGTAAAACCTATCAAACGATGGGTCAATTATACTTTGGGGGTCATTCTGCCAAATCAATACCAAGCTGTTCTGAGTGATCCTTTATTCTCTATGATAGATATCTTTTGGAGGAATTCAAAAGACTTTTAGAATGAATGCCAAAGGCACTGAAGCTGCTCTGGCGGTACAAAGGACACTTTATGTCGCTTTTTACTTAAATTTTTCGCCCTTCTGATTCTGCTACTGCATCTTCCCACTTTTATTTTCTCACCTTTTCGCTGAGACATGGTGTGGTGGAGAGGCTCTGGACGGTGACCAGCACCTGCAGCAGCTGCAGACTGATTGAGCCACAGTCTGACTCACACTGATGCAACAGGACATCCACACAGGCCAACAACTGCTCCAAGTACATAACCTGGGAAAGAGGGAGAAGTATTGTAAGGTTCTGTCTTGTCTTCTTTAGAGCAGATGTGAGAAGGACTTGAATATTTTCCCTGTGTACTGATGAATCTCTAAATCTCCTTTTTCTGCCGTGTCCTTCTTCACTTTTTTCACAACATCACACTCATTCTTGTAGAAACTCTGCTTTTCAACCAAATACCTGCCTCCTTATCGTAACCACCCAGGCCCCATGGCCATTCTCCGAATGCAAACTTTCCATCTCTACACGTGTGTGTGTGTGTGTGTGTGTGTGTATCTTGTCAGGTAGTGTTGTGGTGGTGAGCTCATGTTTAGACAAAGACCTGCGGCTCAGGCTAATTTCTATGCCATCACTGGGATCACGGCCTCTTTTCCTGTTTTCTTGGAGCCTGTCATTAGGGCTGGATGGGGGAGGAGGGGGGACAGCAGGGCAGGGGAGATGGTGTAAGTGTGTGTGAGCGAGAGAGAGCAAAGAGAGCAAGTGTGTGTATGTGTTTTTGTATGTGGAGGGTTTAGAGCGGGAAAAGCGCCCTCCAGGTGTTTGCTTTGGTCCAGTGATGAGGAGCTGGCTGGTGGTGAGGTGGAAATGTGTGTGAGCAATGCAACCCCCTTGTTTGTTCCCTCACTAAAAACACACACTTGCTCAGTGAGCTTGCAGACAAATGCCAGAGCTCTATCACTAGGGGGCACACTGTCTTTTCACAAACTTCAGTAGCTATTGTGCAGCAGAGCTTGGCATTAGTCTAGAGAGAAAACAAGTGTTAAGCCAAGAAGAGATGCTCAGAGCGTTAAAGAAGAAGCCAGGGCTTGTGAGGAGGTAGGAGAGCTGAGGGACTTCCAGTCTGCAAGAAACTTGAGCAAATGTTATTATTTTGCAATAGAGTATTGAGAGCACACACACTGGAAAAAAAAGCCTGTTATATGTATCTTGAGTTCAGGGTGTCAGTTGAGATTGTAACCACATTTTCCGGAGGCAGTCTGATGCTAAACTAAACTTCCACACAGCCCTGAACAACTTGATTCAAAACACTGCACAGTGCCTTTTTGTTTGAATGTGTTCACACAGTCATTGATGGGGGAAATCCCTGCTTGTAAACTGAGCCACTGACTGGCACATAAACACAGCGGGAGCTCCAGGGAGGCAGTAGTGGAAATGTGACAAACACAAACATTAGCCTCCCTGAACACGGACGAGCACATTATACATGCCCAGAAAACAACCATTAGGGCCGGCCGAGGGAGAGAAAGAGGGAGAGCGGAAAAAGTGGTGCGATGTAATAACTAGGTGGACACCTGGAGCCGAGCGAGATACACCTGGTTTCATTGGCCTGGGCACGCTCCGGGGGCCTCGTTACTCAGTGTGTGCATCTGTCCACTGCTGGATACATCAATTACACACACAACTTCACTCCACTTTAAGGAGCCATAACAAGCGACGGATTCCTATCGTGTGGGAGAGCCCAACCCCGACAGACACTAATGTTACCACGGCAACAGGAAAACAAACACTGCAGACGCATGGGATGCAGACCCCTCACACTCAGGTAAAGTTTGCTATCCGCCTTTCTTCTCCTTTCCTCATCTGTCGTTCAGTAAAGCGGGGAGCGGCACGTAGCTGTCATTCACGACAAAGGGTAGCATTGCTGATGTATGGCGGCACGTTTGTGTATTCAGCAGAACACCAGTCGAGAAGTCACAAGCCTGCTTGTAAATATGCCTAATGCTAATTCACTGTCAGCCCCCTCTTTATGCTTTTCTTTCTCTCTGCTGGAGCCATCGTAACCAATTTGCTACAGGCCTGCAGATGTTGTGATGCCCCTGTCACCATGACAAACCACAGCCGCGCTCAGCTGTGTGTGGTGTGTGTGGTATGTGTGATGATGGAGATTTGTTAATCCTCTATGGAATACCCCTTTAAATAGAAACCAATATGCAAACACCCCATTTAAGCAACACAAGGCACCTCAGAACACGGCGGCTTCTCTAACCACTGGCTCGCCTTTCATCTTCCCTTGAAACCTTGACATCATCTTCAGTTTATGACCAATATTTTTATTTTTCGCTGAGCATCTGTCATTTATTTTTGCAAGCTGTCTTTTCCCCCGACCGAAATAAAGAAAAGAAAACAGCAACTTGAAAGAGCCGGCGAGGTTAAGTTGTGCAGGAGTATCATATATCAGCTTCCAGATCTTCAGCATGTTCCCCCGAACTCCCCACGGGGCCATGCCGTTCCCCCTGCCTCTGTTCACTTTGAAGATTATTTATATTTCATTTCTTACAGGCTTCATTTTGTCCAAGGCAAACTTAGCTTTTTCTTTCTCTCTGCCTATGCTCAAAGTGGCACATAACTCTCTCCAGTTGGATCCAAACACACATATCTTTAGAGTTCTTAAGATGCCTTATTTTTAAAAAGTCAAATAAAATATGCACTTGCTATTTGTCTTCATAGTTAGTGCGTCTGCTGGCAATGAAGCCATTATCAAATACAAGTAAATCAGCCCTGTATGAAGGATTTGAGGGCCCACCAACACTTTGGATTAAGCAAATGTATGGTGAGTGAGTGCATAATATTCTAGGTTAGCGTTTCAGCACAGCGAGAAAGAGGGATGCAGGTGCTCCTGTCTCGAGTGGTGTTATTTACAGCTACATGGTGCTCTGGCCCCGCTCCCCTGCTATGAACCCTGCCTGTTGTTAGAGAATTTTGCAGGTGCCTTGTCTGGTTGAGCTCTCGAATCACAACGCTCTGTGCTTTGATAGAGATAGATAGACGGAGAGGAAGCAGAGGTCTGCCTCCATCTGTGCGACAACGTGTGACCGTCCCGTCCTGTTAGTTCTCTCTCTGTGGTTGACCCCTGCCGGATAGCGATGAAGGAGGACAGACGGGGGTCAGCTTCCCTCCCCATTTATCACCGGCCTTGACCAGGCAGGCTTTCAAATTTCAGGGATTCTTTCAACGCAGTAGCTGGACCACAGTCGGCGCTACACATGGCCATAAAAAAAACAAAGGCTATGTGCTGCCTCGTCTGGCCAGAGGGGTCAGAGTAGCCATGCAGGGGTCACGTGAAATTAGTGGATTTTTGTTATTATTATCCCAGGAAGGAAATTCTTGCAGGCCTCACTGGGAGGGGGACGGGGTCAGGGGTATAGGTGAGTCAGTAGTGCGGCAGGATCAGAAAATAGCCCTCTGCCAGACAACTGTTATTTTGATTCTGAAAGGGAAACATATTTGGTGCAAGAGGAAAGGAAGCGGGGAAGAGTCTGCTCCGGACTTGATGGGATTTTTCCACCAGCGGAAGGTTATTTGTAGAGAAACTGAAAAGACTTTTTTTTCATAATCACTTCTGCTATGTAAAAAAGAAAAAACATACTTGCAGCGTTGAGTTCACAGTTGTGTGTGAGCGCAGCCATTCTGATCATCGACTTGAAATATTAGATTTGAAAAACACCATGTGGCTGGACTGTCACTTCAGTAAGTGTCAATCACTCAACAGCAAACCCGCTGAACTCCCCATGTACAGTAGTGCTATTGAAGACTCTTAAAGACGCCTCAACTAAAGCCCTTTCAAGAGACATGGCATCTTATCACGAAACCTGTTTCCATAAGGGACAAAATGGCACGAAATATACAGTGTGCCTGCCGTGCTGTCACTGCCAAAAATAAGAGCATTGAGGTAGACCGGGGAGAGGAGAAAATGACCTTCTACGACACTGCCAAGATCACCTAACAAGACTGGAAAAGAAAAACAGCTGGTGCACACAGATCAGGAAGGAAAATCAAGACATGGCAACATATGAGGGCAGAGAAAATCTGGCAGAGCTGTCATCAAAACAAGTCTGACTTCAATGTTTTAATTGAAACAGCGACGCTTTTCCCTCACGGAGGAGCAGCTGTTTAACTTGAAGCTACTGAGTTAGCAGCAGTAGAAGGATGTGGTTGTACTGGGTTTTAATGGAGTCGGTGGCAAAGAGAGGTAAATAAGCTAAAAACAACCACAACCAAATCCAGGCATCTCTCTGCTGACCTGTTGATATTCCTGGCAGACGTCAGGCTGGGCCAGCGTGTTGGCGATCTCTTCGAGATGTGGCTTAAGGAGGGCACTGGGGCAACCTCCCAACACTGCAGCCAGCATCATGAGAGGAGCCCAGGGGCGAGAGGAAGATGAGGACGTCATCACATGATCCAGCAGTAGTTTGAGGAAGGCGACAGGAGGGACAAAGGTCCCTAACAGTTTAGCAGCTGCCAGGCACTAGATTTGGATAAAGGGAGAAAAGGGGGAAGAGGGTGTAGAGAGAAACAGAGATATTAGGGAGACTACAGGAGGATGAGAACAACAGGAAGTGCTTTTTTCAATCTGCCACACATTAAAGATCTAAAGAAACAGGTGCATCCCAAGTCCTGGAGCCCTGCTCGGCCTAGTCACGCGGAGGCCAGTCACTGAAAACGCTGATGCAATGTGTCCTTGAATTAATTTGTTGGGTAACAACTGAAATATCACAAAACAATTCAATTCTCAATTCCATACCTGATATATAAAAAAGGAAATACAGTATGACAAAATCCATCTTATCTGATGATCAAACTCTCTGAGACTCACGTTGTTGACCACATCCCTCTCTGTGTCAGTGCAGGCCCGGTAGAGGGCGGCCAGGAGGGGCTGCAGATGCTGGGTGTTGTAGTCCTCGGCATGGAGCAGGAGCACAGACAGCAGCTGAGACGCTCTGACCCGTGTGGGCACTAGCCAGTCGGTCACGTCATGAGAAATGGCTGGCACCAGTCTGCCCAAGTTTCTCACTACCAGCTCTCTGCAGCCAAGCCCTGGACGCTCCACTGGAGGAGAAAACGAAGAACATTTAACTTGCATACTCTTCCATTGTAACGATATCAGATATCACAGCTCTTTCAGTTGATTAATTACTTTGCTGAAGTAGGTGATTTTCAATAAAGGCATCTGAACAACATAGGTATAGCTAGAGAGCACCCGGCACAATGTGTCTGAAAGTTAAAAATGTTTTAATCTCCAGCTCCATTACACCTTTGTAGGGCTCCAACTACTTTCATCGCTCTCACCTGTACTGTAATGAACTATCTGCATCTACCGAACAATAAATATTCCCTATTTATAGCTTTTTAAATGTCTTGTGACAGGTTCCAACTCATCACATTTTTTACAATTAAGATTTCCTCACAAGGGACTTGTCAGAGCAAGTGAAATACGTTCTCAACTACATTTCAAATCCACCGTCCCTCTCTGTTTCTCTGCCCCACCTTATTCTTCTTGTCCTATAGGCACACTAATGAGAGAGGAAGACAGGACTAAAGGAAGACAGAGATAAATCAGAGAAACACAGCAGGACAAGACAAAACAAGCCCCGTCTCTGGTTGTGTTTCACCGCCTGACAGTGACCTCTTCACACTGGGAGGCCCGGCAGATTTATGATGGCAGGTAAGAGAAAGACAAAGAGAGAGAGAGAAAGAGAGTGAGAGAGAGAGAACCCTCTTCCTGTCCTTTCCTGTCCCTAGGCATAGCCTGTACTCATCCACACGGTCACATGTGTAGCTATGGGACACCTATAAGAGCTTCAACCAAAAGCACAGGAACTGTACCTCTGACACACTTAGCCTGGCTCACTATGGGTGACCATGTTCAGGTTCACTCTTCCAGCCCCAAGGCAGACACTTATTTTTCCAAGCCAGTGCCTGCCCTGACAACTAAGCTGTCACACTCAACATCATTTTTTTACTGTATGTTTTAACCCTGGACAGCTGTAATAAAAAGAGATTATTTAATGGAGCACAGCGTACTGATTATATTTACACTGAGAATGTACATTTGACCTATAAGGCATGGGGAGGGATGAGTGACGCATGCACACTTGGAAACTTTCCTCTATCGAAACTCTAAAATTTAGACACCATTACCAATATTTCATCTAAATGAATCCTAAAACAATGAAATAATCTTACAGGATGTAGGAAAGACTGAGCTGATTTGCACCTGATCTTAAGATGGAATATGCCAAGTTTATTTATTAAATCTATCTATTTATCAGCCAGGTTCAACGTAGTTTCTTCCACACTGCTATGTTCAAAAATAGCAACAATGAATGCTACCATCCTATGGTGCACTCTCTTAACTCTCCTACAGGGGTGTGTGAATCATATGTTGTTCCTTGGGTGCCAGAAAGATCCAAGCTTTTGTGGGATTTGTGTATATATCTCAGGTTAGCAGATTATGTTTTAAAGCATTTCTGCTTCAAAGTGGCACTTTAAAGGCTAAAAATGTTTTCTCAAAAAGTTCTTCTGTTTAACATTCGAAAATCTGCATCTAACAAATGGCTAGTAGTTAGAAGATTAACTGGGAATAATTTTCAGTTTGTTGCGTGGAAGCTTGCTGCTATTGCTCTGTGAATGGGTGAATGAGGAGTATGTTGTAAAGTGCTTTGGTAAGATCACTCCATAAATCCAGTCCATATAAAATGAAACAAATGGAGGACAATGCATTTCTTTGGGTGAGTAGTAATTTCAGATACACAATGTATTTAATGCTACAGTACTGGTGGATTTCCCCATAGCCCATTGTGCATCGGAAGTGAAATTACAATGCAAACAGCGTTACGCTACATTGCTGCCAGAGATTATGACAAAGCAAGATTGGAAAGGAACAGAAATGATTTAAGAGGCACTGGATTCATGATAGTATCTTGTTTCTATTAGTAACACTATATTAATATCTTTTTTTTTTTTTTTAAATATCACAGTTATTCTCAATACTAGTAATGGATAAAATGAGTCATTTGAGGATGTCATTTGGGCTTTAGGAAATACTGATCGACAAGTTTTAGCATTTTCTGATGTCTGATAGGCCAAACAACTAATCGATTATTTGAGACAATAATTGCCAATGAAAATAATCGTTAATTGCAGCACTAGAGCAAATTCTCTTGATTTGAGTGTGATACTTTAAGACCTTGAGGTACAAGAGTCCAGACCCATAAAAAAATGAGGAACTTTTGGAGCCATTAGATAAAGAGGTAAAAATTAAATGGCACATTTAGGGCCCTATGAAATCCGTTTTATTTTTTCCCAAATTCCGTTTTATTTTTTCCCAAATTCCGTTTTTTCCGTTTTAATTTTTGGGAATTCCGTTTTTTCCATTTTAATTTTTGGGAATCCTGATTTACTCTTATTATACTACTAAAAACAGTGTGTTTTCAATGTAAATAACTCAAATGTACACAAATTAAATAGAAATTACCTTAAATTAATTGAGGGGACAAACATATTTCCTCAATACTGTACCGTACAGTACAGTAAAGTGCATCAAAAATATTTTGACTTCATCATGTCTTCATACAGTAGTATATTTTGTGTTTTTATGGGTTTCATTGAATAAAAACATGGTCAGCTCTCAGGCAGATCAAGAAAAGCCTCCCAGCCCAGGCAGAGTCAGCTAAGAAGGCTGTGGCTAACGGGGCTAGCTAGCTAACAGCAGCTACTGTTAGCAGCAGTTAACAGTCACTCTGGTATTATATGCAAATAATATGAATCGGACAGTGGCTAACTCTGACGCATTACACCTTTAATTATGATTTCTCAGTTCTGCTTCTTTGCAAAACAACAGTTCACCTGACACATACAAGTCGTTCGGGAACTGCTCGGCTCTGTACTGAGGGGTAAATGTCAAGTTTCTCAGCTTTTTCGCCGACGAAGACGGAGCCGCTGGCAGCCACTTCGCCATGCTTGCAATGTTTTGACGGGAGAGCTCAGTCTGTGGGGACGGGGGCGGCGGCGACTTGTTGTGCCACCCAGATTTGGTTCCCCCCGTGCAGTTTTCCCCAGACAAAAGTTCCTCTTCCACACGAGAACAACATTTCAGTGAAATTATGTCAAATTCCGCGATATTCCGTGTTAAAAAGTAGATTCCGTTTTAATCGGCCAATTCCGCGATTCCGTCCGCAATTCCGTGATCGCGGAAATCATAGGGCCCTACACATTGAGCATTGATGCCAGCATTGCACAGTGCACACAGAATACTAACCACACTTCTCTTTGAAACTGCTAAAGCTAATAGTGTCATAACCAAATCAAACCACTCGGTAGAAGAAAACAATCCCAGCTGTGACTGACCTCCTGGTGGGTAGAAGGGAGGTGGGGTGAGGAGAAAGTCCATCTTGTCCTTGATGTCTTCCTCATTCTCCTTCTCCCACTGGGCACCTACCTGCTTCCATAAATCAGCTGCTAACAGTCTACAGGAGAATGATATTATTGTTATTATTGACATCATCATCATCATCATTATCATTACCACAATATCATGCCTTTTAGTTCACATGTATGTTTCAAAAATCAAGGTGATGTTTCCATTGTGAGAAATCTGAGAAAATATGAACATCCAAATCTGACAAACATATAGTATGTGATATGCTATTGTGTTTGATTGAATTATGAAGCAGAGAGCAAAATATGCCATGTCCACTTTTACCTTATTTCTGGGATCTCATCAGTGACATTGCTCAGCAGGAGTGGGATGAGTTTGTGGAAATAGGAGTATCTGTCTCTCATGTGAAGTAGCCAATCACCAACAACAACAGTCACAGCTTTTCTCACCTGGAACACAAGAGAGCAAGATAGAGAAAGCAGAACTGAGCCTGTTTCATGCAAAAAGAAAGAATATCATTTGATTTTGAGGACAAGGGTAGGCCCTGGAAGCCCTGGAATAAGCAGTAACCTGTGGTGAGTCGTCGAACAGTCTCTGTGCCAGGTGAGACAGTACGTCATCCACATTTTTCCCAGTGCCGTGCTGAATGACAGCCCCGGTGGCTTCAATGACGGACACTCGTACCCGGGAGTGCTGATGAGCAATCGTCTGCATGAGAGGCTTGACCAGACTGTCAGCCTGCATGTGAAAGTGCTCTGTAGAGAAAGAGGGGAAATGCACTTCAGTCCATTCAGTTCAATTACTGTAGAGCTGGGTGTCACATAGATAAAAGGACACCTATTGCGCTTTTTCTACTTTTCCTTTTCCTCCAGTGTGTTGTATGGGTTTATGCATTTAAAAGCCCGTAGTCCACTACACGTCAAAAGAAGCTCCTCTTTGCCACAGAAAAACACTGGTCCTTAAACACCTTGCCAGTAGTTGACATCACATTAGGTCACCATGTCATACATTTGCATACTTTAAGCCAATATTGACACTAGAAGAGGAGTCATCTGCAGGCTGAAAACCCTTTAGAGCTGACCAGACACACGGTGAGCATCTCATCTTGGGCAAGCCACATACTGTACAAAGACATGACTGGAGCCAAGTACATTATTTAAGCATCAGTCAATTGACAGGCAATTAATTACTAAACCAGCAGTCCCATCCATCTTAGAGGTTACAACACATTCCTCTTTTACCTCATCAGGCATCTGCAAATTATTCAGCTAGACTGAGGAGACCCAAAATGGTTGACCTTTCATAAATCATAGACATTTGCAGTTGGTGACTGTAGGTCAAACGCTGATTGCTGGCAAGGATGAGAACTACTGGAGTGTTTGATTAATGGGAACAATATTTGAGAGATTAACTGACTGTTGAAATGTATTGTCTGGAGACAGATGAAGGAAGGAAAACTACTGGGATTAATTCAAACATTCTTCTTTATAAATAATGCTGTTCTATTTTTTTTAGGGCAGACACAATACCTTCATGTATCCCTGAAATAACACCGCGTCGTCATGACCCTCTTTAGTGGAAAGTGGGGGCAGGCAGGAAAGCGAGCTTTTCTATCGCAAACATGTCTGCCCGCCTCGAAACCATGGCAACAGACTTCCATCTACAACGACAACACAACTTTTCACGAACCTGGCACACTCTTAGCAAAGTTTACTGTGCATTTGCAGCTTTCTCTTTTGACATCTGGGAATGGATCGACGATGGTTCTCTGCAGTATGTTCATCATTTCGTTCATATACGGCGCTAAATGCTTCCCGCACACCTCCACCGCCAGAGTCAACATCTCCAATGCCGACAGCCGAAGCTCCTCCGCCGGCTCCAGGATGTCTTTCTCTCCGAGCCTCTGTGCCAGACAGGGCATGAGATAAGGCAGTGACTCCTCTGGTTTGGGAACGCAACGGATAAACTCTGTTAATGTCGCTATGGCGGTTTCTCTGCATCTTTCCATCGGGTCTGACAGACATTTGAGGAGAGGCTTGAGGAGGGCGGAGAAAACCTCCTGTAAGACGCCGCTGGAAAGTCCTTTATCCACGGTCTCCCTCTTTATCAGCTCCAGAGCTCTCTTTCTCGTCGACTTGTTGTCTTCGTTTAGACAGTTTAAATGTCGGGCGAGTCCTCTCAAAACTTCAGAGGAAGCATGTTGGTCTCCAGCCGCCATCGCTGCCATCTTGACAGTCGTTATGGCGACCCGCAGCTGCACGACAAACAAACTGCTGCTTTACGATAGCTTCCGGTTCAAAATCTCAAACTTTATTCACATTAACAAACTTGAATCTGGCTTCAAGCACTGTCCTGTCAGTGTTCCCATTTGAGTTTACCGATCGAAAACAAAACGAGCTTTACATCAAAAATCTTTAAATCAGAGTACAGTACAACATACAGACCATTAAAGGTTTATTACTGTAAATTCTCTTCTGACATCTAAACAAGTTTGGATTATCAACTGAGAAACTGACCCATGTCTGAGGATCCTCCCACAAGATTTTAAAGGTGCACTATGTAGTTTTAGGGTAATACATGTTTAATCAGAACAGAAAGCCCTTCATTGACGGATTTTTATGCCTGTATCTGCCCATAGCTCATTTTGTCCCTGTACGTACTCTGGCTACACAGCAGTAATGAAAAATGCAAATTCTATCACATGTGTCTAAGACAAAAAAATGTGACTTAACGTTAACATATGCTTTTTTTCAGGCAATAATTGTATTTAAAGTCACTAGTAGAATATGTTCACATGATTTAATGTTCACATAATGCACCTAATCTCTGAGATGCTAAGTTTTAGCTTCTGTCACCTTCCAAATACTGAGTCTACTCTGATTGGTCAGCTCACACATGCCAGAGCCAGTACCACTCACTGTGTTTCCAGTAAGCTCTGTCTTGTTTCCAACTTACTTTTAATTTCACTTCTAGCATCAATATAGGCATAAATTATGCAAATGTGTGACATGGTGACACAGTGGGATGTCAAGAAGTCACAGAATTAAAGGCAAGGCTACTGACGAGGTTGTCTGTAACAGCTTTTCTATGCTAAACAGAACTTTTTAACATAGCTAACACTTTATAAAATAATCATCAATAAATGGTTAATGTTATAAAACTGGTACAAGTATATTTTAAGGTATCAAGGTCATGACCTCAGTGTCTGCGATGGTGTGTACGGCCCTGAATGTACTGGTTGAATTAATAATAAAGTTTGACTTTTTTGAGCAATGGTGGGGGAGTTGAAGCTCTCGAATTCTTGGGTTAGACGTAGTTAATGACGTATTTCTAAAACCCTGGGACCAACATCTGCGTCACTTTCAGGATTTCTCTTTCTCTGCATTATGCATATGCCTCCAGTCTAATAGCGAATAGAAAATCGAAACACACAACGATCTCCACTTTTTCATTTTAGGGTGGATGTTTCCTTTAAAGCCGTTTCTTACCTGCAAATGGCCGGCGCGTGCCTGCTGCCGTTGCGGTCGGGAGGCTGACAGATTGACGTCATCGGGACTGACGCAGAGCGGAGCCGAGGCAGCAGAGAGGCAGCGCAGCAGCAGCGGCAGCATCGGCGGCAGCATCCCATCAGACAAACGGCACCTCACCATTCTGCCACCAAAAGGCGAGGTGTTTTCTCACTGAGCATCCTCCGCAAATAACGGTAGGGACACCAGCAAGAGCACCGACCGCACCGTGCTTTTATGAAGAAATCGCACACAAGATAACAATTTAGACCAGGCCCCTCGATTCACGACGCAGTAATTTCCCCTTCGCTGGTGTTTGGTTGTCATTGTAAGGTTAGCAAAGCTAGCAGGGTTAGCTGTCTTTTGAATGCTAGTGAACAGGTGCCGAGTGTCATCACTAGCAAGACAGTAAACCATGGCTAAATTGTCAAGTGTGGGCACTGCTTTGTTTAATTGCTGCGGAGAAACTGCTCTCAGTAGATGTCATGTCCTAAATTCACGACTGCTTTTGATTTATTATGCAGTAAAAAAACAAAACAAATCGTAGACGTGATTTCCCCCTTTGAGGAAGTGATCCGGGGCAGTTAACAGTTAGCTACACCTGCTCAGCTTCCTGTCTTGCTACTGTATGAGACACACTGCTGTTATTTTGACACAACTGTAGCCTGACATAATCATAGCTGTTGTCTGTTGCCATACACTGCTATATAATTTGCTTTGCCTCCACCTGCTCAAGTGTTTACATTCACAGATAACATGTCCATTAAAGCACCATTTGCCAAAACGTTCATGTTCAGCTGTCTTCATCCACAAAGAAGCCTACTAAGGGCATGCGTGATCATGCTTTAGTAGTGCATTTATTCTGTGTGTACCCTTATTAAATGTAAATGTTCAATACTGTTCACCCTCTGTCACCTGCTTGTAATCAAAGACCCAAATAGGACGTATGCATATTTGTCCGTGGATCCTGGGATTTGATATTGTCATTTGCTTAGATATGAATCTGTATCTCTAGTTTTTGTCTGAACCGTACAGTTAAGTAGCTCACACACCAAGGTATCTAAACACACTGATGCAAAAATCCCCAAAATGCATTGTTGTCATAAAGCAGACCTGCTCATTGCCCACGATGGCAGATGTTAAAATGCCCATCAGCCCATCAATTCATACTGACATATCAGAGCTCCAGACTAACTTTTTGCAATGGTTACACTGGTGTGCTTAACACTTTCATTCAGGAGCACCGGGATATAATTGAGGTGCAAGACATTAGCACATTATATGAATGATCGTTAACAGGAATACAGGAGCAGATAACATGTTAAATCAGCAGCACACGACAAGAAATGTAAGTAACAAAAATATCTGTGAACTTTTTTCTTTATCTGACCTGTTGAATATGGGGTGCAGTGTGTGTGTGATGTTAAATCACACTTATGGTGTATATCATCATATTGCCCAATACTATGATTACAAATTACAAGTTATCTACAAGACAATCTTTCATCTTCAACTGGGAAAGGTAGCATACACTTACAGCAATTACCTTCATCATACACTGTCTGCCTAGGGATAACAGGTCATGTCAGGAACTATTTACAACATAGTGTAAATTGTTCACTCACCTCCTTCCCAAGATCCATTGCTCCTTTATTCTCCATCCTACTTTCCACTAATCACATTTTGCATTGTGCCCCTCCTTTCTGTTTTCCTCAACCATCTCCCCCCCCCGCCACCCTGCTCTATCCCCTTGTCTACTCCACTCTCCCTCCCCTCCTCTCATGATCCACCCTGTTTTTTCCCCACTGCCACAGAGATAAAAGATAAGATGGCCACCTCCTCCTCCTCCACTCTGGAAGAAGACGAGAGTTTGAAGGGCTGTGAAATTTTCGTGCAGAAGCACAACATCCAGCAGATCCTCAAAGAGTGCATTGTGAACCTCTGCATTGCTAAGCCTGAGCGTCCTATGAAGTTCCTGCGGGAGCATTTTGAAAAGCTGGAGAAGGTTGGTGATGACAAAAGTTTTTTGTTCGTGTGATTTCGGTTTCTTGGTGTGAGGCTCATAATTTGGAGCTCTGTGTTGCCTGAAATCTTGTGTGGTGAGCCTGATGTTTTTTCAAACAGAATATGGTTTGACATGAATGTTCATTGCAGTGTGTGGCCGTCATCAAGCCGTGAATTCTTGTGAGATTTCTCTGTTATTAATCTTTTCTCACCATGCAGCTCAATATACCCTCTGCAACGGAAATAGTCTGTGAATGAGCAGTTATGCAGCCTCATTTACAAGGTGGATTGCTTTTTTTTTTGTTGTGGATACTTGTTTGTGCAAAAATACCCATCTCATCGAGTTTCTTTGTTGGTTACAGTGCATCTTCTCAACTGATTTTTGTAAGAGCATTGCATATGAGCAGGAAAGAGCCACAGTTAGCCACTGTGTTAGAAAAAAAACAGACTGTTATAATAGACTTTTCATTTTTCTGCCTATAATAGGAGAACCCATTTGGGAATGTGAGTGGAACACCTATAAAAGGCCAGTGTCTTGTTTGCAGGCTTTGGGAACAGACTGTGTCTGCCTGACTGTCTGTCTGTCTGTAGGCAGAGAGGAACAAGAGGTGACACATTCATTACAAGATAAAAGCTGCAGAAAGCAAGGTAGAAAGATCATAACTAGAAAACAGGGGCGGCCTCTGTAGCTCACTCCCTGTGGCACACAAGTAACGTGACTACTCACGGTAGCTGTGTGTTTCTTTTCAGCTAATGTGATCCCAACTCTACAGTGGAAAGATGCTTTCTGCGTGAAAAGATAAATAAATTACGGCGAACCGTACTGTAGATTCAAAGACATGCGCAAACTCAACTAAGATCGTCAGGGCTCGTCAGGGCTTTTCAACCCTTTTTGATGTATCACAGGAAATACAGATGAATTGTTATTATGCTTAATATGCGAGTGAGGTTGTCTCCAAATAAGGGTGTCCCAGAATGTTCCTACCCAACGTTTGTCTCTGGTCAAGCAGAGACGCAGATGGGTGGTTTGCTCATGAGTGGATCACAGGATTTGCTTGTTTACAACAATGGGCTCTACTCTTGCACTTCTGCACAAATAAGTCATGAAGGTGTATGAGGTGGAGATGTAGCCTGGGGAGAGTTAAACCCTCTGTAAGAGGGCTCCAACAAGAGAAGTGATTGTGAGGCAACATCAGATTCGACTGGGCTGAGGTTTACCATCATGATGCTTCCAGGAGGATCTCCATCCTCAGCTGCAGTGATGTGTGCGAGTCTGTTAGCATGTGACGGTCATCTGATTTGATCCAGATTAATAATTGTGTAAATACAAGTTATGCTGTGCCCTGGATCTATTCATCCATGCAGACAAGTCAGAATCATTCTGCACTTACTAACATTCTGCACCTACTACATATTTAGCCTAGACTTTAGGATAGAAAATACATAAAGGTCAGACTGTCCTTTACACTTGTTGATGTGTTTGCATCTGGCTGCCATCAGAATCTGGAGCAGTGGCCCTCACAGCGCCCTGTGGTCAAGGTGACAGACTGTCAAAATGAGCAGCAAGGCATTGAAAGTGGAGCTACTGCTGCTGTTAGACTGTAATGCTGCATAGTGAGAGCGGCGGCATGAATACTAATGGAGGTGATAGAGCTCAGCAGAAGCCTACAGTAGCCAGTTGTGTGTGATTCATCATCATTCTTTAAAATAAAATACAGCAGACGTTCCTTGAAGTGTATGTCATGACCATAACAAACGAGCCTCGAAGGTTTTTTGTCGCGATCAAAACCCTCTCTGATAAGACAATGCATGATGTATTGCTTGAAAAATAGGTTTGAATTTTGCAGTGTGCTCAAAGTCTTATCAAGAAGGGAACACCAAGAAGAATTGATATAGGGGAATTATTTCATAATCAGAATAGCTAGCGTGGACATGGCTCCAGGGCGTGATTGTTTTGGTCGCACAAGTGACCAAAGATTTGCCAAATTCAACAAAAAATGTTCATTGGTTGGTGCGGTGCATCATAAATTTAGCTGCTCTGATTTTAAAAAAGGAAGAAAAAGAAAGCTAGAATTTTACTCTGCCAAACCTCCACACTTTAGAAACAGCTCTACAGTATATATTGTTAAGACTGAGTTTGAACTTTTTACTATAATACCCTGATAGTATTTAAGGTTGATTTATTTATTTGAGTAACATAAAAGTCAGCACTTTGTATTTTATCTGCTCCTGTTTTCCTGTTTACAATCATTCACAGTCCATAATGTGTTAAGAAATTGAATTAAAATGTAAAACTGGATGCACCTAAATTATGTGCTTGTGGACCTAAATGAAAAAGCTTGGTGCACCAGTGCCAGCAGTGTTAAAAGGTAGTCTCGAGCCCTGATAGATAAATTGACTGTACCACACATGGGCAACTAACTGGGTTGATTCTGCAGTTACGCAATTGCTGCTTCATGTAACATTTAATCAACTCCATCTACCGCTGCCCCCACCTGTAGGCTCTGATCAGTGTCCTCTGAGTGGCAAAGGACAATTTCTGTCCCCTTGTGTTGGCTAGGCGTCTGCTTTAGCACACATCAAACACAATCATTGAAAAAGCAATAGTCTGACTGCTTACATTAATACAAAATGTATAGCTTCACATAGTAATGTCTGTTTACATAAAAGGAAATGTTATTTGACTATCCAGACAAAATGAGGTTTGGAGTTGCCGTGAAAAAAATAGCAAATAGCAAGTACACATCCGACACTTGTAATGATTTCACTTCATTTTACTAGTTTAATGTGTAGAAAAGCACACAAGTTCTTGTACCTATTTTGCTACAGCCCGGTGCAATGTTATGGCACCCACATCCTCCTATGTCATCAAAAAGGTGGTCAGTAAAATCACTGAAGAGTATACGAGTAGTTGCAGGCTCTCAAACCTCAAAGGTCAACAGTTGCCCAACATTATTCCAGTCTAGCCTTCCAAATCTGTGTTTGTGCTGTGAGGTCAGTCATTCTTGGAATTGAAACAGGTCATGTATGCTTCTGTGGTGTCCCAGTTATTTAAGAGGCTTATTGTGCTCCTCTCCCCCTGCGCAGGGTAACTGTGGGGACAATATTTGGTTCAACAAGCCATGTACAGTACATTTAATCTGGATTTCCTCCTCCTCCCTTATTTTCTAAAATTTGTTCTGTTACTTTTAAGCTTTATCCCTGTTCTCTGGCTCAAAATATTAATCTTATTGTCATACAATCCATAAAATGTTGTGTTTCTCAGTGTCAGATATTGTTTCATGGAGCTCTGGCTGTCAACACGAAGAGATTTGACACTTATGTGTTCTTTTTCTCGTGTATTTTTTACCCCTACGTATTTGTCTGCGTTTCTCTTTCTTCTTTTCTCTCCCAGCCATTTTCGTCAGCACTCATCGCCCACTAGAGGCGGTAACCTTGGCAACAGTACTGGACAGATAGATTGTAGTCTATCCTCTGTTCAATGAGTCTCTTTATTCTCGAAGTTTATTCCAGCTCTACTCTCATGTTTTCAGATTTTGCCAATGAGATCACTGGGGTATTCTTCTGCCAGACCTAACCTCATTTCATATCTGCACAGAGGATCAGTTTCATACGGCATTCACAGTCTTATCTGGAAAATCTCTTTCTCCGTCTCTGAATCACACGCTCTCACAGTCTTGTTCTTTGATGTTATGTTTTCCCCCTACATATGAATGTCTTTTTCTTTCTTTCTTTCTTTCTTTCTTTCTTTCTTTCTTTCTTTCTTTCTACACACTAGTAGATGCACACTCACACTATGGAGCACGCTAAATCATCAGTCTGTCTAGTTTGTTTTTTAACTTTTGTTTCTTTATGATAACACATCATTGGTCCTCAGCCGGTGCTGTGAATGGGAAAATAACGGGCGTCCCACTCCCTTTCATCGTGCCTATTTATGCAGGGTAATGATGCCTTTCATCACTACTGCAGTAGCTTCAGATGGGTGTTCTCGTCTCCCCGTCTCTATCAGCTGAGCTCAGTGTGTAATTGCTCAAGGCTGAACTTTAATTTTTGGCACACTCCAGTTCTAGAGTACAACGTTTCCCCAGTTGAGTTTTTAAAGTACTCTCTCAGGACTGTCTTTCAACAGATGTTTCCTATTTGTTAGTGTGTTTGTTAAGGTTGTACCTAATTCTAAACCAATGCTTAATCGTGTAGCATTTGCTGCCAGTGGAGCCTGGTGATCCAAACTATTCTTCATAACTCTACTGTGCTGGTAAAATTTGAAGCACTAAATCAAGCTTATATTTGTTTTGTATTAATACAAAATCGTCATGTAGGAGATTATAGGTAATGTACAGCTGTACAACGAGAAACATCATGGAATGAATTTCTAACACACAAAGTTCATTATGGCAGTTCATTTTGACCACAATCATGGGTAATAAGCCATTTTTCCAGCAGAACTCTGTTTTAGACGGACAAATATTTGTTGCATTAACCCAGAAGTTAAGACTTTCTCTCATCAGTCTGCATCGTCCCAGATCTATCCCAACATAAGTGCCAGGACTGAATGTGAGTGTGAATTCTATATGTCACTCAGTATATCAAGTGGGCAGCTGCCACCGCAGATGTTTTATTGAATCATTACGTCTTCACAAGGCCTGAAAATGTTTTATCGCTGCCAACATTGCTGTTGTTGCCTGGCCAATTTTATGAATATTCCCTTGCAAAGACTTCAAATGTACTTAGATTCCTGGTTCCTTTTGGGACACTTTTTGGACAGAAGATCCTTTACCTCCCGCTCTCCTGATGTTCGTTTTATTTCCGTGTAGGAACATATTTGATCATCACGTCTCTTTCCTCCTCCTGTGATGTTCCCTGAACACTTTGATCTGTATGTAACGTACCACCTGCACCGGCGACCAAATGTTCTTGACAGCCGTCACTCCTCAACTCCATCTGTACAGTATGCGCCTGGTGCGTGAACATGAGTTTGAGCACCATGTTTTGTTGACTACATGCTTTACCTTTTCTGTCATCTCAAATTGATACTTTGGTCCTGATGCAAATGGTCTTTAGTATATACCCCAAGTCTTGAATATTTGCATTCACAGCTGCTAAACTTTTTTTCTGCGTCACAGTGTGTGTATTTGTGTGTGAGTATCTGTGTGTGAGTATCTGCTTGTTATTGTGTTTGCCTGTTGATGTGTGTGGTTATCATGAGAAGAATGCTCCCTGTGTTCCTCACGCTCACAGGGCTGTCATAAGTTTATTTCTCGTGCTTCACTCCCGGCCTTGATTTCAGTTCCTCCCTCTCGTCCCTTATCTTTTCTCCCCCCTTTATGTCCTTAGCAGCCGTGTCAATGCAAGTTTAGTTTCATCCACTTTTTCTTCCCTTAATCTGCCTTTGTTACTAGTATCTTGTCTTTTATGGTTTACATACTTTACTGTCTCCATTTCTCTCCATTGCCTTCAGAATACATTCAAATGAGATTTAATTGTTTACGACTTTAAATTTATTATACACAGTTCATATTGTTTAACTCTCAAGCTCAGATGTACTCAGAAATATTTACTTTAAGGTCCCTGAAAAAGCTCTACTCCCAGTTCTGATGTCCCACAGTTCAGTCCGACCAAAATCCAAAGATATTGAGTTTATGAAGACATAAGACAAAGAAATGTAGTAAATGCGCTAATCACATATGTATTGTACTTAATATTTTTTTTATCTTATTAATGGTATTTTTATTATGTACCATGACTTTCTACGGTGTCACGATTCACATTAAGTCAAAATAGAAAATCGATTGAAATGATAATTTAATTACAATTATCGGAATCAAAAGCAGGAATTCTCAACATTCTCTTAGTATCCTTTTTTCATTCTCCACCATTGCTTACATACCTTTGTAATTAATTACATTTGACCATAGAGATGTTAGAGTGGTCCATTCCCCCAAAATTACAGCAGTTATATCACACTTAATAGCATAAAGCCTGTCTTTGAGAAGATAGAATTTGAAGATATCATTGCAGTTTTCACAGCATAAAAGCAATGATCTGTTGATCTTTACAACTCATGATTTGATAGACTCACAATGGCACAGCCTTGAGTGCTGAAAAAGAAGTTTAGATAAAGAATTGAATTGAAACGTGAATTGTAGTATTCAACTTAATAGTTCTATTTATAAATCCCTGTAACCTTACTCTTTCTCTCATCTTTGCTTTTTTAAACATATGTGCTTGTCAGAACTAACAGCAGAATCAGGACACACTATTTTTATGTGTCTATTTGTGTCTCTACATCTCTTCTGTATGTAGGCCAGTGTTGCAAAGATCATACTGTTGCCCAGCTTTCCTCAACATCATAAAGCATGTTGCGTAAAACAAATGAAAAGCCTGCTGCATCAGCTCTGTTTGTGAAAGGTTCCATCACATTGCATTATGGGAGAATTCCGCAGACGCCCTGTCTGTCAGTCTATCAGTCAATCAGCCACCGTATCCCTGTCCCCTGTAAGATGAGAAGCCTGTCTGTGCTGCCAGCCATTCAGCTTTCAGCAGGACCTATCATAACAAATCTGCCGTGTCTTTAAAGGCCTCTGATTGACAATTTGTCATGAGGGTTTGGTGGTTTGTTGAGTTTGCTAAGAGCATTATTGGAGAATTAGTTGTAGGTTTGGATAATCTTGCGACTCTTGTACTTTTTCCTTTTTCTGCCTTTAACTTTCTCAGTTTCTTCCTCCTGTTTGGTTTAATGACTGTCTCGATCAATCTACTCGTGTGTGCCAGTGGATGTGTGAATACATACAGCATATTAGCAGCACAGGTCTAGAAAAATGAAACACAGCACTACCCATATACACAGGTTTTTAAAGTGTAATTAGTGTCTCCAGCCTCTTGTTTGTCATCACCACCGTGCTGGGAGCAGGGTATTCAGTCAAATCAGCCTGGGGTGCACGCAGTGACCCGAGCCTAAACCTCCTCCCTGGCCCACCCTGGGGCCCCTACAGGTAAATTGGACTCCTGTTTCCCTGGTGGTCCTTCTTTGTCCTCTCTCATCTGCCCGTTGCATCCCTCCTTCTTTCCCAAATTAATCCATGAAAAAAAGAGAAAAGATGTTGTGACAGAGAC
This sequence comes from Sparus aurata, assembly GCF_900880675.1. Classification (NCBI taxonomy): domain Eukaryota; kingdom Metazoa; phylum Chordata; class Actinopteri; order Spariformes; family Sparidae; genus Sparus; species Sparus aurata. The sequence goes on along the minus strand of NC_044209.1, from coordinate 17,188,626 downwards.
AGTAAAGAAACTAGACAGGATTTAAGAAAAATATGTTTTCCTGATCAGTTAACCAGTGTTGCATCCAGGCACTGCATTGGTAAATCATTTGTTATTCCAAGTAAATCACATTAAAATCCTAAGGCTGCAACTACTGTATATAACAATTATTTTAAGTCACAGGGTGAGTGCTCATTAATACGCTGTTAAACCCCAATTTGCTCACAAAATTCGAAACTTTTATTTCAGTACAGTATAGTAATATGAAAGTTTGAGAACAACAGACACAAGATTAATGTATCACATGACTCTAGTCTGACTGGAAAGGTATTTATTAGAGGGCAATATATATGTCATATGACATAAAAGGATCAGTCTGCTGAATGTTTATTTTTATGTTAGTGTCCCAGTTTAGCCATCTTGGCTAATTTTCAACTGCATCCCTTGGGCAAGTGCAATGGCTGCTAAAAACTACTGCATAAAAACTTAAATTCTTTCAAACAAGGACAATAATACATACAACATGAAACGAAGCACGCTTCAGGTTATTTTAATAAATTATAGAGAATGGTCAGACACTTGATTGTCTTTTAACAAAGATTTGGCATATTGAAATGCCAAACCGACACACCATGGTGGAACCACCAACAACAAAAATGGCATAGATTAATTAATTAATCATTTCCTAACCAACTCCCCAACAGAGTTTCTGCTTGAAAGAATTCCCCCTTTCAATTTTGATTCACATGCAGTACTTTGATCGATCTTGTAGATTGAACACATTCAAAGAGCTGAACGACAGAACTCCCACGAACATCCTGCAAGCGTGAGAAAACTGCACCTATGATTTAATCAGCAGGCTTATGTGTCTTCTGCTGTCAGCCCATAGTGTAGCAACAGTTTACACATGATTACTTAGGGATGAAAAGGCTGCGCCTCATAAGTTTGCTTCCAGAAATAAGGTTAATGGAAGTATTAGCTGCTGTATGATAACAGTTAAGCCTTATTAATATAGCTAATGGAGAGTTACCAATAGCATATGAAGGCAAATTTGTTTGTGTGTGTTGTGTGTGTGTGTGAACATGATTTCATAGCCAGGAGGTCAGCACTCCGCGTACACACAGTTCTAATATGGCGACGAACTTTCTGCCCATTGTGGTGCTGTAAATGGTGTGGAACAAAGTGATGAGTAGACCGTTAGCTCCGCTGGTGGATGAGCTCTCCATGCTTCATTACCTGTGTGCGTGTATGTGTGTGAGTGTGTTTGTGCGGCACCTTGTTGTTTTTGGTTCACTCACATGCTTTCAGCTCCGGCAGTGGAGAGTGAAATCTTCTTCATCACCGGATTAGGGCCACCTAAGGTAACTACTTCTCGATGTTTTCCACGTTCTCTAACTAATATCAGATACGAACTTCATGGAAGAGAAGACTTTTTGATGTTTTTTGCGTCATGAGCCTACTGATTTATTTTTATATAGTTTAGTCATAGCTATTCAGATGAGAAGCAGTAATAACTTTTGCTCCTTGATAAAACAATTGGTTCGGGGATTGAACACAATTCGAGAGGCCTGTTTAATATGACTCATTTTTCATTAAATGGGTCAAAATTGGAAATTGTAATGGTTTGGCTTTTGATTTAGCGAGCATGCAGGGAGTAGCGTTTGTTTTTTTCTTTTATCTGTCTTTCCATTCTTTGTCTGGTAATCTCCGACCCACAGTCATTCACTCGCAGCTTCTGTGTCCTGCTTATGCCTTTGTCCTCTGTCTCCTCTCCTGTCCTCTCTCTTTGGCATCCAGCCGCCGATGATGACGCAGGGAGAGTAGAGGAGAGAAGAAAGGAGAGAGGGGAGAGAGACACCAACACAGGGTAGTGATAGCACTGAGTAAAAGGCTGAAAATATATTCGTAAATATATATATTAAACTTTGCTTTTGGAAAGATTTATAATGCAGTCATTGGAGTAAAACAACAACTGCGGATATGTTTTGTTTTGCTACCATAAAAACCCCTGGGAACAATAAACATTACTGCCTCATACTGCCCAGCCTGTGTGCTGTTACAGACAAGCTGCTGCTGCTATAGACACATTGCAGCAGTTCTTAGCTCACCTTGGACCAATGAAGCCTCCTTTTTGCACTTATGAGCCATCAAAACTCGCAAAGCACCTTTCCTGTGTCCATATCTTTGAGCCAGAACAGTACGAGGACTTGTTGGAGCCAGACACAAAGTCCTCACTTGATGCCTGACCCTCTGACCTAAGAGGAAAACATGAGGGTGGAACTGGCGATAGAAGGGATAGTAGGGAGCGAGTAAGACACTGCATGGTACAGACCAGTGTCTGGCACTCACACAAGGAATGTGTGGGACAACGATGTATCCATAGAGGGAACAACTGAAGCCACTTGCTGGTTGCAAAACACCAGTTATGCCAGTTGGTCAGAACAGAAGTCCGTATTGAGGCGAGTGACGTTTTTCCCTTCTGTTAAGTGAATCACTGTAAGTGTGCAAGTGAGAGATATGGACGGAGACAAAATCTGTCAACAGGCGTCAGAACTGTGCACAAGCTACCGTTGCTTCCTGCTCAGACTCACCACCAACTACTCAGGATGCTCACAGGACCCAGTTGTCATAGTGACGGGGGGGGGAAGCGGGGAGCCTGCTCAGTGCGCCACCTGATCGTGAGTGTGTGCGAAAGAGAGAGCGAGAGAGAGGGAGAGGGAGAGTGAGGGAGGGAAGCTGGAAAGCAGAGACGGAGAGTTGCGCAGGAGCGATGGGGGGACCGGCTTTTTGCTGTGATCAGTGTTTTCATCAGTAGACTTGTTCTTCAGCTGCTGTGTCGTGGGGATTGCAGACATTCTGCCACTCGCGCTCTCTTTCATACACACACACACAAACTTGGATTCTCTGCCCGTACACACACACACACACACACACACACACTGCTGATCTGTGTGTGCCGCTGTGGCAGTATGGCAAGATGCTGCTGCGGTGTGACATGCGTGTCAGGTGTGTATGAGACGGGGATCCACGGGTGTTGATTCTCATGCACACTCTGACACACTCACGCTTTGTTTTGATGCCCGGTGCCTCTGACAGGCTGAGGGACACGCAGCAGGCCTGGCCAGGAGCCCTCCATGCCATGGTAAATACCTCTGCTAACAAACATAGCCTCTAGTTAGCCTCCTAAGCTAACCTGCACGGTCTCACAGATGATGCACCCCTTTGTTTGTTGTCGAAGCATGTGGAGTTTTGCTGCAAGGTAAAGATGCTTGTGCTTGCTTGAGTGAGTGTGTGTGACCATTAGTTGTTGACAGCAGCATGTTGACAGTGTTTGCCGGTTTGTGGCTGACTTGTGACATCTCTCTTTCCCTGCGAGGAGACGAAGATGTAGTTTCGGTACTTGTAAAATAGCTTGAGAGTGCGGTGTACTGCCTGATTGCAGACCTTGCCACCTTGATTAAGCTGGAGCACACGAGCTCTCCTCTCCCCCCGCAGTCTGCCCGTGTATTTGTTTTTGAGAATGTGCGTGTGTGTGTGTTGATGCTGCTTTCTGGTTCTCTACCACCCCTCTTCTCCTCCTGCTGGCTGTGTTCCCTTCAGGCAGTGACTCTGCGTAAGCAAGAAGTGTGCGTATGTGTGTGTAATCTGCATTATCACACTGTCTTACGGAGGGCAAAACAGTAACGTCAGGATGTAATGAGGCAAAGGCTGACAGAGAGCAAAAAAAAAAAAAGGCCATCAGATGAAAGGATACTAACTCAAAGAATAAGTGAAAGCTGCAAGCTGATGAACGCCGCCTGACTGGCTGCTGTTTTGTATCGTTACATTATGCTGCTGGGAGGATCGAAACAGATAAGTTGAGAGCGAGTGTGCAGAGAAGTGCTGAGTTGTGAGGTCTAGATTCGACTGTTCAGTTTGCCTCAGTTTTCAGGCACTATGACATTATGTCTCCTCCTCTCTCTCTCTCTATCTCTTTGCACTCTCTCTGTCACAGGTCGTCTCTCTCTTCCACTCTGTCTCTCTCTGTCTGTATATGAGCGAGAGAGAAGTGGCAGCAATTTCTGCTCCCTGCTCAAGGCACCTCAGTAATGACTCTGCTCCCAGCTCCTCTGGGTCTTCTTTTTTTTTTTTTTTGCCTTCTCCCCTCTCCAGTTTTGTAGAGGAAAAAATAGTTGAACTTCACAGAAAATGGTGGTACTTGAATTATACAGTGTCCTCCAATTTTTAGAGGTAGCATGAGCACAATAGTGGCATGATGGTATGGATAAGCACTTTCCTTAATTGATTGCTGTCCTCATTAATTATCAATACTGTATATGATTGAATATTTAAAGGTTATAGAATACAAAATGCTTTGAACAGTTTACATGGGTTATTGTATAGAGACTGCGGTCGCCACAATCAATAAAAAATTAAGATTACTGTAGCTGCTTTAAAGGAATATTATGTAACTTTTTTACTTCAAAGCAACAGCTTCAGAATCATTTAGATGGTACAGTGTCTTGTAATAGATTGAATGGTGTCTCTCTCTCAGCCACTCTGCGCCCCCCTATATTGTTTCTGCACTATGTAACACACAAAATGCCAATTTCTAGTGACAGGAGTTGGTGATGTTTGTAGAGTTTGTCCTCAGGGGCCACCAAAATCAATACAAAATTAAAGTTGCCTGTGACTGCTTTAGATAAAGTCAATTGGTGTATTTTGATTTATTTGCCATTTGTAAATGATTGTGAAAAATCATTTTAAGATGATTGAACTCAGGCTGTAACTATTCAGTATGTACACTGTTGATCAATCTGCTGATCTATAGAATTAAAATTAAATTACATACAAGAAAGTAGTGAAAAAAAAAAATCACAGTTTGCTAACGCCCAAAGGGCATATCATGAAATTTCTTGTTTTGTGCGACGAACAGTTAGAAACATAAAGACATTCAGTTTTCTATTACAGAAAAATCAAGAAGATTAAACCGGAGAATGTCTGGCCATTTTTGCTTGAAAAATGATTGAAACAATTGATATTTAGATGGGTGCAGATTAATTTTCTGATGATCAACTAAACAATTAATTGACTGGACATAATATATTATATATATATATATATATATATATATATATATATATATATATATATATATATATATATATATATATATATATATATATATATATATATATATATGTATATTATATATATGTATATATATATATATATATATATATATATGTATGTATTTTTTCTGGAGGACATGGGGCCTGACTAAACTCCATGTTAACATATAGACTTGCTACCTACTAACTCCTACATTGAGTAGAAAGTAAAATGGTCTGTCTCGATTTCTGACAATAAACTACAGTCTTAATGTTTTTGACTGAAGGAGAACTCCTTGTTGATGAATTGAACTTACCAGTCATGAATTGATAGTGAACACTTTCAGTGTTTGTCTCGATACGAAATGAAATATACTTGGACCGTACCATGACACTCTGCAAGAGCTGCCGCCAGACGACTCAGTCCTCCTCATTTACATAATTTCTCAGTTTCTGTTTATTTCTGGTGTTTATGTACTTTGTTCACACAGTAGTTCACAGTAGCAGTGCAGTGAAGCAGTAAACTGAGGAAATTGTTGCTGTACCAGAATCTGTTTTGGTGTAGTGGGGATGGAGCTGTCGGCATTATCCCCACTGTGCTCTTAGACACAATGCTGCCCTAAATAAAGGAATAAACACACAGTGGCAGTAGGTACACACACTTAAAAACAATGGGTGCTGGCTGCCTTTATGCAAACTGTTACCACATCACCCGTGTCTTACTGCACTATTTTACTCATTTTAACAACCCCCTGCAGCGGTTTTATTGTGTACTTATGCTAATGTGTTAATCAAGTGTGCGATCAATAATTCATCACCTGCAGAGTGGTCGGTAGTTGAAACAACAGCCAGCCAGAGGCATCCTGTCTCCCCTTTGATGTCTTTATTTCTAGTTGTTCATTATGTGAGACAAGAAGAGTACCTGCCCAAGCCTTCTTTTCTCTCTCTGCATGTTCAGGCCTGCAGATATTAATATTTGATGGCTTTCGCTTCATACCATAGCAGCCAGATGTCCAGACAGCGTGCACTCAAGACTAGGACACATCCACTGTGCTTTCTCTGAGGTTTTTAACCATTCTGTTATAGTCTGACCTGGTTAAGAACCCACATGATGCTTGATGTCAGAACGGGCGCTTGGAGAGGTTTGTCAGCCTGTCTTCATGTGATCGTTTGTGAGGTAAAAGAATAAAAGTTGCTTTCAGATGATCTTGCCTGAAGGTAGAATAATAGTTGCGTCTGTATTTGAAGAGTCTCTCAACAGCAGCACTGTTTCAACAAATCACCTGCTTTTTTTCCCCTCTCCCTCTCCGTGTCTCTCTCTTGACACTTGCCCCTCTCACAATCTTGTCTCTGCCCTTGTTTTTACAGGAAGAATGCAAGCAGATCATGGCAAGGCAGAAGTCTAACAGCCAGTCGGACTCACACGATGATGAGGTTTCTCCCCCTCCACCCAACCCTGTCGTCAAGGCCCGGCGCCGCAGGGGAGGGGTCAGCGCCGAGGTCTACACTGAAGAGGATGCCGTCAGCTACGTTCGCAAGGTAAACTTCGGAAGATGGACAAAGTTATCCATACAGATGACTACAGATGCATGCAGTAAACACAAACAAACGTGATAACAGGTCAATTCAAAGTAATTTCTTATGTGTTTGCACAGTCAAAACCACATATTAATCAACATCCAATAAACAGCTTTTATGAGTATGTGCATAGATGATGGAATTGAGGCTTATCCAAGGTCTTCCACAGTATGAGAAATTAAAAATACACTGGTGTAATCGAAAATGAACAGACATCAGTGTTTGTTGTTGTTTATTTGTTGATCACAGAGCTGTTGTTCTCCTAATGACCACTTAAGAGCTTGAATGTAAACACATTTCATCAGGACAAAGTGAAAGCTGGAGGGTAGGCGAGCTGTAAAAATTAATGACAGCGATTCATGAACAGACTCTGACACATCAGTGAATTTATTTGCAGCAAAATGAACGGTTTGTGAGTCAGCTGCTGAACTGATGTTGAGCACAGATACTGAGACTCGACTCTGTGATAACAGACTGTGACAAACTCCCACTCAGGGTGTTGCAGACTAAAAGCTGCAATGATGAATCGATTAATTAGTGAAAATGAAAGGACCCAAACACAGGACACACACAGAGACAGGCAGGTAAAGGAACAGCAAGTGAGCTTTAAGACTGATAACCACAGTCCAAAATCCATGTAACATAAGGGCAGGCAAAGGAAAAAAACAAAGTATTACAAAAACAATGACAAACTAGAAAACCACGAGGAACCAATCAGGGACACAGAGAACACACAAGGACCGGGGAACAGGCACAGGAGATGAATGGACGAAGAACACACGAACCAACTCTTTGAATCAGATTTTTTTAAATATGACGATGCATCACTGCATATTTTTCCTTGTCATCTCGCTGCCTGGCATAGTTCCCCTTCCTTAATTCTTTGCATACACATGCGTATGTATAAAATGCTGATAAGAAACCTGTTATATGTATACATGGAGGAGAAAGCAGCATTCCTCGGCAGAACTGAAACTGGAAAAAATTGTTTTTTATAATCCCCAACCCTGATCAAGGAAATTGGGTTACTTGTGTACACACTGTTTATGAAATCTGGCAATTTGCAGATAGCTGTGCAAAGAATGACTCTGCTCGACACAAAATCTGAGAGTAAATTAATATGTTTTTTGGTGTAATTAAGTGAGAATTTACCCTGGCCTACATCTCTTGTTTGTGATACAATATGAGAGGCAATATGATTGAGAGGTGGGAGGGCGAGACGAGCTGAAATGATCTGTTTTATGAAGTAACTTTGTGTTTACGTCTCGTGGGCTGTGAGGTGGCTGTTAGGTTGCAAGATGACAGATAACTCTTTCATTATTCAATGGAACCATGAGAAAAGGTGCTCTTTGCCAGAAACTGTAACTCACCTTTACACACTCAGACACACAAATACAACACACGCACACACACACACACACACACACACACACACACACACACACACATACCCTAGTTGTTATATCATTACTGTGCTTGTTCAGTTGTAATTTAACTTGACACGCCATTAATTGCTGGGTAATGACATAACTGCTTGAACCCCCATCACCACGCTGCAATAGGATGGCCACTGGAGCATGCAGTGTGTGTGTCAGGTGTGCGCACACGCCTACATACATTTGTGTTTATGGCTCTGAGGTCTCTACTCTCTCTATGCTGCAGTCAGGTCATGGCAACAAGCCTGCCCCCATCTCCAGCCTCATTTTCCTCACTGTCCCTCGCTATTTCACAAAATGACAAACACACACACGCAACAACCCTCACAACTGCATCTGAAGAAGAAAATTAATTCATGTGTCAGCTCAACACAACACACCATCAGAGAAAAGTGAATCAAAATTGAATTAGAACATGAATGCACATTATTGTCACTGTGAAAGAACATTTACACACACACACACACACACACGCACACACACACACACTTAAACATCTACACACACCATCGGTTCAATTAATGACTCCACTGTGGAAATCAGCAGCTGTTTGACAGAACACAATCAATTAGCTAACCCTGCTCGTCTGATTAAAAAGAGCTTTGCTGTGAAGTGCTTTGAGTCTTAACAAATCATGAGGCCTGTCTGTCAGGCCTGGTGATCACATTAACAGAATGAATTGCAGGGCTGGCATCAGATTGGTGGAAAGTCTCCTTACCTCTTTGACGATGGTGGGAACAAAGTTAATTCTATCGAAAAAAAAAATAAAAATGTTACCATTAAGTAATACAGTGGTCCCCAACCTTCGGTACTAGGTAGATATCCCAGGGGCTAATTTGCACTTGCCAAGCGGAAAAGAATGAAGAGACGCTCAACTAATTTGCATGTATACAGTACAGCTCTTTACTGAGTTAGCTGTAACACCGGAACACGTCAAACTTCACAGGAACACCGTGAGCAAATTACTGAGATGGATTGCTAATGATTTACTTGTTGTGTTTCAAGAAGTCATCCATAATCTTCTCCACATAGGGTCCACACAGACACTGAGATGACCCAGAAGCACAGGCCATATTTAAGTTGATGTCAAGTTGCGAAGTTGGTCATATTGAACAGTTACACCTGTTTTCTTTGGGGAAAGTAAAAAATTGTAGTCGAGGGTTACAAATTCAAAATAACAACAAGGAGGCTCCGTTGTCTGAACCAGGTCAAACTACTATTTAACCGCAGTGCATTTGAGATGGACTACCTCCGCTTTTACCTTTGACAATAAGAGTCCTGGATACTAGTATTCATTATGCAAATGCTTATCAGGGGACAGGTCACGATTTAAAAAAATTGGATGCAGCACTAGTTTAAATGGTTTGATATATAGCTCAAAGTAACTGATAAGTGGTCACAATTGTTAGCTTAGTTGAACTAGCTAGAATTATTAAATGGTGACAAAGCTAGAAATCATGGATGATTTGTTTAAATAGTTGGAAGTATAGGATAAATGGTTAGAAAAAAGTGGCAGAAACAGTTGAAGTAGTTTGTGAAAGTATTGGAAAACATTATGAAAGAGTGAAAGTCGTGGATAAAATATTGTAGATTGCTTTAAGTAATTTTTTTTTTAAACCTTTGAAAAATGGTGAAAAAGCTCAGAGTGGTTAATCATCCAGTTGAAAGTAAATTCAAATGAACACATTCAGAACATTTCAGGTGGTTTGGACCAACAGACTTTCAGTGGCTCCCTCTAACTACTTCAAGGCAAAGCTGTTACATCATTAGAAATCCATCTTTTCCCATGTGGCTTTACCCCAACTATTTTTTTGAGTTGGCTGGAGCAGCTTATCCTAACATTACTGTGACAAGTAACTGTGGTAAGAACAGACTCTGAATCATAATTTTGAGTGATTCAGCTGAGTTCCCTGACATTTAATGATCCCTTCTGTTGACAGTACTGGAGCTGGATCTTGCGGAGGATGGTTAAGCGGCTGACCTGAAATCTGAATTGGAGAATGAGTTCTATCACAGAGCCTCGCTGGTTGCTTTCCAGGCCAGACCAGCCGCTCTCTGTCCACTGAGTAGCCAGGCCCGAGTACTGCAGATAGATAAACATTTTGGTCCTTTTTTATTTGGTATGTGATGTGGTCGTGTGGGTCTCTGCGTGCATGTCATGCACATTGCTGCGTGGTCGTCTTAATGTGGAGACATCTGTTGCTTTAACGTAATTACAGCCTACCCCCTCCTCTCCCCCTCCACCAGAGACAAAACACATACACACACATACACACTCTTCTCCTTATTTTTCATTATTTTTATTTCTCTATTACGAAGTTTAGTCTAAATTACTCTTGCTCCCTCATTCATTCTCTTATTGCCTTTCTTACCCGCTGGTAAAGCAGCTTAAGTTCTCTTCTAGTGTGCCTCCATATAAATACAGACTTCTGTGGCTTCGTTGTGGCTACAGATTTTGCCATTCCCTACACAGAGACACACACACACACACACACACACACACACACACGCACACCCACCACAGAGTCTGGGACATGAAAATGCATGTTTCATGAATGAGTTCAGACCTCTTGTGAATTTTTAAGGGCTGTGTGACATTTTGAGTGTAATCCCTGAACAGATGGGCTTTCCCAAAAATACACAGACACACGTGTTGGATATTCCTTTCAGAGTTTGCCAATACGCTGCTCTTTAATTACTCCATTTAGTCTGCTTTTGAAGTCAGGCCTATTATGTGTTTGTGCTGGTTTGTTTCATGTGTCCACCTGCACAATGTTGTTGCAGTCTGCTTGGCTGTAATTCATATTACTGCCTTGTCTACACAGGTGATCCCAAAGGACTACAAGACCATGACCGCCTTGGCCAAGGCCATCTCCAAGAATGTACTATTTGCTCACCTGGATGACAATGAGAGAAGGTACGTTGACTTCTTTGATAGCTTTGCACGATGTCCAGTGTGATGCCAGCGATCCAAATGTGTGTGTGGATCACGAATGCATGTTTGTAAGCTTGTTCCCGTTGAGTGTATTGCCCTTGTGGCCACTGTGTGCCAGTGTTGCCTGCTTTGGGAGCTGCGGAGACGCTGGCGGAGTGAGAAGGAGGGGTGAACATAACAGATGTGGCAGCGAAGGGTGGGTAAGGGGGCAACTGGATGTATCTGTGTGTGCGTTATTGTGTTGTGTTGTTGGTTGTTATGGTAACTTGTGTGTATGTTAGTATCATGTTGTATACTCAGATAGGGGAGGTGGTGCTCAGAAATCAACGATTCTCCATAGTAGTCTTGGGGATGGAGGGATGCCAATTTCCCTCTTTTTTTCATCCCATCTGCTCAAATTCATTGTTCTTTCACATTCCTCCTCCCTCCATCCCTCCATCTGTCCCAGATCTGTAGTGATGACTCGGTCTGACTCTGACAGGGGAGGGGGGGGGTTGTTGTGGGAAAGGCTCTCAGGTGGCTGGCGATACCGCCCGCCAGCCGGAATAGTGTTTCATTGGCGAGGAGAATCCATTATGCCCCATGGAGAGGAAAACACTGGAGCTTTCCTGTTGGCTTAAGCCTCCACGGACCAAACCCAAAACACACTCTTTCCAGTCTTTCGTCAGCTGACAATTTACCGTGCACCCTTGGCACAGGCACGCAGGCCTCTGATTGCAAGTCAGTGCCTCTGAAGCAGCCCCGAGCAGAGTGCAACATGTGATGGATCTGGACAATCTCAAAAACTATGTACTTGGGTGGTTGATGTGGCAGATTGGAGTTACACCACAAAAATATTTGGCAGTGGACCTTAAGCCATCGTTTTTAATGTACTCAAAGCCTCTTGGCATGCCAAGCTATGTAATGGCGTTGTCGTCAGCGCTTATAACCATGCATAATGTAGAAGTTATTCGACTGGCTGTCATGTTTACTGTCTCGCTACACACAACTAGCATCAAAGTTTGCGCTGTGCACACAGGAATTTGTTGTTGTGGGGATTGTGGGTTAAAATGAAGCTAGCAGCGCTGATGGCTCATAGCTAGTAAACACCTTGTCTGATTGGCTAGATTGTGTAGGGACATGGCACTTAGTTGGCCTCATCTCTCTCCGTGACTCTTAGAGTCACCCTCACTCCCTTCTGTTCTTCCTCACTCTTCACTTCCAGCTGATGATGCTCACTGGCTGGCTGGCCGGTGGCTCGGTCGCATTGTGGTTATGTTGCGGTCATTGTGCCTAGAGCCCCTACAGACAGAAGTGTATTGATGTTCAGCCAATGTGGTCTTCCAGCATTAATGAAAAACTACACACAGCAACCAGCAGGCCTTTGCACATGGCTTTATTGTTGAGAGTACTCTATTGGTATGGTTTAGCACCAAACTTTTCCTGAGATGGCATGCCTGTCATTTCTGGGATTCTAAACGTTGTTCAATATCAGTAATCTTCTACAGTAGCGTATATCCCTGCTTCTACAGGCAACAAAACAGAAAATGAAGCTAAACTCAGCCTCAGAGTAATCATTCCTGCGTGTTGATGCCTTCTGTTGATGGCGTTGATAGACATCATGGTATGAAGTTCATTGGCCTCTTTAGAGGTGCCAGGACTGCCAAGTACTGACGCACATCAACAGATGGCGTCTGACTGCCCTGACTGTCCTCTCTCTCTCTTAGTCACTCACTCCCGCGTTTTTTTCGATCTTCTCTCATTTTGCAAACAGCTGGCATTTTGGGTAATCAGATGTTCTTGCACATGTGGTCTCAATGGGTGACAAGATATTGACATTTGACCATTGCCTCAGATACCGGCCTGTGCTTTACACGACGGTTACATGCATAAACTGCTCCTGACTAGTTTTTCTTGGCATTGGCAAATTTTATGCCCATAAATGGATCAAAACATTCAATAAATGGCTTTTTTGATTGTAAAAGCTGTGTGTGAGACAGGACGAGAAACAAACAGGCCTGTGTGTGTGTATGTCAAGGAAACATCTTGTGTGATTAGTCACTCGGCAGTTATGTAAGCTGAACACCACACAATTTGTTCCCCCATTTGCACGATATTATGCTATCATCCCCTTCAGTAATGAGCAAGATCGAAAACAATGAAGCCCTCTTTGTTTCTCGGCTCTCTCGAATGTAGTCTTTTATCCCTCATCACTTTTTTCTTTGTTGCCCTCCTTTTTGCTTGTTATCTTATCCTCTCTCACCCTGTCTTCAAAATCTACCTCATCCTCTTAAGTTACTTATCTTTACCAGGAATCCGCTGGACTGTACTGGCTCTGGAAGCGGTGCATTTTTACTGAGCTTAATAACACACTGGATGACAAGGCTGCTTTTTTCCCTTGCATTCTTTTTTTTTTGCCTCTGCAGAAGTCATGTATTGTGCTGGCTTTTTGCACACCTGTGTGCAGTTTAACTTTAATTGATACTTATCAAAATCTTTCATTATCTGTATGTATCATGATTTATATCTGCCAGTCTTAAACGCTGGGACCACCGTGGTGTCAGATGTACAAATTTTGATTTCAAAATACATTTCTTTGCTGTTAGTATCCATATATCATACAGGTCCTTGGCTTGTTCTAAAACGGTATTTAATTCTGGACTGCAAGGGTTGACCATTTGTGTGTGTTGATGGTTTTTCTGATATCACCATGTTGGTGAACATCAAAAACCACCTCGGACCACGCCGTCCTGGCTAGTAAGTTGTTTCACCCAGTAGGCCAGGGTTTATATCCTGTTTAATAGATATTATTGTACTGTATATTCATTATTTTTACATTAAAGCTGCTGTAAATGATTGTTAAATAGCATCTATATTCCAACTGCATTCACTGTTATGGAGTGTTTGTTCAGTAGGAGCAGGATCCTCCAGTTTGCTGCTGTGTCTGGTGATTACTGCTGTGTGTTCATGTGTTGACGTAGAGAGGAGGGAGGGGATTGTTAACTGCAGAACTGACAGTAAAAGACGACAAAATACTTAAAGCAGCTTCAAGTTTATTTGTTATTTAAATGTATTTGTTTTAACTTAACTTGTCGATTTACCTGATCTTTTTTCCCAGAATCACTAAACTATGACATTGCAAAAAATGTTATTGGTAAATGGTAAATGGTATGTGTTGATATACCATGGTATGTGTTGATATGGTATCTCTATGCACAGAGCTAAAACTGCAGGATTATGTTGCCGTCCTGGTTGACAGCTGTCAATCTCTGCAAATTAGGCAATTGACCACTGTTACATGTCTTGCCATGCAAGAGAAAAATTATCCAGGGGGTCATTTTACTACAAGCAGAATTTAGAGTCAAATGTGTGGAGAGGTTAAGGAAAAATAAACCAATCAAACCCCTCTACTGGCACAAAAGTGAGGCTAACACACATGCATATAACTTGACATACAATAACCACCATCACTACAAAGGATGACAGAGGGATTACATTAGAGACACACACACACACACATGCATGCACACACACACACACACACACACACACACGCACACACACACACACACACACACACACACACACACACACACAGTACATTCTCAAGTGTGCATGTCAGACTGTGTTCCCAGTGAGGCTACTCCAGCTGGGAGCATGGAGTCTTTGATTAACACACCATTCCATATGTCAAACTTTATGGCCTTAAAGTTTCTGAGCTCCACCAGCCGTGTGTGTGTGTGTGTTTGTATGTGTGTGTGTGTTTGTGTGTGTGTGTGTGTGTGTGTGTGTGTGTGTGTGTGCGTGTGTGTGTGTGTGTGTGTGTTTGTGTGTGTGTGTGTGTGTGTGTTAGTCAGTCCATCTTTCCCCAGCTGCCTGAAAGTGAAACCTCACCACATTTTGCCTCCAGATTACAACTGAACTCTGTTTTTGTTATTAAAAAGCTGTTTTGAAAGCCGAAGAGGTTGGAAGAAAAAACAGATCAAAGCATATTACTTTTTCTTGTACTGATGGTCTTTGAAATAGGTTTTATACAGATTTATCACACATATGTATAGCACAGTAAACAGTATATTTTGGCCATGGTTTGTTAGGAATACACACTATAGAGAGTATATCTGTCTGTTTACAGTATCTCTTTGACCTTGGCTGGTCTCTAAGTTGACGTCTGAATCTCTGGCATGGTGTTGCTCCCAGCGGGCCTCTGGGTGGACCCTTCTATTTGCCGCCCATTAGCTGCCATAATGACCTCATTATGATATGCCCAGACAAATAGACTCGCAAGCACACAAGATAAGCCGGGAACAGGTGTTTGATTTCACATTGTGCTGAGCATGCTTTGCTAACACCCAACTCAGCCTGCAACCACCTGTCCCAATACTGTAACCCTACTGTAGTTGTTATCATATCGACTGAAACTGTTATCTCGTCTTACCATCTGGATGTCTGATTATTCTGTTTTGGTTTCAGCTCAGATGATAGTTTTCAGATTGATAAGAACATGTCGGGATGGATAACAGAAAGAATAAGGTCGGCTGCTTTGCACAAATTTGGCTATCGGGCCTCTGCCCAATTGTCAAGTTTACAGGCTTGTGTGAGCACATCAACTGTTTGTCCAGGTGCACCCTCAGCTGAGATTTGCCAGCCTAATCTCCCCAACCACTTCCCGCTGTTAAATGCTAGTTAAGAGTCAGTCGTTTAATAGGTTCAACAGAAGCGCTATCACCTGTTTAAGCACACATTCTTTCAGTTCCGACAGTAAAAGTGTTTCTTATCTGACTTCCCACCGAAGTGATATGAAATGAGACTTCTGATAGCAGCATGTGTGTTAATGTTGGCCTGTTTTTGTTAGTTTTTATGATCACCTGGATAAATGACCTTGATGAGGAAGGAGGAGCAATTTTTTTAAGTCAAATTTCGAGAGGGATTAATGAGAAGAAAAGGCCTCTGGGAAATCTGTAAGTGTCATTTTTCCCTTGACACAAACAAAACACACACAAATAGATACACATATAAACGCTCTCCTGTCCGCCTGCATTACACTAATGCCCCTACACGACAAAACACTCTCCTGGGGACAGTACACACTCGAGAAGCCCTGCTCTCTGTGTAACCACATAAATAGTCTGGAAGACATGTGGAAACCCTGTTTATCCTATTTCTTGAGCTGTCTTGGCAGAGTTTCCAATATTCTAAAATAACATTGCCATCTGGTAACAGGAGTTGTTAAATCTTGTCAGGTCAGGACCCAGCTGTAAATCAAGCAAATACAGTGCTTTATCTTTGATATCTAGAGAGGCAGAAAGTACTAATAACAATTTTATAAGACGCACGATCAATACAACAATCAAAATGTTGCGTTAAAAAAAAAGATACAATGGGGGGAAGGATTGTAAAGAGGTGGCGCTTACCTCATCCTGCCTGCTTTAATCCTCTAATTAACAAGCGGAGTAATGAGTTGATGAAGTGACCGATTAGTTGACCTCTGACCCCTAAACCCTGACCTCTGCACCTTCCCCACTAGCCTCTGCCGACGGACGGGGAACATCTTTAGTGTACTGGCGCTCTGTGTGTGTGTGTGTGTGTGTGCATGTGTGTGTGTTCGCATGTGTGTTTGAAGAGGTGCAAAAACAATAATAAATAAATCAGTGAGAGACAGAAAACTAAATAAACAAACAATAGCGAAGATACTGAAGCTGCCCGGGAGAGAGGCGTCCTGTCTCATGTTCCAGCGGAAGTTTATTTAAGGGCCTGTGTGAAGGGGACAGAACAACAAAGAGGATGCAATGTGAGATAGTGTGCTGTGTGTAGGCGTATCAGATGAGCACAGCTCTCATCATTTTATCTGATAGCTCGCTCATTTGAATCAGGCTCCGTTTCCAATAGATCTGGAACTTGAGCTCTTTACTTCAGTGAATGGGTTCATTTTTGAAAACACAGAGCAAGCTGTAGCTCAAATTGGTACGGGCAGAAATTTTTGTTTGACGAAAAATGCACAGATAAAGCCACACACTAATTGCATCTCCATCATTTTCTACATATAGTGACACTCAAAGTGTGTTGTTACCACACAGCCACCCCTAGGGGGTGTTTTTGCCACACACAGATGACACAGGCATTAACTTTCTCTGGAGTCATTGCTTCTGCCAGTCAGAAACAGTAGTCTTTGTACTGGAAATACAAACAAGCATGACAAATGTTATTGTGCACCTGTAGGCATATTTGCTCAGACACTTGCTTTTAGTGACCCCCTGCCTACAGACTGTCCTTCCTGGCAGGGGAAGCAGGACATAGTAGCCCTGAATGGCAGTGGACAGCTCTTTGTCTCTCTTTCTCGCGACATTGGAATGACTACTGAAGAAGTATCCTGTAGTCTCCATAGTGTGCATGTGTTGTTGTCTTTTCTCGTCATTGAGAGGTCTCTGTGTTCAGGTGGAAGACTGGTGAGGATGTTTGCATCTGTTGGGTTTGTATTTTATGGTGGGCTATGCAGTGACAGCATGAACAAATTAGCAGCTCTCTGTTGTGTGTTGTTTGGTCTATTTGTTTGCGTGTGCGTTTGCGTTTCCTGTCTTTCTGATTCCCTCATTGACCGTCTGTGTGTTCTCATTCCCATTCTTCCTGAGAGCCCGGTGGTCCTCTTTCCCCCCTTTTCAGAATCCACAACTTTCTCTCACTTTTTCTCTTCCTGTCCTTCTCCCTCTCTCAGTCATGCAGACTCATTCACATCTACATCCACGCTCACATCCAGTCCATCCCCCACAGTCATGTGTAGTCTTCTCTCTCTGTCCCCCTGCATGGCTTTGTGCTGCTGCCACAATGCCAGGGGCCAGGCGATGAGGTCACTCTCCACAGGAGAGCTACAGGCCTGACTGAACCTCGACCATCCCCACCACCATCCAGTGGACTAACAGCCCAGTGGCCTCACCTCCCCCAGCACACTACATCTTTAACCATAGCGAAGACGACATAACTTCTGTGCCTATGTAAACCACAGGGCAATCAAGAAAACACATCATTTGAAGGATGCTCACATTAGCTAGGCTGCATGCTCGCAAGCTAGCCCAGATAAACACATTCACACATGCACATGAGTGTGCACATGTACAACCACACACACATGCACAACTGCACAGATAGCTGGAAACTTTTGTCCTCTCTCATACCCTCTGCTGTGTTTCAACCTGTCCCCTGCTGCCTCTTCCGCCCCTGTCATCCTTCACTCCATCCATTTCTCCATGCAGTTCTTAAGAAATTAGTGAGTCATGTAGTACTGTTTAAGTCTGGAGTCCTTTCAGAATGTTGTATCCCTTCCAAAGTGTACCCCAGAGTCTGTTCAGGACACTTTTCCAGCCATCTATGATTCATCCCTGCCTTTTCAGCTGCTTATACCATCATTGTGAGAGTGTGTGTGTGTGTGTGTGTGTGTGCAAGTGTGTTTGTGCACAACTGTGTGAACATGTTTTTTCTGTGTGCCCAGGTGCTTATATGCAGATCAATGCACTTGAGTGCATAAAAAAGTTTTTTTCTGTACATATATGCATGTGCAGTCTGTCCTCAGTCTGTGTTTGTCCTGAAGTAAACAGGAAAGGGAGAGAAAGTGGCCTCCACTTTGGATTTGAACAGTAGTTGGATTAAATGTCCACAGTGGGAGAAGTAGTGAATCACCTTAATCGCTCATAATAAAACAGCCCTCAGAAACACTTAAACTGCTGAGTGAGTGAAAGTCAGGGGGAGCAAGTGGCAGTAAAAGAATAAAAAGTGTAGGGGAAAAATAAAAGGGAAAGAGACACGTCACCACAGAATCAAATAATACATGTTTTTTCCTCTTACCTGAAGTGTTAGTTATCCATCTAGATTGTTTTGGTGCAAGTCGCCGAGTTTTAGAGATATCGAACATAGAGATGTCTGCCTTGACTCTCTGCTCTGATATAATGTAAGTAGATAACTCAGATTGTGGTGCTCAAAGCTTCCAAAAATGCATTTGTAAAATCAACAGCAATGTCCCTTTCCTTAAATTACAAGCCATTAACTCAATGTAATCCACAGGTCTTGTCGTGAGCAGGAACTAAATGCTTTCCATATCACTACAGCTGTCATGATATCATTTTTTTTTAACATGATTACCATTGTCAAACAAATTCACGATAAACACATTATTGCAATATCTATAGAAACTTGGGGGAAAATATGCCAGCAATCAAATGTATTGTCAACTTTGTTTACTGTGTTTTTTGTATCTTTTTGACTAATAAATTACCCTCAAAATATCAAAATACAAATGTTGGGAGGTGGAGAGACATGTGTAAACTCTTGCCGTAAAAAAAAGAAAAAAAGCGCACAAAAAGAAAAATGATTATCAACCACTAAATTACTTGTGGAAAGGCCACCAGATCACTTCATAAACAAAAGATGGCTGAACATCTAGCCAGCTAAGTTAACCAAGCCAACCAACATTATGGCCAAGCTGAGGAGGACACCAGTCTGCGGATTGTCTCAACCTGAAAAGAGACATTACTGACAACCCGGGTGCCATCTACTTCCATTTTATTTGTGACAAGGCAGTCATCTCCATGGCTGATATCTCTAAAACTCAACAATTCAGAGTGAACAATCTAGCTGGATAGATAGCACTTCAGGCAAGAGGAATAATTTGTGTTTTTGGTTTGTCCCTTTAACACCTTTAACCTGAGACATGTCTGCTCTGAGATCGTGGACGGTGTCACGTCTTATTTCGTGAGAATGAACATGTAGGGTAAATGTGCGCGTGTGCATGACAGTGACTTCCTAGCCTGTGTTTGCCCCTGCTGTGAGGACATGATGTTCCTGCAACCCTTCAGTGCCTTTTTAGCTCAAGCGGGCCCAAAGTACAGCCCACACACTGACCAGCACACATTAGCCGAGGACAGAGCAGCCCAGCCGCCTACAGAACAGGCTGGGTCGGCCCAAGGCCTCCTATTGTATACATCCCGTCTGCTTTGTCTATGCTACGGTGATAGGTTCCAGTGCACAAGCACAGACAACAGTCTCGTTATAGCGTGTTAATTCTCCCATGACCTCCTCATTGGTTCATGGGTGTCACTCTGGTCAAGTTTCATCTGAATTGGAGGTGCTCAGCCCATTTCCATGCCTGAGAAGGTTGAATGTGTGATGAGCTTGTGTTATAGAATTGAGGCCATCAGAGAGCCATTTGGCCTTTCAGATGATAGTCTGTCATAGAGTAACAATGCTATCTAGGTCTCTTCAGTACCTAAAGTGACTCAACTGCTGATTTACTTAAATTTCTATTTTGATTCATATCTCTATGAGAACTTCTTGCAAGATGATGATTCTACTGTATTTACAAGAGCAGAGACGTCTGTTGCTTTTCACCAAGCACTCCTTGGTTAACAGTGCACAAGCTTTATCTTAAACAAATTTTAACGTGGATAAGTGAGAAAAACCACACATACATCTAAAAAAGGAGGTATGGTACAAGGTGGCACTTCAATGGAGATAAAAAGGCTATGAATCACTCTGTTCCACATCTTGTAATGATTTCTACTAATTTTTGGATTTCTCAGTAATTAAAACCTCAACGATAAAAGATTGTTTTGACAGTATCTACTCCCATTTTTTTAATGAATTATTTGCCCTCAAAGCTGACAAAAGGAGCTTTGTTCCCGAAAATTGTAATGGCATGCCACAGAACTCTTCTGAAGGTATTCCATCAGTCAAGAAACAGTCGAGCTTGCTAAAATCAATGAATTTCTGATCTGTGTCGGAATACGCTTCAGACCTCACTCTGTAACTTGTTTAAATCTTGATGCAAAAGCTCAGCCACTGAGGTGATCGGGGATCCGCATCCATAACAAGAGCCTTATATAGTGCAAACCATACCTGAAAAACTCAGGGAGTTTTCTGGGGAGGTAATTATTAGCGTATTAGCGTAAATAACAAAGAACCTAAGTGAACTAATGCTCTGGCTTTAAAAGGGTTAGCTTAGTGGGCTAAGCAGTAATTATAGTGTTAGTATTCACTCAATAAAGGCATCAGCCTAGATCTTCATTAATGAATGATACATTGTACCAATCAGTCTCAGAACAAAGAGCAGCATCCTGTTACCAAGGAAAAGTCTGTTTGAGAGTCAGGACATGCTGGAGGTTGCACAAGGTATCATAGAGTCTAGGTGGAAAAAGAAGGAGCGTGTTTTTTGTCTTAATTGATGCTCGTCCTGAGAGAGAAAACTGGTTCTTGTTGAATCCAGCATGTCGCCATACATAGTTGTTACAATTAAATAAACTTTCCATCTAGCAAACTGCTAACATGAGCAGATTCCCTCGTGCGTTGTACAAGAGGTGCTAGTTGGTTGCTCAACACTGTCCAGATCTGTAGCCTGTGTGTCTGATGAAGCTGTCTGTTTACAACAGGGAAGGCCTTACGTCAGTCAGATGTCAGCTATCGAATGTCAACTATTTCTCTCCCCTCCGTGCACCCACTGCACCTCTTACCTCACTGGCCAGAGTGCCGGTGGATGAGGTTTAAATACACACACACACTCACACACACACACACACACACACACACACACACACACACACACACACACGCACACACACACACACACACACACACACACACGAGTACAGTGTACAGTTTTAGCCTTAAGCATTTCTCCACTGGATGCCTCGTCCTTCACTTTTCTCCATCTAATTTCCTTGTAAACATCCATGTGTTTGAGCATGCACATATAATATGCCGTGTTATGTAAACACCTCTCAGGTTTAAACCCCAACAAAAGGCAATTTGTGTCCTGATCTGCTACTCAAATGCTTATCTTGTTCTTGTGCTTGTCTACTGAGAGGTGGGAAGGAGGGAGGGAAGCAGGGGGTGGGAGGGAGGATGGAGGAGAGAGGAGAGGAAAAGACATGCCCGCGGGGCTGCGGCATGTCTTGTGATGTTTGGCGACGTGTCAGGATATGTGTGTGTGTGTCTATGTTAGAGAGATTGAGAACGAGGGAGAGGCATGACTCTTGGCACCTGTACAGAACGTATAGGATTGTTTTATCTGAGTGTAATATAACTCCGCGCATTCAGAGGATCTTTTCTATCCCTGCATGCCAGGTGAGGACAAGAATATGTCTCCCTCTCTATCTGTCCTTCTCTCTGCCTGTGTCCTTGCCTTATTCCGGTGACACGTTGCCTGTGGACACATCAGAGAGGTGGATGCTTAGTCCTGTCAGCGCCTGATCCAGCCTGACCCTTTTTAAGTGGAGGAAGAGCTCACTTTTTCCTGCCCTGGGGCGACTAACAACGAAGACAGCGGGCATTAGGAAAGTGTGAAAAAGTGTACTGATAATGAAATCTAGACGCACTGCATGGGGAAAAGTAAGTAGCACGCAGGTGAAAAAGTACGTTTTAGTATACATAGTCAACAGTATGAGACTCCTGATGTGAGAAGAAGAAAGGGAGAGGAAAGCAGGGGAGAGAATGCAGGGTTGGACATGTTTGTGATGTTTGCGGGCTGACATCATGGCTGCATCAGCAGGTGGTGTGTGTTGGATCATCAGGTAGGCCTGTAAAACAGCCTTGTCACACTGAATATACACAGCAGTCTCAAAAGTGGGGAACAACCTTCATCCATGTCACCGGAAGATTTAGGTGAACGTTTGAGTGGGACTATTTTTATCCCTTTTCTAATGATAAAGGAGAGAGGGAGGAAACAGTTGCGACTAGGGTTGGCTGACTTGATAACACTTTCCAAAGAAATATTCCTACACCTATTTTCCTTATCAAACAGACTGTACACCCAAGGGCTGGGTGATAAGGACTTAGAATAATATTGTTGGTGTTTCTAGGCTCTTTTGCAATACACAATATATATCAGTGTTTTGAAATCTCCTCAAAAGCCCAACACAAACACCAGGACTAGGTGATGGAATCAAATATAATTGATATCCCTGTGGCAATATTATACTATCTATGTTGTATGACTGACTGATGAAGAAATGCCTTCAAAAAATGAAAGAGCAAACTTCAGAGAGAAGTTTGCAGATTTTTTCCCCAAATGATTGTCAGCGCTGATAATATTGTGATCAAATGGGGCCAGTCTGACTAATATCGCTTTTGAGACTGCAGTTCACCCCGTGAACGGAAGTCTTTTTTTACCCAAAGACATCAAGAGACAAACAACTTGTCGATAAAAATAATCAGTTGTTAACCTATTCTCTGAAGTGTGTTCTTTCATTAATTAATCTTAACCACAAGTCATACAATACATATGTGTTGGGTTTTAGTGTGTTGGAAAGACAACACCAGGGTAAGATAACACTTATGCCATAAGATGATAAAAAAAATATCCAAAAGGGGGTGACAATAAAGTCTCATTTCAAGTTAAAGATATTATATCATTACATTGCTCGGCCTTAGTACTCCCTCTGAACTCAAGTTTCTGTCTTTAACCCAACTAAGACAAGTTTAATTCCCTTTATTGTAAAACTCACTTCATTCAAATTTGACAGCGACAAAAATAAAACTTTCCGAAACCCACTTGGTTAGTATAACAGTCTCCTGTTCGGTCAAAATAAACCTTTAATTCACCGAGCTAGATGTGAAAGTAATCAGGCTCTAGACGCTGTTATTCCCTCCACTCATTCTTCAGCTCAGTGGGTGTGTACAGTGCTGCCGTGTAAGAGGCTCTCACTCGTTCTTCTGAAGAAGACCATGAAACAAGCCAAATAAAAATCAGCCAACCCTAATTTGCACCCACAAGCCAATAAGCTGTATTACTGGCACTTCTCCTTGAAGATTATTCAGTTGTTCACTCCAGTGACATACACGTAATCCCATCATTTTGAACATCAAAGATTCTGATGTGGCACACTGTTTATTTACAGTCAAGATGCTGTCAAAGTTTGATATTTGTTTTCCGCCCTGTAGCACATCCTCCTTTCTCCTCACATCCTTCTACCCTCTTTCTCACTTTTTTCCTCCTCAGACTGGTCCATTCTTCCACTGCCACGCAGCTCTGCCTCTCGCCTCCCTGATGCCAACCTGTGTGTGTGTGTGTGTGTGTGTGTGTGTGTGTGTGTGTGCGTGTGTGTGTGTGTTTGTGTGTGTGTGCGTGTGTGTGTGTGTGTGTGTGTGTTTGTGTGTGTGTGTGTGTGTGGGATGGGGTATGTTCCAAGCAGTAGTCACAGCAGAGGAATGAGGTTGTATGTACAAGGTCTGCGTCATTATCACCGCTGCTGTTAAACCTGATGGCAGATGTTGTAAATGCGCCTTTTTAAGCTTGTATATGTGAGCGTGTGTTTATTTGTTTATGTACAAGCAAATGTGAACAAGGTGTTCATTAAGCTCGGTCATGTAGAAGGTCTCAGCTGTCTGGTATTCGCTGCATCAACTGGCTGCTTCTCAGTAGCCTCGTGCTCTTCCCAGTGAAATCTCCCTTCTATTTCTGTTCTTTCGTCTTTTTCTGCCTTTGTTTCAACTTTCCTCCCCCTCTAAACCAACATTTCCAAGCCTGCTCTTCCCATTGCCATGCCAGCAACAAGACAGTGTGAGGAAAACACTGGTGCTTAGTACTGAGCATGGTGAGGAGGAGGTGATAAGGGCAAATTGCCCTCTCATGGAGTTGTCTTTGGCAGGTTGCTGGGTCCAAGGTGTCAGTGCCGGTTCAGTGGTAGTTCAGTCATATATTTTATCTGAGGACTACTGCTTCAAATAGGCTCAAAGGTTTCGGGAAAGCTACTGTGTCAGTTAGTCTTTCCTCCACATTGGCAATCACTGGCTGCAAAGTGTTTGTTTGTCTGAATCAGTGACTGTTTGTGTTTATAGCACAGCTGTAAAGTATATTCAACCAACTCCCTTAGGGCAGTCACAGCCCACTGAGGCAATGTGATTGTGATTTTGGGCAATATCAATATATTTGATTTTGATTAAAAACAAATGTTCACAGATGAAGTAACATTGTAAAGTTTTGTTCTTGTTAATTTTAGTCACGTTTGCCTAAATCCTTTGTAACTTATGTCTTTCCAGAAGTTACGGCAAAAAGCGACCAAATGAAAAACACTGTTAAATTAGGGTTTTTTCTGCATTTATTCATTGTTGGAAACATATTGGATAATGTAGCTACACAACTCAACAAAATATACATAAAAAGGTTACATATTTTATTCTTAGAAAAGAGTTAATTAAAGGCTTGGAAGTTTAAAGACATGGGATCATCAGCTATGTACTCCCTCAAGTCTGCTGACTGGCCCGGTATGTATTTAGTGTGATGTGCCAGATGGTTTGTTACACAGAACTATCTGAGAAGTCTTCCTCAGAAATTGTCCAGAAAAGCACCTTGCAATTCATACATGGCAATGTGTGCAGAGCCAGTTGGTAAACCAAGAGTGTACACATCTTTTTTAATTCGATCCTTTCCCATTCAGGAAAGCCTTCAGTGTCTCTGCTCTTCTTCCAATAAAGAAAAACTCTTCAGTTCTAATTACTAAAGCAACATCTGAGCTAACCTCCTGTGCTGCAGCCATTATTATATTTGTATAAACAGTCGGTTTTCTCAGTGGTCATCACACTTTAACCCTGCTCGAGCTGCCAGCAGTTATTCACAGAACACTGATAGAGCCAAATCACTTGTTAGGCCACACCAAAACATGACCTGGGGATCTTGCGAATCCAGCTCTCTTGCAAGCTAAGTATGTATTTCACCAGGCTTAATCATATCTCAAGCCATCTTGAACGTGCAAAGTGTTGTCTGGCTTTTGCAAGGTCTGAAACATTGGATCTCATCAAAGTATTGACACTTAGATATAAGGATTTAACCATGTGTTACAATGTGTTGCACCTCACCACTGCACATGGAATTTGAAATTAGAGATGAAAAAAAAAATCTAAAGCTAGAATCCAGCTCTTTTTCTCTTCACCTTCTTGTCATTCTCTCAGGTGGTCTGGTCATTGCAGTACATATAAATGACACTGTTTGTATCAGCATGTTTTGGCAGCAGTGTCCAGGTCACACAGATCACCCGGCCTGGCTCTCAGGTGATTGGGTCTTACGGTACACTCATTGTGAGACACACGTCTACATTTTGAGGCCACAGGATGTATGCAGGTTTACACCCCTTATAAACCCACCAGGTCCAGGTGTGTGGGTTTAACACAGTGTGCTCCCTACACTCTGCTGGTGTTAAATACAACTTACAACATTTAATCACACAGCGCACTCTAACTTTAGACCACCACGAATGAGAACATTCATTTGATCTTTGACACTGGAAAATCAGTCCAAAGCCCAAATTTCAAATGGATTTAAGGGGCCGGTTGAGTTTTGAGAAAAGTGAGAGTTCTCTTTCTCCTCGACTGGCACCCCTTTCTCCTCCCACAATGTTGACCATCTTTAAGTGGTCATTGTCACCAGCCATAAACTGTTATGTCCACCTGTAAACCTCCAGGACCACCTCTGTGCTGCATGGCTGCCTGTACGCTCAGTATAGGCCAGTTCTCAACAGCAGGAACAAATAGAAGCAGCTTGTTTAATCATTCCAGAATAAGCTCAACCAAACATATTTTAAGAGAGCAGCAGTGAAGTCAATCTTCAGCAGTGTGCATAAAAAAATAACATTATGTACTGTAGCTTTTTCTTTTCTTCCAATAAGACTTTATGATGCAAGATGAACTGAGTTTACCATCATCTTCTTGCCTTTTAGCCACAAGACATGAGTGCACATTAACATGAATTATTTTCTCAGAGATATGCCTGGTTAAATCATTAGCCATAAAAATCTTAAAAAGGCAGTTCTAAAGAAATGAAATTCAAATGTAAGTTCTCTTTTAGCATTATGCAACATCCCCACTGTACTGTCATTTAGAAGTAGACTACTGAGGATTTGGTGGTTGGAGTGGATCTTTGTGATGCGTCTTGAACATGTTAGTGGTCACCACATCTCGGAGTATTGAAGCCAGTTGAAAGAAATGGGCAGCAGCTGGCAGGGCCCAGTCCCGTCATTTTTTGCGCCAGGTCTCCAGGGAGAGACAGGGCGCGTGCCAAGCGCTTTCATGTCATAAATATCCTCCCTAAATGCTTCAGTGCTTTATAATTATAACCCCTTCATCTCCCCCTTTTTTTCTCTCTCTTACTCACTCTTTCATACTACAGCCTATTGTCAGTGGTGTGTGTTTGTGCGTGTACGTGCTTATATGTGTGTTGGTGTATGTAATTAGAAAAACAGCTTTCATCGTGTCCACACTAAAAGAGCTCAGTGGGGTGAGTTGGTTCTTCCATGTGGTTGTGCTCAACTTTTAAACTCTGGACACTTCATTGCACATCACTTTGTCAGCCTCATTAAGCTGTTTTTCCATCTTACTCTGATTTTACCATGATGAGTCACACTATAGGCTTGTAAACTAAATCTGTTAACCTCAATAATCAGTGAAAATCTAATTTATGTTTTCATGAGTTTGCTTGCACTTTGCACATTATGCTGAGTAACCACAATCTAGCTTTGAATTAAAGGTGGGCTAAAGTAAGTATGCAGCATTAATTCTGTTAAAGATTCCCAAGTCACTCAGGTGCAGACAGGACTCCTGGAAACATTATGTCACACACACAATGCCTTACTCATTCTAAAATCTCCCTCATAATCACAAGATTATTAGATTGTTATGTAAATACGAAACCTATGGATGTCAGTTTTTTGTTGAACTTTAGCTTTCTCAGTGATCGGTATTCACCATATCACCCCTCTGCTTCTGTCAACTGACAAAACCTACACGTTATAGAACTCAGGTGTAAGTTTGGCGTGTATGTCATGGACTTGTGCATAGTTGCAAAACAAAGGCTATTGTTCTGATAAGCCAGAAACAGCCATCAGAATTACTATCAACTCTGGCAGTGAAAATTAATCTTTCAAGCACTTAAGGCATGAGCGCTGTGCCAGCCAAACCAGTGGCACATCACTGCCAAGCCAAGAGACATCTTGGAGAGCTTGGAAGTTCCCGTATGCGGTGCAGTTGTTGATTGCTTTAGTTATTGCAAAACCTCTTCCAAACAGACGAGCGAGCCTTCTGGATGAGTTCCCCATCAAGGGCTTGTGTAACCCAACATTCTGTGGCCCATTAAGAAACACAAAGACATGGCAGCACGCCGCGCTGTTAAAGAGTCCTTTGGTGTTAATGGCATAATGGTAGTGCTGTGTGTTGATGTAGTAATGTAAGAGATAAGATGTCTGCTGCTGAACAAATAAACAGCTGTGTTGTAGGAAAGATTAAGAGGGAGGGGAGAGTTGAGCGAGGAAGGCTGTCAAACACCAACCAGGAAGAACAACAAGCAATCCAGCTACAACAAGCAGGCCTGATTTCATGTCATTAATGACTGAAATGACTGAAATCCCCTAAGCTAACCGCGCTTTAACGGGCGTTTGAGAACAATAGTCGGCTGTTGCTACGTGTTGTCTGCATGTGTGTGAGCGAGCGAAGGCTGACATAAACTTTCCCTATCACACAAACTTGCAACCTGAGGTGGCAGCCACATTGTAGACGGCTTGGTAAATCCAACTTTTTTACAAAAGCCACAGTTCTGCGATGAGCTCAACACAATGCAACGCAGGGCGTTACGGAAAAGGTGTCTCTTCTTTCTAATTGGCTCAATTTTGATGTCACTTCCATCTGAGATGACTGCGTCTTTTGGCATCTTCAGTTTCCCCCCCTGAAAAAAAAACTGCTGCCTCACTGCCGTGATTGCTTCTTAGATTATTACACAAATGCGTTTATCTCTGTTGCTACATCCTGTGCGACAAACAAACACATATACAGGCAGCGTACTCCCCCGTGTGATGTCATCTGGGCAGGGACTGAGTATGTGCAAAGATGGGACAGATTGTAAGAACGACAAGTAAGATGAGAATGATGTCAGTGAGGAGATATGATAGTAATTAACAATTGGACAGTTATATGGGTTTTCAATAGATGTTCTTACATGCAAGTGTGTATGTAAAGGAGCATGTGTTGCAGGGAAGTACCTCCACATATCTCAACCATGACAGAAGCTTTGTCTCCCTCCCTAGGGTGGAGGTGAACTTCCTAGCCCCTTCAGAGTCTGCAGGGTCTCTCCCTCTTTCTTTCTGTCTGTCTCTGCCAGAACAGCACATCCATTGTTAAGGGGGGGCAGGAGAGGTTGGCTCTGCCTTTTCATGAGGTCAGAGGGGCTACAGGTAGCGGAAAGGACAAGATTAATCACTTCATCTGGGAGAGGCATGGAGTGGGGGGGCGATAGAGCGAGAGATGAGAGAAATAGGTGGGGCGGCGGGAGAATTAGAGGGAAGAAAGGGGTAATTGAGAGGGGAGAGGAAGAGAAAAAGTTATCGAGAAGAGACAGGGAGGAAGTTTGGGACGAAGAAAGGGAAAGAGAGACACGTAGAGACGAGGGGAAGCAATTACCTGCACAAGTGTCTTTGTTGTGCTCAGCGATGCATTTAGTGAGAGGCAGGGCATGGAAAGAGAGAGGTGGTCAAGGGTAATTACCCAAACGCAGGTTTACTCGCCTTTGATCCTCTCGCCGTGCATCAGTCATGAGCATCCTGTTAGCTGCGTGATGCATCATCATCATCATCATCATCATCATCATCAATACCGTCATCAAGAAAGTGCTCATACTAAAGAAGAACCTGTCTTGAGTTAGAAAGCATTGAAATATATTTTGATTTAATTAATTTGGGAAATTAAATCAAAGTTAATGACCTGTATGTGCTGATTCTTTCCGTGGCATTTTTGCTAAAAAAAAAATAAAAATATTTTGCTAAGGAAATTCTTTTCCTGAACCACTCATTATTAGTTATACATGACCTGAAACCAACTGCTCCAAAAGCCCCTGAATCAACAGACTCCATGCCGAGTGCAGGTGGTCGCGGACGTGAGGAGAGTTGAGGGCGCTCCTGCAGATGTTGCCCTGACTAATCACCATCAAAGCCTTTTGAGTTTGCGTGTCCTATGAGACCGTGCCAATATGCATGTTTTCATGTGCTTGAATATGTGTGCGAGTGTGTTGACATGCACCGGTTGCATGCATAGTACCAGGCCACGTTGTACATGAAATCACCAAAGTGTGTCTGTGCATCTTTTACCCCGTGCTTGTGCACTTCAAAGAGCGGATGTGTTTTTTGCGCACTTGCAAAGTGTGTTTGTGCGTATGCAATGTATGAGTCAGTGGCCAGCTGCACCGCACAGGGCCTACCTGTGGGTATAGTTGGCCCGAGTCCACCTCTCAAGTCTGCTTTTTATTCAGTGTCACATAAACAAATAACAGCATGGTCCGTTCACTTCCAAAACCACTCAATAACATCCTCAGATCTCTCCTCAACATCTGTTGACCTGCACTTTTTCTTCTTTTTTCTTTTACCGGGAGGTTCATGTAAAGCAACTCATTTATGTGAGCAGTGTGCATCAAGTTTTATTTGGCTGTGTAAGCCTTTTCATATCTAGGTGCTGCATAGCCACAAGAACAGAAATATTCAACAACCACACATCAATTTGTGAAAACCTGTGTGTTTTCATAGGCAGTATATACTCAAAAGCAGGCAGACTGTTCCAAACACACATTCAGCGACATACAGGCTTAAAAGAGAACGGGCTCAAACTTGCCCCACATTCACTCAGCAGGTCTTGTATGTCTTTGATATATGCCTGACCCTCTTTTATTGTTTTTTCTATATTTCTCTATAAGATGGGTGGTATGTAACTGATTAGATAGATAAATATACCCTGGAGCTGAGAGACAAGCAGAGAGGAGGAGGAGAGGAAGGATACTAAAGTTTTCTCTTGTCCCAACACATCTCTGCAGAGGAACTTTAATCTGCTCAGGCTTCATGCATTTAAACAGCCCGATTAGGAACAGGCTAACAGGCGCTTTCCCTGCCGGGCTGAAACAGAAATTAAGTGCTTAGGCACAGCCAACATTTTGTTTGTTTTCTCAGCGCCTCTTTCCAAAGATACACTCAGATATAAAGGCTTTGATCGTGTGCTGAAATAGCACATAGTTATGTTTAAGCCTATCTGCAGTACTAATAGGATGTAAAGATGCAGAGCAAGTGGCTAAAGCTTTGTTATGCTCATTTGTCTGATGATGATATTGTCTTGTTACTGGTAATGCATTAAGTGCAAACACCTGTAGTTATAGACATCTAGTAATAATGAGGCTGTGGGGGATTTGTTGGAGTAAACTATGTATGTTCTCACTGAATTTGATTGAGGACAGTTTGTCTGTGTGAGTGAGTAATGCACCATAATAGCAGGTATGTTGGTAATAACTATGTTATTTCCCTCTCCCCTGTTCCTTTTCCCTGTCTCCTTCTACTTTAGTGACATATTTGATGCCATGTTTCCAGTAACTCACATTGCAGGGGAAACAGTCATCCAGCAAGGTATGTATATATGTTTTGTTTTGATTATTTGATGTAGTCACAATCAATCATATGTATGTAAACTGCAGTACATCACAATTTCTGGGTGTAACCACCGGCCAGTAACAGCGCGTAGGTTGGGAGGTTGGGAGTTCATAAAAAATAGTCAGGGGGGTGGCGCAAACTTTGATTGGTGTGTTTACAAACAGCTAACGACAAATCTTGCATAGTATACCCTTAAAGTTACGCCTCGCCTAACAAAAACATTGAAGATTTCGAAAAAGATAATGAAGACACTGATATTGATAGACATTACAGCTAAGGTTCTTACAATTTTGATGTGAGTTAAATCATCAGGGCATAGATTAAGTCTGTGCTGCAGTGCAGATGCAAGACAAGTACGTGGCAAACAATTAATATACCATCCTCACTGATAACCTTCTCTGGCTGAAGCCCAGGGCTCAAAATTAGCAGCAGCCATCAGCTAAAGTGGCCAGTAGATTTGCTTCAGTTACCAGTCAAAAAAACAATAATAACAGAAAACACAACATCCATCTTGTCTGGGTGGTGCAGAGTAGCATAAGTGAACACACGGTGTTGGAAAGCTTTCTGCTCTGGTCGTTGCGCCACCCAAAAAAAAAAGACCTCGTTATCTCAAAGAATGCATCTACTGGACTTCCACTATTCACGCTTATTTTGTGCTGCCACTCCCCCGTTCCCTCCCTTTCCTCTCTTTGCACCACTCACACATTCCCCACTTCTGCACCAGATGTCAGGTCCCTTTCCCCTGCCGAACCACAGTCGTCAAAGCCGTCACTCTAGACATCCCTGGACTTTGAAGGAACGCAGAGCTTTACCAGGCCCAGACTGTATTTTTCCAGCAACACCCCACTACACTCGAACTCCTATCAAACACAGACTCAGACATGTTAATCACATATTTGAAACACTGAAAACACACATTCTCACAGACAAATTCCCACCTTTAGATAATACTGTGTTCGCAGGTTACATTTGTGGAGCATGCCATACAAACACACACTCTCTTTGACACTGAATGAAGGCTTTTGGACACTCACTGAATTACACACTAGTTCAGTCACTCCCACCTTCTCTTAAAACAGCATCCAGGAGTATATCAGTCCTAATTTGGTGATAATACGTCTAGCTAACTTTGCGGGGCCCCCAGACCCAGACAGTCCATTGTTATATACACTACAGTGTGTGGTATACAGTATATACAGTGCCGATGTCATTGCTAATGTCTGGACTACTGTACAGCTTCTAAAAAACTTGCCTGCTACCGACCTATCACACACTATTTAGACACAGCTAGGAGTTATCGCCTGTGTGGCTTGAGCGGTATT
Source organism: Sparus aurata (assembly GCF_900880675.1). Taxonomy (NCBI): domain Eukaryota; kingdom Metazoa; phylum Chordata; class Actinopteri; order Spariformes; family Sparidae; genus Sparus; species Sparus aurata. The sequence continues at coordinate 17,155,887 of NC_044209.1, read as the reverse complement.
TAAACAAAGACAGAATTTTACTCTATCATAACCTGCATTATGCTGTATGAAGATTTTTTCGTTTAAATTCCAACATGAAGTCAGTACTGAAAGACGGACACGTTTAGCTGTATGGTGCACCAAAACTGTGAGAGCAAAACACCTTAGAGGTTGAGGATGTGACCCATGTTTTCTTCCTGAGCAAAGCCGACGGACCTAAACAATATTCACGACAATTAGCTTGTGTTGAGACGAGGCCACACTGAGTACACCAACATGCCTGTGTGTGTGTGTGTGTGTGTGTGTGTGTGTGTGTGTGTGTGTGTGTGTGTGTGTGCGTGTCTATGTGTTTGTGCACGGTGGTCAAATATTTGCCTGCACTCACAGGCACAGGGGGATTTGAAGGCTGCAAAACAAAGACTCGAGCACCAAAGTGATAAAAGACAGGAAGAGTCGAAGAAAAGAAAGACAGAGTGAGAGGTAATTGAAAGAGAGATAGAGGAGATGAAAGAGAGGGAGGCAGAGACAGAGAGCGGGAGATAGGACAGGGCCAGGTTGCAGCAGGTTGTGTGTGTGTCTGGGGGTCTCCACTGGGACATACCATCCCACAGACAAACGAGCGTTTTGTGTGAAAAATAGAGCTGTATGATTAACGAGCACTCTCCACTCAGTATTAATTAGCCGTGTGAACTCCTGTGAACTTTACACACGGGGCGCTCTCAGCCTTTCAACTCTTCAGGTGAACACATGCACGCACACCCTCACTTGGTGCCTATGAAATGCACATACATGCACACTTGAGCCATGTATACTCATGCATCATCGCCCACTTGTGCCTCTGAATGAAGTGACATTCACATTCACATTCATATTGTAAGCGGTAGCTGCAGGGAGAGCTTCACGGTGCTCACGTATGTGGCTGTCAGTCCTTTGTAATAATTTCCCTCTAGCCCTATGTAACGGATAGCATAATTAAAGGAACACTTCACCATTTTTCAGCCTTATCTCCAGACTAGATGCTTTTAGCGGTCATCAACCAACCAGATCCCATGGCCTGCCTCAAGGTTTAGGGTTCGCTTTGAAAACACAGAGCACAAACAGGGTTCCGGTCAGCAGACCAGACGACATTTGGAGTTGCCTGCCTTGCATATATGAGACCCTTCAATTAGTTGCATCTGATACAGGAAACACAGAAGTGGAAACAATTGCTGCTGGAGGCAGTGCAGCTGATATAACGTATTAAGTGATAGAAAAAAGGTATTTGTATCCTTTATTTAATAAAAAGTATAAATACCACATAGTGAAAATACAATATTTTTGAAAATGTCTTCTCCAGCTAATCCAAGTAATTTGTGTAAGCACATTTTTATTGAGTTTTGCTTTAACAATTCACATATCACAGAGACACATTAAACAGAAGCAAAAAATTGTCCTAATGATGTAAATCCCCCACCCACAAAAACACCAAAACACATGATGACAACATTGATATAGATATTGGACTACACTGCATCATACGGTTAACATAGGAGTCACATCGACACCCTGAAAAAAATACCAAGTACCTCGCATTTCTGCTAAAGTAGAGCACTTGAATAAATGCACTCAGAAACATTCCACCATTGAATGCTTTTTCACTAAACGTGTAGCCATTGTTGCAATTTTTTTTCTTTACAAGCAGACATCATGGAAAGCCTTAAACATGCATGAAGCATTAAACGGGCAACGACACAGCAAGTGGCATTTTTCCGGGCATGCCTAGTTTGGGCTGCCTAAAATGCCCATCCAAAGAATAAGCCCTTTTCTGATTTCGACAACAACATGTCCTCTCCGCTGGGGCAAGCCTCTGACCATACTTACGGAAATTTAAGAAAAATATTCAAAGAAATTCTGTTACATTTTGGGAGATTCAAAAGAGGGGCGATTCCAGGAAGCCGCTCCCAGTCAAGATATACTAATATAACCCAGTGTAAAATGGTAAATTTAATGAGGTTCTATCTAACAATTTGTGTCAATTTACATGATGAATCACTCTTTTATTGACCATATTGGAGCCATGTTTAACATGAGATGAAAATTGAGACCTTCCTCATATCTCTCAGTTGCCTGCGGACAGTTCTTATTAAGCTGTTTAAAGCTGCTGTACTTTAAATTTTGTATTTTGCACTAATTAAACATGACATGTTAATTAGTAAGATTTAGAGATTCTGGTCAGCATATGTTGTTGTTACCTTTTGACAGAGCCAGGCTAGCTGATTTCTGCTGTTTTTATGCGATGTATGGAACAGAATAAACACATCTTCCAGTTGTACAGTTTGAATTCATACTGAGGTGTTGCAGCTCTGCACACTCAGGCCCCTCTGTTTCAGAGTTTCCATTATTAAGCTACACAAACAGCAGTAATGAGCACCGCTGTTGCTGCAACTTTCTGCTGGCGAGAGCCCCATTTCACAGAGATATTGGCAGGCCCAGTGAAATGTGCATTCTGGGGGAGGCAGCGGCATCTCTGGCACTGGGCGCTGGGTCTGAGACCTAACAAGAAAAATGATAGCAAGACGAGTAATCAGCAGTTGTTTCTTTTAGCAGAAGTGATGGAAGTTAACAGGCCTGAGGAGTGTGATAAAATGTCTATCTGTTTACGTCTCAATGTTTCATGATGGATTAAACTATCAACTTATTTTTGCTCCTCAGATCACAGAAAGTGGTATTCTAAGTGTTTGACGAATGGATTTAATCTCTTAATGCATCCATTTTGGTTTAATGGTTTAAAAATCCACCTTTAAGAACTTAAACAAGAGGTGGGAGTAATAGGAAGAATAAGCTTTCCTGTCAGCTCCAGGTACTTTTCCTTCTTTTTTTTCTGCTCTCTCACAAACTCCCTCTTTTCTCCACCTCTCCTCCCTCCAGGCGATGAAGGAGACAACTTCTATGTGATTGACCAAGGTGAAGTGGACGTAAGTGGAGACACAAGCACACAAACAAACCCTCATTCATTTTCTCTAGAGAGTCATTTCTTTTATTCAGTTCATCGACTAAAGCAAAACATTACAAATGAAGGGGATTCCAGTATGCAGAGTGCCAACAGGTATGCTATAAGATGGATTGTGACTCAGTGGGAAAACCCTGCCTTCTCCACTCATGTTGAGACAATGTTTCCCCCTAACAATGGACAGGTTGTATTAGATTGCCCCCATGTTTTGTTCTCTTCAAAGTTCCGATGACAATCTGAACATGGCGCTATAGAGTGTGCTGCACTGTGAAGGCACCCTAACTGAGGTAGTCTTTTGTCTTAGCAAGCCTGACACAGAGCGATAGAGTTAAGTGGAGAGATAAAACAGGAGCTGATGGAAAGTTAAACAGGAAGTGACCTTATCGGCTTACAGAGACGCCGGGTAAGAGGAGAGAAGCAGGTTGGCAAGCTTGGCCGAGCGTGCCAATATAGACAGCCCACCTGAGAGAAAGAAGCGTATATATACTGAGATGGTGCCATGATAGAAAGACTGTGAAACGCTTACCCAACCATGTTGCATTGACTTGGATTGTTTCCGACGGTGTCTTGTCAAATGTGATAAGATAAGTTCTGACGCCTAGTTCCAGATTCTTATGAAACACTCAAGGGCCCTGATTATTCTATACCCATATTTAGGCTTTATAGATACGCAGTAAAGGGAAAAGACGAGAAAATTGGCACATTGAATTGTCATCCCAAATTCATTACACTGAATCACCTGATTTTTTTTTATGTCGAAGGAAACGTGGCATATTTAGGTGGGTTAAGTCTTGTTTTTTCTTTTGCACTTTTCCTCACCTCCAGTGTTAGGCAGTGTTATGTAAGATCTGATACTCAGTGTATGATAATCCTACTCTCACAATAGAGGCTCTTTAGTGGGAAAAACTGTTTTTTTGTTTTAACTGCTTATCTCCCAGTCTCAGGGCTCTTTTTTCTTGTTAGAAAGTGCTGGCAGTGTGCATGGCAGAGCTGGGTTGAAACGCACGTGCTGTAAGGCAGCACTGTTATAACAGAGGGCTGACGACACAGTTAACAACAAGCTTACAACGTGTGAAGTGATAGAAGCACAACGATTGCCAGCACTATCAGTGTATGGACGATGTGCCCCCTACAAATTAGCTTAACTGTCTGTGCTATGATATCTTTCTCTCTGATAAAGCTCAGTTTTCTTTGTTACCAGTGTGATGGATGACATGTCCCGCGCGATCCAATATATTATTGATTGCCTGAAAAAGAGCGATGGTGAAAAGTTCAGGGATATTCAACTAGCAGCGCTAAAAAAAAACACAGTCCCTCAGGCTTGTCCATTTTCAACCATTCAATGTGTTAAAATCGCAGCCAACTGTTATAGCTGAATGTAAGGGCCTGCCAGTCCTTCTACCACAAGTTCGTCCTAGAACTCTCTTTAACCTGATATTTGATATTCATGTTTGTTTTCTTATATTTTCCGTGACAATGTCTCTGGCTCAACTTCATGTTAGTTTAGCCCAGAAGCTGCAGTATCACTTTGTGTCTTCATCATCTGTCCTGCTCTCGGCTAGACCTCGACCTTTCTCTGTCTGCCACCGATGAATCTTAGGCATCTGCTGCCACAGCCAGGATCCTATCATTCGGGGGCTGAATTGAGAGAAGACCTCTATCCTTGGCCTCATCCCCATTCTCCTATGTGTCTTCTCCACTTTACCATACAATCCGCCCCTCTATCACTACAGACAGCTGCTGCCTCCAAGCCACAGCTCAGGCACTAAACTACTTCAAGCTCGGTGCCGAGGTTATTAAAGTGTGGAGATGTCTCTCATTAGAGAGGGGTGTAAATCTGCCGGCATCCCATAAACTGCCTGAAAGCTGACAACCACTGCCACTGATGTAAACACCCCACCACGTCTGCACACAAGTGTATTCACTTACTGACATCGGCCTGTATTTATATGGGTGAACCACGAGAGAAATTAAGACTTTCATTCCCAAATGTGAGATGATCTTGTTGAAAAAAAATGCTGTTTTTTTAATTAAACACTGAGCTTCCAGTAAAACTTTACTTTAGGTCCCCCTATTTACAGTAGCACTTAGTCACAGTACAATATATTACAGTATAATGAAGTTGTACTCCACCAGTGTGCGCCTATAACTGGAGACTGTATAAACACATAATAAATGACAATATAATAAAACACAGATGCGATTATATAAACATGTCTTCATGGGAGAAACTACAATTATAGACAAATACTGTACAGTAAGACGCACTTAAAATGTCCCTATATCTGCCTACAACATTACAATGGGTAACATTATTAAATGTTTGCATACTGCTTGTAAATGCTGAATAGAGTCGATAGTAAAGTGCTTCGAAGTTCATTTATGCCACAGGTGATTATATCTGACACTTTGTTAGCAAATGTTATCCAAGTTAATTTACCTTAAAGGGAAAGTTCACCCAAAAGTGAAAATTAATTGATTATCTACTCAACCGTATGCTGATGAAAAGTCAGGTAAAGTTACAAAGCGCTTTCATTTCTGGAGCTTCAGAACAAAACTAGTAGATGGGGACTTGCTTTAAAAGAAAAAAAAACAACAACAACCAAAAATGACATAAAATGGCACCATTAAGCTTGTCCGGCACAGTCCATGTCCCCAGAAGCCCAGGTATCCCAATTTGATTTGAGAAGATATGATTATGAGAAGACGCTGTTTTGCTGTCAAGCTCCAGAAAAGTTTTGTGAAGTATGAAACCTAAGCTGACTTTTCATGGCATTAAGGGTGACAAGATAATGACTGAAATCACATTTTTGGATGAACAATTATATTGAAGGAGAGGAGTCTTATTTTATATTTTATCATTAGTGTAGACACTGCATTTGGGAATGAACATTGAATAATTGCTGCCAAATAGACAACAAGAGACAGACTGTTCAAGACCTTCTCTCACACACACATTCACACAGCTCATGGCCATGCACAGAGAAACACACTCCAAGTAACTACAAACAGAAATACACAGCAACATCGCAGCCTGCTCATCCACCTTCCAGTACTTTTGATTTGTTGCCTGTTAATTACCACCAGGCACACACAGCTCACTGTGGATATTTGCATAGTTAAAACCCAGTGACAGCTGCAAGACAGCGTACATTGTTCAGTCTTTCTCATTATGAACTCCACTTTACCTTCCGCACAGTGCTGACTTGATACAGTGCAAGTGTTTCCAATTTCACTCCTTATGGACCACCTTTTCTGTGGGTCTTTGCTCCAGCTTTACCCCTTGCACACCTGATCCAGTGAGGATGTAAAGCTGCTTATCTGAGCAATTTAAATAGCTCTAGTTGACCAGGAGCTAAATTAGCATTAAAGTGTGTGTGGAACCTTATTGGATCAAATGCACAACGAAGACTGAGCAAAGAACTGCACGTCAGAAGATACTTGAGGTCAAGAACGAAAATCTGTGCATCACCTGTTTAGTCTATTGCATTTCTAAACTTGACAAAACCGTTGCCAGCACTCTGCATCTCTTTGAAGCCACAACAGTTTATAGTGAGGGATGGGTCCCCTGTGTTCTACTCTGAGGCTTGGATAATGGCTCGCAACAATCCCTGCAATTCACAGCCACCGGAGGGATAAACCCTTCCTCCCTCTCTCCCCTCCTTTCTCTTAGTGTTATTAAGTCAACAAGATAGTGGATAGTGTGTCGACAGGTGAAACCGTAACGGCCCCAGAGACAGCCTGAATGAGTCTCGATGAGGTTGTATTGTCTGTAGAGCTATAGTGGCTGGCCTAAATAGGGCCGTGCGTGAGTTTGCGTGTGCATGGAGGTAAACATGCATGCAAATGTCTATAGGTGTTTAAGATCTACTACAGATTTCTGTCCTCCATCACTACTGAATCAAAGGGAAGGTCCTAACGAGACATGACACAGGGAAATAAAAGGGATGGATGGAAAGATAGGAGGGCTAGAGGGCCTTTTAGAGCAGTGGTTCCCAACCTTTTTTCCTTGAAGCCCCCCTTGCCTGTGTCGAAGACAAGCCAGGCCCCCCCGACCCCAACCCGCATACACTGAAAGAATAAAGTGATTAATTACAAACTTTTATTTGCAAAAATAAACAACAGTTGTAGGTTTTTGCTCCTATTCTCCTTGTTTTACAATGTATATAGATACATTTCTTCCTTTTTTGTGTCATCAGGTGTATCACACACAAACACACACACAGTTTACCTACCTACCTGCCTACCTCATAGGGGTGTTGGTGATAAATAGTTTAATGAATCTAAATGTGGACCAAAGATACGTTCAATTTGGATTATAAAGACTTTTGATTATCCAGTTGGGTCTGGTATTGGGATTTTATACATTTAATGTGCACAAATATAATTTTGGTAACCTCACAACCTCAGAGCAGACAAAGTTGTGCGCCCCCCCTGCGATCTCTGGCGGCCCCCTAGGGGGGGCCCGGACCCCAGGTTGGGAACCACTGTTTTAGAGGGTCTCATTTGAGGACTTAGCGGGGATCAAATGCTTTGGAACAAGCCTACAAAGCATATCAACAGCCTGGAATCTGGAGAGAGGGGCGAGAAGGATTGAGAAATGCCTCTGGATGGGTAGTTGAAATGACACAAAAAAATGCATGATTGATATTGTTCAAGCATTTAAGCTGATATAACACCCTGTTCATCACTCTGTTTCCTTTTCTGTCTGCAGGTGTATGTGAACGGGGAATGGGTGACCAGTATTGGAGAAGGAGGTAGTTTTGGAGAGCTGGCCCTGATCTATGGGACTCCCAGAGCTGCCACCGTCAAGGCCAAGACTGATCTCAAACTGTGGGGCATTGACCGAGACAGCTACCGGCGCATCCTCATGGTACGAAGTTCAACACACAAGTCTGTACAGCTGTACTCACTTTGCATTAAGTTCAAGCCTGCATGTACATTATCCCACTTCAGTGCAACTTGGTTGAATAACAATTACCTCAAGTTTTCATCAAAGGTGACCTGTCGAGTTTTCTAGCAAACAACCCAAGGTTATATTTGCATTTAATTTTGGTCTCCAAAACGGTTTGCAGTTGTCTTCCCTGTCTTTGCTGGCACATTACAGCATACAGTGTTTTGGCTCTTAAATGCAACCTGTAGCTCTGGGGCAATAGTTATAAACCACTGGCAGAGTGTATGGCTTTGCGGGTATGTTGTGGGAAGTCTGGGAGTGCTGAGGGTTGTTCAAACCCACAATTCATCCAGTCCACAAGGACCCTCAAGCAAACTTTCTGCAGACTTCCACAGAGGCTGTTTGGATTGTAGATTTCACCAGACTGCACTGATTTAATTACCCACATTTTCAAAATGGACGTGATGTCCAAGTTTATCCAGAAAACAAAAATATCTTATAATGTATGTGTAAAGTGTTAGGCATTGAAGGCCTGAAATAATCTTTAGCCGCCCATTGATACAGAAATATGAAGGGGCATTTATTATTGTAGTCTTTAGGTCTGGGGCATATCTTAGCATTGCAGAATGGTTTATGAAGAGTCTGTAATTTCATCTTTAAAATAAATAAATATTGTGTTGTACAATCAAATGCGGTTGATATTAAGCTTTTTTGGTAAGTAAGTAAAAGTATGAAATGTAAAAGTAGTCACTATCCTTCCAATACACTAAAGAAAAGCAAAATACGTGAGTGAGCAAATTGTTCAAACATGACATTTTATTTTCTCAGAGTAGTTTCTTCCATGTGACAGAAAAGTCTGGTTACACATGATGACACCCTTCCCGTAATTCAACAGAAAGCATACTGTAAATGAAAAATGTACTGTAGTAGACTGCGTCTCCAAGTCTTATCATTTGTGGTGCGCCGCTTAAGCAATATTTTTCTCCTACTCAACCACTTAAGACTCCTTAAACACTTAAAACACATGCTTTCATTTTTAGACTCAAAATATACATCCACACACGTACACGTTGAAAAACCACCTCGGCCACCGGGTGTATCCTCCATCCTCCCGTTTTAACGTCTCTACAGATCCGTTGCTGGAGGAAGAAACGGGGGGAAAGAGGAAAAAAAACGAAGAGCTGTGGAGGGTCAACACTAATGCCTCCACACACACTTCCTGCTCCAGGAGCTTATCTAGCAGGAATGTCTAAATGTTTAAACTGGAAACACAAGGTGCTCTGCCCTAGCTGTCACACTGATTCACGCACACATACACACAATTTGGCTGCTGTTAGAAATACTAATCACTGTGTGCGTGTGTGTGTGTGCGTGTGTGTGTCTCCGTGCCCAACTAAATACTTCCTCAAACGTCCCTAACACCTTACTTCAAATAAATTAGATAGCCTCCAATTAACCTCCCGAACACCCTTGTGCACCTAAGCCTTCAGCAGCTGTGAAAAATCAGCTCCGTGTTAAACAGTTTGAACCTGCAGAGATTAGAAGAAGCTCTGTGTTTGGACCTTTCAGCTCAGTGTAACGTTGGCACCGGCCTGCCCGGCACTCATGTCACCTCTTCAGCGCATAGTTGAACTGAGGGCACAGTCTGCCCTGGTAACCTTTCTTTGAGAGCATATTCTCTCCCTCTTTCTCTCTCATTCCTTCGCTCCTTCCAGCAGCAGCAGCGGGAGTGGAGACGGGGTGAAGCAGAATTCAATTATGTGAACCTGTAGTTAATTATTGCTGTCAATGATTTGTAAAGCTGTTTTTATAAAGTGTGGTATTCTGGCAACGTCTTTGGCCAACACAATGATCACTCTCTGTGTGTCGAAGTGTGTGTGTGTGCGCGCGTGTTTGTGTGTTTCCCAGTGAAATTATGCTGAGTGCCTGTGTCTGCAGCTAGTTAGTTAGGAGCCCGGGAAGGTGTGCTGCTTCTATGAGTTCCAATGTTTGCACATCTGCTGCTCTCCTGTCCTGCATCCACAGCGGCAAATAAAGAGCTTGACTGTATAGTTTTACATTTCTAATTTTATAGTTAGTAAAAAAAAAAAAAAGTTAACAAGTGGGGATGCAAATTTTAAGAAATGTCTTTAATTGATAGTCAGTTGCCTTAATAATTGTCAGTTAATCATTAATAATACATACATATATTAAACATTATTTCCATTAGAAAACCGTTTCAATTGCTGACATGATCTATGTTGAGAGTAGGCTACATGTGGAGATAACCCTAACCCAAACAGACACCAAGATACTTGACTGATAAACTAAATAACACTAAATAGTGACTACATTTTAACTATGGGGCTCCCTTCTGTCACTGTTTTACCAACAAATTCCAACCCATAATGATGCTACAGATGGCTGATGTTAATGAATGAAATAATGCCTAGAATGTCTTTTTATATATATTTTAAATAAAACAGTTGTATTTTACACAAAAACACTTTCTCATGCAAGTGTTTTATATTTTATCTTGACATATTTGATAAGCAAGTATTTGTAAGTCATAACAAGATACAAATAATAAATGTTCAATTGTGCACATATGTGACATTAATGTAGGCAAACTGGTAAAGCCAATCTAAATAATGGTAGTTGATTTTTTTTTTTTTTTTTAATGTATTCACAAAGACATGCGAAAAAACAAACATGAGATCATCATGGGTGTTACAGTTAAAATCAAGGTATTTTTTTACACATACATCATGGTATAGTATCATACTATTCAAGGAGCATACACGGTCCATTTTTCCAACTGAAGTCTTAAAACAAAAGTAAGTCTCTCCATACAGTAAATTTCTTGAAGGATCCCGCGCCACTGGTCCAATGTTGGAGGGTTTAGTTGCAACCATTTCTTAGTTATAGCTTTCCTACTACTTGCCAAAAGTATTTTCAGTAAGTATTTATCCTTCTGTAGGACTGTATTCGGTATTTTACCGAGATATAAAGTAACAAAAGTGAAGTCTAAATCCACCCCAATTACTCCATTTATCTCGGCAGCCACCTCTCTCTAGAATAACTGGATTTTCGGACAGGCCCAAAAAACATGAAAATGATTAGCCATAGAGGTTCCACATTGCCTCCAACAAAGGCCTCGGCTCTGTATGCCTGTTTGCAGTGCTGTTATTTTAGGAGTTATAAAAAATCTCACTACATTCTTCCAGCCGAACTCTCTTAGTGATCTTGAATTTGCAGTGGTTGCTTGTGTCTCACATATCTCCATCCAGATCTCTTCTGATATTTGTATTTCTGACTCCCTCTCCCATTTTCGTTTAATGGATAGCGTAGAATGATTTTTAGAGGCTTGTATACTTTCGTAGATTCTTGAGATCAACTTTTTATTGTCTTTCTTTTGCTATGCATCATGAAATATAGAAATCAAATTGAACTCCTTCTCCTCTTTGACCTGTAATTTTTTATTGGTAGTTGATTTTTAACATGAAATATAGATATATATACCTCTCCCTTTACACTGTACCCTATACCCCCACCCAACAGCAAAACATCACACACACACACACTCATGCCGTAGTCAACATAATCAAATCTGGTCTTTCAACCACTGAGCATGTTGATGACACAATGTCAAGTATCTTGTCATGTAAAATCAAAGCCAAGGCTGTCCCCGAAAACCACCTAACCCCCCACCTCCTCTGCCTCCTCCTCCTCTCCTTGTCCAGGATTGCATTTAGTCAACAATGTAATGCCATTCCCTTTGATAAATGCACTCATTGTGTAGCTGCCAGTCAAACAATACCCACCTTGTTGTGTCATCTTGGTATTTTAAAACACGCCAAGCCATTAACAAACTGACAGACCACTGTCAACAAACAGAGCCCAAGATGAAAGGACACAAGGAGAAATGATACCAAGAAATGAGGAATGATGTTGGGGGGTAGGGGGTTAGAGGGGCGGGCGGCGTGTGTGTGTTTCGCGTTGGACAGAGATGAAGGTGATTGGGCGTAAGGTGCGGTTGGTTTAGTCTGGCTTCGCTCCACACCTCAAATCTTTGATGATTCTACCTCAAAGACAGCGAGCAGACACAGAGGCTGGTTCATCTTTAACCACGGGAGGAGCGAACAGGCCAACGGGAGTAAGGGGAGGTTTCTAGATGAAACATTTGCTCCAGCCCCCCCAAGTCGATAGGAAGGACACGGACCGATGCAGATAAGGAAGAATGCGAGCAGAAAAAAAAGATGTGCACTGACAAAATGAATGATAACGCACAATTTTAGATTCATTTTCTTTCCCAGTGTTGGTGACAACTCCGGCCCACCCAGCCCTTCTCACAGCCGTGGAATAAATCAGACCTGCTGTGTAATTTAAAGTTATGTATGCATGGTAAGCCTTTAAGCTCAGCAAGTCTGTCTGACAAGCTCTATGGGGGCTATGAAATCAAGACAACAATCTCTGTGGAAGGTGGAATGTAAGTGTGTGTGTGTTTGTGACATTGTGTTAGAAGTAGAGTATACATATGTGAGCGTTTGTATTTACTTGCTTAATGAGCATGAAGCCTCGTCTCTGCAGAGACAGCAGCGAAACGTAAGTGGCAGAACTAAAGACAGACTGCATACTCCACACACACACACACACACACACACACACACACACACACACACACACACACACACACACACAAATCATTTATCCAGGAGGGAGGCGATGCAGGCTAGAATTCCTTTAATCAAGTTGTTTACGATTTTGAGTTTGACGTTGGCTCACTTGGGAACATTTTCTCCCCTTTTAAGACAAAATGTGAAATTATATGAAATTAGAGGCAGCAGCGGCACTCAGGCACTTATGCACTAAAGACACCCCAAGCCTCAATATATCATTTCCATATGCAGAGGCAGACACGGGGCGGACAAGATTGTCTCTCCACACTCTCTCTGTTTCTCTTCATGTTCCCGCTCTCTCTTTGCTGAGTGGTTCAGTGTAACAAAAGAGGGGAAAAAAGGCAGAAATGCAGTTTGGGGAAGGGGGTCCTCTGGGTCGGGACTTGTCAGGAAGCACCTGATGTTCGTGGCAGAGGCAGTCAGGGGAAAGTCCCCCTGCCTTGTGAGTGGGGTGGGCCACACACACAGACACACACATACGATGAACATTACCAAGCAAGTCGTACACACCTCCATCAGTCTGACCCTGTGAACTTTGTGCAGTGTATTTCAACACAATTAATCATAGATTATCCTGAAGTGAAGATTACATTTTCCATATTATGTAATCTCAGATATTCAACAGTGTTAACTTTTGAGCCCTGAAGACCAGTTGCGGCATATAAACTGCTTGTGCACCTGAATGAGCAGCTATGCGGGAGAAATATAGTCCGGTAAAATGAAAAGTTCCTGTGAAAAATAAAGAAGCATCCTGTATTTAGTAAAACATCACAAAACATGCAATAAATCTTTTGTATTACAGTGTGAAACTATCACTCTGTCATTGAACAATGCTCTCAGCTCAACTCTCTGACAACAAACAAGTACCGTTTTTTTAAGAAGCAAAATCCCCAAAGTAGTAATTACTTGAATTTGTATAGTTTATAGCCACTGTACAGTAAGACCTTTGTTGATATTACTTTACAATGTTTTTACTAAAGGTCAAAAGAGGGGGAAAAATGCAATAATTCAGTTTTGTTTATTGAAACCAAGACATTTTGAGCTCAGTGTTTTTGTAAAAAATTCTAATTTTTTTTTTCCTTAAAGATTATGTGACATTTCTGCATTAAAATGTCAAAAAAGCAACTACACCTTTGTTATCTATTTTGTTGAGTTGTGCACTTTTTTTATCCGTAATATTTACAATATTACTGATATTTATTAGTTGAATGATTGATTTAAAGAGGACTGTTAGGCCTTGACAGAGGTCTGTGCACTACTGAGTTCCATTCTAATTTGGGAGTGTGTCCCTAATGGTAAATATCTCTCCTTTGTTTTGTCTTGCAGGGCAGCACACTGAGGAAGAGAAAGATGTACGAAGAATTCCTAAGCAAAGTCTCCATCCTTGGTAAGTCTGTGTATCGACATGAAACATATTATGAAGGTGTTGGAGGACATTCCTCTGTGTCAGTTGTTTATTTATGCCTTTATGAATGCAGCATAGTGTACAGTGTGTTTGCACGTGAATGCCGCGTTACTCTTTCTTTTTAAACACCAGGTCAGAGAGTCCAGAGTGCAGGCCGCTAAATCTGCCGAGTGCAACATATACTGTAGATTAGCCCACATAAACACAGGCGCACGTTGTCACACAAGGCCCACAGCTGAGTAAGGTCTGTGTGTGTAGTCCTAATCTTCTTGCACTGTTCATACTAAAGCCAGTCACACTCTGCAATGTCTCTGTGTGGACAATAAAAGAATGGAGAGTTAGGCTAAGTCTCTCTTTCCCTACTGGAATTTGGGTAACGCTAGTCTACACAGGCTATTGAGTTTGGAGGAACGGCAAATGAGATTCATTCAGACTTTCAAAACAAGCTGCAATTGGAACTGACATCTCGTCCCCTTCCACTTGATCGTGTGTGTGTGGTGTATAGAGTGAGGCCATGCCCCCTGTACAGAGTTATTAGCTGGCTGAGTAAACACATACACTCAATTCAGGTCTTAGGAGAAATGTCCCTGCGAGATCCACTCTCCTTTCATTCACCTCCTTTCTTCTGCATCTCCCTTTTTGACGGCCTTGTCGAGGCCTGCATTCAAACGCCCGCCTCCCTCCTCAAAGTGCTTTTCCTCTCCTCATTCCTCTTTCTGTCGCTTCGCTTCTCCGCTCTTTGAATTGGAGGAGGGGTAGGAGGCGGGACTGTTAGACTTGTTTGTCTTTGATTTTCGAGATAGCCACGAAATTGGGTACAAGCCCTTGATGTCGAGGAGTGAAGGGGGACAAAAAACAACATGTTCTTTGTCGCAGGCCTCAACATCCCAATGGCCGAGCCATGTTGAGCGTACTGTGTATGTGTGTAGCAAGGTGATCCAAGTGGGCGCAGGCTCTGCGAAGCGTGAAATGTAGGTTCTTTAGTCAGCACATTTGTGTATCGTGTTACGTGCCGAGCTGTTATGGATCACTACTATAGTGCCCGGTGCCTTTAGCTCGCAGCCAGACAGAGGACATCCATCTGGGGCCGGCAGACACCCCGGCCCCACCAGAGGGGACACTGGACACCTCCAACCGACCAGACTTCACCTTAGTTAATCCTAAATACATACACATTTATACACACACGCACACACACACAGATAGACACTCATTGGGATCAGTTACTGAGCACATCAGGAGACAAAAGTCCCAGACAAAAGAGATTCTGTTGTAGTTTTACGCCTCTAACTCACGTCTTAGTCAAATCACAACACTGAATCACCCTTTTATCTAGACAAAGCTAAAGTGAGGAGTGTTTACACTGAAGATAACATTCCGTCCCATAGCAGATGTATAGATTGTTAAGATTAGGCAACAATAATATGATTTGTCAAAGAAGGATGAGCTCATTTGGCAAATGTTTTCAAGAGGAGGCATTTCGAAGGTATGAGTGGGTCCTCTTTCTATGAATATCAATAGTTCTGACTTGCCCAAAACTCCTTTGGTTGGAACATTTTTCCCAGTGAGGATGTGTGACCGTCTGTGTTTTTGGTTTCTGTGTGAATACCAACAGCTTCTAGAAATATCCCGGGCTAACCACGCCACTGTGCGTGTGGTTGGACAGTCGGAAAGACAGCTGTCGCCACTGGTTCTCTGGATCGACGAAAAATGTAAAAAAGATGGATCCCTTCACAGGTTTTGGCAGGAATCTTGTACAATGTCACGGGTGTAGGGAATTTTAAGATTTACTTTGAAAGAGATCTATAATTCAGGGTTTCATGGTCACTATCATTGAATCAAGATTCAAAAAGATTTATTTGTCACATGCAAAATTGTACATTCACAACAGGAGTGAAATGAGACTGCAACAACTCAACTGTGCACATAGCAAATGTAACAGAAAAGAGACTACATACAAGTAAAGTAATGAAATATAATATCAGATATAAAACTTATACTTCACTATTTTTGGAATGTTTTTGCCCATGTTTTTTTGTTTCTAAGTGTCTAATTGGAGCAACAGTTTTTGAAATTAAAACCAGTATTGAGTGATATCGCCACTGGGCTGTGATGTTAGTCCTACGAAAATACGTCAACTTGATGTGCTTGTTTTTACCATTGACAGGCTCAAATAGTTATTATAAGTGTCCGACAACAAATTGGAATGGTTCCCTACAGAGATAGAGCTTTTTGTTTTGAAACAATACAATCCTTTTTGTCAAACCAGCAACAACCACTATATCTATTGCCAAAGCCGCCAGACTCCATTTGCAGAAACAGTCATTTTGTCATCGTAAAACACACTTCATTTAAACCAGACTGAAACGAAATAAAATTCACTAAAACTGCTTCGGATGAAATTGTTAACTAAATAAATGTAATGTAACAATACGGCAGCAAGCTAGATATCTTTACCAATTTATCCCAAGGGAGCATCTCTCTCAAGGATACTTGGGATAAAACTTTAGAGCTTTTTTTTATTCTATGGTTAGACCTGAATTAACCTCAAAGAGGACAGCTCTCTGTCACCAAAACCCAGAATCAGGAGAACTGAAGTCTTACAGATTTAGGGGTTAGTGTCAAGGTGTTTTGGCTCCACAAGGCTCCATGTAGAGGAGGAAGGAGGCCGGGGGGATCTGAGAGGTAATGGTCCCTGATGAATGACTGGATTAGCGAGAGGGAGGAATTATCGTTCCACCAGCTTACTGGACTTGAGCAAGAGGCATCCTGTCAGGCCACGAAACGCACACAAACACGTGCATGATTGTGCATCTACTCTTACATTCATCAGTATAAATAACTCCAGGGCTGCCCTAAATCAAAGAGTTTCCCCCGGAGACTTGTGGTTGTTAGATCAAGCCATCAGTCGACTAGTTGCTGCACCGTTGTAAATACTATAAGGAACGTTTAACTGGTCAAATGAATACTGATGCCTCTATATTGTCAACAGACGCAAACAAGATTGTCAGCAAGAAGGCCGGTTATTCTTAATACCTCTCTGGGTGGCATAAGTCATGAAAAATAAATGTAGGGCTCTAACAGCCTGAGGAAAGAAGCTGCTCTGGTAGTCTGGTGGTACAGGACTAACTAAAAAGTCTTTAGACGGTTTATTAGACTATTTGTTAGCCGCACTATATGACACATTGCTCTCACTGATCCGTATGCATTGTCCGATCACAGAGTCTCTGGATAAATGGGAACGTTTGACGGTGGCCGACGCTCTGGAGCCCGTCCAGTTTGAGGATGGAGAGAAGATAGTGGTGCAAGGAGAACCTGGCGACGACTTCTTCATTATAACAGAGGTAAGATCTGTGTGAGGGCTGTGTGTGTGTGTGTGTGTGTGTGTGTGTGTGTGTGTGTGTGTGTGTGTGTGTGTGTGTGTGTGTGTGTGTGTGTGAGAGAATCTTTGTCCCATGTCACAAATAAGACAGGATGTGTGTCACATTTCCTGTGAGCTGTACGCGCTGACATTTGGGATCCAGTGTATGTGTCATCAGGTGGGCACCCAGACTGGTGATGTACATGTCATCATGCAGAGACGTTGGTGGGCTCTTTGCTCGAGGTCGGAACTGATCCCAGTTTATTGCCACCGGCAGATGGACTACCCGGCTGAGTTTCCTTCCCACTCCCTCACACTGCAGGCTTTGTGGAGCTGGGGCCCCTGGTGCAGCTTCATGAAGGGCCCCCTGCCTGTCATCCTAACACACTTTTGATTAACTCCATACTTACGCAGCTTTCACCAGGGTCAAGTCAAGAGAGCTCCGTTGAGAGGGGGGGTTTTGTCCTTGCCTTTCCCTTCTCATTCTCAGGCTTAGTTTAAAGTTAGTCTCTCTGTCAGTAGCTCTGTCTATCTAATTTGAGCGCATTGGTTACAGTGCAGGGTGTGGTCAGAGGGGGATTTTATCATAAGTGCAGAGTGATGAATCGCTACTTATCCCTCTTTTGGCTTGCTCTCCTTCTCTCTTTCCACCTGTGCCCCTCCAGCAGCATCCGTTTCATCCATTCTCCCACTTTTCAACTCATATCTCTCTTCAGTGATGTACATTCAAGTTTCTAAGTATCTGGACAGCGTTTTAGTGCTAATCCAACACAGTTTAAATGATGCTATTATTGTGAGGTTAAAGTTCTGACTTTCAGCTCGGCGTTTGGTGAACATTACAGCAGGTGTGGGGCCAATATTCCATACATCCTGTCATAGTCCTGTCATTTTTGTCTCACTTTATTACTGTTTTTTGAGTTTCTGGGGGGGTTTTGTGGTGGTACTCAGTTACCACAGTTCTGTTTCCCTCCTGTGTTCCTGTGCTCCTCCCCTGTCTGCTTTCCCTCTCCCCCCTTATCAGCTGCTTCCTTGCTCTCTTAGTTCCTCCGCTCATTCTCCTCCCCTGTGTTTCTCTGCCTCTCTCCACCTGCACCTCATCCCCTTGTTAATTCAGTTTTGTGGTGTCCTCTGTTGAGTTTCCCTGTTCCTGTTCTGTTTACCTGTCCCTGTGATTCATTGTGCTCTCAATGTCACAAACCCAGTGGACCGACTCAGTAACAGTGAATTCATCATTTATGTACGTTATGCAAACTATAGCCACCATGTATTTACCCCTGAGGAACTACTAAAGTATTTTAAAGTGAACTGAATTAAAAAAAGCTACAAGTCATTGCAGAATTCAGCTTTTCTGTTAGTTTTTTATTTCTTCTTTCAAAAACATTACATTGTCCTGACTTAAAGCTGAAAGTTCAGAGCCCATTGGTTCATATAAACTATGTTAAAATAAGCCAAACGACAAAATGTGCATTTCTGTCCAAATATTTATAGACTGTACGGTGTAGGTCCCACGTTAGCCTCACATTATCCCGCCAGTGTTGGTCAAACTTGAAGCCTCCAATTGGAGCCTCCTGGAGCTGCAGAAATCCTTTAAAAGCCAGTTTGACTCTGCAGAACATGAACCCAAGTTGACTTTAAGACACAAACATAGCAGTTACTGTAGCAATGCATGACTCATCAATCTGAGACTTGTACACCCCAGAGAGGAGAAAAGTCGAAATATGCAGAGGAATCCGGGAGATTATGGGAGGGAGGGACAGAGCAAGAAGAGAGGGAGGAAGAGAGACGTGGATGGAGGTCCATGTGTCATCTTTTTGAACTTACGTTTTTCCCCCTTTTACATCCTTTCTGCTTCATCACCTGGCAGTAGCATTTGTATCTTTCATTAATCCCTTTCTCCTCCTCTCTCTCAGTCCCTCCCTCCTCTGCCTCTCTCACTCCGTCTCTCGTGCAGCAGGGCCTGACTTTCCCAGAGCAGGGTGGACTGTGGTGGAATGTGTGTTGCCGACTTTCACATGGGGTCAGGAGACCCAGCCTCCCGGGAGAGAGAGAGAGAGAGAGAAAGAGAGAGAGAGAGAGAAGGAGAAGGATGAGTCAAAGAGGGCAGGGAGGGACACATAAGGAGGCTGATTCGAAAAGGACCACAAGTGAAATCAGTCTCGCCACGATCATCAATCCATCACCATCATTTTTTTTTTCTTCTTGTGCACACCTTTGTTGTGAAAACTCTCCCATTTGTCTCCTCTCCACTCCCCCACCTCCCATCTCTTCTCACTCTTTTGTTGTTTTTGCGGTTTTGGCGCATCAGCCGAAGACAAACCTCACAATCACTGATTAAATGCTGCTGATTGGCGGATTAACAAAAGAGGGGTATAGAGGCATCACTTTCGTCGCCTGCGGGGAGGAATAGAGCCCGAATCAAAAGTGACATGTTTACATTTTATTTCTCACACTGTACAATCAAGCCACACCTTCCTTCGCATCTCCTCCTTCCTCACCGTTTTTCAATTTCCTCCCTCTTCAGGGGTTTTGCCCCACGCTCACTCAGCGCACTCTTTCTCCCACATGCTCATACACTCACCCTCAGCACCCTGTTATCTGCGGTCTCACCACTGCCACCTAAAATGGGGCGTATGAAAAGGAGGAGGAGGAGGAGAGGCAGATGTCAGTGAAAGTTTTGAATCATCATGTTGACAAGAAACAAGCATCTTGGTTCCGCTGCTTCTTGCTATAGTAAGATGCTTTTGTTTTTATTTTTCTTTACTTGTAATTGTTTAGCAGAGGCAGGAGGAAGTTTTGTTTTTTTTCCTGGAAGTCCAAGGTAAATCCCCTGACACACTTTGATGTCTTTAGGCACTGTGATGTCAATGCTACATTACAGCAAAACTCAACATCACAAAAGTCTGAAGTGAGCGATGTCAGATTAGATATACATTAATTACAGACAGAGAGACGAATTCTTGCCTTGTTCACAGATTAAATCAATGATATCAGTTTCTTATATAAGTAAGTGATAAACACACTGCATTTCACAAATTCTGAAAAACGTGAATGAATCAGTGTTTTGTAGAACTTTTGTTGAAATCTAAACAAAAAAATTACTTAAATATATAGCAATAGCAGTTTTGACATTATGTATTGTGTTGCAGAGATATCTGTTGATATGAGCCTTTTTTTTTGCTTTTGTAGTCAAGTCCGTCAGATCAAGTGAGGTTTGCTCGTCCTTTTTGCTAATTCACTTGCTCTTAACTCTCCATCATCAATCTAAACAACAGATCAATGTGTTATCTCATATTTGTCCTCTGACCCCACACTAAAGTAATCACACTAAGGGGATGTAAAGGGTCCCTGTGGGTAACACAGATGAGAAATCCTCTGTGGGTTGTCTGCAGGATATTACCTTTATGTGTGTGTTGAAATGCAATTTAGCTGATGGAGTTTAAGACTGCTTTTATAGACTGACGATCAATGCAGTTAATGAATGAAGAGTACAAGCGTACAGTCACAAGGACAAAAGGTAAATATTAACGCATCTTAATTGAGTGAAACCATTTTTCCCCATTCCTCTCTGAGAAGCAGCCCTCGGGCCATCGCATGTTCTCAAGAGTGTTCTCTGGTGTTTGAATGAGAAGGTGCAGACTCTGCTGGGTGGCCTCGTGAACAGGCTACTCAGGATATCACCTTTCTGCCTCCATCTCTGCTCGTGCCCCCCACCCCCAAACTCTCTCTCTTTGTGCCTGCTGTTGATCCAACGGGTGACGCTTCCTACATGCAGGACGCTGCATTTTGACATGTCACCACGAGCCGGCCCGCTTCACCCTGTGTGTGGCATGTGTGTTTAGGTAGGAGTGGGAGCAGTTTGATTGAGGACTGTACAGAGTGTTATCTGAGGCACACTTCTTCTTTTCATGGCACCCTCCCCCCCACCCCCCCGCTTGTTTACTCCAGACTTGTTTACAGTTCATTTCATTCATACTTTCTCTTTGTTTTCCCTTTCTTTTGTCGTCGCCTGTGTCGGGGCAGCCTGGTGAGGAGGAGCTCCAGTGTTTATAAAAGAAATATCTGTGGAGCAGAGCGCAGCCCCTGGGGTGGTACAGTCTGCGATGGTTATCTGGACCACACTGTGTGGCCTGCTCACGAATGAACTACTGTACTCGACGGTGCTGCACTGTCTCACTTTCTTTGTTTGGACATGAACGGAAAGGAGAGGAATCAACTGGTTGTAAACACAGCGAGCCTCGATGCCCCTCATTCTCTTCCCCATTCACATCCCTCTCTGTTTTATACCACGTTTGTTTGCACTCAGACCGCTCGTTGGGTGCGGTGTAATGAAGTTCAGCAAAAGTGGTCGCTGCAGTGTTTACACTTAGGATTGAACATGGGAGACGGGGCAGATGGAGAGGTAATATTTTATGGGATTTCCTTTCTTCCTTGGTCACGTTAGTGTCCTATCTTTGTAACTGTGTTACCATCATCTGCTACTTCGTACTATCCCTGATACTTCGAACAGGAGTGGGGACACCCAATTCCTTGGCATTAACGTTAACAAGGGGTGTATTGGGATTTGGCCTAAGTGAAGAAATCATATCTTACATGAAGCAAGCTTCGGCTTCACAGGAGAGACAAACAACATCTGATATGTGTGGGCTAGAGACTGAGCACCACATGCATTTTGTCTCAATGTGCTCATCTCCTAATAAACATGGACATATGTTCACTATTGACAGTTTTCCAGGAATTTTAATTAAGATTTTTTATTTTTTTTTACCACATTTAGACAGACACCTGACCTGTGAAATTAGGAGTAGTAGAATGTTTTATGTACCCTATTGGATAGTCGGCAGTAGAGAGAAGACAGGAAGTGAGGGCAGAAAGAGTGATGAGGGATGTTGCAGCACATAGTTGGTAACTTAACCCCTAGCCTGCCAAGGCACTTTAAGAAGAGTAGAATTTTGAATGGGAGGGATAGAGATGAATGTCTTTGAATCAGTCTGATGGTGGTAAAAGCATTGTCAATTTCCTATTTGTCCTCCAGATGAATGCATGTGTATCTGTGTTCAGATTGTTGCTTAAATGCTATAGTGAATGTCATGAAAAGCCTCACTGGTCAGCCTAGCAGCATCTGAATCAACCACAAACGCAAACTGTGAAACACCAGTCTTTTCCCTGCTGCTGCTGCTGCTGCTGCTGCTGCTTATAATAAGTTAGGCAGCAGCATTAGGACCCAGAGACCCAGGAAGCTACCTGCAGGCCACTCCAGTCTTCAACTTCTGGCTCAGGGCTGTTCAGATAAATGTCCTCAGTGATCAGTTCAGCTACTCAGACTGACTAATCTCTTATCAGCTGGCCCAATCAGATGAATTTCATGCAGTTGAGAAGTGATTAGGATTTTGGCCACCAACTTCATCAACTGTCCAGTTGGTCAAATCAATTTAAAACCTCCTGAAACCACACACAAATACAAACTTTGTGAGTAAACACTAACTTAATTGAATACTTTGCAAATAAAAAATAAAATACTCCATGTCATTAGAAAGCTTTTATTTGTGCCAGAAACTTCCACAGGTCAGAATCAAAAGTAGAAATTGATACTCTTCCAACAATGGTATAGTCATCAGTGCTGAAAAAAAAAAAGCCTCAATCAATCTCGAATCGTCGAGATATAATATGTTGGAATTCAGCATTCAAATGCCAAAAATGTACCAAACCTTTGTGTAATAACATTATCCCAAATATTTCCACCAATGTTCGAACCCAGAGAAAGAAGTAATTTTATTAATTCAAGGTAACAGCACATTTTATGTGGTTTCCTGTTGCTACTATCGTCGAAAGTAAAACATTATTGGGCTAACGTTAGCGAGCAACCGCACACGATGAGGGTGTGTGTGCCTCTCTGTGAATTCAGTGGTTTACTCACTACAGACTCCGATTCGCCTTCATCTTTTCCCCGTTTTCCCCCTACGTTTCCCCTCCAGCTCCAGTTGACAGTCAACATTACAGAACATAAACACCCCAAAAACAGAGCACTGCAGATCGCTGCTGCAGTCAGGTTGATAAACAGGAGTGAAGACAAAACCACTTTTTAGTCCCGAAAGTTAAAATGTAACCTCTGAGCTCTCCTCCTGCCGGTTAAGAGCAGAATCCAAAGTACCTCCAGGTGTTTATTCCATTATTCCATATTGCTTAAAGCCACTGGAGAGTCTGGGTCAGAGCCAGACTCTCCAGTGGCTTTAAGCAGCTGAACAGCAGCTCTTGCCCCCCACTCTGCTGCTGGCCCTCCACACAACACTCCATAATACATCTTGTTTTGATAGAAAGCTCCCTTGCGGTGAAAGTTATAGGTTGTGCATTTAAAATCGAAAGACAAATCGAATTGTGACACTTCTATTATCTTGTGGCAAGTGTGACTTTAAGGGAACAGATCGAATTCAGCCATGGTCAGCCGCAGTAACAATGCCCTCTTTTCAACTGGGCAAGAATTACTTGGAGTTCGTCCCTTACAAACATACATATGCTCAGTTATTTGAGCGGTGTCCCCCACTTCTCCACGGTTCATTTCAAGCCACAAACTCAACACAACAAGTCACACATGAATCTTTCTCACTGAAATACAGTCTCGCCTCTGTGTGCCTATAGTAAAGAGCTGGCAGTTTTTGGGGTTCTCATTAAATCTCATTAGATTCATATTTAGCATTATTAGCATGGTCAGCAGAAGGAGCAAAGGCGGATTAGAGACATTGAGAGAGCGCTGGAACAGTCAGAACTGTTTTACAAACTCAGTCCAAGACACGCTGGGAAGTTCCCCGCAAGATTTTTTACCAGCTCTCAATTTCGGCCGAACACATGTAAATGTCTTGGTATTAATAACGCATTTAC
Organism: Sparus aurata; assembly: GCF_900880675.1. Classification (NCBI taxonomy): domain Eukaryota; kingdom Metazoa; phylum Chordata; class Actinopteri; order Spariformes; family Sparidae; genus Sparus; species Sparus aurata. Next base: position 17,131,728 of record NC_044209.1, on the reverse strand, counting down.
CAACATATATGCTCCATCACATGCAAACAGCCGAGCTTTGGAGAACCGAAGTGGCTCAAATGTGAAGATAAATATTCTAAAATGTCCTCATTCACACACAAACGGTGTCAACAGCTGCAAAATACAACATGCAGTGTTATCATCTGTTGGGCAGAGGGAACGGAAATCAGATTTCCTCCGTTATACTTTTTCAGTGACTCACACACAACAACAAGCAGCGGGTGCTGGTAATTTGCGTAGTGTGTTTGGTCGGAGAGTCCAGTCGCTCCGTCCAGCAGATATCAGCTGTTGATTTTCTCACTGTATGTGTGTATGTGCGTTTGCGTGTGAGCTTTCAGACATCCATCTGTGTCTGTGTTCCCTCTTCTTGTTTCGCTGGCTGTGTGTGTGTTTTGGTGTGTGTGTGTGTGTGTGTGTGTGTGTGTGTGTGTGTGTGTGTGTTTGCAAATGCACAATAGGATGATGTGGGTTAGCAACATCCAAAGTGTTGGCGCGTGCACATGAAAGTGTGTTAGAGTTTTGGGGATCATTTCGGGACACTTTACTGGAGCTGGAAATCTTGGACAGTACGGTTGTTTCCATTTTGTGTGTGAATGCTGATGGAGGGGATTATGTGACTGAGACACTGAGAAATTAGTTCAGACTCTAACGGGCTTAGATGTTTGTATTTATTACACCCCAGAGATAATAAAGCAGAACAAATCAGAATTTGAATCACATACCTCGTCGGAATAACTGAGTACGTGTCGTTTTGTGTTTCTGATCATCCCACAGAGCAGGTGTCGGTCCCACAGAAAAAGTGGGCTTAAATCCTGTGCACCTGTGTTCTTATGAAGCAAAGGAATTTCTTCTCGACTTAATCCTCCTGACGGTTTTCAGCCCCTTTGCTAAATAACTCCTCCTTTTTCTCTCCCTTTCCCTTCTTCTCCAACCCCCCCCCTTTAATTTCTCTCCCTCTCATCCTGTTCTCTTTCTCTTGTCTCTGTCTTTTCTTTCTTCCCTCCTTTTTCTTTTCTGTCTCCAGGGAATAGCCTCTGTTCTGCAGCGCAGGTCTGACAATGAGGAGTATGTGGAGGTTGGACGCCTTGGACCCTCTGACTACTTTGGTGAGTGACTCTTCGCTGACGACGCCGTTTCCATTTCCAATTTGGTCCCCCTCACAGAAAGCTACTGGTCACAAAAATAACTAGTTTCATATTCAGAATTTGAAATATAAGTCGTGCAAGGAGAAACACAAAAATGGCAACTGTGGCGAGGTCAAAAGCTGGTTTAATTATGGTGACGCCTGGATATTTTATTTTAATGTTGCGCTATTTTTAATTTCTTTCCAGTGAATTTAAACTATTTTGCAATTGTTTTTTTTGCTAGAAAAAAAATCTAGATTCTGATGTAAATTATATTTTATATAAATTAAAATGTATGCTGTAAATGTATGTGATCATCACGTAATGTTTCCACCAACAAAAGCCAAAATAAAAAAGTAACAATAAAGCATACAAAAAAAGCTACATTTGGACCGCAACTAATGATTATTATCATTTTCAGTTAATCTGCAGATTCATTTAATGGTTCAGTGGTCAATCAAAGATTAAAGGTGCACTTTTTAGTTTTAGAACAATTATGTCAAACCCATAGAGGCAATGTATTGAATTTTAAGGTAATAATACTAACTCAGAAATTGTGTGTCTTTTCATAACTGAATAAAAAAGCTGTTCTCAGAGGAAAATAGCTAGTCAAATAGTTTGAAGCTAGAAACATGGTAGGGTCCGCCACATATAAACAAAGCAAAAAAGTATGAAACCGTTTTGCCCTTTAAGGTCAATTTGTTTATTTATTTTTAACAATCAAGAAAATCAATCAGTGAGGATTTTCTCTTCTGATTAGAGTTTCTTCGCTAATACTACAAAGTGCACATTTAAAAAGTCAATATGCCAGTGTGAGAAAATAGCTAGAAATGCACATCACTAGTACCCAGAGGCCAAGGTGTCGTCATTTCAAGATATCAAGAAATTAGCAAGGGAGCATTTTTGCTGTAATTGGACAAATGCAGTAGTGTAAGCACGGGGCTGTGACGAGCACTCACGACATCCTCTGTGCTACAAACTGCTCAACACTTGTTCGTCAAGTTGATTTTTGAGATGTAAAAGACGGAAAAGCATAACAGTCTTCATAAGATTTTTAAAAAGTCTTAACCTTGAAAACAATTGGAATAAAAGTAAACTGTGATCAGATGAACTGCTTCAGCTTTTTGCCTTTTTCCTCCAGTGTGTAGAGTTTCTTTTGGCAGATGTTGCTTTTTGTCAACCTCTTCTTGCTGTTTTGAGTCTGTTAGTTGTTAGTTCCTGTGCACCGAAAACAGATTCAGCGGATGGAAGAAAGGGAAACAAGATGCAGAAGGTTCAATTCTACAAAAGAGACATTACTGCTGCCGTTTAATTCATTTTCAAGCACTTACACAAAATTCTCCGTCATCCATAAATCACATATATTTTTCAAAGATACTCAGTCTAAGCACATTTGGAACATTCAATGATCTCCCAGCTGATTGTCCTCTCCTCCTCCTCCTCCAGGTGAAATCGCCCTGCTGTTGAACCGCCCCAGGGCAGCCACCGTAGTCGCTCGCGGCCCGCTCAAGTGTGTGAAGCTGGACCGACCCCGCTTCGAGCGAGTGCTGGGGCCGTGCTCAGAGATCCTCAAGAGGAACATCCAGAGATACAACAGCTTCATCTCCCTCACCGTGTGACGAACCGGCCCCTCTAGGCACCACCAGCAGGGGTGGGCAGCATCAGCATCAGAGTTTTGGTCCGTGGGTGGGAAGAGGTGAGGATGCGAGGATACAGGACACGGGTTTTACATCCACATTGACAGGCCGCTCATTTGCTGCCTTTTCTTAGTTTTCTTTTCTTTTTTTTTTCCTTTTTGTGCATTTCTTACTTTTCTTTGATCTTGTGCACTTTGACTTGACCTGTGCTGTCACGTAGCTTTATGTCAAAAACAACATGCAGGGGTGTAAAAATGGGAGCGAGGAACGAGATCACTCAACTGTACATGAATCATGTATGCAAGTGTGTCAGCCGTGTGTGATGCATGCTTCTAGACTGACAAAGAACGGCGTTTGCACTTTCCTGAAATTACGAAGGTTACGGATGAATTCAGGAGATAAGAAGGAAGTAAAGTCCTTAAGTTTACGTACAGCAGGGGGAAGCGGGAACATGTTTCTTTGCTCGCTGGCTGGGGTTTGCCTTTTTTGTCACTACTTGTGGGCGTGCGTGGTGCCACTTCTAGGTCAAATCCGACCCGCACTGCACAGACCTCTGTTCCCTAAAGCGTAGATTTAGAGGTATGAAGAAAAAAAACAATTCTTGGCTGTTTCGTTCATTTTGAGTGCTTCTTAAATGTGCTTTTTACTGCTGTTATCAGTTAGGGGATTGTTACAGGTAGCGATATGTTGAGTTATGATTTTATGTGACGTGTGTCAGCCAAAATCAAGCGACAAGCTGCTTTTTTTTTTTTTTTTTCTGAAGAAATTCGCGCAGCAGTTCAGTGTGATCTGTGAGCCGCGGTACTCCAAAGGCACAGTTGTTTTATCAGTCTACGTAGTTCTGAAGCACACGATCTGAAACAAGTCTTTTCGTCACCTGACACTGTGGCCATATTTGTTTTTTATTTTGTTTTGTTTTTGTCTTCCACTTCGGAAACTAAATCCAAAATCGTAAACACTGAGTAAACGGAACCTGACCATAGTAACATGGAATATATCGCGTGACCTTACTCCCTGACTACTCTTAAGAAACAACTTTTTAAAGATAATATTTATTGATATAAGAGCCTGAAATTTTTGCCTGACACAGCCAATATTTATCCTGTACTTGGCAGGTGGCAGGTTGTAATTTCATTCCCTGCTGAAACACACTGACATGAAATGAAACACACACCCATACTGTAAATGCTTACACCGTCTCAGGACACACACACACACACACACACACACACACACGTCTTACCTGATGCTTTTTTAACCTCATTTTTGTTCAATGTGAAATTGCTAGATGAAAGCTTTTTGCACCACCTTTAGAGTTTGTACCGTTGGGTCAATACAGATGTTTGATTTAGCTGTTTTTAAAGACATGACTTATGTGTTATAAATATATAAAAGAGAAGAGGTAGAAAAATATACTTGTGTTGCTTTCCTTTCATCTACTGTAATTTGTCAAAGTTGCACAACCGACCCAGCGGCTGATGTTGTACAAAACAGGACCTTAAGAAAAGAATCTTTCTGTATTCTCTCTCTCTCTGTATCTTCTTTCTTTCAACTATCAAACCATCTTGAGCAAATAAAGATAAGCTTCTGAAATCCGCTTGATTGGAGTCGTTATTTTCTCGTGATCAACCCCGTGTGAGAACGTGACTCTTTTTCACATTTTTCCCCCTTCCTTTATCCCGACTTCTGGCATCCTCTCCTCCTCTCCTGGCTGGACTTCTTCATCCCGTGCCCTCGTCCCACCTCCCCTAACTGTTATGTCTCCATCAATCTCCCCTTCTCTAAACTGTCCGCTCCACTCGCACTTTTTAAATTTCTTACTCCAGGTTACTGGCTCTCCCTCCACTCTCCTGTGCCCTCCATCCTTCTCGCGTTAAGCCGACTGTCAGTCATCCGTCAGTGTGAGCTGTCAGAAACCCTCGGAGCTCCTCCCAGCCACTTTTACATCGCAGTGGACTAAAGCCTCGGCAGCTTTGACACATTCCTCTTCATCTTAGTGCCCACTAAATCAACTGAGGAATGTGCCCCCAACTCGCCAACATTGACTTTAGTACCACCCCCCCTTCCCATGCATTCACACGGGCCAACACAATCACCTTCACACTAGCACACACAAACTCACAAACACACAAATTTGCGGGTATTGCTCTTCCATCGGTGAGGCTTTGGGGTTTCCAGCACGCAAACATGTGTCCTCTGGCGACAGTTAAATATGAATGCTCCCGCTTGCATGTCGAGCATGACTCCTCTTCCTCGCTCCTCGTGGACGTGTTTACTGGTGCATCGGCGCTCGGTTTGCAGACCACACTGGCAGTCGTGCAGTTTGTCAGCGCCATCGCTTTAACACTGCTGACTCCACATGTTCTCCGTCAGTCATTTTGTGCACCACGATTTCATCTTTAACCTTGGTTCTGTGGATATAAGTGATGTTTCAGCTGCACGCCATCCTACAGGGTTCTAACATGTGCTGCAATAATATCACTAGCTGATTGAGACTGACAAACAGATCCAAACTGAGTTTTAGGGTCGGCACCTAACAAATTGTATTAGGCCATAAGGGCATGATACCATCCAAGTATAGATTGGTTACCTATAAACTTTGAAAATTAAGCATGAATTACAGCACAAAGAAAGCGAGTCTGCCATAGTGCATCCAGAACAGGGAGAGGCATTGTTGTCTCTGGTCGCCATTCTCAGGTAACGGTGGAACGACTGGAGTAACTGTGGAAACACTCCACTGCAGAAGAGAAAGATGACGTAGGAGGCAAAAGAAGGTGAAGAGGAAGAGTGATAGAAACAGGCAGGCCTTCACTCGATGTTGTGTCAAAGTCTGTTCCCTCACTAATATGTGTTTCCCCTTCTAAACCAACATTCTTTGTACTAGATCATTACAAAACCTGCCAACATTAAATGCAACCAGCTGTTTTACTTGGCCTTTTTATAGCGCTGAGATCAGGATATCTAGGTCAAATTAGGATTCTTATGGTTGTTTTTTGCTTTGGACAGTTGCCAGGCCATTAGCGGTAGCCATCTTGCAAAGACTGTTGTTTGGGACAGCTGTGCCAACAGTAATACCAAGGGGAAACGGTAGGAGGCATTAACTTTGAAAAGACTAGAAAGACCATTTCTAAGGTCAGTGGTCTTACAGGCCTGTAGTCCAACAGAGGTGTTCTTGAAGTGCTTTTAATCACACAAGGTAAAAACAGCAATTGGACCTGGAGTTGGGATTGTTTGGTCAAACAACCACAATATTCATCTCCCAGAAAAAAATCCCTTTTCATACGTTAGTGGCACTAGAATGAAAACTCAGCCTGAGATGACCTGGGTTTTTATGTGTGTAAATGTGTGTGTGTGTGTGTGTGTGTGTGTGTGTCTCTGTGTCTGTGTGTGTGTGATTAGGTAGGGCCACTCCTGGGCCATCCTGGGTGGGCCAGTTGAGGACAAAAGTTGGCACTGTCGCACAAGCGCCAAGATGGAGCCTTGATACCATGGCGCCGTGCCACTGTTAGAATACGCACACTTTCACACACTGATTTTACCGACTTTTAATTTAGGTCACCAAGTTCAGTGTTTGGGTCTTTTATGCTTTCATAGTCCTGTAATCCGTCATACAGCTCCTGTGGTCCCGCTGTGCCTGAAACACTGACGCCAAAAACATTTCACCAGCTAACATCAGTTAAGTACAGCTCTTTCATGATCATTAGGATATGAGCTGCCCAGTAGTTTATACTCAGACGGACTCAACAGCCATTTAAAAAGCATGAAACTATGCTTTTTGTTGTCCCGATTTTTGACTCCTGTCTTGTTTTTGAGTCTGTTCAGGATGTGGTGTTTAGTGGAAACTGGAAAACATGGTTATTCATATTCCTGTTTGAATGATCGTAACAGCATCCAGGTGTCTGATCGTCTGCCTGCCAGTGTGTGTTGATCCATTTTTCTAGTTGTCGGAGCGCAAACATACTGTATGATTTTCCATATTTATCATCACAGCTACATCTGTCAGAAGACAAAGGCTCAAATTCCAGTCATGGTAACTCAAGTGTGAAAAAAGCTGTAGTCACTGTGATCAACCAATCGCATTGTTGCAACGACGTGAGCGAGATTCACAACATTTTTAACCGATCTAGTGCTGCTGCAGACAGACCTCTAATATAAATGGAAAAGGACGATATCATAGTAATGCACAGGATTACCAAGAAAGGTGAGGTTATTAAAACAATTAAACATTAATGTCACATTTGTTCAAGTGCTCTGGTGGGCTGAAAATGTCATGTCGTGACACCCTGAATTGTGCCGTGAAAGATGTTGGTGTCGTGGAAAAGGCAATTTAAACCTTATTCTGGGGCAGCGTCACCAAACTTTTTATCTCCAGGTGGCCATTTTAAATGTACTTCTGGCTCTGTCTAGGGGTGACGAGTCTTCCCTATAAGGACTTTGACATTTCTGATGCTAGCTAGCTAAACTTTGCTAGCAACCAAACCTAAAGTGCTGGGGCTTTTCAGCCCTTGAAACTCCATACTGTGGTGAAGCCGGGCGCTAATGTCCAACGCAAAACTGGTAACTGTCAAGACTCTCGATCACTAATAAAACAGCCTTACACTGTTGGCTCACTAACCTGGAAGCTGGAATCAAATGTCAAAATCGTTGTACAGAGATAAAACAATAATTTTGGACCAGAATTTTTTTTTATATAAGGTTTATTTATTCACAATCATGATAATGTTTTTGAGGAAAAGAGATAATTTTATTGAGCAGCTTCTACAAGCTCTGTAGCTGTATTATTTTCTGGTCCATGAGAGGTAAAAAAGCAGCAGTAGCAGGGACTTGGGAGAACGAATGACCCCAGCTGTACCACCATCCCCTCTGCTCCTTCCATCCTTTTTTAGCTGCTGCTGCTTGGCTCTACTACAACTCCCAGCTACTCCCACAGTGGAGTATGTTTGGTGCAAGACTCCTGTTCATTTTTTTTCGTCCAAACAAACAAGAGACCAGACTCAGACAGTTTGTGGAAGGAGGAGATGGAGAGGACGCAGAGGATAAAGGCGGAGGTGGAGGAGACCGTGAACATGCAGGAAGGGGAGGACGCATGTGGTTTTTAAGTGGACTCCTGAGTGATGTGAAGTCCGCTGAGAACCACTGAGATACATTTTGAGGAATCTGTGCCAGCATGGGAACGGTTTGCCTCCTCATTTACGGGATGGTTTCTTAAACGCATCCCTCTAAATTCCAAGATTTATAACGAATGCCAAAAATTTACAAGATAAAATGGCCGGGAGTGATTAGTGTGCATCCGCATGCTTGCATGTGGACTTGTTGCATCCCATAACCAGACACAGCCACCCGTGGTCTCATGAGGGGATATGTTATTTGGTGCTTCGCATTTAGATCTGGCACAGTGAGCGTAGCCCGTGGGCGTGCGACCCTCGCCCCCACTCTGTCTCTCTCCCTGATTCTCTCTCTTTTGTTTCCTGTCCTCCTCTCCTGCTCTCTGTGTTCCCATAGCCGCCATCTCTGCTTCTCTTGACCCCCTTGTCTGGTGAGATCCAGGCTAATTAAAATGCCTGCCAAAACTAGGCTACAGCCTCCCCTGGTTCTCCCTCCTCCATGATCCTCACACCCTGGTGGAAAAAGAAACACCCCCCAACCGCTGCGCTAATGACCAGAGCCTTTGATACGCAGCTCTTTTCTTGTCTGGATATATTTGGTGTGGCGACCTGATCGTCCGTGAGTTCAGCCTGGCTGGGTCGAAGCTCTCAGTCCAGGGGCATTTCATCCCCGCCTGGTCCAAACTACTCCTGATCTGATTCTCAGCTCTAATCATGACCTTCTCAGGTCAAAGGTCAGAACCTAGGCCTGGTCACAGGTGGTTGAGCAATGGTGAGGCTGATGGGATTGAAAGGTTAGGGATGAGAGGGGGTGTCGAGCTGAGGTCAGGGGGAGAAAGAGAGCCAAAATTTGGGTCAGGAGATCATCACAAGGTCCGGCTCAGTTAGACAGCAGCCCCTCAACAGAGTGATGACCAAATAACTTGGTGGTCAGTTTTGGTTTTACTAGTGCGAAATATTAGGTTTCTTAAAACACTACAAAACTAGAATTAAGAATCGGGCATTATTCCCTGGTAAATTAACTAAAAATGTCAAAATCCGTCCCTTTATCCAAATCCCTTTTTTTTTTTTCTTTTTTTGAATTTTTATAGCCGAAAATCACAATCTCATTGCCTCAATGGGCTTCACAATCTGTACAGTGAACAACATCCTCTATCCTTAGACCCTTGAGTCGAGTGGGGAAAGACTTGCCATGTTCATATACACATCAGAAGTATTAAATGCTGCATTACCTTTCTGTGCAGATTGATTTTGCCACATCGGTCATGATGATGCAGGATGAAAAGTGCCCAAACCGTCATGTCAACAAGTTCCCTGTCAGTCTGATTGACTTCATGTTTACTCCTCTTGTGTCGTCTGTAAATAGTTAACAAAAATGCAACAAATATAATCCTTGATATAACAATATATTCCAAGTGGGACACAAACTTCAATCTTCTGGGTGAAAGTCCTCAGTCGTGCACCACAACTTGCTCCTGATGTGGACTTTGTTGCTGTTTATAACACTGTACGTCACCTGACTTCCTAAAGCCTTGCTGGCAGAAAGCCCTGAATGTTAACTTCTCCCAGTACCTGTCAAAACCTTGCACCTATGTTACCCATGATGCAATAGACAGTTAGAATGGCGATTAAGGTGTGTTGTACTGGTAATGTAATTTCCCTGTAACAAAGCAACGGTCTCTTGAAAAGTAACATGAGCCAACTCAGAGCTATTTAAATATTTTACTTTGAAATTCTGTCCTCTTCCTGCCACTGTCCTTTTCCGTCAATCCACAGCCGGACACGGCCGACTGCCTCAGAGAAAAGAAAAGGAGACGGAGAGAAAGCAAGAAACCCGAACGAAGGGACGAGATACCATCTGTTTGTTTTTCTGCCTTTCTTTCCCAAGCTTGTTATCGTTCCTCATTTCCTGCCGGACGACAAGTAAATAATTCACATGTATACATTTAAAAACACCGAGATCAGCCCTCCCTGACTCGTCTTAATTTTGGCCTCAGTTTCAAAGCTATTCCCAGCCTTGATGACTCGCCTCCAAACGATGTGTTGAGAAAACAAACAAAAGCCTGAAATGTTCTCCCAGTAGTCTGCATGTCCGAGGAGAAAAAAATGTGTCAGTAGCATTTTTCCGAGTGAGATATTCTGTCATGCACATGACTCTGCAATTTCCTGCCCACGTCCATCCCGACCCAGCACAATCCATCTCTTCACTCCGACTCTGACTTCACTCCCTGGGGAGGCAGCTCAGCAATCGCCACAATTGTTCCCTTTTTTTCCAGTGCCTCCTACTCTCTGAGGAATCGTTAGGGTTTTGAGTGCGGATCATAAAAAGTAGTCGAGCTGTTCTAATCACATTAGGAAGATGAAGGAATGCAATGAGCGTAAAGTCCCCGTTGGACTGTTTGGGAAAAGGTCTCAGAGGCTGACTCGGATAATGTTTAAAGATTTTTGAGACAATTAAGATGGATGAGTTGCTCCAGAAGCCTCCTGTGTTTCTGATTTATATGTCAGCTTTTGGGACGTGATGCTACAAATTGGGACATTCCTCAATATCTGGATAAGATCTGGCATCTTCCTCAGGACTGAACATGATGTCGGGATCTATTAGTTGTGAGTCTTCCCCTCACATCCCAGATGATTCCCCTCATCCCCCAAAAACACATCCACTCAATGCAGGTGTGCAAAGGCACAAGGCAAGGGCTGTCAAGTGTCTCCTGATGGCTAGGCCACCCTAGACATCCACAGCCCTCCAGCCCCTCTTCGAGGACCCCCCAAATCCTTTCAACGTCCCAGCTGTACCCTGAGCAATGCCCCTGGGCTGAGGCAGTGACAAGGGAGCAGAGTCCACAGGGGTGACCCGGCTCTCCCTAAACCCTGCAGGAATGTGTGGATTTGAGTGAGTGCTGTAACCAGAGAGCACTCTCTCCTATCTTTAAGCCCATAATGGAGCCACTTCCTGTTGATAATCAGTCTGTTGTGATCTCCCTCTGCCTTGGGATTTTGACACTTCATCTTGAGTCCTTGGAGAGGAGGAGTTAGGAGAGGTGTTATTATGGTTCTGGTCTGTGTACCATAATGACAGTGTGGGCTGGCATCAAAGGCTTGGGAACCAAAAAAAGTTATTTTTCCAATTTGTGTTTTAGATCCTACAACAAATCCCTGTGTTTGCACATTTTCATGCAAACGGTGCCCAATGTGTCATTGGCATAGATTGCCTGACATCAAACAAGCAAGTATGAGGCTCGCAGGGCTTCCATGAGGGCCAGCAGACCAGGGGTACAGCGGTATAGCAGTTTTAAGGTACAATGTGCTTGTCTAAGGTATTGAACTCTATATCCACACTAATACATTTTGTTTTTAAAAGATGTAACTTTTGCTACACATAAGGCTGATGTATGGTTGCACGTATAGACTCTGCCATAATTAACAGGCCTAAGCTGTAGTGAGCATTAATACATATGTTCTGGCGTGTCTGCGTGGATAGGCAGTGAAGAGCAAAGTATAATCTAAGCGGAGCAGCAGCTAGACGGTCAGGATGGACTGCAACAACCTAAGAGTGTGGTGTGGGTCCTGGGGAAACTAAAGGGAACAAACCCCTGTATTACCACCGCCAGCACCAGAGGAGAAGCCGGAAATGCGGCGCTACCAAGTGAACCAATCACAATTGTCGCAGACCGCTTGCTGCAAAGTGTTGTTACATTTCTGTGGGGTGCATGTACTGCAATGGCGTAGGCTACTGCATAGGGCACGCATATACACGTAGACTGAATGCTGAAGCATAAATCAAGCCTTTTGTCTAGTATCCACACTACTCCCGTGTTCTAGGACCCCCAATGCAGAGATTTTTTGAAACGATGATGCAGACACCCACGTCACTCTTCACATTTACTGATACATCAAACCATAAAATGTTGTCAATTTCTATAAGAAAATAACAGCAGTGAGTTAGCAAAGAAGCGCATGCCAAGTGTACATGCATGGTCATATGAGTTTTCAGGTGCATTAGTGTAGATGGAGATTAGCTTTAAAATGGTGCTAACACACTTGTCTGGATGGAGACTGTTGAGTGTGGATGTAACCTTGGTGTTTTTTTTATAATATATGTATTTCGCATTGACATGAAAGCTGTCAGGATATTATAACAAAGCATTTTTCAACCGAAAAACTCTATTATTGTACCTGATAATGATAATCTCGATAACGTATTATGCTATACTGTAATATTTTATATGATGTTAGTTTGGATTAAAGTACCATGAAAATCTCGCACCGCTGCTACCCTACTAATTCGAGCGGAGAATTTCCCCCCTTTTTCTTGTAACTTTTGTCTCTTGACTATCAAATAAAGCCAAGAATACCAATGTCTTCTCATTTTTCCCTCGTTTTCCCTCCTTCTCACTTTCTGACATACGTCCCGTAGTGCTGGATCTGGATCTGGTACTTGCTTTTATGGCCTCCAATAATAACAGCAACAATAAAAGAGCCAGAAACCTGCTGTAATTATTTTTTAAAAGCAGCCATAGCGCTGCTTCCACAGGAGCTAGCTGTGAGCTCGTTGGGGTAGGGGGGGGGCTCACATTAACCGCTGTTAATCGTTACCACGATGCGTGCGAAACAGCATCCCGGTACGGCCCATAAACTGGGTAGCGCTTCTCTCCTGGAGGTTAAGTGCTTTCATGACTCAGAAAGGTGTGGTTGCTATAGGAATGGCGCCGTGTTGAGGGTAATCTAAAATAAAATTAAAAAAAAAGAAACATTTCAGGACCCTGCTCTGTGTCACAGTTCACCTCAAGCCGTACTGGGCCCCGGGGCTGGCGGCGCATGATAAAGCGCTAAATATCCAGGTGCGCCAAAGTGGATTCCCTAACTTGTTTTAATCACCCTTTAATCCAGGGGTTGTCCCTCAAACCCTTGCAACCCTTCCTCGACTCCTCACACCCTCTCTTTTCCTCCTTCTGTCCGAGTCTTTCCTGGCTAATGTCGCTCAAGTCAGGCAGGGAAATCTCTCCTTAATCCCCCTGATACAGAACCCTGCCCCCTCCCAGTTGCACATCACCATCGCCGTCATCATCATGGCCAGTGCTGGTCCGCCCCCCCCCCCTCCGGCCCCATCCCATGGTGCCTACACCATCAGCGGGGCGGCTCATGGCTAGTGAAAGACAAGGGGGAGAAGGAAGGGTAAATAACGAAGTGAAAGCCCCATCTGACATGCCAATTGGTGTAATTATGGGCTTATAGGCTCCTAATACATTTCTGAGGACAGCTTCCCTCGGAGAGCTGAGCTTGTCCGTCATGAAGTGACATAAAGATGACTTGTCGCTGGGCCTGTGAATGATCCATTTTGCTCGCGATATGTTTTTTAATACATACTCTCTCATGAACCGCTCGTCTACTTTTTTGCCCTTGGCATTAGTTTCTTGCTATTTGTTTGGATGACTTTTTTCGCTTCTTTCCGCTTGCGATTGATGCGTAATCCTATAAACTCTCATGTGTTTATTATGAGTGCGTCCCTGTATATGTTTCATTCTTTAATGCCCTGATTCATGTAAGGCAATACTAGTCAGCTATTTTCCCACTGGCACCAACAGAAAGCTTACATTTGTGCCACTGTATCGTCTATAGACATAGATTTTTCCTCCAGAGACGTTGGAGCTCTGCCCCCCCTCACCTTTCCACATCTTCATGTTTCGCCTTTGGGTCTGATTTGTGGGTTAGCAGTGTCCTCCCCTCCGAGCTTTCGAACATGCCGGAAAATGCGGACGCGGTGGGAGTTCCGTGATTTTTTTTGGGGGGGGGGGGGGGGGGGGGGGGGGGGGAGAGTCTGGAAGGAGAAGTGAGTGGGGGTTTGGGTCAGACCACCGCAGAGCAGGGGAGACCCCTCTCTTCCTCCTCGCTGGTTCCCACTGCTCCCAACACGGCACACACATGTTGGAAAGGTCAGGTCTTGATAGACAACAGAGCACCGGCAATTACGCTGCTATTTCTCAGTGGCTGGAAGTCCCCTGTTTTCTGTGTGAGTGTGTGTGTGTGTGCGTGTGCAGAAAGAGAGAGTGTTTTTTTTTTCATAGAGAATAAAGAGGCAGTGTTTTAAGGGGGAATGGAGCTGGGACAGGGGGAACTGCGTGTGAAGACTTGTACCCGAATTGGTACATTTCAATCTGTGTGTCCGTTTGTGGAAATTTGAGAATGTGCATGAGAGAGTGCAGGTGTGTGAGTGTTTCTCACAGTCTATGTGTGGGTCTGTTCTGATTCTGTGTTTCCTTTCAACACCTGGAGCTGCTGTTGTGGTCGGAGGCTGCGGTCAGGACTCCATCTCCGACCTAAACAAAAAGGGGTCAGACCCTGAGAAATGGCGTGGACTGGATGCTGCAAACACGCGCTCTGATCTCTTCTCAGTATTTTCTCCTCTCTGTGTCATTTCTCCTTCACACCGAACACCTACTTCTAGCTTTCCAAGGAAGGCTTTCATGGAATGAAAAAGTCCGCGCGGCGTTATGACAAGAGCAGACCGCAGCTTGACAGATCTGGAGATCAGACGGAGAGGATGCCGCGGTCCCTTAACAACTCAAGTGTGCTGCTGCGTATAATGCGTTGCAGCTGGAGGGTCGCCTTGCATACCTCGTACCACCGGCTTTGTGCATTTACGTGCGCATGTGGCGTAATTTTTTGATCCCAGAGGTGGACTTGACTACGCAGTCGAGACTTATGAAAGAGCACTTGGGCACTGTGCCCGGTGAATGCCTGCACACCTATAGTGCCTTAAAGGAAAAGGGGGTCCGGGGAGGGGTGCTGGGAGGCCCCACAGAGCACTTCATTCAGGTTGCCATGCATGTTAGAGAGATGAAGGCCGGTAAACAGCTGCCAGTAATCGTCCCTATAAAAGAGCAGCTGCGTCTAGGATCAGTTGTAAGTATGGCTGCTGTACTTGGCCTCCCTGCGCCGCTTAATATTCAAGTGTACAAGCAGCAGGAGTGCGCGTTTGAGACTTTCTCGGTGTGAATGTGTGTGCGTGTGTGTGTGCGGCTGCTTGTTTATGTGTGAGGAGGTTGCCCTGGATATGCACTCTGCTCTGGATAATTTCCAAGTCCAATCTATATCGCTACCAGCCTCTGGAATGTACCTTTGCTCCTGGGAAATTTCACCTGAATGAAACGTGTGAGTGAATGTGTGTGTGTGTGTGTGTGCATGAGTAACCCAACCATAAATGTTACCGCTGTTTCTAATGGGCCTATTACAAGACACGAGCTCGTGTCAAAAAACACACGGCTCCACACTGAAAACATCAAAACACAAGCCACTAATGGAATCAACTTTGTGATCACAGGTGCTGATGAGCCGGTTAGGGCTTTAGTTAGCCGAGCCTAATTCTGCCCCGAGGAGGAGGGAGGAGATGACTCGGTAGTCTGCAGAGGACCTGCTCCCTGTGTCCGTGACTCATGCGTGCTCATGATGTGGCTGGGTGTTGCTGTGGGGGGGGGGGGGGGGGGGAAGACACCAGGTTAAGATCTGTGTTTGTTTCCTCTGTTGCAAGGCAATCCGCTCGGCCTTTGACATTATGAGGTGTCATAGAACGGGGATGCCCAGTGGAAAACATGTAATAGCTTCCATTGGAAAGGAAATATAACAGCCGCAGGTACCGTAACTGTGGTCGAATATGCTGCTATCAGTATATTGAGTTTCTATTGTCAGCTCTGCTATCTTTTTATGGTTCCCCAGCGCGGTGAAGTGTGAGATTCTCTGCTTTCTTTGCAAGCTCAGAGTTCAGCTGCACTGGGATCAAGTTGAGACTGGGATATGGATGATTGTGTGTGTGTTATAACACTTACTGTACTGAGATAGCAGGTCTTTTGCTTCATGTGTATCCAATAGGTATCAGGACTGTGTCACATTATGAATAATAAAAGAATATCACAGAAAAGAGACATTTTAAAGGTGCATTTAGTCCTTCATTTGAAACTTTAAATAGCCATTATTTGGAAGAAATTCCCGTCAGTGTCTTTTTATATGATGTTTTTGGTTTAATATTACCAGTGCATTAAAGTGTATGGGGGCTTTGACTAGTTTAGAAGTAGGATAAGAATTACATGGGGGTCCTGGTTCCGTACAATATTGCTGCAATATTGATTTTGAGATATCCGTCAATATTTAATATTTTTCGGTACGTTTTTGATTCTGTTGCTCAGTCGGAGCATTTTCTAAAAGGCTTTCAGGAGATTTCAAAATATCAAGATGTAGTGCATATATCGTGTATCACCATATAACCTTAAAATATTGTGATATCATTTTAAGGCTTGGTCATCCCGCTCTGAGACATGGTGTCATGGGAAAATTACGGAATTACGCAGGTGAAGTGTAGATAACAAGAATGTACTTGGTTACATTCCAACACTGCATTTAGACAGAGCGGGGAGAATGGTGTATTTAAGGCCTTTATTTAAGTGTTAGGGTTTAAATGTCTGACGTGTTGAACTGGTCTTGTTCAATGACAAAATCCTCATATAAATAAATAAAGAACATGACATACCTAATTAAGAAATCAGAGGATACCAATTAAATACATAAATAGTCCATACAGGTACTACATACAAGACCTTGCCTCATTTTCTGCCCCCTTTATCTCCATTAGTTTATTCTGACTATAAAGCAGATCTAAACTACACTCAGCTGCAATTTGCCCAAAAGTAAAACCTCCCCGTTCCAGCTTTAAGATGTTTTTGCTCCCAAGGTCAAGACTCCCCAAAGTGATCGCTCCCTCTCAGAATGGAAATAGATGATAAGAACCGACAGACCTCATCCCCCAAAGGCAATGCAACTCATATCCACCACATTCTTAGGAAATTTCCCCCCTTTATTTTCCTACACATCCCTCACTGGGAACTATGTGTGGCCCAAGGGGGGCTGGATTGGGGGGGATACAGGAGTCATCGCCTCACTCAGAGAACGTCCTCTCCGCAGCGTCTTTATGGCGAGATTTACTGTGCAGCAGCATCTATAAAACCATTTAACGGGGTTGATGTTGTTAGGTACACAGACTCCTGTTGCCAATAAACATGTTGCCTAAGATCTCACACAGAAGAGGAGGCAGAGAAAGAAACTGAAACTTGTCTTGTTTTAATTTTCTTCTTCTCCCCCCTGCAATGTCAATTTGTCTTAAAGCAACATAATAAAGGGACAGTTCAGCCCAAAATCCAAAAAACATATTTCGTCTCTTACCTGTAGTGCTATCAATCCATCTAGATTATTTTGATGTGAGTTGCTACATTTTGTAGAATATCGGCTGTAGAAATGTCTGTGTTCTCTTCAACATAATGGAACCACATGGCACTGGCTCATGGAGCCTAAAGCACCAAACAAATACACTGATTCGGGGTTGAACTGAAAAAAAAGGAGAAAGGAAAAGGAAAAACGGTGGCGCATCATCCTCACCTGCTAGTTATTCCTTTTACTCACTTCTCCACTTTACATTAAAAGCTATCACTCTCTCCTGGCCCGCTGTCTCACCTCGTCCTCTGACTCCCAGTTTCCCACCATGATGCGAAGTGTACAATGACAAGAAGCATGATTCATGCATCTTGGTGAGAGTGCACATCCAGGCAGGGAGGCTGACCTGTCACGTAACCATGACAACACAGTTGCACTAACCTGATGATGATGCCAGTGTTAGTCATTTTCTTTAATATGCGTGGTTACTCATGCAATGATTTGAGCAGCGCAGAAAGTTTTTAAAATAGGGGTAACGTGTCACATGAATGGATTTAGCAGACGGACATTTATTATAAAAATATGACATTTTACAGCACTGGTGCCATCCTAAAATGAACTTCATAGGCCTATTAAAATAGTTACATTAATTACTCCTCCAGCTGCTGCAGCGCTTTCTCCATGCAGTGTTTCCAGCCACAACGCCCTCAGGCCGGCCTCGCGCTGTGCGATCAGGTCGAACGGACAAGGTGGACGGCAGACCACCTGGTCGGCTGACCTATGGCACCCTGCTGATTGTCACCTCTGGCTGATAATGTGTGTGTGCACGCCGTCTGTGTCTGTGCTCCTGCAGGCATGTCTCGTTTATCAGGCCCTGGGGCGCTCCTCCCAGACCTCCCAGCACAGCACCGAGCAAGCCTCCAGCTTCCTTGCGACGAGTTAAGACCGGCCTGTCATTAACCTGCCGTAAAGTGGTTGCATCCTGGGTCCCGAAGCACGTGGGAGTTAATTGGTTGAGACAACATTGGGTCATCATGCCTGTCATCAGGCTCACATTATGCCTGCTTTGGATACATTTACAGACATTTCTTGGTGCCAATAAGGACGAGATGTCCAGACTTGACATATAGATTGATTAATCTGCTTAAAAGGAACAGTTGAGCCAAAAATAGAATTTCAGTTATTATCTACTCACACAAGCTCAATTACATTAGGTTGCAAAAAAATATTTTCAAATCAATTCTGGAGAATGGGATTATGCCGGGTCAGCGGTATGGAGCCATGTTATTGTTAATTTCTGTACATTTTAAAACAAGTCTCCATCTAACTCAGTTGTTTAGGAGGATGCTGCAATGCTGTTTCACTGTGAGGCTCCAGAAATGTTTTGTGGACTACGAAAGTTCACCCGAATTTCCATCGGCATGAGGGGTAGATAATTAATACATGTTTAAATTTTTTTGGTTGAGCTCATCCTTTAAACTCAAACGCACAATGAGAGCGTTGTTACTATCTCATCATCATGAGACACCATGAGTTACCAACATCATCATTACCATTGGTTTTCTCCCAATTTGATCACATCCTGGGAATCATAAAACATCCTCAGTGATTTATCATAATTGCTGACTTCCTCCACCAGTCATTTCTCATTCAATCACTTCCCTTATTGCTCCTCATCCTCATTCTTTCTCTTTCAGTTTGTCCATATTTAATGATCAGTTTACAAATGTTCCTTTCAGTGATGATCAATATTGATTACACCCTGGGTTTTCTGATGAAGGGCACATACATACGCGCGCGCACACACACACACGGGCTGGGAGGGGGGCTGGGGACATGCTCTTGAGTCATCCAACCAGCCAACCAGCTCCCCTCGCTGAATAGATGCACGATCACCGAAACGCGAGGGGAGGCGCAACGGGCACGGAGCTGCTGGCTCTCTATATCCAGCGGCTCAGAGGCGCTCTGACTCCATTCACTACACAGTCCGACACAGCTGAGGACCTGTGCAGACTGCTGCAAGACAGACTCTGGAGAGCACAGCACGGACAACTTTCTCCCACATGAATTTCTGAGAGGATCTTCTCGTTTGGATTATATTCTTTCAGGACTATTAAACACTAGTCGTGCGCCTCGCGCCTGCGTAATTCCAGCAGATATATCAAGATTAAGTCGGTGAACTGGGCTGAAGTTTGAAGCCTGTCTGATAGAGGGTGAAGGACAAGTGCAATGCGCGTCAGGCTCGTCTCCTGGGATTGTCCAATTTGCGCCTGAGGAGCTACACGCCACTCGCAGAGCTTGTTCAAGAGGACGCAGTCCAATGTGAATAACAAAAGAGTCCACTGCCAGCCTCTCCAGCTTTTCTCACAAGCAAGTGGAGTCTGACAGAGCCTAGCTGAGCTGCTCTGACACCCTGCTCTTCTCTCCCCGAGGGGATGGTTGTGGATCCTGTGGGGCCAGGAGCGAACCTGCGGCTCCTACAGAACAGCACCGTTTTCTCGTGCGGGGTTAGATCTAAATTAAAGGGAGATGAGAGCCGCACTTTGTTACTTCCTGCTGTGGACGACGTACCTGCTGGCCACCTCTGAGGTAAAGTTAACAGGACTCTGCACAGGCAGAGAGGTGCGGGGCTGCTTGGACAGACTGTGTCCCCTCTGGGTCCATGTCATACACAGCGGTGCGGGGTTTGGTTCCCACAGAGCGCGCATTTCTCCAGCAGCTACACAGCAACTTGATGTCCAGACAAATAAAGCTACAGAGCAATACGTTTTTTTGATTTAAAGCCTGTAATTAGGCCAGAAGTTATGATTATGAGCTTTTATAATTTACAGCAATTCATCTGAATGAACCCCAAAGTGCCTATTCAAAAATAAAAAATAAAAAAAAATGGGGAAAGTAAAAAAGTAAAGGTTAGACTTACAGGCTATTTTAAGAACAGTGTGAATAAGTGAGCAAACTGTTTATCAGCTGCAGTCTCCATGAGGCCCGGTGACTACGCGCTTTTGAGAACCAACATCGCGTCTGCACTTGGACGCGTATCGCAGTTATTTTTGGCTTTTGTGCCAAATCTGTTTGTAGCCCTGGCCAACTGGGCAAACGTTTTGGTTGGGCTAAGCGCTTTCATGGGAACCGCTCCGGGCGATATAAATAGCCACTGTTCCTGTAAGGCTGCGCGGTTTGCTCAGCTTGAGGTGCCTGCGAGACCGCAACAAGTGCAAAGTGTGACGAGGTGCCGCTTCACACGGGCAGCGTCTCCCAAGTCCTCTCGTTCCAAATTCCTTAAGAAAAAGAGACGCTTTTACGCGTTTCGCCTCTTCGTAGAGTAACAGTCCAAGCAAAGCAATAATAAAAGTAATCTGGGGGCTCATTGGAAACTATGAATTTATTCGGCATTAAATTATATCACATCAATTTTATTTTTAACGATGGGTTTCCCGACAATAAAATTGTGTTTACACTAGAATTACCTGGCAGCCGAACTAACCAGACATTACTAATAAAAATGTCTGACACATCATCATCCAGGTATGCAACGTTGCAAGCATAGCCTCCATAAAATTGCATAATTTCTCAAAGGGGTTCGGCACAGGAGAACGTATGGGGCAGAGCAGCTCGCTGTAGCCGGCACGGATCGAGCAGTGATCTTCCTTGGTGTTTGTTTGAGCCGTTTATTGATTACAGACAAACAATTAAGAAGAACTCACCCGACTCATCCCTAACCTTCATCTCTTGTTTGTTCTCTCTCTCTCCCCTCCCCCCTAAAGGAAGTGGAGTTTCCCCAGGAGCTGATAGACAGACTGTCCCACAGTGAAATCCACAGCATCAGCGACCTCCAGCGGCTACTGGACATTGACTCCGTAGGTAAATTCTGCCTCTTGATACTTCTATCAATAGCCACCGAGTTACACTTATTTCAATCCTGATGTCATGGATGTTGTTCACATGGGAGACTGCTGCTGCTGATGTAACAGCGCGTAGTAACAGCTGCAGCAGGATTACATCAGCTGGGCCTTTATTAGCTGCTCCATTGTTGAATTATAGTTAAAGATAGGCTGAGTATTACCTGCTGTTGGGACTTTGCATATTTTTCTGATTTGTGATAGCTTAAGGATTAGGCCAAGTAATTGTTGCATGAATTCATTTAAAGATATCCAAAATAATAATGAGTGGGAAGCGTTTAAAACGGCAATGTTCAGGATCTTTGGTAAAAAAACAAACAAACAAACACTGATATTATTCAGTTATTATACATGTGATAACACTTTATAGTTGTTTTGGCACATTCAGCTGTGACTGAACGTTATGGCCCCTGAAATAAAGCTCTGTGCAGCCCTGGTGTGCGCGATAATGCAGTAACCGTGATAGGTGCACTTTACTGTACACATGTGACAAAGATGGACTTTCACTGGCAGACGTTTACTCGCGCATATTCCTTCAGCTGCTGCAGTAAACTGGCTTTACAGCGACCGGGCTGCCACATATGTCGCCCTGTAAACAGAGCCAGCGGCTCGCAGGTCAGGCGGGTTTCCTCAGCTTCAGGTTCTTGGAGGTGCTGCTTCTACTGTGTCTCAGACCGTCTTAGATTGAGTTACAGGGGTGCGCTGGAAGAAGCTGTTTGCCTTCACATGAGCCTTTATTTACACAGGCTCTGGCTGTATATCAAATCCACGGCTCTCTCTTAAAGATTCGTTGACGGTAAAAGTTAATTACTAAATTTGCTTTAACAGCCCCAAATGATGTAAGCTGTCTCTGTTGGTCATAGCTCATTACCGACCTCAAGACTTATATACGGCAAAGCTACATAAAGACCCTCTGTAGCACCTGATGGACGTATCAATTAGCGTTAATAGCCCTACATCATTAGTGTGTTTAATTCATTAATTCACAATTAAACTAACCTGTAGTCCATAGCAGCGGTCGCACCAACTCTACGCTGAGCCCAGAATAGATCCCCGGAGTGCCTCTAGCATGAGAAGAGGTGTTTATAATTGAATTAACATGTCTTTCTTCAAACACAGGAATGTTTTGCAGGGTAACAGTAGTAGGCTGATTATTATTACGAGGACATAAATCTGTCTGACGGCCAGCATGGCGGCCTAGGCAAGCCCATTAAAAGACCTTTTGACGCCAGCCAGAGGGGTATTTTCAGAGCTTTTGTTGCGGGCAGCCAGGACAGTAAAGCTACCAGTATAGGCTGAACTGTACATGGCATCGCATGACAACCGGGGAAGGAGACAGGAAGGGCTAATATGAGGTCTATTTAAACCTTTACACATTGGCACCTGGAAGATCCAGTGAGGTCTGATGTTATTTTGTTTTAGCATTTAACTGATCCAGAGAGAGATTATTTCTATGTTGTACTTGGTTGTTTGTCTCTGGAAGGATGTCTTTATATAATTCAGCCTGTAAGAGCGTATCTGTGAGGATCACAGGGCAGGCCTGCAGGGCTTATCTGCGTGTTTCATTTAGTACAACTTGCATTTGTTTTTGCGCGCCTGTGCGCACACGTCCTGCGGGTATCGTAGCCTCACCTCTGACTGACAGATGAGATGACCCCACTGAAGTCTGCTTATGGCTGTCTGGCCCCTGAGGTGCTCCTTGCCTCGCTTTTCCTCCTCTCTATCCCTGTCTCCCTCCTCGGGCGGCCCCCCAGCCTGCCTGCTCTTATCTCTCTCAGCGAAGGACTTTGACAGAAAAGGGAACCTGACTCTTGGCATGGGGCAGAGGTGGAGCCGAGGAGGGAGCAGGAGGATTCTGGAGGTTGTATTCCTGCCGCACTTCACTCAGAAAAGGCCGCGAGTTGTTGCGCAATGTGCTTTGTTTCTGACAAGCTGGCAGTGTGTTTACCTCCAGTGACTTGGCAGCACTTGCCTTACAAACGACCTACCTGCTTTCACACCCATGGGGAGGAACTTTTGCCCGTGTGACCTCAACTGACACTTTGTGAACTCCCCCATGCAAGTGTTGACAATAAAGAAACAAGGAGGAGAGACAGACATAGAGAATTATGGAGGCACTTCTTATTATTACAACACGAGTCAACAACATGTTGGCTGTTTGTAAAGCGAGAGAACAGGTGGGGTGAAGGGAGGGAGCCTCAGCTAATGGGGGGAGTAATTTGCGAGTCATGAAAGCCTGATTCATGGCGAGAGACTGTCTCCTGTCCTCTTTTCTCTTGTCTCAGTTTGACGACGCTCCGGGCGCGCTATTACTTCTTAGTCACCTGGAACCGACAGGGGAGCAAACCCCTCACTATAGTTTTCCACCAGCTCCACCTTTCTCTTGATTTCTCTCGTCTTGCCTAATATTTTCCTGGGTCTTCTTGCGTGATCACTCTGATCGCCCTCTTTCCCTATTTTCCCTGTCCCTCCTTTCAGTGTAAAGAAGAAAAAAAACCAACAGAAAGGTCCTTTTATTGTGCTGAAAAGAGGACTCCACAGTCTATAAAGGACTTCTTTATGTCCTCCCACCCTTTCTCCTGTCAGCTTTGACACAAACTGTCCCCGGGTGGCCACCGTTGTGACGCCCTCCCTCACTCCCTTCCCCTCCTGACTGGGGGGAGATGAAGAGAGGGAATTCTGATAGTGACCTGCAGGTTTAAAAGGTTGTTAAGAAGGAGAATCTACCTTAAAGTGCAGACAGCATAGGTAGGTGTGTGTTCCCACCTATATGTCATACACGCCAGGCCTCAGCTGCAGTCAACACTTCCTGCCTTTGGACCTTTCTGTTCTGGGTCACTGGCTGTTTGACTGACTGCACGACAGGCCCTCCGCTGTCACTGAGGGGCGGACCTGCGAAAAGAAGGCATCAGAGAGCAAATAAACCCAGAGGTGGACCATGTATAGGTAGAGGAAATCCCTTCAGATGACTCTGGTCGGAGAACAAAGGAGCTGGATGAGTGGAATGTGTTTGCCTGTGGCTAAGCTTTGTTGCACCGGTGTACATTGGGTTTTAGCATGAGAGGAGTTTCTGTGTAGTCATGTGTTTATGTTAAGTGCACAGGTGGAGGATTGTGTTAGCCAGATGGGTGGGTATATGCTGTACCTACAGACAGGTAGACCCACCCACTTAGCAAACACTCTCAGACTCTGCTCTTTGGGAAAGGGCAGTATCCTGCGAACAAGCTTTATCGTTTTACTGCTGCTCTGGCACTCTACTGTAACCCACCTCATATTCTGGGTGGGGACCAAAACAAGCAAGTTTTTATCAGATGACCATGACTGCGAACACGCTGAGCTGGCTATATTAGACTGGAGTTTGGGGGAGCTTTAAGAAGCCACCTGTGCAGAGCAACGTAACATGTACTTTTCCAAGCCACCGAATGATTGAAAAAGCAAACATTTTCAGGTAAATGAGAGACACCAAACCACTAATTAGGTGCAGGGATAATGGCGGCTGAGTACCACCTGTCAAATGACCACTTTAGTTCCATGCGTGTCTGTGAAAGCTGGTTGTTTTTGAAGGAGCAGTGCTGACTCACCTAGATACTTTATATCGTGCTGGGAAGGTTCAGCCAAAGGGAGTGAGTGAGGCTGACACACAAAGCTCGCAATTACACTGAGGTCTGTGTAAAACTGTGTCTCCCGCCTGTTACCCGGCGTACTCTGGACTGTTTACCTCAATTTGTGTCATCATCAGCAGTCGCCCTCGCCAACATGTTGAAGGGAACCCTAAGCCCTTTGGGGAATTAAAGCATGTGTTACAGCACAAGAGCCAGAAGGAAGTTACCATCTAATTGTGGTTGTGTGACTAACCAACACATTGTTTGTTCTGGAAGGGAGTTGAGGTTAGGGTTAGGGGTGACATGAGGCCTCACGGTTAGGATTAGGGTTAGGGGTGACATGCGGCTTTACAGTTAGGGTGAGGGAGTGACATGCATCCTTCTGGATTAGGGTTAGTAGTTTACATGCTGCCTTCTGGTGTCATTCAACACCGTTCAATCAGCAGCAGTGGTCTCATGGTTGGTGTATTGGTTGAGTTTTTGTTTTTTTGTGTTTTCTTCTGTGTGACATTATTAACGTGGCTGGTTTCTGTTTCGACGAGGTACGGGAAACGATGTCATCGAGGAGCCCAAGCACCACAAACACAACAGCCACCATAAGAACTACTCCCGCCATCCTGGCTACTACAATGACCTGAAGAGCTCCCAGCTCCACAGCCGGCGCAAGAGGAGCCTCGGTAAGACTGAATGAACACTGTATGCTTCACCGCTCAGGGGGTTGCATCATGATTCGCCAGTATATACGTTACAACTTGGCACGACTTATTACAGTGTCATGATGCCTTTAAAAATAACCCCTGTCTTAAAATATGAGTTCCCAGGAGATGAAACCGATCACTTTACACTCATTCCAAACAAAGCTAATAGTTAGTGGCTTTTATACTACCTTTTTTGTGGATAAAAGGAGCCCTAATGAAGACATCTACCCGGTACTTATGGCAATCATGGAATCATGAGAAAAAAAGCGAGACTGGTGTGTGAGGTTGACGAGGACGTCTGACACGAAGCCTTTTAATTGGCTGGAGGCTTGCAGATCTAAGACACACGCGTCAGGAGAGAAATATATCCTTGAGCGTGGAAATTCCAGGCATTCAGGGCTCAAGTTGCAGCTCGCCTGGGCTCTCAGTCAGATTTCTTCATAAAACGCCATGCGGTACGATATCTGATCGAGCCGTGTAGAATGCCATGTCGTGTTCGATGTGTATGTGTCTTAAGAGACTGGCTGTTTCACATCTCTCCCAGCAGCTTACGACGGAGTGGCTGGTTGCATTTCATGTATGTGCACCGCATCATAAGTGTATGATACAGTTTACCGTTTTGGCAGCTGTTCACAAAAGCCTGCACGTTCTGTACATGATGCACATATCATCTTTACGACATAATGGTATCTTACTGTACACTCTTTAGGTTTGAGTGCCTGTCAGAGCATTAAATCTGAGATGAATGCTTACTGCCTTCCTCTTTTCATGACGGCCAGAAGGGTCAAAGGCCATTATTAGATTTCCCAACGGCGGACATAAAGGTTTTCTGGCCTAGTCACGCCGCATTAACCCCAGTGAGGGCTCTGAACAAAGGAGCAGTCTCTTTCTGTCTCACCGACTTGATCCCAAAGCTCCTTAGCTGATATGAGATCAGCTTTTTGGATGGCTTGTCCTCTTAACAGCCTCAAAGGAGGTTGGGTGCGAGCTGAGGTAAGATGAACGGCTCCCACATCAAGTGAGTCATCAAATAACGAGCAGTGAAGGAATGCGTGAAGCTGCAGCTGGGAGCGAAAAGGACGGATTACAACAATGCATGAGCACGCGTTCGGAAAATGTGTCACCGAACGCTCAGCGCAGACCATTAACCCGACTCCTCCCTCTCTCTCTTTTTCCAGTGGAGGAGGCGGTCCCGGCGGTGTGTAAGACGCGCACGGTGATCTACGAGATCCCCAGGAGCCAGGTGGACCCCACGTCGGCCAACTTCCTGATATGGCCGCCCTGTGTGGAGGTGAAGCGCTGCACGGGCTGCTGCAACACAAGCAACATGCGCTGTCATCCTTCCCGCAAGCACCACCGCACCGTTAAGGTAATACACACACACACACACGCACACACGCACACACACACACTCTCCTACAGTTAAGCTCATTAACTTGCTAAAAGCATGTCTCACTACTGCATTGCAAGGTTAAATACATATGTCCACACACAAATCTCCACCACTTTCCCTCTCACCAGGTAAGTAAATCATATGTAAAGCAAGGTCGGGTTCACCCGCCTTCCTCCACTCCCTCTTCATTTCAATCCACCCCTCTCCTCTGAGCCTCCTTGGCCCATACCCAGATAGTGGCCACCTTACCTCCGTTGCCCCCTCTCCTCTTCTCCCTTCTGCCATTACCGCCAATCACCACCCTCTTTTCTCATCACTCTATCCCATGTTTGGAGAGAGGCCAACGGTGGCTGTGCCAGGATGGAGGGAGGGAGGAAGAAAAGGAGAGAAAGTGAGAGGACTGGGAGGGAGGGGGTTGTTGGCACCTTCAGCCCAGGACATCTGTTGAAGGGTTGACCGGAGCAGGATGCTACTGACAGATACAAGGCAGACAGTGTCCTGTACCTTGAGAGTGTCACTGGCTACTGCACAGCTATTCCTCTGCTCTCCGTTTGTTTGGCCCTTTGTCTTCTCTGGAAGCCCAGAGGAGACGAGGTGACATAGAGTAAGAGAGAGGGATTAAAGGGGGTTGCACTGTTCTCAGAGGCTTGTTGGCATCGACAGCTTGAAAACACGTCCTCCTGTTCAGGATCAGTGGAGACACCGTGGCTGGAGCTGAGTCGTATTTCTGCTGTATTTACACTACAGCCTGTTAGCCGGTGCGCGGCTCTGTTTGGAGGTATGGGAGTTATGTGCTCTGTTCTCTAAGAGCGAGAGACAAGCGGGGGATAAACAGGATAGCCTGGAACACTCTGATTGTGTGTCTCTTCTCTTTAATCATCGTGATCTTGCCCGGCCATGGGCACTGCCGGGATGCTGCTCCTCCTCCGGCTCCTCATGCAGGGTTTTAAAGATGCCGGCAGTAATAAAACAAATACCAACCCGGCCCGCTGCTGCCTCAACACTGGCTGGGGTCAGGGAGATTTCAGTATGGATAGGAGGACATTCTCCTTGACCTCCTCATGGAGTAGGGACAGTAAGGCTGCACTAACAAGACGGGCATTGTAGGGCACAGGGTTTATGGTAGGAAATGCTGACTCACAGTGTGGTAAGAGAGTCAAGCTCTGATATACAGCACAACCCTGTGTGTCTGCATGCGAGCTTGTCTGTCTCTCGGTGTCTATCATCCTCAATAGGAGCTCTGTCTGCGATCACAGCGACGGGGACGGATGGAGAGACACTGACAGGACATTATAAAGCTTCCTTCAGCTACTGCCGGAATGTGGTTATCCCTGCGACTGTGGTCCGTGTCCCCCTCATGACACCGAGGACAAAATGAGCACACAGACTGGAGATGGACCTTCAGGCGCGGCGGGCAGGGTTTCACTCAGAGTGGGGTTTTTCCGTGCGGTTCGAGCCGCGGGCGAAAGGGGGCTTAGAGTATCCCTGGAAAAGGTCATCCGTCAGGGCTCGCTCCGGTCAGGAGACATTCACCACATTGTGTGTGAGAAACATTGTCTCATGCCAAGTTTTTTTTTTTTCCTGTGTGTTAGTCTGAATAGGGGTTCAGTTTGTGCTTCTCCCTCCATTTATTAGAAAGCTAAAAATGTTGCCCGTCTACCCTGGGCTTGACTTGTTTTCCTTCTGCCCGCCAAGGATGGGAAAAGAACACATCCACTGTGTTTCTTTCCATCTCATGCCACTATGCATTTGTCCAAGTGCACCTTTATTTATTTATTCCCCCTCTCCCTTCTGTTTCTCTCCCTCTTTAACTTTTTTTTTTATTTTCACGCTATGGACCCAAAAAAGAGAACGGGTCTGTGCAGGCCCAGTACTGTACAAGCCTGTCCTGTTCAGTGGCGGGGTAATAAAGAAGGCAACTTAAAATAGGATTAGCCTGAGGGAGGAGAGGGCCAGATCTCAGAGTCACTCTTTCTTTTTCTAGGACTCCCTTTCTCCTTCCTTTCATGCACTTAACTCCTTCTGCACTTTTTTTCTCATTTCTGATTTTGTGTTTCCAACATGCCTTGGCGCAGGAAGGAAGTCAGGTCTCGCCGGCCCTTCAGAGATGGTTCTCTTGGTCTCAGTGAAGTGAGAGAGAGGAAAGTTAGGGAAGCAGACAGATGAGAATTCTTAATGAGTTTTTATGTATTCAGACTCTATCATCCCAAACATTCCTGTAACTCCTCCCTCACCCCCAACCCACCTCCTTTTGCACTTTCAATGACACGGAATTCACTCCCCCGATCCCAGCGTCTTGGCTCTCCCCTTTCTTTTTCCATCGAAGTAATTCCTCCACATTTCATTACTCCTTTCCTTTTTTCGCTGTTTTATCGCAGAAGGCTGGCAGAACTTTTGGGTTTTCATTTTGTTTTTCGTGTCATAGTGTTCTTAGGGTTGTAACACTCTAGATATGGCATGAAATTCAATCAGAATCAGAAACGCGTTGGCATTTTTATGGCACATGACGAATTCTCTCCTCTACTCCTTTTGGCTGCTTATCTTCCATCCCTCTCTCTCTCATATTCTGTCCTGTCTTCGTTCGCCTCCGTCGGCTCTGCCTCCTCACATCTTTCTCTCTGTCTGCTTGATGGCTGCAGCTGCACTCAGTATTTCCTGATGGCTTTCTCAGTGCCTTTGGCTCTGAGGCTTGCTAGACGACTCATAAAACAACTGGTGATTTTTGGACAGGCAGGACCGAGGAGACTGTAAGGTGTCTGTTGAACAGAAAGAGAGTTCGAGGAAGTGCGCCTTTGCATTCTTTCGCACATTAGTCTTTGTGTGTATGAATGTGTGCGCGCCTCTCTGTTTGCTCTTCCTATGGGGCTGATTAAACAGCCCATGACACAGGCAAATAATGGAGCTGTCACTCATCCGCTCACTCATTAACTCTTAAGGCTTCTGCCGTCTGTGAGGTCATTCACGAACACACACGAGCATATACAGAGGTGAATACACAGATTTATGATGACAATGCATGCTTTCTTCCCCCAAAACTACATAGTGCACCTTTAAGTTTCCTGCTGACCGGGTGTACAGTCACATTTAAGGAGGATGGCTAAATGAGAGAAAGTGAAGAGAAAAATAAGGCGGAAGCGTCAATGAGCTGTTAATTATACCCATAAAAGTCCCACAAAATGAGTTTAAAGAATGGCAAAATTACAGTATATGTGCTGGAAATGGTATTAACATTTTCAAATTTTCAACACATTTGACAAAAATAGAAGCAAAACATTAGAGCCGACCCTTCTGAGGTGCCTCAATCGGATCAGAATCGCATAATCTGCTTACAATAAACTTCACTTGGTCTCATTTGGTTTGGTTTAGTAGCTGGAAACTTTTGATGGTCCTTGAAGCATCGGACAAAGGTTTGGAGAGGTTGGAGAGGGTCGCCAGCGCACATCTGTGTAAACCCACGAAGGAGGTTGTTATTGTGTGCGTGTGTATTTGAGTGCTCCATGCGATGCTACGTAAACTCCCCCACCGCAGCGCAGGGACAAGGCCATTTGTGTGAAGCGGCAGCAGGAGGAAGACGGGCCGCAGACTAATGAAGTGTTGATGGCTGCTGGATCAAAGTGGAGGCTGACAGAGGCCAGGCGGATATGGCCACGGTGCTGAGTGTGGGGGTCCACACATCTCCCTAGCGCTGGCCCCGGCCCCGACCCCATCACACACACACTGACAGTTACCTCAGCGACGGTGGGTCAGATCCGGGTGTTGGGGGAAGCGGTAGCTGTAGCCCCGCGGTTGTGTGGGACCCTGACTTACGGGGTGTTTCATAAATAAAAGGCAGTGTGATGGTGATACAGTGAGCATGATTTATGATCGTCTGAGGGGTCCCGTGGATTACGTGAGGGGAGGGGGGCAGATGGGAATGAGGGGCCTCCCTGTTTGAAGTCCCGTGCAGCTGTGAATTATTTTCCCTTTGATTCACTCAGATGAAGAAGGGTGAGGGAGTTTGTGTGTGTGTGTGTATAGATGTATGTGTGTGTGTGTGTGTGTGTGCACGGCGGGGGTTGCGGGGCGGGTCAGAGACCATGGGAGCGTCCCGACCAAGCCAGAAGCCGGAGAGTTTGGCTACTGCCACGCCGGCTGGAATGCATCAGCATGAGCGCAGGGAAATCAGCAGCCGTGTTTTAATCATATTTTACTTCATTTCTGTATTTTCCTTCAGTCCTCCTCTCCCGTCCTCCCTTTCGCTCTTCCCATCTGGCTTCATCCCCCCCGTCCCCTCTTCTCCGCTCAGTCCCCCCCTCAGTCCTGGAGTCTGATTGTCTGTTATAGCCGTTCACTCCCTCCTCAATGTCTCTCTCCTGCAACATCTCCGACTCTCTAATTTGACCTCCTTGTTCAGTCTCTGCCATTTACTCTATCTTTGTTGCACTCTCTCATTAAAATCTTATTTACCTTTCCCTCCTTTTAAGTGCTCCGTGATGTCATTCTCATCTGCAACTCAGAAAGACAGGAGTAGGTTAGAGGAGAAGAAATAAATGGAAAGATCACACATCTGTAGGTTCTTTGATATGTGATAGTGCATGATAGTTATATACTCACATCTGGAAAGACATTGTTGTGTGTGTGTGTGTGTGAGAGAGAGAGAGAGAGAGAGAGAGAGAGAGAGAGGGGTGACAAGAAGTCCCTTTTTGGCATAACAGCTTGGTGAGTGATGTGATAAATGCTCTCCTTGCTTCCACTCTCCTCCAGTGATAACCCCTTCCATCAGACGTGTGTGTGTGTGTGTGTGTGTGTGTGTGTGTGTGTGTGTGTGTGCGTGCGTGTGTGTGCATGTGGTGTGGGGTGGAAGCAGAGGGCAGCAGCAGGTCGCCTCGTCTGATGTGCAGTCTGCATCATCTACGGTTTTTGCTCGCTCCCTCTGCAGATCATTCTTCTTCTTCGTCATATTTTCTTGCTTTGATTTAAAAAACAATCAGACGGACAGATGGAGATACAGAACACCTCTTCTCTTCCCTCCTCCTCCTCCTCCTCCTCTACCTCTCCTCGCATCTCAACAAGAGCTCTTCTGCATGCCTAATTTCCTCTCCTGATAAATGAATTCCCACCCCTCTGTTCTCCAAACGCACACACATACATCCTTGTTTATTTTTGCTAAACTCTGTCACTGTTCCAGTTCACAATGGCCCGCGGTGCACATCCACAGCCCCGTCGTGTTTTCCTTGGACGGCTAGAGTCAAACTTTCCCCCTCCGTCATGCTCTCATCAGCGCTTCGTGCTCAGGGAATTCCCAATTAGCCCCGACTGGGACAATCGGCGTCAGAGGACAAACCGAGGGGGTCGCACTTCCCAGAGCCCCCTGCCTCACCCCAACCCTCTGGATCGGATATCATCCCAAAGCCGCTCGGGGGGACTCTTTCTCAGGGCCCAGGCTTTCGAGGGTTTGATTTATACAAAGAATAGTGTGGGGGCCCCTCGTCTTAGCATGGGGGTCTCATTTTCTGATGCGTGTTTTATGTGGGAAACCATTGACTCCGCGCCGCCGATCGGAAGCCGTGGGTTCCTTTGTACAGAAGTGGCTAAAAATGGAGGATGGGAGAGTGGATGTAAAGTGGAGAAATCATAGGAGCAAGACACGGGAAATGAAACAGAAAGAGAGAGAGAGCGTTTGACAAAGTAGGCGAGGCGGAGATTGATTAAGAAGTATTGTTGCTAGGGTAAGGGTTATAGCATTTTCACAGACAAATATGAACGTGCTCTCGTGTGTTGTAACTCCTGCAGGGAGTGTTTTTAACCCCGCTGTGTGAGGGGCAACGAGACAAGTCTACCACTGGGCCTCTCACCACTGGGGGGGGGGCATCGCTTATACTTCTGTCAGTAGCTTTTTGTTGGGCAAGAGGAGTTTGTTTGTGTGTTAGTCATCAAGGATCAGCTTCAGTAGTTAGAGTCAGACGTGGCAGAGTTTTTTGGCTTCTCTCTCTCTTCCTTCCTTCCTCCCTTCATTCCTTCCTTCCTTGTCTGCATGATAACAATAAACCTTTGATAACTCTTCTATCTCTTCTATCTATCCTGTATCTCTTTCCCCGCTTGGTAACCCAGAAACTAAATGTTAATAGGTAACATATGAATGTCATCTTATGCTAGTCATGATCATGGTCAGCCCCCCCCCCCCCTCCTTAAATATCCCCCTCTGTTTGCACACACACACACACACACTCGTGTTACCCTAATGAGAGTGATGGTCTACCTTCCTCTGCTCTAGCCCTTTCACCCACTCCGTCTCTCCCTCTCTGTCTTTCAGGGCCGATAACACCAAACACACCGCCGCTAACCCATACACCATTGTCTTCTGTTTGCTCACCGCATACCTCCTCTGCTTGCTTACCCTGTTTTCGCTCCCTCTCTTCTTTCTCCCTCTCGCCACGGAAAGAAAACTGTCGCAAAGGAGGTGAAAGGCTGGCAAAGCTGTTTTCCCCTCGTCAGATGACCCCCCTCCAGCTATTGTTACTACGCCGACATGAGCCGTGTGTGAATGTCAACATCGCACTTTGTTTTATCAGACAGCGATTGGTATGTTCGTTTGTCTGCATGACTAATTCGCCGCAAGAGCCTGCCCTGGCGGCGTGCCACCACAGGATGGAGGAAGAAAAGCCTCTCATCAGTTTTGGGCTCCCCCGTCTGTGCGTGTGTGAGCCTCAGCCGCGTTGTTCATAACGCCAGAGAGCGCTGGGAGATTGTAGGCCAATATCCTCTCTAGTGACCAGGATGATAGGTGAGGCAGGGGGATATTGTTTCCATGTGGCCCCCGGGCCCTCGCTGGTGGATGTCGAGGTTACCTGCCCTTGGCACTCAGATCAGAGAGGGAAAAAAGCATGCGGCCACCTCCCCTGAGTTACACAACAAGATCATCATAACCTCCACGCAACCTTCCCTATTCAGCTTTCATCTAAGCTTTAATCAACATAGCCTATTCATAACCCTCCGAGGATCGGCCCTTTTCATTACTAGCTGTCGGGTGGGAAGTGGAGGTCAGCCCTGTTGTGTTAAACTGAGCGGGTGTTAGCTGGACTAAAGGATAGGAATTCCTGCATGTGAATATTCGTCTGCTTTCTGAGGCTCTGCTGCTTAGATTAGACCATGTAAACTTTTACTTTCTTGCATGCACATGTTAAGCAACACTTTCCCCACGCCGTGAAGAAGAATTAATGTGGTTTAAAAGAGGGCTACATGTCGGAACAAGGCGAAGGACTTTAGGTGTGTGTCTGTCTGGAGGTGGATGCTGCAGGCCCGGAGCAGGGGAAGGAGGATCTCCTAGCCTCTCTTCTCCTGCCAGGGTAAACCTTCCCTGGGCTTTAGGGCGTATACCGCTCCCCCTCCTACCCTACATCGCTCCTCTCTGCATTGTTCAAGCTCGCTTTGACAGGGTCATACACTCCATTCAGTATTTACACACCTGATGATCAACAGCCCATAGAGCACGCAGAGAGCAGATGTCAATGCCTCCGAGGAATGCTGCCGAGGCGAAGCTGTTTTTTATGAATCAGTTTATGAAAGAGTCATTAGTCACGGCGCTATGCCTCTCGACGCAAAGAGCCAACGACACATACACGATGGAGAGACGTGAGCTGGCTCTAACCTTTCCTTCTCTTCCTCTCCTCAGGTGGCGAAGGTGGAGTACGTGAGGAGGAGACCCAAGCTGAAAGAGGTCTTTGTGCGGTTAGAAGACCACCTGGAGTGTGTGTGCACGTCACAGCATCATGTGGTGGAGCACTCAGATGCAGAAACAGGTAAATTCAACCTTCACGGCTACTGTATGTCATTGTTACATTATCACACGTGGTGTTGCCTTTTTGCAGAAAAATCACTCTGAGACGAGTCCTGCCCCCATCCTTCGCACGTCGTCATGCTTCCCTGCCGTCTGTCTCTCTCTGTCTGGCTTTGCACTGGACGACCTCTTTTTCTGATTGCCTCCAAACAGGCGGACACACCTGCGAGGTGGCCCACTATTGCAAAACTGCAAAAGCTTGTATGTGTGCGTGCGCCTTGTGAGGCGACGATGTGTATGTGTGCGTGAAAGTTTGTGTGTTAAGGGAGGGTGTCCAAAGGCTGCTTGGCATGGAAGCAGTGCCTTGATCTGAAGCCTTTCTCTCCCTGGGAGCAGATAAGTGCTGTGATGTGTGCTGATAAGGCATCTGAAGTATTTATAGTGTGTCATATCTTTGCACTCTCTGCTTCTGTCCCCCTCTCTCTCTCTCTGTGCCATAAAAACCCTGCTTCTCGCTTTTAACCCTCCTTCCTATCCTGACTTTGTGTTTTCAGGCCAACGTAGGTCTAAAGGTAGAAAAAGGAAACCAAAAAAGCTAAGGCCCAGCAAGGATTTATTGGCGACATAATAAAGTTGCACTCATTACCCAAAGTCCAACTGGAGAGCTGTGAAGGGAACAGGTAGGACTTTGGCACCGCAGCGTTCCTCTCACCTTTTGGCACTGCACGGGTCCAATCAGGGCACAAAGAAGGGCCTGCCAATCACCGTCACCAATCACATCACAGCCAATCAGTGTGAGAAGAGGGAGGGCTAAAGAGTACCGTGCTCGAGCCTCAATGCTGCATGCTGATTTTGTGGCCTGCTGAGCATGCACAATACATAGGCTACATGTGCTTTGTGTCACTTTGCGTGTGTTTGTGTGCACTGTTGTTGTTGTGTTGTACAGTAAGAAAGCACCTGCTGTACGTCACTGCTTGTTTCACTGCTTATCATCTTGTCATCACATTATTTATCCTCTTTCTTCTCAGCCTGTAATAATAAGAGAGTTTTTTTTTAAGCCCTGTTGTCCACCTCTCACTGGGCACACCAAAAATGGCACACTTGTTTGTAATGGACGTAATGATGCCTGGATGTATGGAGGAGTAAACCTGCCAAAATCTGAAATAAAGAAATAAAGAAATGGCTCAATATATAAATTAATATGTCATTACATGTACTATAAATACCCTTGAACATAAATGTAGGATTCAGTTAATTTATAAAATGTGACATAAATATAAGATATTTGATGCATTTCTGTAAAACAGAAATGCATCAAAAAAGTAAAAAGAAAATTCAAGTGTAAATCAGTTTGTGGAAATAAGGAAATGTGCATTTTCACATTTTCACATGTCACATTTTATACATTATTTAATGCCTTTTTTATTGCATATTAGTTTATTTTGTGATCCATTTACATATTTATTTACTTATTTTGGCAGGTTCAGTCCTCTGTATGTATGAACGTGATTCAGAACAGTGTGGGTCTTGTGTGTTTTGTGGCAGCTTGTTTGAAATGCATGAAGAAATTAATGCAGTTGGGCACAAAATGCAGTAATCTCATTTGATTTGTTCTCATGAAACCTGTGCACCGTGCCTGTAAAAATTATGCCACTAATCTCACCTTTCTCCCTCCCACAGTGGACGTGAGGTGAGACCATTCAGAACAAGGGACTTCAGCGTGGGAGGGACCTAAACAGAGGATGCCACCAACAGGAGGCCTGCTCTTTCCTCTTCCTCGTCGCCATGCAACCTTCGTTTAAAAAAAACCCAAACTTTTCTGTAAAGACGAAAGACTGAGAAAAGAGACAGAAATAAATGAGATGCCAAAGGTGCTTTTTCTTAAAAAAAAAAAAAAAAAAAAAAACAGTAACCAGTGATGATGACTTCCTCAGTGGTACGCCACCTACCCAGACAACTGAGGCCGCTGATAAAGACGAATAGAGAAAGAGCTGTAAAAAGACGCCGGAGGGAGACAATGAAAGGGATTTGTGTTGAACATTTTAACAGACTTTTTGTTTGAACGAGATACACAACACAAACGGCTAGGTTGGAGTGAGCTTTCATGGAAATCTGGTGCTCGGACTCGGAAAAACAGCAGTGGATGTTCCTCCAGCTGGGCAACATAAAAGTGCCCTGCCCTGTTTGAGTGACTCTTACATACACAGGAAGAAAGAACAAGCGAAATAGGAAAAACAATGGAGAGAAAGAGACAAGTGAAGGTGGTTTTTATTAAAGACTCCACGGAGTATCAAACATTTTGAGTTTTGGGATGTTGGCTTGAAGAGGAAATCTTCTGTGAGACCCGTGCCGGTCCACCACTTGCTATGTACAGTTCAATTTTGAGAAGGAAGATGCGCCGCTACTTACAAACTATTTATACGTGTGGACGTTTGCTTTCTGTCTCTTCCCGTACCAAGAAAGAAAGAACAAAAAAGTTGTTTTCATGATTTTGGAGGAATGCAAGAGTTCTGTGTGGTCCGGTTCTTTGTAACCATCAGTATCACAATCTCAATGTCTTTTTTTTTTTTTTAGTCAATGTTATTCTTGTCATCCATGTTTCTTATTATATTACAGTATATCTGAATGATGTCAAGTCTTGTATATGGTTTGGATATATGTTTGCAAGGAGGAGATGTGAGAGTCAGTACAGGAAGATGCTTTATTTTTGTTATGAAATATATTAAGCTTACTTATATCCAAGCAGGAATTATGTTCATTTCTTTTTTGTTGTGGTTGAATTCTTGTATTTAATCCATCGGAAAAAGATGCAAAAGTGTGGGCAAGGGGAAAGAAAAGATGGGGAATACACGGGCTCAAACATGGCAACTTCATAGTGAATGTCCGTACTGCAGCTTACCCTACAGCCACAAGCGTGCTGCCTGATCGTTGATGCTACGTTTCACAGAAACATGAAAACAGCACATTAAAGGTGTAATATGTAGAATTTACATTTAAGAAAGACTGCAATTATCAACAGAATGTGAAGAAATATAAGTTTTGACGTTGTGTTGCTAGCCAACTAGCCCCCAGCAGTCTAAGGCTCCTGTGAACACTAGCACTGCCCTGTGATCTTAGCTCACAGTCATGGCATGCTTGAGTCAGCTAATAAGACTACTAGCTACATGGCTAACTTAGCTAACCAGCTAAAGGCAGCTGCAGTTAGGAGCAGTTAGTGGTCAATTTCGTGATATGTTGCCCTTTTTTGTTTTGAGTGTCAATTTAACAGGAGGCTTACATATTGCACCCTTAAAGTGTCTTCATGCCAGTCGCAAACAGGAAAATGTTAGCGCTGCTCTGGCGTGCAGGTAAGCCTGTACGAGGTCGCATCGACATGGTGTATGTGCGCTCACGCACGATTTCTCACCCACATGATCCTATTTTTCACCCATATCACTCTGACATTGATAAGGAAGATGCCCGCCCGCCCGTCCTGCTTCACAAGCACACATGTTGTGCCTGCAGAGAGCAAAGTCCACCTTGAAGAGTGAATGAGTGAGCGAAGCAAATCGACAAGTGCATGAATGGGCTCCTTGTGTAGCCGGGCTTTACTCCTCTGTTGACAGGAGAACAAATGTCCGATCCCTCCACCCTGTGATGGTGCTCAAGGGACGTATGATGAGGTGGTCTGAAAACAGAGCGACAGCGCTGGCCCCAGCCTGAACAATTACTTCCTTACCAGTTCCTGTAAGAGTGATGAATGTGTAACCAGGCCAACAGAGTACAAAAACAACAGTCGTCTTCCACCCTGCGTTCAAATGAGGAAGTCTGACGGAGATTTTTCTAAAGGCGACAGAGTGAGTCACTGTGAAGTGAGTCACGTGAAAGTCAAACGAGGAAAGGTTTGATTGAAAAATGGCTGATAATCGGATCTCTCTTACACACTGGTGCTATATTTACAAAGCTGACGTTCCATCACTGTTCGCGTTCACATTCACATCAGTGTAAGAGAAGTGTTCTCACTGAACCAGGGACCACACTTACTGTAGAGCTAAACGCCTTCACGCTATCACCAAGCCTTTATTATTTTTCTGTTGGGCTTCCATTGGACAAAGACAGCAATAATCATAATTTATCTATTTATGTTTTCAACAATAAATATATTTCTGCTTATGAAAATGTTCACTGAATGTTGAGTCCCATAATTTTGTTTGCTTTGTATCTCAAGGATGGTATTTTAGGACCAGATTAGGTATAGAAGATACAAAAGACAT
This sequence comes from Sparus aurata, assembly GCF_900880675.1. Taxonomy (NCBI): domain Eukaryota; kingdom Metazoa; phylum Chordata; class Actinopteri; order Spariformes; family Sparidae; genus Sparus; species Sparus aurata. The sequence continues at coordinate 17,093,063 of NC_044209.1, read as the reverse complement.
GTTAACTTCATGTGTTTTTGCCCATGTCTGTTTGCTTGGTTATTTGTTGGTTTGTCAGCAGGATTACACAAAAACTGCCAAACAGATTTCCACAAAACTTGGATAGAGGATGGGTCTCAGCCTCAGAACAGACCCCATTAACTTTTGGTGATGATCTTGATGAAGAGATGGATCTAATAATTTACTCCTAATTTTTTTAGTATTGCAAGCTAAGGCATTTCTTAACATTTTTGTACATTTCTCAGGGAGTAATGCATGGATCCTGATAAAAAGGATAAAAAGACAAGATGTATTTAGGTGGAGGTATGCACTCTACTGCCATTCTAGTTCTTTACATACTTCAGCTGTTAAAATAGTGATCTGGGATACCACTTCCTTGATGTTTTCTCATCAAATCCAGCACAAAATTAACAAAACTTTTTTTTTACATAGTTTTGGGGAAACAGACAAAGGTTTTCAATCCTTTCTTCTTTTATGGTGGAAAAGCAGCATTTTAAGTTGTTGTCTCACAGAAGGTAAAACCTGTGTTTTGTTGTATTTCTCCTACACTAGTTGCCAAATTAGTGTAAAAACGGGAAAAACCACCTTCGTCCTTTTTGTTCATCAAAACTTGCTCAAAATGATCAAAAACCATTTCTTACTTTTTCAACGTTTCTACTGTAAAACATGCAATAATCTCTGAGTTCCTCTTGTGTGTTTCCACTTTCCACTTCTTTTGTGCATAAATGGTGTTTACTCATCCGGCTGATCCCAAAACTAACTGAAATCCGTCTTCTTGGATTTTCTCACAAAAACACACCTGATGTAAAAATTTGATAAATGAGTAACACTACGCTGAAAGGTATCGCGAAGGATAGAATTACAGAAACCAGAGGTGAGAGGGACCACCCTGCTCTGGAAAAACCTTAGTGCTCCCTCATTAGTTACAGACTTTCTGGTAAGTTTTATCTAAATAACTGTATAATACGAAAAAATGTAAAAGATACATGGATTATGTGAGCTCAAAAGAGTGGAGTCCACATGTGTTCCTGCTGCCGCAGGAGGCAGGACAGGAGCTGGATGTGAGGGCGGTGGTGTATACAGGAAATGTGAGCTTTTCCAGGCTTGCCGGCTGAGCAGGAGCCGGGCTTTACTCCAGGATCCACCAGCAGCAGACGGTAGGTGCTGGGGGCTTTATTACTTTTCTCCGAGCAGCTCGCCCTAATCCCAGAGCTGAGGGACATGAAAGTCTCCCTCCTTCTGCACTTCCCGGCCATACACTCAGCTTAGTACCCCGGGAGGGAGCCAGATAAAGGAAGGCAAAACATGAAAGAGAGTGAGGATCAGAGAGACAGCAGCTCTGCAAGCCACTGGAACAGAGGATAAGGTGAATAAAAGGAAGGGTAAAAGGAAGAGCAGGGGCTTGATTGACTTTATTGTTTTTATCTGACATGCACAGCTTCATTCATAATGAGTCAGTGTTCAGCATCCAGAGCAATATGTCACAGCGGGGAGAGAGGGAGGAGGAGGAGGGGGAGGAGGATGGAGCACAGGAGAGAGGGATGAGAATACCCTGAGGAGGAGTGAGAGTGAAGAAAAGAGTGGATGAAGTGGACTCAGGATGTGGGTAATCGGCACCACAGCAAGAGGGGGCAGACAGGGCAGCACTAAGTGGACATGCTTTCATAAGCAATGCCAGAGGGCGCAGACAAGGTGTGAAGAGGGCTGCTGAATTGGCTCTGTGAGTGTGTGCAGCTGAACAATACAAAGGAGCTCCCCCAGTGTGAAACACGGACCACTGGAATTTTGGGCTCTTGCGGAGGGCAAACTGTGATTTGACTACCCACAATGCACAGGGTCAGAGTTCAGGGTGCAGGGGTCGTATGGGGGATGTTGCCGGTGGCGGTGCTAAGTGGCGGATGCATTGTAAGGCTGTAGTTGTCTCCCTTCATTTCTGTGTTTACTGTAAAAAGAAAATTCAACTTTTTAATGGATTTCATGTTTTTACATTTTGGGATATGAAACTTCTTATCTTATTGTTCCTTTACGGCCTCAACCTCCTCATAGTCTTCGACTATTTCCTTCCCAGATTACAGATCTTGTAACCTTTGCTTCATTGCTTGAACCCTCTCTTCCCTCCCCCTTCCTTCCCTTTCCTCTTTCCCTCCATGTCGCCCTGTTATGTTTCTCCTCTCTGCCCCAACCTGTGGCCTCTGGGTTTTGAGGAAAGGCAGAGGTGGCCTTTGAAGATGGCGACAGCCGAGTTTGTCCGGGGCCGCAGCCATGAATGCATGTCTTTGTCCACAGATCTCTCACGTCTTCATATCCTACCCCCTCATCCTCCCTCTGCCCCCCTACCCACGCCCACCCCACAAACTCACACGGACGCTCATGCCCTCACTGGGGCCCCCATCGCACAAATGACCCTGCTAATTATGTATTTAAGGTATTTGGCTCCTGTGAAAACAGCTTTGGGTTAGCGGTGGAAGGTGGTGGGGGCGTGTAGGGACGTGGGGTGGTCCATGGTCTCATGGCTATCATTACTGCCCAGCGTTTTATGTAAACACTGGATTAGGGCAGCAAGGGTTGATTGAGGAGAGGGGTGGTGGAGGCAGTGGTGGGGTTGGGCACAGGGGTAGGTAAGCGGGTCGCCAGTGCTTCTGAGCTCTGGTCTCTGGTTTCACCCCTGGGTGGTAGTCACTCAGAAACTTTGTTCTCATGAACACACACGTCCCACCTGTCACAGGTGGTGATGTATTAGCAACACAGGGAGCACTGGTAATCAAGTGCCCTCTCGGATGCCCCTATAGTAGATAAAACATGATAAAGTGCCCAGTCAAATAGTTCCCCATGTGTAGAAGTTATAATCACGTAATAAGACATTTGAATCTTAACCATTGTTGTAACTATTTCACTATACAGGTATGATGACTTTCTGTGTGCTGGTGCCCTTTTTATTTTTTTCGCCCCTGCCCCTCCAACATCCCATGTCCACCACTGACAGGGAGATGATACAGCACAAAAATATTCACCTGTTTTCTCTTCTTGGTGTAGTTTATAATCCAGAGTGTCAAAATCTGTTTTCAACATTTTCTGGGATCAATTTAAAACTTTTACTTCGTCACATACTTGAAGTCCCAATTTATCAGTGACAACATATGAACACAACATGATGATCGAACTTTGAATGCCTTTCATTTAAACTTTGTTGAAATGTCATGTCACAGTCCCATCACCTGTCATTGGTGGGGCTCTGAAACCGGATCCTTACGCATTGTCTCCCCCGGGGGAAGAGGCCGAATGATGCTGCTGATAAACCTGAGCTGGACAGCAGCCTGCTCGACCCTTCAGCGGGAACCTGCTGAAACAGAACCCCCCTCTCCACTCCAGCACCAGCACTCATCATGAGTGTGTACGCAAAACTATATCTATGATGTGTGATATTCTTATCAGAGTTTCTGCAGGTTCCAACAAGGTAAATCTAAGACCTGTTTACACCTATCATGAATGCAATTTAATACCTATCTAACCTCCATACAGGAAACAAAACCTTGTGACCCTATCCTGCTGTATAGAAGGTTGCTTGCCGGAGTTGCAGGAGTTAAGGGTGTTGGTGTTGAATGGTTCACACGGGGGCCAGACTTTGGTGGTGCTCCGAATGTGAATAAAGAACAATGCTGGGTGATAGCAAGCATTAGCAGATGATAATGTAGTCGGCATCTTAACGTTAAAAGTTCAACATCTGTGAAACACTGCCCATCAACTTTAAGTGCATGTGAGCATTGATTATGCAAACATAAGAGTCCAGCTCCCCTCATCCTGCTGCAGTCCTGTCTTTTTCCTAATCTCATTAAAGTTTCTGAGGTTCACAGAAGACAAAGAATCACAGTCTCCCATGTGGCAAACTTTGTTCACCAAAGTTGGCAAAAACACTCAGCAAACGGGACTAATCCAATCACCCCTGTGCATACATAGTTTACTGGTAGGGCGATGGAATTTGTTACCACTTCCACTCAGTCGCAACTGTCTGTATCTCTTTTAATTGCCTGTGCCAGTGTCTGTGAAAGGTTGAAAGGAAGCAACCTGGAAATCCTCTACTTGTTCTTTCTCTGAGCAGAGGTGAAGTGAACATGGCAGGGCCTCTGTCAGGTCTTGTTAAACGGAGGGAGGGAAGAAGCCGGAGAGGCAGGGAGTGAAGGAGGGTGCTGCAGAGGAACTACTGAGAGTGCAGAGGTCTCTGGAGGGAGATAAGTCAGGTTCTAATGGGAGCTGAAGTTTGTATGTGTTGTAATTACAAAGGGAGATGTGTGGAGTCATTGCCTCTACTGTGTATGTGTACAGTCAGTGTGTGAGCGTGCATGTTTCCGATGGGAAGCCGGTTTCCCATTTGGACATCAAATAAATCAGAAGTCTACAATTAGAAAGAAGGAGTGAGCAGTGTTTGGTTTGTGGGAAGAGAGGAAGAAAGCTTGGAATGTGTCACTGCTATTGAGGAATGAGGAGTGTGTGCATGCGTGCACGTTTTTCGTGCGTGCAATTATACGTGTGAGGTCGGGAGTAGCCAGCCCAGCCAACATTCTTGGGCAGCAGTATTATTAACTGTGGTGGAAGCATTATCAGTGTTTACTTTGATCCAACCACCATCAGAGGAGTACTGGACTCAGCTGAACCCTGCCTTTTTCTCTTTTTCCCCTCTGCGATTCTTGTCTTTTTATCGAGCGGCGATGATGATGTTCAAGACGTTCTTGACCTCATTATTTTCGACAGGAGAAGGTGGGCAGGACGGAGGATTTGTTAGGATCGAGTGTGTGTGTGCATCATGGTCCCTGATTCTTTGGATCAAAGCTGTTGAACTGTCTGAAGTGAGCCAAACACAGGGGGCTTAGAGCTCTCCTACGAACCATTATTCAACAATAAGATAAGAACACCTATTTTCTACAACCTTTCTTTAACTCTTGTGAGGAAGCAAACACACACACATGCATGCACAAACACACACACACAAACACACACACACACACACACTGCTCTCTTATCTTTAAAGCAATACTATGGTCAATAGACAGGGCAGACACGCACGCATTCACAAAGACTTTCTTGTGCTGACAGAGAGACAAAAACAGCTACATTAATGTAGGACTCTTGACCTCGGTGTGCATGTGCGTGTGTCTGTGTGTGTGTTCATGCAGTTTACATTCAGAGTGTGGGAAAGAGTTAAGACGCAGCAGCACACCTATCTGTCTGATGGGGGTATGATGAGAGCATCACAGAACAGACCTCACACTGTTCACACCGGCTGGCAGGTGGCAGATGCACCTGGTGGGCTCCTGTACTGTAGTTGAACACATACACTCACACACGTATACGTACCTACATTGTCAACAGTGGACTCTCGTTGTACACTGCCTAAGTGTGGACCACTGTTTCTGGTCATTTTAAAGAAAAAGAGAAAAAAGTAGTCAAATTTCTTTCAAGGTTTTTTTTCCGTAATATTGCTGCAAAGGTAGTTTTTCATTTTGACTAATTACTAGTTACTTTGCAGACTACATGCTGCAGCAGTAAATACAACTTTTTAAAAATATATTATTTTATCAGCAGTCACATAAAAAAATAACCAACAGTATAAAGATAGATGTAATATATGTATAATTTACTTTTTACTTGTCCTCTTGATATAATTTAACATCAGAGTCTTTAACATGTAAGATTTAAGACTTAAGACGCGAGTATGACTTCTGGGTACCTTTAACAACACATCTTGAGATTCATGGTTTTAACTGCGAAGGAATGTAATCTGTAAAATAACTCAACCTGTCAGACAAATGTAGTGTAGTGAAAATGACAATATTTACCTCTGAGATGTAGTGGAGTAGAAGTCTAAAAAGTGGAAAATACTCAAAATTTGTAGCTGAATAGTACTTGAGTAAATGTACTTAGTTATTTTTCAGGTTAAAAACACCAATGAATGATGTTTTGTTATCATCTCAGTTAGACAAAGAACTTATTTGCTGAGTTTTCTAATTGCTGCTATCATTGATGGAATGTAACTGAGTACAAGTATTGCACTTGGTAACACTTTCGAGATGATATTACTTTCACTCTTCTGATGCTTTATACTTTTACTCTTCAGATACTTAAAAACTTTTCATATACTATTTGTACGGGTGGCTTTTAGTTTTACTAAAGTAATATCTAATGATATTTTTGTTTACATCCAAAATAAAATCAGTTGATTGACCCCAAAATGCTTTTTGTTAAAATTTGTTTAAAAAAGGAATTACATGCTAAATTAAGCCTAAATGATAGAAAGCAAGTAGTTTCTGCAACACCACATCCCCCTCACCCCCACCCCAGATTTCCGACCCATTCAAAATGAAAGCCATATGAATACACTGTGTGGTTTGTTGGTCTGTGTTTGGCACGACCAGGAGTTGTGTCAATGAGCGGCGCAGTGAATCCCTCCATTCTCCAGGAAAGACTCGTAAAAATTCACATTTTATTATTTTTCAAAACAATCTTGAAGGCTCAGGAAGTCTACAGAGCTTCTGTATCGGTGAGTTAACCCTCCGACAACCTCGGCATCTGTGAAAAACCTTCCCCGAATTACCGACTTCCTGTTTCATCCACTTAAAAGCTGTGTGTGTGTTTTTGTGGGGGTCATTTCTAACACAACCCCCCTGCACGGGCATCTTTGATGCGAGGTGAGGCTGAGAGGCAGGAGTCAGAGTGGAAGCCGGAAGTTTGATGGAGTGGCTTCTGAGGGAAGGTCACGATGGTGTTGGAGGAGGGAGTGAGAGATGGAGGGACGATGGGGGAGAGGAAAGACTGTGAAGCGATCTCTGACAGCCTGTTAACATTGCTGGCTCTCAGACTTCACAGCACCCCATTTGTTCTCTTTGTCACATCTCAAAAGGGGAAATCCATTATTGTTCCTCTTAAAAACCCCTTTCACTCATCTGTGCTCTTCCTCTTATATCTTTAATGCAACATCTCTCTGTATGTCCTCTTCTAACTTCAATTTTGTTGTGTTTAATCTCTGTTCTCACGCTCCAGCTCTTATTTCTCTCGAGGAGAAAATAAAAGCTTTTGCTTTTGTAGTATTTCGAAATCTCAGTCTTCACACAGTTTGTCTCTGCTCAGTAAGATGATGTCACTGCAGAGTGCACACACACACACACACACACACACACACACACACTTACACACTTGCGTGGTTCCCCACTAACCCCAATGCTTTATATTTGGTGGTTTTTAGACTGACCTGAATATCTCTGACATGACTTTCACCAAAGCTAATAACAGCAGCAGGATAACTGCTACCAGTGCTGCTGGAAGCTGCCTGGCAAAGTTATTGTCGTAGGATGAGAAACAGGCCCAGAAGTGGTCAGGAAACTCAGTGACCTGCATGCCAGTTTGACTGCACCATTTATGAGTTTAATTCAGGTTCAGTCATACCCCCCTTCTCCTTCCCCTCACACACACCCCTCTGTCTCTCCCCCGCTCTCTTTAACTCGCTTTCCATGAGCTAAGCAGCATGTGAACACCTGCTATTTTAAATGACATACTCATTGTCGTGCAGAGCCGGAGGTGTAAATCATTGTGGGCCACTGCGCGAGGCAGCCGTGCACGTACACACCGACATAACTGACTGACACCTCCGACCGGCTAATAGAGAAAGGGAGGGCATAACAGAACATGTGCTCAGTGTCCAGGAATTCATCTTTCACTCCCTTCATCCTTATTGAAGCACTGCCTAACAGCAGATACACAAAGCTATCAAAGTCTTTGCAGATTGTTTAGAAGATGTGGCTCAGGGTTGCCTGTGCAATGGTGCTGCAGTGTGTAAGATGACTACAGCCATGCTAGCAGCTCTGTGGGGCTTCACTTGGACACAGTGGTGCTTTGAGCTAAATGCTAATGTCAGCATGTGGATGTTTAACCATGGTCACCATCCCTTAAATGTGCTAATTAACAGTCACCACAAAGTACAATGAGGTTGATGTAAATCTTAATAGTTTTGCAGGCTCTTTGGTCTTTAAGATATAATAAGAAGGAATTCTGCATTTAAACAACTAAAAAGGTCACATCGGTGGATCACCGCTGCAGTCAGGTTGATAAACAGGAGTGAAGATGAATCCACTTTTTAATCACAAAAGTAATCTCTGGGCACATCGGTGATTGACTCCAGATGAAAGCATTATCTGATGTTGATTCAAAGTGTTTATTCTCCAGAGGTTTAGGGTGACGTAACACTTGACAACTGTTGTTTGTTTTGATAGAGAGCTCCCTATCTGCAGAAATTGCTTACTGTATGTTATAGAGCACAGTGGCGGTTCTAGACCAGTTTTAATAGGGGGGCCAGGTTGGGGCCGGCTTTTTTGTTAGGGGGCACATACAACCCGGAAAAAAAGATAAATCCCTCATTCTGACAAAACAGTGTTTACAATTTCAGCATTTTTGATTGGGTAGTACACTGCTGAGACACTTTATTTCTGCCTTTCCCCTCAAAACAAAATCATTGCAAGAAATCTGTCATTCTATCAATCTCTCATTGTATTATTGATGCAGACTCCCTGTCAGGGGGGCCACAGGGGGGTCCAGACTCAGAGTTACGGGGGCACTGGCCCCTGTTGGCCCCCCCCTAGAACCGCCCCTGATAGAGCATTTAAAGCATTCGACAAAAGTAAATATTTTATGCACAAAGTTATATTATTGCACAAAGTAAAAAAAGGGAATCACAGTAATTATAACAATTCATTTCTGCTGGACTCATTGACTGTATACCAAAAGTCAACACGGTAGTGCCTTAAACCTGCATTCATACTAACAGCCAGCAGGGGGCGATTCCACTGGCTGCAAAAAGAGGTCTGATTGTGTGTAAGCTTATGTGAAAATGGCCCCACTACTCACTTGATTTATTTATACCACAGTTTACAGTTTCCTGATACCCTTAATAGTCTGTGGTCTAGTTTTAAGTCTACTCCAATACAGCATGATATTCTTTTTGGAAATTATGATCCAAATGAGCATAAAATAGACGATAAAGCAACGTATGCTTTAGGGCAAGCGTGTCCTTGGTTTCTCAGTCAGATCCAATCAGCAAATCCTGCCCAGCTCCAGTCTCTCAGGCAGATATACTCACCCTCTCTCAAGTTTTTGGTTTGTCCATTCTGGGCAACGTTGGTGCAACATGGTGGACTCAATGGTAGAGGACTCGCTCCCTCTGTAGAAATAAAGATCTCATTGCAAAGACGTAAACAGAAGAAACAAATTGAGTTTCTGGTGATCACACAGTAATAAAAACATAGTTACGAATACTATATCATATTTCTCCTAAATACACACTAGACCTTTATCTCCATTTTGATGGGCAGGCCTGTTTGTGGTGATGGTTGGATATGACCTGTGTGTATTTGCAGAGCATGTACATTGTGTGATGCTGTGAACAAGTGCTAAGCGACGGGGGTCAGGGGCTTCTGCGGGGCCATGGAGGGAGGCAGTCTCTATAAAGAGCCCAGTAATCCCCGGTTGTGCGGCAGGGGGCTGAGGTGATAACTCCAGGGTGAGAGTCCTGAGACTGGTTCCTCCTTTTCTCCTCCATTCTCTCATCGTAGCCATGGACACTCGCACACAGGGGGGCCGCAGTGAAATACACAATGCTTTGTCATCATTCTCTATTGTTGCATTGCTATTCTGCCTGTGCCTCCTTTGTAGGGCCTGTAATGCACTTAATATGTTGAATGCATTGCTGTCAGATGGCACTTGGTTTACTTAATTAACTATTCATTTAAGATGAGACACTATACTCAGTGTTGGGCAATTACACGTTTTAATAACAAGTTACAGTAATGAGTAGTGTGAAGGGTAGCAATGCAAAATTCAGTAGTTACGACACACTTATTAATTCCAAGAGTTTGATGGACGGCTGTAATCAGTTTGAGATCTCGTCACTCACTGGACAGACTGTTCAGGTAAGTTTAAAGTCGCTAGAGACAGATTCTATTAGGATTCGTATCAAATTTAACTCACTCGGAGATACCAGCCACTGGTCTGCACATTCTTTTTCCCAGCACCATATATGTAAGACAGACAGGACATACAACAGACAATATACAAAAACAGTACATAAAACAACACCCATGAAAAACACACAGTACCAAACAGCAATCACAAAACCACACTCGGGTCTGTTCAGTGAGGCCTATTATTTAGGGCAGTTATAGCTGAGCGGATCAGGCTTTTCCCAAAGCGAGCCCTTCTGCACCTCAGTGCTCTGTACGTCCTCCGCCCTGAACGTAATCCAAATATTGAAAGGTATCGCCCTGAATTCTAAAGGGCATGAGAGAAGATGAATCAACAAAGATGAGAAGACTTGGGGAGTAACAGGACACATTTTTAAAGTAATGTCTTCAACCCTGATGATAAGAGAACTTAGAGTGAAGCGTTGATTGATTATTGGAGGATATGCTCTTAAGGAGGATCTGAAGGAATCCCGCTTATTATCAAACCCTGATTGTGAAGTTGGGACAGTGTAAATAAATGAAAACACTTTGTGATTATTTGCTAATCCTTTCTGACGTATACTTGATTTAAATTCAGTATACATCAAAAAGGATTAGCAAATAATCCAACGTCCAACATGTTTCCAAAACGTCAGGACAGGGGCAACAAAGACTGGGGAAGTTTCGTAAAACGCCTGTTTGGAACATTCCACAGGTTAATTGCGAACAGGTGAAAGTATCATGATCTGGTATGAAAGGAGCATCCTTGAAAGGCTCAGTCATTCACAAGAAAGGATGGATCGAGGTTCTCCACTTGTGAATAAGGATATTACGCACTTGAACACCCCTTTTTCGCTGAACAGACCTCTGTTTTTATTTAGCTTTCACACAGCGCCTCATCTATTTGGGAGTCAGGACCCCTCACACCTACTCACTGATCTCTACATGCTCAAATTCAAGCTACCAACCTCACAACCTCTCTCACATATGTGATGTACTATATGTGCAAGCTCAGCTAAATGTTTTCTTTTTGTTCCATTTTGTAAGACTGAACGAGAGTGGCAGTGAGAGTTTATGTTGTAACAGCACAACAACAGAAATTAAGTGTGATTGTGGTGAGAGAAATGCCTCGGGGTGTGTTCTGAGTAGCGTGAAGCTGTTGATAATGTTGTTCAGTTCTTGTTTTTTTTTTTTGTACGCTACTCGTGATCTAATCACTCCATTTTTCTTTTTATTACCAAGCCTCTAATGAGATCACTGTGCACCACAAGTAAAAGCAGTGGCTTTGTCTCTGTGAGCAACAGCGTCGACTCTTAACCATTCAAAGTCCCATTAAAAACAGATTGCGCTGTTGCTCAGCCTGACTCCTGAATCCCATTAAAAACACCCCACAGACGTGAAACAGTCATTAGTGTTTGAATCGGCTTTAGTAATTAAATCTCTCTCCCCCTGCCAGCCATTGTGCCGATCGCTCTCTGCAGAACGCCCTCCAGGGCTCACAGTGGCGGGACGCGGTTTCCTCGCTGACGTAATGTTTTGGTTTACCTGCAGTCCCGCGGGCAGGAAGTGAGAAAGAGCGTTTAGATGATGTGTGATAGGAAAACAGGAAGCAGGAGTAAAATAAACAGAATTTGGTGCAGATAGTTATATTCCCTCAAGCCCAAACAGATCTAACAAGGGACCTCATTATAACTGAGGCCTTTTGATTAAAGAAAGAATAACACCACAAGATCCTGTTTTAGGATTACTTTAGTGATTACTGTGCTTGTGCGGGATACAGTAGTCGTGTTTATTTAAAAGATTTAACCCCTGTTAGCTGAAGATGTAAATAGTGCAAAATAACGTATTGTGGCCCCTTCAGACATCATACCAAAGCGGTTAAAAAAAACACTCTCTGTCCAACTCCGGTGTGTTTTATTCCCCCACATTTTTTAATGGAGCTGTAACTAAATAATGCCCCCTTTTAACGCTGGAGTTTTCCTTTCCCCACCACCCGTATCAAAGAGCTGGCCTGATTCTGTCGGCGCTGTCAGTGCTTCAAAGGCCGCGTTTCAGAGTGGGGCTCTATGACGTCCAGTGGCAGTGTTTCAAATCACCTCTGGTGCAGTAGATATAAAGATAGCATTCATCTATTGACTGCTTTATGTTCCCACTGTGGCACAGATAACTACCTTACTGTCCCAGGACAACAGGGCCTGTGTAGACCTTTGTTGCTCTTATGCCAGTGGCGCAAGTGTGCATTTCAGCTCTAAGTTCATCCGAGACATTCGGTGCTGAAGGGCTCATGTGTGTATGCGAATGACAATGATAGCATGTTTGCACTGGGGAAACCAATACCGGAGCAGGAAAATGTTAATGTGTTTGATAATTTGGTGATATTACAGGTTTTGTCTCAGAGAAAATTAGGACAATGGGTCTTTTTGATGCCCCTGAGCCTTATATGCAAATGAGCAATGGTGCAGGTGGAGAGAGAAGAGACGGAGGAGATGGAGGCTGAGTGCGAGAGAAAGCGGTAAAGAGAAAGGAGTGCAGGAAGAGGGGGTGAAGAAGTTGATAAAAAAAGAAAAAGAGCGAAGCAGGGAGGAGGGAGTATAAGGAGATGCAGTGTTGAGAGACAGGTAGCTGGCATGCTCTCAATATCAGGTATGCAATTTAATAAGACGGCTGTTTTGGAGGCAATCAGATCATTGGGGAACCAGGCAGTTTGTAAAGGCTGAGGGAAAAGCGATCCGTCCCTTTGATGTGAGATGTTCATGTTGGTGACGTGTGAGTGTATTTGAAGATTTTGCCGCAGCCTTGGTTCAACGGAAAGCTGTCCTCCTGTTGTTGGGTGAGTGGCTGCAGAGTTGATGGAAAAGCGAGATAAACCAGCAAACAGCAGGCATGTCCACACTGCTCTCTCTCCCTCTTTTTTTTCTCTCTCACCCTCTCTCCATGTCGATCTCCGCCCTGCGATAACACACAAAGATGCGATAGCAAATCCCCGACTTACTGGCAGCCGTGGCAACATTCAGTTCTTTATTTCCCTCATCTGTCTCTTTTCATGTCTTGTTCCCAGGCGGAGAACAAGTGGTCTCATCAGTGCTCTGGTGAGGCACAAGCATCTGGTTGTGAGCGCCAGGCTTAAGTATGGGTGGCACGCTCTTTATGAACAGCTGTGTCACACTGTGGTTGGTGCTACAAGGTGGCATCGCGTGGTAAGTCTCCTGGTTAACCTCAGAGCTTCTACACAATAGGGTCATCACACTGATTACTGCATGCTGGCATGTGGGGATTTGTGAGTCTCTTAGAATCTGCTTCAAATTTATATTATGAAAACATTAATTATCCTAGTGTCAGGCAGTGATGGAATGTAATTTCCTACATTTTTGAGGTACTTTACTTCAGTTTTCTAAATCCACTTCTTTGATTACTTAAGTTACTTTGCAGAATTTATAGTTCATCAGAGTAACACATTTTGAAATTATTGCACACCAAATAATCAGCAAGGCCAATAAAACAGTACCGTACATAAGTGTTTTTAAAATAGTACTTGATTACATTTCTTGCCGGAAAATTAGTTCCGACAGTGAAATACAGTTATATCAACTATGTGACTTAAGACACCGGTGTCAGGTAACATTTGTGCAGTGTTGTTAAAAGTACCCCAAAGTCTTACATAATCAGGTCTAACAATCAGCATTTTTCTGATTACAGAATTTTATTAAATTACAGAAAAGATTCATTAATCTATAATGCACTTCTTTGGCTCTAATGCAGTATGCAATATGTAGGGTAACTAGTAACTAAACGTATGTAGTACAGTACTTGCCACCAGAAGTATAAGATGAATCTGCAAATGAAAATACTGAAATACAAGTACCTCAAAATCGTGCTTAATGGCAGTGAGAATGAGAAAATGTACAAATCTACCCCCAAAACTACATTTTATCACCATGTTTGCTTCCTTGGGACAGTCTGCAAATGATAATCAGTCCAACATCATGACTGTTGGGTTTTTAAACCAACATGTTTGGTTGTTTTATCGTTGTTTGTGCCATGTTTCACAGTGAGGCCTTAACCTCTTTAGACATCATTTCTCTGGACTGTTGTCTCATGAAGATTCATGTGCATCTAAAGAAGGATCACTGCCCTAGTGGAAAGAGCCTGGGGGATTACAGCGGTAACAGATGGGGGGCTTGAAGTAGAAGAGGTCAACAATTTTGGAGACGGAGACAGTCAGACAATGTTGCTGAACACCTGTTTGTTTTGCGGGTCGTAGTGGATGCTACTTTGTAAAATATGGCCTCTCTGACCTGTTCTGTCAATAATAGCATGGGAGGGCAGAGATCATTTTTCGTTATTCAGTCTCTCTTTTCTATTCATACACCAGTATTCCAGTACTACTCATTTTCTCTGAAGCGGTAGGTGGAGATCAATACCAAAGCTCCCCCGCTGAATATACATAACTCTTGACAGCGAGACCTAAAACAAAACGGAGAGAACAGATGCAAGATAGTCCAAAGAAGATGTAAGGTTTTTCTTATTTCTTTTCTGGAGTGTGACTTCGCGTGATGAGAGATCAAAAACAAACTTCTGCAGGCTAACTGGAGTTACAGAGGTGCCATTGTGCCATTGTGCCATGTGCGTGGCCCTTCCAGCGAGGGTGTATGATTGGTGCCTCGGGCTAGCCAGTCTAGCCAGTGCTGCCTTTGTGTTACTATAAAAAAAAAATCTCACTGTGACTAGCAGGAGCCCATGAATTCATTCACTGCTGCTGTGAACTCTCAAGCAGCAGAGACGGCACCGCCACCATCAACCGTCACCCGCCCTGGTGCAACCCAACCAGTGACCTCTCCGGTGCCTGTCACAAAATTTAAAAAATTCCAAATTTACAGGCAGTAACTTCCTCGTACTTGTTGTTTTGCCAGGAGTTACAGGGTGTCTCTACATCGTCAGCATTGTGATTCATATCCCGTGGCGCTGGAATGCACCGATGACTCTGCTTTGTGGTCATCTCTCACCCCGATTTTCACTGAGGTAGCAAAATGAGCGCATGTCTTCAGTGTCTCTTTCAGCTCTCCAGGAGCTTAATGAGTTATAGCTTAAGTGTCTTCTTACCATTGATCTAAAATCCAAATCAGCAACTTTGCTCGCATCTGAAAACTTCCCAGGGGACGAGGTCACAGCCTTTTGTTTCCATGTCGGGCCTGTGACGGGGCCGGGCCGGTTCACTCCGTATCTCCCAACAATCCCAGTGTCACCTCATTGACCTCTACCCTCTGACCCCTGCAAAATAGCAGGGTCACCGTGCGACTGACAGCAACCCCTGTTGCTACAAACAGGGCAACAAGGCAACTGTGGCTCCATACAGCTCACTAACATTCATATAGATACACAGCTGTGCAGACGCACGGGGCTTCCTCGCTGACATACATGCACCGAATCACTTCATAATACCTGACATACCTGCTTAATCGCTTTATGCTCCACTGTAACATAACAGAGTTTCTCTTTGAGAAGTGCGAAGGAGCTGTTGAGAGCTCGTCTGGCATGTTATTTTGTAAGGTCATTCGCTTAGGTTCCATTCCTGAGCGGTGCGTTTTTTTAAATGCCTCTGATATCCATTTGATGGCCACTCAGAATAGCTCCCAGTTGCCCCGTCGTTTCATAAGAGAGTAGAGGCAAAAGTTTCTGTTTAAAGTCGAAAAGGGAAGGAGGAGGAAGGGGACTGAGCAAAACAGAGAAATAGGGACGTTCGGGATGAGGTAATGAAAGAGAAAAGGGAAGTAAGGCTGCTTTTGGTCACACTGTTGCGTATAGTCGTTGCAATTGTATCTGACAGAGGACCAAGGGGTCACAGTATAGGAAAAGTGTCATGCTAACGAGAAGCGTGAAATAACTTCTCCATCCTCTGTCCCTTTCTGCCTCTTTGTCTCCAGACAATCAGACATCCTCTCTGCTCGTTTCCTCCCTTATATCCCTTTAGCCGTATTTCAATTCATTCCTCTGCTCCCTCTCTTCTGACTTACTTCAATTCTCTAACAGCCTGTTGCCTCATAGATCTGTCAACCTTATCTCCCTTCTCATTGTCTTGTTTTCTTTCCCCCTTAAATGGAGCAGGGAAGAGAAACGACAGTCTCCCTCAAGGAATTTTTCTCACTCTATTCCTCTCTTTCAGCCCCCCCCCCCCCCCCCCCTCCTGCTTTTTGGCCACACTCCAGCGAATTTTTCACACCCATCATGGCATGCTGGGCATCGTCCAGCAGATGCCCTTGAGGAGGACATTCCTGTCTGGCACAACTCCTCTTTTCACGCTATTTATACTCAAATATCTGATGCTGGTGCAACATGCAACCAGACCATTGTTCACTGTGAAAATAAAAGGAAACACAGTGTTCTCATGTGGTAGGATTACAGAGGACAAAAACTGTCTTCACATGTTTGCATAATTTGCGGTACACGGTTAATATTTGTTTTGATGTGCACATAATTCTTGCTGAATTTTCATTATCCTATTTTATTAACTTGCCATTTTATCACTATGAGTTATGACTTGATTTCATTCGAAGAATTTGGCATGTTCACAACCCACCTAGTGAGAGCAGGAATGAACCACTTGTGGATAAAAAGGGGTGGAGAGGAAAGTCAAGGGGAGGGTATTCTGAGAAGTGCCCATTGAAAAAAAAACATCCATTAAGGGGAACACTGGAGCTGTTTCTTTTATATAAAGAGCCCCATCAGACGGCCGCTTTGG
Organism: Sparus aurata; assembly: GCF_900880675.1. NCBI lineage: Eukaryota > Metazoa > Chordata > Actinopteri > Spariformes > Sparidae > Sparus > Sparus aurata. Next base: position 17,076,347 of record NC_044209.1, on the reverse strand, counting down.
AAATCCGCTCACTGTGCAGCTTTCCTGCTTCGAGAAGCTCCGGTGAAAAGAAAAGAAAAGGGGGGAGAAAGAAGGGGGGAGGGAGGGACACAGTGTCGATACTGAAAGACAATTTGTTTGGCTGGTTTCAGCTAATTCAGGCACATCTCACATGAAGTGAGCCGCATCAAAAACGACACTGTTAGAGGACCGCTAACTTTAAAAATCGCACCATATTTGAAGATCAAGAGAATGTTTTGTTCCTCGGCCTAAAAGTAGCACGCTCATGCACACCAAATGTATATTAGTTCATCAGCTGGCCCTTGGACAAACATTGACTCAGTGCACTTGTATATTTATCTTTGGTTTATGCGTGCGTGTTTTTCAATCCATACCTCCTCAGCAAGATCAGGTTTAAAAGTGACTACCTCACATGTATAAATTTAACACCTGTGGGGTGCAGAATGCCGGGATTATTGCCGCATACCCACAGCAGGATCAAGGCAAACAGGGAGCTACACTTCTGAGAGCTGCACTCTGAAACACTTAATACTGTCATCAAAGCTGATGCCGGGGTCGGATGGTCTCACTGTGACGCTGTGTAAGTGGGATGAAAGGTGGTAATAGACAGAGGGAGTGGTGTGGAGAGGTTGGTTAAGGCCCAGAATGCTTGGTGCATGTCGGGAAACAGTTTCCCTAAAAAAGCTTCTCTAAGTAAACATGTTTTTAGTGGTCAGACTTCTGTGAACATTTACCCAATAATGAATTACTCTTCAACAGTCCTATCCTGCTTGGATACATGGACCAAACCTCTGATCGGGAGTGTACAGAAGGTAGAGAGAAACGATGACATGACAATTAAAGTCTTAATCTGGAACTGAACCACAAATGTTGCAGTCACCTGTCATTTAAGTTGGATGGTCAAGAATATGGATTCATACCACTCGAGGCAAGCGAGAAAAGATATTTCTGGGTGAATTGACCCTTTAACCTTATAAACAGCGTGAGACGTTTCTCTGTGAACCCCACACAGACAGTGTTTCCTCTGCTGTGATTGAGACCTGAGAGGTGGATGGAGGAAAGACAAGCTGTTGGCTTTTTAACAGGGGCTGGGAGGAAGGTTCACAGGTCAACCAAGTCAACCGCCGTGACCATCTGAAGCCCGCTCTCTGCGGTTGTTTGGATTTTAGAGAGAGCACCTGTTGAGGGTGGAGACGTGGAGACATTTATTGCCATTATTCAAACAGAGGAGTCCTCCTATTTTCATCTACAATATTCAAGCTTTCATGTCTGAGCTTTGAGCTGCAGTCCGGACCAGATTTTCTCTCAGTTTCTACAGCGAGCGGTGAGAGGCGATGGCTTTTGGGTTTATCCAAGGCAGCAGTTAAAGTACAGGACCACAGGCGTAAAGCTGTCAACATGCGGACACGGTTGTGGAACACAGCATTGCCTGTCCCCACAGCAACTTTATAGGAATGTTTAAACCCCCCCCCCCCACCACCTAAACATATCTGTCCTCTGTATCGTATTTTCCCCTTGCCGGGCTGCTTAATATGCAGGCTGCGATTTCCCCCACATTCCACCAGATAAATCTCCACGAGGATCTGTCGAGAACAAAGCCGTTAAGACTTGTTGGGAAATCTCTCGCTTTCATCTGGACGTCTTCCTACCTATGTGAGGCGTTTTAAGGTGTTTCTACTGATATCAGTTTACCCGCTGAGGGGATATTTGCTCTGTTGATGTGAGCCACTTAAATTGTCTACATGTTGGTTTATGTGCAGAGGCAAAGTGAGATGTACTTGTGACAGTGTGAGATTTTTGCTCCTCTTTGAAGTGTATAAGATATGATGGGGCCAATGATGAATCCTTAATGTACGACTGAAGGAGTAATGTACACCTTTACGTGATCAACTCCAAAATTTGACAGCCTGTGTCCCACAATGCATCACTTGTTAGAGAAGATCATTGTTTTCTAAAGGGAGCAGTTTGTAAGATCTGTCTCCAATATTTTTTAAAAACATTTGAAAGAATGAACATTGTCAAGAGAATGTGAGGAAACAACAGTGTTGACATTATGTCAAAGAAATCTATGCACTGTGTTGCAGAGATGTCTACTGATGTTAGCATGCTTACTAGCTATCCCCAGCCTCATTTTTAGCCACCTATGAATCCTGGCCATATTCTTTAAGGCCCACCTGTGATTTCTGGTGCTGCTCAGTGGACAAGCGTGTCTCTGATTCTGTCAGATTTTTTGGATTAGACAAGTGAGAGATCAGCAATGGACACAGAGGGATGCCCGAGTTGGTTGGAGGCCAGTCAAAGAGCAGGGAAAATGGACAATCAAGAGAGTGAGAGCAAGGGTGAGTCAAACAAACAACTGTCGCCTTAGTGGGCACATGCTGATCTTTTTGGGCTTTCCAAACGATTACTCAGTGGGGGATAGGAAATACAAGAGTGCTGCCTCACACACTTTGCAGCACAATCAAAGCAACGATCATAACCCTGGCTGTCTAATAGCACAGCGATAGCATGTGATAGCATCAGAGGCGGCTTCTTTTCTCTCTTTTTTTTTAAACGCTAGCGTCCTCCCAGCCTGAGCATAAGCCTCCATATCAGCATGGACATCAGCCAGAACCCGGCTATGCAGCCACGCCAATTTTGTTTTACTTTGTTCTACTGCTACTTTTCTCAATCCCGTATTTATTTTCCTGCTTGATACTCTCACTTTAAAGTGGAGTGACACACAAGCTGGGTTTTCCAGCACATGTTTCCTGTGTTTGGAAGAGGGGGGCAGGGATATAAAAACAGAGAGAGGGGTGAGAAGGTCAGACGGAGCGAGGGGAAAAAGAGGTTGGAAAGTGTGGAGGTTAATTGAGAAGTAAATCCAAGGACAGACCGCTCCATTCTGGTGTTTAAAATTCAGCCCAGGAAGAGTAGAAGCTACCGTGATGGGATTCGGACCTGAATAACATAAACAAACCAGAATTTTATGAAGCAGAACCTTTCTTGACATCCGTACACAGAAGCGGCTGAGTTCAGAAAGTAGAAATGTAATGGCTGGGTAAGCTGTAATGTGACCCCGAAATAACAAGCCAGCTCAGCCATGAAGTCACACTCTATCACCTATCCCCAAGACTATACAAACAAGATACTACCCGGCTTATCTGCTAAACATGACCACAACAGAGACGTCGTCAGGCAACAACCACAGCAACCATATCTGAGAGATGGCACTGGACTCCAAGACATAATCGCCTCTAGATGATTGATATCACACCTGAGAGAGAGATTGCAGCCGCCTGGCTTATGGATAGTGTTAAGGAGGAGCACAAAAGGTGTCCTTGTGTGCTACAATGTTGGGGAGATTGAGAAGATGATGTCCAGCATCTTCAGAGGACAGATCAACTGAAAATCAAAATGACATATTTTTCCCTTTTACCCGTAGCGCTTTTTATCCATCTAGCTTGTTTTGGTGTGAGTTGTAGACTTTTGGAGATGTTGGCTGTAGAGATTACTGACTTCTCTTGAATATGATGGAACTAGATGGCACTCTGCTTGTGGTGCTCAAAAACTTGACTGCAGTTTCTCTTTCCAGAAATCATGACACGGTTACTCAAGATAACCCACAGACCTTGCTGCGAGCAGCAGATCTAATGCTTTAAGCTTTGCAGCTACAGTGAAGATTTCAGCTTTGAAAACGGTGTTGATAACTTTTTAGATCAATTCAATCAATTCAATCTCTGGGCAACTGTAGACTTGGATTGCTCGGCACCAGCTGTATGGAGCCATTTAATGTTTCTTGTTGTTTATTTTATATTATTGTTTATATTATTTTAAAAGGCCCCATCTACCTTAGTTGTTTTAGGAAATGCTGCAACTCTGTTTTGTCATCAAGCCCCAGAAATGTTTCGTTGACCACGAAACTACCCCACAGTTTTCCATCAGCTTGAGGCTGAGCAGATAATGACTGCATTTTATTTTTTGGGTGAACTTGTCCTTTAACCTGTGACAAAAGTCAAATATGAGTGGGATCACACATAAGTTAAACATGCACTCACAGACACACAGGTCTCTCTCGGAGTTTCACTAGTAGAAGAGCACGTTATTGATGATGTGGATGGTCTAATATGTTTTTCTCATTCCCTTCCCACAAACCTCCAGCCCGCTCCCTCCATCCAACCACAGTTTATTCATCCAAATTATGCAGACAGCATTTCCTCTTGAGGAACAACTTCATGTCTATCCATCTAACCCGTATCCGAAGTGTTGGAGCTGTTTTCACCTTCATACCACAGGAGGGATGGGGATGCATCAGAGGAACAAAGCAAAAGCCGGTCATGATGGTATTTGTGGTAATAATCTGGATAAACTGCCGTGGATATCAGGTACAAAGGCGCAGTGTCATCATGGGAAAGTGATGCCTCTGAGCCCTTTATTTACGTCTAGGAAAGAGGCCTACAGCTTGTCTGGCTTTTTGTTGGTATGAAACTACTCCAGTAGCCTTCAGATGTCAAAACACAGAGGAGGTATAACATTACCGTCTACAACATCTGCAAGCAGATCAACCATACACACACCCTCCTCCCCTCTTCTCTCTTCTCATGCCCCTGCTTCCTCCCACTCTCGCTCCTTTTATCACTTTACCAGTCACATTACATGATCTTCTCCCCCTCCCTCACTATGGTTGCTTGGCCTCAGGCTACTTTTATTTGAAAAATTCACCATTAATTTGTGTGTCGAGTCTATTGAAAATGGTCCCAGTCAGGAACTACTTGCACTTTCTCATGAATATAATACATCCACCACACTGCAGCCATTGTTTTCCAAGTGCCCAAACAAGACTACTCTCCGAATGACAGAAGCAGGCAATATCCAGGGGCCTCTCTTTCCTCCTGCCTCCTGTCCGCCTTCGTTTTTGTGGCTCATCACTCTAGTTTGAGAGAAAGGGAAGTGGAAAAAGCTGTAGTCTGCAGAGAAGCAAACGTGCTGACCCGCTCTGAACAGAACTATAAGACACAGGAGGAAAGCAGACACATGGAGGAATGTCATTACAGTGCAGAAACCTGCTAACGTATCCTAATCGCCTCCAAGATATTCGTCATCACCTATCAATTACACGTACACAGATACTGTACAGATGGGCCTGCACACAGACAAATAAGCAGGGTTGGAGAGGACATTGCCATAAATTACACATTAGATAGGTCTGGGGAGGAAATATTAATTGTGTCTGAATAATGATTGATTTCAGATGGCAGACATGTGCAGACACGTTGTTGGTTAAGCTTTCTGCTAACAGACATAAACATTGCACAATGCATGCTGAGAGGACTTGGAGCTAATGGTAAGAAAGGTGTTGTCCCGTGTGCGTTTGCTTGGAAGGTCATCATCAAGAAGAAAACAGTCCCAGAAAGTGAAATACTTCCAAAATCGACTCTGCGCGTATTCTCCGTGGAGCAGAGCAGAGAACCGCTCCTGGAACGCTGCTGAAATGTGCCGTGGTGCAGCCAGTGGAAACACGAGCATCGTCGGCTCTGGCAGCTGTATCGCGGCCGTAGCACAGCAGAGACAGGCCCGGTGGAATCTGGGGGTGAGAAATGAATGTGAGCAACTTGAGGAATTTCATTTCCCTGTAAGACTCTGCTGTATGCTGGCTGCTAACAGCTAGGTAACTCTCCTCCTGGTTTCCACAGATTTTTTGTTCACAATGTAGCATTATCAGTGGAAAAATAGGGTGCATCCTCTGTCCATTATGAGTTAAACGCATCCTTTTGGATTTTGATGCATCATATTTGTTGTAGGTCTCGAGCGGAGCAGCCAGCCAGTGATTGTAACCATGGTTATGCGAAACTATATCTATAGGAACAGCATGAGGAGACACACTCTGCTGGCACTTTGGTCAGTTTGTCAATTGCTAAACGATAGTGATACATACAGATAGAGGCAAAAATCCCTTTCGTACTGGAGGTAATATTACAGTCCTGTGCCCTGTTCACATAATTAGAAGAAAAGTAAGATGTGACTGTGACTTTCATTACTCACTTGATATATATGGCTGAGAAAAAAGGAAATCCTCCAACAAATACACAAGATAGAACCACACTTTGGGATCGATTTTGATTGATGGGCTTGGCAGAGCGTACTCAACGCATTCCCATTTTGGATGCAGCCGACCGTGAGATGGCTCTGGATGTGCTTTATTGTATGTCAAGATTTTGACAGCTTCCTATGCACCTACTGGCACTGCAATCTAAATAAACAGGCGCACAAAGCAAACACATACCTGCTTGGGCAGAGACTCGGTTCTGCTGAATTACAGGAGTTCAACCTAAATGAAAAAGCTATTTATTTTATGGCTGACATTAGGGAATTTGAAAGAGATGGGGCAAAATCTGGTGTTTTCTCACCAAAAAGATGGCAGGGACAGAGGCATGATGGGAGTGCGTGTGATGGAGTGGCAGTGAGCTGTGACGAACGCAGAAAGACGAGCTGAAAAGGGAGAGAGATGAGAAGAAGAGGGAATGTGATAGGCACGATAACGTCCACGGTGGAGACGAGATCCATAAGTGTGTAACAAACTGAGAAAACAGGGAGAAGATGAAGACGACAAAGACAGCAGGAGAGAGAACCGAGAAAAGAGGGCAGGTGGAGAAGAGGAATAGGGACAAGTTCATAAAACAAATGCCGCAAAGCATAAGTAAGGGAGATAGAGAGCATGTGTGCCTGCTAGGTTAATGTTTGTAGTGTGTTTTAGTTTACAATCAGCATGCAGCAGTGTCTCGGCCAGTCTGTTCTGAGTAAGATACAGCTGTCCAGATAACATCAGCAAAACACATCTCCGGACTCACGCTACAGCCTCGAGCCACCGCACTACTCATGGTGACTGTTTCCCTCCCTCCCCCTCCCTCTATCATCGCACAAGTACAAAAGTGTTGCGCAGACATTACATAAGCCTGCCGTAGATGAGTGCAGGTAGTGCATCATACTTCAAAAATGGGATTGATGTTTGTTTTGTGATGACAGCACAGGGGAGGCAATGACAAATCTGAGGCACTTGCACATGAGTATTTCCATTTTTTATGTTGCTTAATAGTTCTACACGACCATCCAAAGGTGAAATGTTACACTTTAAACTCTAATTTGAGTTTACGGATGAAGCTCTTACATACAAAATTCCGCTAAACATAATAAAATATGATGCATATGTATTAATCCTTTCAACAGTGTCTAAAGTAGTTAGCTATGCCTCGCACAAATGAGCCGTGTTTGTTGAAAACGAAATCAGATATTTTTATCAAGACAGCAGAACAATTCCCAGCTGACAGTTTGTCGAGATGTCCCTGACAATTTGTACAATCGACAAGTGGGTATGATTATCTAGAAATCCAGGACAATTTTGCAGTCAACCAGGTATTTCTATCAAGATGAGGAGACAATTTCCAGTTTGAAAATCAGGTGTTTTTGACAAGATGTCAGTATAATCTACAATCTATTTTTTTTCTAAATGTTCAGAATAATTTGAAGTCTTGTTAGTATAAATAAATAAACCAGGTATATTTATCCAGGCATCGGGACAATTTTGATCTGAAAGGTGGGTATTTTTTATCAAGATGTCGAGACAACTTTCAGATGAAAACTAGGTATTAAAACAAGACTATAGGATTATTTCCGTCTGTGTTTTTGGGGATGGAACCAAGTAAGCCAAAAATCTTTTCCTAATCCTAACCATGTGGTTTTTGTGCCTAAACCTAACCAGGCACAACAGAAAAAAACCACAACATTATGTGTTTTCCTCTCTACCAGGAAAGTTGATGTGTTCATTAATCTTAAATAAAGCCGGACTTTCTGAACACAATGTATTCAGCTGTCACGGGTTGTGCTTTATTTCATTTTTCTTCAGATCCTGTCTTCACTGGCTTTCCATCCAGGTATGACATTTTCGCAGGCCCTATATCTGTCTGCACGCTGTCTGCACGCTGTCTGCAGGCTGAGGATGACTCGGGGAACTACCCCTCCACACTTTTATTACCTGAACAATTTTCATGCGCGCTGGCGGTTTCTTCAGAGCAGCAGATGAAAGAGACCTGCGGAGACGACACTAGGTGTGTGGGATCAACATGCAGCTTAAGTGTGTGTTTTTCATTTGACTTGGAAATGATCCAGGTCTGTCTTCTGTCATCATTGTCTTCTTTCTCTCTGTCTTTCCGTGTTTGATATGTTAGTCAGCCTGTATTCCTCTCCCATATCTCTTCAGCTGCATCTCATATCTGACTTTCATTGGACCTTCTTTTTCTCCTCTCTACGGTTGTCTTTCTTTATCCCTCTATCAGCGACCACTCTCTTTTTCATGGTCCTAATCAGTTGTGGGTGTTCCTCGTTTCTTTTCTCTTAACTTCACATCCATAACTATCAAAGCTTTTATTATGCTGCAAATTCTTCTGATTCCCCCTCAACCTTCCAGCCTGTTTTCATTTGCACACTCCCTCTTCAGCCCTGCATCATATTTTCTGCCTTCGGTTCCTTGTTCCTGTCCTCCCACCTTCAGCTCAGTGCAGTATCACTTCTCTCTCTCTCCCTCCAGTCTTTGTCTTCCTCCCTCTACATTTTCCTCCGGTCCTCCATGTCTTTATGAGCTGTAATGATTATCTGTTGGTAGGGCTGAGCCATAGGACCGTTGAGAAAGAAAGGCAGCCCAGAGGCGGTAAATCCTGTTATTCTTTCCTCCCCTCTGTCTGGCATGTGTGGAGAATGGAGGGAGATTTGGAGCCTGCACCACTGTAATTTCAGCTCTTACATCTGAGTTGGCCCGTGGAGGTGGGAAGGTGAGCCCGGTTCTATGATAAGGGGAGGGATAGGGCTGAGAAGGGGCATTCACCAACAACTCTCTAATCCTTAATTTCACCCCACCCTGCTGAGTCCCAAAGAATGTGGCTTGACCCAAAGAAAGCGTGAAAACTGAGTGATGAGTGTGCAGAGACCATCAGGTGTGGTTCCATGTTTTCATTCGTTCATGCAGCACTGGTATGTGTGTTCATGTGTGTGTGAGTTATTATACAGTACATACAAATCAAAGTGTGTTTACTTTTTTCTTCCATCCAGTATCCGTTTTCTAACTTTTGCTCTTCTGTCTCCCAGTCACTGATGACACACTGCATCCAGTCACACAAAGTTTTAGATAACAACAAAGTTAACGTATTTTTGGAGAATATATGTTAATTTTTGTACAATATATGAAAAAGCAGTCATTAATATATCCGTCCATATCTAATATATCATTTGATATACTAAATATATATTGCATAAAACATCATAGCCAGCATAAACCCTCACAAGTATGCTTTCAGAACCAACAGAACCACAAAGGATGCCATATTCACTGCCCTCCACTCAGTCTTCACGCACCTTGGAAATAACAGTAATAATAGCAGCATCAGGATGCTGTTTGTTGACTTCAGCTCAGCGTTCAGCGTTTGATTGGTAAACTAAACACTCTGGGCTTGAGCGTCACACTGTGCAGGTGGATACTGAACTTCCTTACAAGCAGAGCCCAAAGGGTGTTGAGCTCAGCCACCTCCTGGTGACACTGATTCATTCCTTACGCCATGAGAATCCTCAGTTTATCCTCCACACTCCACCCTTTAAAACAGTTTGTTTTGTTTTTATTGTTTCAGTGATGTAGCCTAAAACTACTCATTACATTATGACATTTATATACATATGAAGATGAAACAAATTTCACATATGCGCCTGTGTCAACTCTTCGTATCAGTGTACAACATAATTAACCTTGAAAATATTGACGTAAACATGTTTATTATGTTATGTTTGACAGGAATAATGAAAACAGCTGATAGTGTTAATTTGTTTTATCTTTATATACAGAAATATTTTCCTGTGCAATAAGGGCAGGTGTGTGTGTGTATGTGAGCATCTGAGTGCAGGTGTGTGTTTGATGTGAGTGTGAGAGGAAACCTCAGATATTGTTGGATCGAACAGCAGAACAACTCAGAGGGTTCCTGGAGTTCAGACTGGCAGCCGAGAGAGGCCCCGACCCTGGCACAGGTGTGTGTACTCTGAGGAAAGGGGCTGTGTGTGTGTGACCGGTAGTGGTGGTGGTGGTGGGAGGGGTGGGAGTCTAGCCTTTGGATGGTTGCCAGGTTTTTCTCCAGTCAACAGCAGGCTTTGCATGCAAGGAGGGAATCTGTCTGCAGAGCGAGGGTGCACGTCTCAGGATGGAACAGATTTACATTAGAGATGAGCACGAGGACGTTTATGTGTGTGGCCTGAATTGATAAAATTGTTTGGTTTGGGGAATGACAAACCTTTGCTGTTTACTATATAGCTCATAAATCAGGGACTCATTTGGTTTGTGATCAACTGCAAAATGCAATTGATTTAATTTTAAACATGCTAACCAGTTAATTCCAATCAACCTAACTTTTGTTTTCATGTGTAACACGTTTAACTTCCAGGCTTTGTTGCTTTGATTTTTGCATGAATCATTTATTTGTGTTGTGTTCAGTAGTTCAGATTTAAGAGAGGTGGGTTTATAACAAAGTGTGGGAGGCACTGATTCATGCATCTATGTTGGGGACTGACCTTTAAAGGGGCACTGTGTGGTTTTGGTGAAGAAATTCAAAATCCATACATACACATATGAATTTGGTTGTAATACATGAATAATAAGTGACTAAACAAGCTGTTGTCAGAGGAAAATAAGGTCCCCAGAACAAGCTCGAAGCTAGAGAGGTAGCAGGGTCTGTCAAATATAAACAAACCAAAACAGTATGAAACAGTGTTGTCCTTTAAGGTCAGTTTGTTTATTCATTCATGAAAATGAAGAGAGCTGGTATGTTTAGGCATAAGAATCAGTCACTGAAGATCTTTCTCTTCTGATTAAAACTTCTTCCACAAAGCTACAAAGTGCACCATTAAAATCGGATGAAACTTCGACTGGCCTCCCTAAAAACATCTGCTACAATCTAACTGAAAATATATACCGTGGCATGTTGATGCTCTACTTCTTAAACCAGGTTTGACAGGAACTGATTTTAATTTGCCAGGTTTGTGGAAAAAAAAAGACCAGGTAGTTCAAGAGGGACACCGCATCTGCAGGACCTGGAATGTGTGTTTGGCACGGTGCCTGAATTCAGAAAAAAACATCAAATAGCAGCTTCAAGGCCTCTCCATCTTCTCATCACACTAGCTGAGCTGTCGAGGAGCCTCATCATTAGAAAATGAAACAAAGGGCCAGAGACGCCTGGCAGCCATTTTTCAGCCCTGCCCCGACAAGTACAGGTTCATCTCCCTGCAACACCTAACTGATCCCTCTTCTGCTTACTTTTCCAATCTTAAAAAAAGTAGCACAGCGTTACGTTTGCATACACCGAGGGGTATTGTAAGGCAACACCAAGCTGGGTTTTCCCCATTTCACAAGTTCTGCAGTGGAACATAAAAAAAAAACTGACAACACTCCCTTGGAGAGAGAAAAAAAAGTTTTAAAAAAGAGAAGCTGAAAGGTGCATTGTGTAAGATATTCTTCAGGGAGTTCAGTCTAATAATCACGGGGCTGGGTGGGTTTATTTTCTAAATAAGAGATCAAGGGGCTGTGTATTAATCACCTATGTAACCCTGTCGCACTTCCCCGCCTCAGTGGAAAAACATCCCTGTGGTCAGAGAGAGTTTTATCCCACCACGTCCGGCTCTCGTGTCTCAGGACGCCCGCCTCGCCCCCCCCGATGCATGTACAAGTACACGCATGAACACATAAACACGTGCTTCTACATTTAGTGTATTCTTGGAGAGCAGCGGCGTACAGTAGACACAGGTAGCGCTGTTCTGCGAGGGGCCGAAGACTCGAGTGTTACCTAATGCCTGGACATGTGAAAGGAGCTTTGTGAGGATCCTCTCTAGCCCTCATGGTGCTTAACTCGTTATAAATGCCGTCATCTTTCAGTCAAGGGGGATTTCTAGGTGTATAGCTGTAGAGCTGGTTCCCTATCAGTGCAATGATTCTGCAGTGGAGGGTCATAAACAGCTTCTCACAGTTTCAACAGATGAATGAAGCAATAGCCTTTTTCTCTTTTGTGTGGTTCCACTGCGCCGCCACCAAAGCATGACGCTGTATCACGCTGAACCGAGGCCTCTTGACTTTGTTTATTGTTAAGCCATGACGTTTCCTCAGCGCTCCAGCCAGACATCTCAGCTCGGCCAGGGCCTGGCTTGCCACAGGCTCCACTGCTGGACAAGAGGCCTGCAATTATAGCTCACTTCAAAGATGCCAGTCAGTCAAAGACGGCATTCATGCATTTATTTTGGCAAACCCCGGTCCACTCCCCCTTCCTTGCCTCCTCACCTTTCCACCTCCCGCCCCCTTGCCCTTCTTCTTCTTCCTCCTTTCCCACCAACCCTCAAGCTTGTTTAGATGAGCGATTAAGGGGAGAAACAAGTGCAAATGGAGTTTGGTTTGGCACCGGTGGCTATTGACACACAGTTTACTGAAATATCTCCCTGCATAGTTTTCCCCTCACCTAAATTTGGACGAGGTGGATGTCGGCAAAGATGAGGGGAGGAGTGGGTCTCATGTGCCCAAACAGGGAGGCTTTAGTCCTGGGCACAGAGAGCGTCCTCTGCCCCCTTCTCACCCCACCTCCTCCAGCTGATCCAGAAATAAAACCCTAAGAGAGGGGGGCATGTTTCACTCTCGGCCATTTGCTCTACGCGAGCTATTAGATGTTCAATTAACATGGTAAATTGATAGTATGCCATGTCAACAGGGCACTGGATCTCCAAGCCTCAAGTTTGCCCCCCCCCCAAATCCGATACCCCCCTTTAAACTGCAAAGCAGGCCAACTTCAACTGTCAATGACAAATGTGGAGAAATGTTTATTCACTGGCCAGTTCATTTACTGCCAGTGTTTATTTGATCGAGAGAATGCTGTGTACTTAAGGAACTAATAATACTACTGCCTTAAACTTGAGCCTTTAAATCAGACCTATTATGTTCAGTGTCTTAGACAGGTTCTTGTGCATGTAAAAGATCTTGAAAGTTAAAAAGGGTCAATGTCCGCACAAACAGAAGCTCCTCTCTCAAAGAAAACACTGCTTTACAAAACCCTCGTCGCAACTTTTTGTTATTTTGTGACATCACACTACGTCAGCATGTCCCACATTTGCATAATTTTCGCCGAGCGGCTAGTTAGCCATGTAAGAATCGATTTAGCACAGCTGCTCTGCTCTCTCAGGCGTGTGTGAGCTGACCAATCAGAACGGACTGGGAATCCGGGGAGCTGAAAGTGACAAAGCTTTGCAGACAGAGGGGGAATACAATGCTGCAGCAGTGGACATTACGAGAAAACTGATGTGTTTTTAGAGCATTAAAGTATGTAAACCTATTCTAGTAGCAACCTAAAGTACTTTTCTGAATCTGAAAATTACAATAGGATGTCTCAGTTAAAGCGGTCTAGCCAGGGATTTGAATGGAGAGCAACAGCTGGTATATTCTCTCCATATATTTCATTTATTAGAAGGGCATAGTCTTGCCTATAAGTGATCATATTTCACAAAATTCCAGTTGTCTACCATCTGCTGGGTGTCTTGTAAACCGTGATCCTGATCCAGTCTGAGACCCAGGTTGGCCCTGTAACTTCATCACAGTTACAGTTACAAGGCACAAGAGCCTTGGGTGCGAGGTGCATGTTTGCATGTGCGAGAGCATGTGTTAATTTGCTCATCCGTCCGGTTTTTGGGTTTGTGTGTGAGTATTGTACGGCACTGACTGGTATTTGCAGGAGTGTCTGTAAATGTTTGTTGTTAAAGCAAACCAGACACCTCAGCCCCACTGGGCCAGAGCTCCACCATCACACCCCCTGGAATTTGAAACTCGATGCTGGAAGTTGGGCAGCCAGAGTGATTAGGGGGACCCACCACGCTGGCGGTGTTACAGTTTGGCTCAGGTGTCCCATTCGTCACACCACAGAGTGGCCCCAGCCCACACCAGCCCGGACCAACACCCCGGTCGCGGCACCGTCTCTGGGGTGGAGTCAGGAGGCCCAGGGACCTCTTCTATAGGAGCCTGTATGGCTCCCATGGGTCCAACTTATCCATCCGTCTGCGAAGGCTCCTCCAACTCGTTAAAGCACAGACCTGCGGCGCTAAATCATCAGTCTGTCACACACATCGCACACACCTGGTGGGACTTGTATCCCTGTAGGACAATAACTGTCACATACTGGATATTGTGTGGACACTGAGAAGTGGAGTGAACATTTTAGGCTGGAGAATAGAGAGAGATCAAATCAGATATACCCCACCGCATGCCAAATACACACACACTCCATCTTGGTCTGACAGCAGAGGTAGTTACGGGTCAAAACCACAGTGAGTGGGTCCACATAAAGGCCGCTTTGTTAAGATGCACTGCGAGTCGAATACCATCCAGCCCGGCCACAGAACCGTTCAGCAGAAGACACGACGAGGAGGGAGAGAATCAGGGCTGTTTACTGTATGGCTGCTGCTGTACCTGGGAGGGAAGTTTATACCAGGTATGTATGTAAACACAGAGCTCGTATTACACATTCTGTGTACACACTCACACAAACACACACAGTCAAACAGACCCTCAGGGCCTTTGGTGCTTGGCAAGCCCTCCTCATTCTCATCAAAGTGTGATCATGAAGTTCTCTTTCAATTTCTGCCCCTTCGCCAATGCCATGCCTGACAACTTGCAGAAAGGTGCAGATCGTAACTCACACACACAAATACAATCGTTCACAGTCTTGTCATTGTCTCTCTCCCCGCGGTTTTGGCCGGCATCCATCCAGGGCTCAGGATTAAAAAGCTCTAAAATTTATAGTTTGCTGTCCTTGACTCCACACTGTTTATACAAGGCAGGATGCTGTTTTGTGTCACAGCAGGACTTGTTTCTTCACTTCCATTGTCTTCAGGGTTAGGTTTACAAACCTTGAAATGGTTTTGAAGATGATGTGTAAAGAAATGTTAAGTCAAACACATTTAAAGGCCTGGTTCTTGGCAATCATAAACTGTACTGTATAAATAGTAACATTATTTATTCACTGTAATAAACAAATGCCACATAAACAAATTCTAATAGTCTAATATGACATAATATCAGTAAATAGCTGCTATTTGTAACTGCTGTAGCTATTTATAGGGAGATATAATGAGTCAACAGGCTCCTGAACACAGGTATGTAAAAGGTCCCTATGCTTCCTAAGTGGGAGCATGACATCCTGACTGAAAGAGACACAAAAAACTACACATCCTATGTTTGCAGTTGTTTTATGTATCCTTGTGTTTGTTTTACATCTGTTTGTGGTTGTTTTTTGCCTCTTTCTAGTCGTTTTGCATCTCATTGTAGTTGTTTTGTGTCTCCATCTGGTCGTCTTTCAGCGCTTTTTGGTTGTTTTGTGTCTCCTTGCAGTTATTTTGTGTGTCTTTGTAGTTGTTTATGTCTTCCTCTGGTTGTCAACTGACAACGGTTTAATGAAGTGCTCCCAATCCTGTGTAGTAATATCCCTTATACGTTCACATGTTTGACAAAGTGGCAAACCTCGCCCCATCCTTATGTGAAGCCTTTTGAGGATGCCCTTTTCATATCCAGTCATGATATTTTTACCTGTTACCAGTGAACCTGTTTACCTGCAGAATGTTTCAGATTTTTGAACAGCACTTCCTTAGTCTTTTTGTCCCAACTTGTATTTAAACGTGTCACTGGCAACAACTAAAACATCATGTCAAAGACGTCTACTGTATGCACTGTTTTGTAGAGACTTCTACTGAAGTTAGCATGCTAACTGGCTAGCAGTACTGTCTCATGAAAACCCACTGAGCTCCCACTCTGGACCACTTACTGCATTGCTTACTGAGCTAACTAGCTAATGGCAGCTAAAGTTAGCAGCAGTTAGTGGTTACTCTAGTGATATGCTGCCAGTAGGTGACAAATTCCGACACAATTACCGACAAGTAAAACATGAAATACATTGTCTTTATACTCTTTTCAACTGAGTATATACCTCAAAAAGAATTTTGGAGAAGGAAAATAATAACACTTTGCTTTATTTATGACTTATGCAGTGTGCCAACTCTTTTGGAAGTGGGCTTGTGGAAGCTGTATTTTCGGAAAATGTCCAGGAAAGTTTGTCTTCTAGAGAGCAAGACGAGACCAGAGGGTTACGGTAACACACAGTTCTCCATGTCCCACAGCTTCTTCATGCCAAACACCAGCATGAAGAGAAAACCAGATATAGCAGACAGAAAAAAGGGAAAGATTGGCAAAGAAAGGATACGGACAAGGGATCTCTTTAAGCAATAATAATGATAATTGTGATAATATTACAAAACAATAATCATAATGGTAAACTCTTTTGTGAAACTTTTCAGGGTCAAGAAGTAAACAAATGACATTGCCTTTATAGCAGATGACCTTCGACCTCCCCACACTCTCCCGTCACGGCCGTGCCTTGAGGCGGTATTGTTAATGGCTCTCTCCGCTGGTATGCAGAGAGCGTGAGCAGAACAGAGAGGATCCTGCCAACACAGCATGAAAAAAAAAGGCCCCTGTGTGCATTAGGCCCAGCAAACACCTAGGTGGTCCTTGAAAAGATGGGAAGAGAGGGAGACAGACAGACACAGGAGTACATGGGAGGACAGAAGTTATGTGGGAGGGAGACTGTCAGGTTGTCTGTGTCAACAATAAGGAAATAATTGGCCTCTGTAGCCTGCCGGCCTTGCCGCGGCGGCCTGGGGGCCTGCTGGGGTTGGGTGGGGCATGGCCCTGGCATTACACACAATTAGGCCAACAAGAGGGTCAAATGGGGAGGCAGGGGAGGTCCCAGCCCTGTCATTCACGAGAGGGATGTCTTTGTGCCCCAGGCTAAGCCAAGGCAAGGCCCTGGTCACAGGGAAAGGCCCTGAACTAGGCCTCTGTCTGGAGATGAAAGCTTCATGTGAGTGTCCTGCTGAGCTGAGACCAGACTAATTACAGAGAAGGGGAAGGTTAATGGTGGACTGAGGATGTTAACTTGTAGGTGTAAAAATCGTGTTGGTGTGCCAGTGGACAGAAAAACTGGAATCACATGTTTTTTTGGGCAATCGAGAAGACTTATTTTTTCTTTTCTTCATCTGGTTGTTATTCTAAACCTTCTGCCTTTCTTCAGCCTCAATTAATCACAAACATGATCTCCCTCCATTCCCGAGGAATCCACCAAATCCTACTAAACAGGTTTTTGTGTCTGTGGTCAGGCTCTGGACAGCATCATGAGCCAGACTGCTGGGTGGCAGCCCCTCTCTGACTTGACTCCCTCCTTGACCTCTCCCTAATGTGATAAACATTCGCAATCAATGGAGGAAGCAGGGTGGAAGTGGCCGGGGCCGTGAACATGACCTCCTGGAAGGCTTCAAACGGCCATGGATTCTCTGTTTACACCTAATCCTCACCTTGTTCTTCTGATCGGCTAAGCTCGGCCAGAGATAGAGGGAGGTCACCTAGTTCAAACCCTGCAAAATGTTTCCATCTTTGTCTTTCTCTCAAAACTGCCAAGAACAAACACTTGGCCGAAATAAAATGTTATCAATGTTATCAACCTATTTTAATTTTTAGTTCTTTGTATATTTCCTATTTTCCTTATAAATGATATGTTTGTGTAAATTTCACTGTACAATGTGCTGTGTGTGATCGCATTTGTTAGGAGTACATCTATGAATCTTTAATCTTGCAGTAATCTACATGATTGCACTCTGTTTGAAATTCATAACTGGATTGGAAATAAGAAATTATGCGCCTTTATTGACAGAATCTGTGAGAATATTTAGTTAGCGTAGTTTCTGCTGTTAGCCTTTGTTGGGCAGTGTAAATGTTAACTTATACACTTACTATATGAATATAAGTTACATTGTGTTGTATAGCTAAATACATACAGTAGAGTGCTAAACTTACTAACTAAATAAAGTCTATAGGATCCCTGCTCTCAACTGATTCATGAAGCAAACAGGTGTGAACTGATCTGTGAATAGAAAATGAGCAAAAAAAGTGCGATGACAGATTTTGTCATTAAATCATGACGGTGATTAATGTATATGTGGAAATCAAGCGACTGAAGTTAAAGACATTTCTTGTATCACGTGAAGGTCAGTTTGTGTAAATAAAGTATGTGTTACATAATACAGGTTTCCTTTATGGCTGCAGCCAGACGTGAGGACTCTTCAGTGAACATTCAGACCTCCACCGCTACACAAACATGACTTCAGGACACAAAGAGCAGTATTTATTTGGTTGTGGCTGCAGATGAATTCTAACAACTTTCTGCATATCTCAAAACAGTATATAACTGGTGCTGCCCACATTCTCTCCGCGGAGAGCAGACTGGTCGGAGGGTGCTCTCACGTTCCACGTGAATGACTTCATGTAACAAGAGACGAGAGAGAAGGAGAGAGTAAATGATCTGCACTCACAGCCAGGGTCCATGTAACACGTTCTGCTCCACTTATTGACTCTTTTCTACAGGAGGAAGTGCTACAACAATCTAACGTCACAACAAACGATAAAGCAGAACCTGTCGACTTCCTTCCTCTACACCATCCATTCTTCCTTCGTTGATCCAGATGTACTGTATGTGCGTAACGACATCCATGAAAGGCCATTTGTGAGTTTAACAGCCTGTTTTGGTCTGAGGAATTGGTCCCCCATGAAACCTTATCTGTGACAGTTCGTGCTGCATTACTTCACCTCTACAGTACCTACAGACTCGCTCCACCTTACCCTCTCCGGGTAGCGCCAAGCTCTCCTTTAGCTGATGGACACACATGCAGTAGTGCCGCATGCACCCTCGCAGGAATTCACGGCTGGATGTAACAAAATATATGTCAGAGCTCTCCATTTACTGAGGCCTTTCTCTGCTTCCTCTTACAGTTTAGGACATGATCAAACAGGACAGGACAGGAAAGTGGGATAGCACTTATGTGTATGCGAGTTGGGGGCAGTTAAAGTGTGTGTCTCTTGGGATGAAAAGGGGATTGGGGGGAATGTATCTGTATCTCTGACTACCCCCCCTTCCTCTCACCGGCCCCTGGGGAGCAGGCAGGGCTGCTGCTGAGACCAAGTAGGGCTCAAGTTTTGTCAACGTGCATCAATCTCTCTTGTCTGTCAGCCCTATAACTCCCAACCCCTGACCCTGCCCCACCCTCTCGTGGCCTGGGTTACAAAGCTTCCCGGATGGGGATTGGTTGTCGGGGAGGTCCAGCTGAGAGACTGTGGAGACAGTAATCTGGCCTGTGATGCCGCTGTGTCTCAGGAAGACGCAGCTCCTGTTGCTTAATGAATCAAATTTTTATGTTTGGGCTTATCTGCGCGCCGTCCTCTATCTTCTCTTATGTTGTCTGTTCTTTCACCTCTTTACAGATTGTAACACATCCTCTTCTACTATCTGCTATCTCTTGGTCCTATCAGTCCATTTCCCCTCCCTCTCTCTTCAACGTACAAAGTGTCTTCATCCATCTCTCTTCTAGTGACCGAGCAGCCTGTCAGTGAGTTGCCTCTGGAGTGAAAGATGGTGGTGTCACAGGACAAAGAGGCTCACTTGTTCTCTACACATGTGCTCGGAGTCTGGGATCCTGGAGTTGGGACTGTGATGTGTGTGTGTGTGGGGGGGGGGATAAAGTTATGGTGGGAGCCCTGAGTGAAACTGTAGAGAGAACATGACAAACCACTTGTGGCATGGGCATCTCCCCTGAACTATTAATTCTTGCACGGCACTGCTTGGCTGCTGTCCTCTCTCAAAGCCTCTCTGTCAGTGCACAGCTGGGGTCAACAATTCACGGAGATCTCCCCCGTTGCACTGCTGCATTCATCTTATTTCTTTCCACCAGTACTTTTTAGGGCCATGAGACAGTGACATTTTTTTTTTTTTCCTGGGGTGGGGTATGAGGGCAAACAGAAGGCAGGCAGGGGTTATTGGGGTGACGGTTGGCGGCTGTTGAGGCACTCCAGCTGCAGTGTTCCTCAAGCTTCTCCCCCTTTATCTTTGTCACTCCATGCCTCCCCTCCCGCCATCACTCACTGTCCCTTGTCCATCAGCGTCCTGCAGGTTCCTGATTAAAGAGAATATCTCTTTAATACCCCCCCTCTCATACTCCCTTCCCCTCTTACTCCATCTTCTTCTGTCCTCTCTTTCATATCGCCTCCCCTCCCGTGTGAGGCGACCTGGCTCACTTCCATCAGCTTGTCTTTGGAATCTTTGAGCTGAGCCCCGGTATGTGCCCGGCATGCTCAAACTAAATGCTTTTCCATTCTTCTTTATTTCTTTTCTCTCTTTATCCCCCCTCGGATTTGAGAACTCTTGCCTTGAACATTGCTTTCCCACGAAACAGGTGGCAAGCCACGGTAGTCATGTGGGTCGTGCCTGGATTGAGTGTTTAGCTCACTGGCTGAATGAAAAAAAGGAAACCAGCTTTATTTTCTCTTTGCTTTTATCTGCGGCTCTTCTGTTCTTCAGTAAAAGTTCAACCAAAATCCCCAGTCGGCTCTTGCCTGTGTTTGCCATTAAAAGCAGGACAATACACCTGGTTAACCCAAGCCTTTGTCCCTGCTTCCCAATGATCAGCAAGATGCAGCTGACATCGGCGCCACTATGGCACTTAACGAAAAGCCTTAAATCAAAGGCAGTGTGAATCTGTATGATGGTGAAAACAGCTCTGAAGCAGGAGGCCCTACCCTCATGCAGGGACCCTCAATCATCATCAAATCATCAGTGGTGTCTTTGATGCTCCATTCAGTTGATGGCCTATTGTTACTGCTCCCTATTCACCAGCACCTGGGCAGGCTGGCACAGTCAAACCTTTCTGCTGTGTTATCAAAACAAATGCATGACCCTTGTCAGAGGATTGGATTTGAGATTGGGGGGAGAGTTGAGAGATCACGTTTGAGAGAGCAGTAAAGTGAAAAGCGATGTCCTCTTCTTCTTAACAAGATGAGGGCGAGTGTAGACTGTAAAAGACTTCAAACGGAACCATAAACCCAGTTATCATGTTGCAACTGTGGGAGGCCACTTTTGCTGTACTGTCTGAGGCAGTGTTGGACCGATGGTGCCATTGTGACTGGTGCTGATTGCTGACAGTCATCAACTTCTGAGCCGTGACCATCATAACATGGGGATTTAAAGTCGCCATGAAATGGCTAATATTTGCTTGAAAAACAGGCAGAGTGTACGTTATCCCCCCCCCCCCCCCCCGTGGTGAGGAAAAAGCGCTGCATCCGGCATTGAAAATCTCTAAACTTTTCAGAAAGGTGCAGGGGTCATCATCCATCACCCTGGTGTTGGAGGAGAAGCTTGCTTTGGCTGTCTATCCTGAGTTTTATCAGACAGAGACTCTCATAACAGTGAGAGAAAAGGCTCACTTGTTGGAGCAGATTGGCACTAAAAGTTGCTGGTGAGTGCTTTTATCACCCAACGTGTTATAAGCTTGTTGTTGGTGTAGTTGGATAATGTCAATCAAGACCACCACCATCAACCCAGTGCTCCCATATGCGCTGCCCGTGGTTTTTTGTCAAAAAGAGACGTGGACACCAGCCCTTAGACTAGCTTTCTCAGTCATCTCAGGCTTTTGTTATAGAGCAGCTAAGTTATAGACATGTGGTGTGGAGATGAAGACCCTTGTAAACCTGGCATGGGGATGTAGGTATGTTGGACGCTCGCCAGGCAAGGATGTAAGAGTTCATCTGACTCTCTTTGCTGGCGACAGGAGACAGTTTTCTTTGCTGGGTGAGACAGATGAAGGCCGCTGTCAGAGTGACAGAGGGAAACAAGCAGTATCAACAGTGGTGTCCTAATGAGCTACTCCTGTTTTACTGCAACTACATACTACCTCATATTCAGAAACACATAGTAGCCACGTCATCATCCATTGCTATGTTTCATTGTGAAGACTGTCACACGGCTCTCAAGGACAAAATGGGTAATATTTGAATATTTGAAGAAGAGATAAAGATGGGAAAATGCTGACCTGACTGCTGGATGTGGAGTACTTCCCAGCTGTGCAGGGTAGCAGTGGGCAGCAGTGGGCAAGACAGCCTGGCACCATCATCTTGAGAGCAGCCAACCACTGTCTTGTCAGCTGTGTGAATGTGGCCTCAGACGCCAGCCAGCGTGTCCCCTGGGTGCCTCCTCACCTCTGTGGCCATGTGTGGGGGTGTGGGGGACAGAGTCCTCCTTCATCACATCAATGTGGGGATGGGACCAGCGCCCAGAGTGGCCATTGCCCAGCCAAGTCCATCCCTATCTGAGCAATAGCACTGGGCAGAGCATCCAGGGGGCTCTGGACCCACTGGCTGACAGCGTATGACTCGCAGTGAGCTAAACCAGCATGGGTAAACACATGGAGATCTATGAAAAGGTATGTGCTGCTCAACAAAATACAAGTGCCCGTGCATGTCCATGCATATACATCATATACCAGCATCCCTAAATGTGTTTTGGCCTGGAAAATTGCTGTTTGGGAATGATAACAACAATAATGGAGGCTTTTGCTGTTTGCCCTCATGTTGGTCTTTCTGAAAATAGGGTAGGAGTGCAAAATGCGGAGTAGAGCGGAGACAAGGCCGGTGGTTCAACTTGGTGTCTTTGATGCACCGTTGTTCCGCTGGCCGCCCTCTCCTCTCTGTGCAGCCCCGCGGTTTGGCCTTGGCTCCACGACCCTCTTTGCAGCCCTCTGGTCCAACTCCACCACCGCAGGCGCACTTCTTTAGCACGTGTCAATATTAGTTTAGGATTATTTCTAGAAGTCCAGAAGGGTGAAATCCTTTTAGAGATTACAGAGCTGACACAAAATAATGAGGAAGAATCCGAGGACCTGTGGAAGAACCATTAATGAATATTTATTATTTGCATAACACACACAGATGATTTAGCTCAGGCATACTGTGGGTAGCTAAATTTGGGTGAAGCCACATGGTGTCCTGGGTAACCTCAGCCCAGAATAGCCTGCAATGAAGACAGGAGTCACAGTGGTGTGTTAGGCTTCTCTGCTTACAGAAGAGGATGGGAAGGATGAATAGAAGTAAGTCCTTCCACCCAGGGTTGATCCCCGATAAAAGGCTCCACGTCTGGGTCAGCAGTAACAGCCAACTGGCATTTGGCACCTCTTTTCTGCCGAGAAGGAACCATGAAACCTGGGATGACTGGGTGGTCAGGTCACTCACATGCGCATCAAAGCCAAAAGATTGTGCTCATTCTCTTTACGCTATTTAATGATGTAAGGGAGAGACGTAAAGAATATACTGTGTTTAAAAAGGATGAGCTGTATTTGCACGATCTCTGAATGATTCCCAGGTGGGGATGTCCTCCTGGCAGGCCACAGGCTTGAGTGAGAGATTGTCTGAAGCAGTCACTGATTAGTCACGCAGCTCTTAAATAAGGTTGATGCATTACAGCCATGTCGTCCTTGGGGATTTTTCTTTTTTTACTTGACTAGATGAGGTTATTCACCCCTTCCTCTGCCAGTCTGGATGGGATTAGATTAGCCTGGGGCCTACCAAAATAATTAAGGTTGAAATAAGTGCCTTTAGCCAAAGAACTACCTCAGCCCAAAGTTATGTGATCCCTTAAGAGTGTTATATAGTTCCCGGCAGTTTCTAAAGAAATACTGTTTTACCTGCAGTGAGGGGGATTTCCCCCTCAGTTTAGACATATGTCTGTGTGTCTGTGAGTGTGTGTGTGTGTGGATCAGAAAAAGGACCATAAACCTCCGCTCTAGAGTGCTGCATCTTTAGCTCAGTTCAAGTCTTATCCACTACTGTTAAGGCTTATTTTACCTTTCCTTTCAACTATTTCTATGTTTATCCACTGCTTTTAGCCAGCTGTGCCAAATATTTAAGTCTTTGAACTGTTGATCCATTGCTTTTTGCTAACTGTTCTTCCTTTGGTTTTAACAAGCTTGTTCAACTGTTTATCCATGACTTTAAGATATCAATTTAGAGCTTTATCCATCAGTTTAAATCACAAATACACAACTTTTAAACTTTCCCCCCTCTTAGTGTCTCTATGTGATATGTTACAGCATCAGTAGCATGGCTAATGCTAGCAGCCTGGCTACAGTCCAAAGCAAAAAACAACCATAAAAATCCCAATTTGACCTAAAGACACTGATCTAGGCACTATGAAACCACACACAATATCAAAGTTAACAGTCTATCTTTGTGTTTGTCTTGGAAATATATAAAATGGATTATTGGGAAAAGTCTGATCCTTTGAAATCTTGGCTGGGGATATCAAAGAGTTGAAATAGCTGAGGCGGTCTGATTGTCAAGCTAATAAATGAATGAAGCAACCCAAGTAAGCCTTTCCAGGTAAGGCGTTGCAGGTAAAGAATCTATCACTCCAGGGCTCTGCGAGTTCAGAAGTTCAGGTCCCGCACTGACACATGAACTGGGTGACCTGCAGAGCCACAACTTTGTCTGGTGATTCAACTGCAAACGTCTCGTTATTGCCATGCACTGGTCTGGTCAGATCAACAGTGAAGTTATGCAACCTTTGCAGAAGAATGGCATGCACTTTTGTCTTTACCACAGGGTGTGTTCCATGATGACATGCGGCTCAGAGCACATTTATCTTTGATTAGATAAATAATTGAAGCGATCATCGTGTCTGAGTCTGACAACAGGAGAAGATGGGAGTGAGTCATGTGGGGAACCTGAATTAGTCACTTTTGTGCGTGTATACAGTGTCATTGAAGGACTGTGTTCGCCCCACTCTCCCTCCACTCTCCTCCTCTGCTGCTCAAGAGAAGAGTGGAAAGTCCATAAGCAGAAGCTGGAAACTACAACCACAACCAGCCAATGCACAGGACACTTATTCATAGTCTCACACACACACTTGGGGTGGGGAACAAGAGCAGCAGCAGTGGCAGTAGCCGTAAATTGGTACAGACATCCGTCAGAAGCCCCATGAGTCACCGACTGGAAAACGCACAGCTCTCCAAAGCCAGAGTAGATATCCATCAAAAGTGATTGCGGCTGGTGCGAGCTCCTGCAAAAACACAGTTAGATACACACACACAATTATGTCCATATACACACAAACA
Organism: Sparus aurata; assembly: GCF_900880675.1. NCBI lineage: Eukaryota > Metazoa > Chordata > Actinopteri > Spariformes > Sparidae > Sparus > Sparus aurata. Next base: position 17,051,276 of record NC_044209.1, on the reverse strand, counting down.
CATGCTTACTGGCACATATTAACTGCATACCCACACATGCACTTACACACACACCGAGCGCAGATTTTTGCGGTGTCGGTGGGAAGGCAGCGGTGGGATAAGGAGCAGTATTTTGTCCAGAGGAGAGACAGCGAGCCTGGGGGAGCCATGCGTAACCACCGCTGAGCCCCAAGAGGCTTTTAATTGCTGCCAACATGACTTGTGAGGTCACCTGACAATGTAAACACTGACTCAAGAGTCAACCCCAAATCAATCTCCCATTCTTTTACATTTTAAAGTGCAAGTGAAAGCCGGTAATTGAGAGGCCAAGCAAAGCAACCTGTAGGAGCACGGTGCAGAGAAACACAAATAGCTACAAACAGTAGGTGATTTGTTGTTGCTGTTGTTTGTCTCACGGTCGGGGACTACAGAATTTACCCTTCCCCTCAGATCACCTACTGGCTCCAATTGATCTAATATGTTTCTGCTGATGAGATGTTCCTAACCAATCCCTGATATTAAAGCCAGGTAGTCAGGCCTCCGTGTCACAGGTGATTCATCTGTTTGATATGAGAGTCAAGGATACTGGCCAATCTGAGAACCCTGTTTTTCATGGTTTCCTCCTGGCGCATTTCTCCCAATATATGACACATTTTCACACCTTTATTTCCTTTTGGGAATCATAACCTGTTTATGATTAACCTGAACCTCTTTAGAATCAGGCCCATTTGAATTTGTAAGTGAATCGCTCTGGCTTTTTCCTAAATGATTCCCTCTCTCCGCCTCTGTTCAGTTTCTCTCATTCCTCAGAACTGTGTATCAGATCTTCCATATGGCTGCTATGTATTGCACACATGTGCTACACACATTACACTTGCACCTGAATTATGTGGAACATGAGAGAACATCGGGAGAGGCCTGTGTAGAGCTGTTCATCTCAATAGCGCGGTGTGGTGCTGAAGCTGCTGTCCATGTTTTTTAGGGAGATCTTTTTTTTTCTTCCGCCATAAATCATTCTTATGTTGTTCCTGCCACTCTGCCTGCTGTGCGTAAGCCCTTTTACAGCCATCCCTAGAGGTGCACCATGTTGTTTTGTGGACAACATTTTAATTTTAAGAGAAAATCTTTAATGACTGATTTTTTTTTTTATGCCTAAATAAACAAACTCTCTTTGTTTTCATGACGGAATAAACAAACCTTTAACACATTTCCATACTGTTTTACTTTGTTGTGGTGGACCCTGCCACCTTTCTAGCTTCAAACAGTGTTCTGGGGACCTTAGTTTCCTCTGAGGACAGCTTGTTTATTCAGTTATGAAAAAAAAAAAAATTCTGAGTTAGTATTATTACCTCATTAATAATGTAAATACTAAAATTCTGAATTAAAATTTCTTCCGCAAAACTACACAGTGCCCATTTAAAAGCTATACAGTATATCATGAAGTTGTAAATGTAAAAAAGTTTGAAATAACACTGACGGTAAAAATATGCTTATGATAGTATTAGATACAGCAGACAGAAACACACTGAGTCAAACTTGTTATCACGGTTGATGATGACCTGATATCAGCGAGTCATCTCTCCGCTTTCCCTGTCTTTGCCCGTTCTTGCTCTCCTTACAAAAGGCCCAACTGCTGCGTCGTGCTGCGTGGTCAGGCAGAGCGGCGCTGCGCAGATTCCTGAGACGTCAGACATTCTGGTGTCGGTGGGGCCAGCGGCGGCAGCCTGCGCCTCACACATGACCTCCTCAAGGTCAGCGGGTCAGATCCTTTGATAATCCTGTCCGCATTGCAGCATGGCGCTCATACGTCTGTCCTCGCCTTATACCAGAGAAGTTGCCTGCATGTTTGTGCGCCTGCGAGTTTTTTTGCTGTTACGGATGGCTGCTTGGTTTGCCACCTGATGGTTAACAAGGCTTTTTCCAGGTTTTGACTGAGCGGATGGAAAACACGCTGCATGCTGTATTTGGCAGACTGCTCCCTATCTCATTTTCATACTCGTGCAGGGAGCCTTTATGTGAATGTTTTGGCGTGTACATGCCGACGCGCGCATTATACACATACATATTGTGGTGTGTAGGTGTGTGCACACAGGCATGAATGTGCAATTTGTCCCAGAGGGGGTCAAAAGGCTCACACCTGCAGGAGATCTGCAGAGAGCATCACTGTCATCTGGAGAAGCAAGAACAGAGAAAGAGGGAGAGGAGATGAAACAGAGAACAGAGGGGTCTCTCTCTCCGCCCCCAGACATTGTTATTTCAAGCTTTTCTCATCATATTGAGGAAGAAGGGAACAATACACAGCACACACGCTCGCTTGGAGCACTCGCCGAGAGCAGCACAGTCAGCTCTTTCAGCGAGCAGAAGAAAGAGAAAAAAAAATCAAAGAGGAGAGAGGCGAGGAGAAGGAGGGACGGGGTGAAAGATATAGACAGCAGGGGAGATAAAGCACCTTATCCACAGAGGCTTTACTCTTCACTCCTCCTCTACTACTTTTACACGAGTGCGATGCAGAACGTGCATCAACACGGCCCAAGCTAGAGGCAGCTTTAGCTTTTCAACTGTTTTTTTCCCCTTCTTATATTTGCCAGCTATGTTTCACAGAGCCTGAGAGAGCCAAGATGGGAAAAAAATAAACGCGGAACAATAAATAAAGGAAATTGTTTTCATTCTGTTGGTTATTCTCAGTCATATTGACTGCGTGGAAATGTATCTTTTTTTCACTGAATTAAAAACATGACACTTTCCACTCATGTCTCAATCCCTCCCCCCTCCTCCCCACAGACAGACACACAGACACTACCCCCTTCTCCAGTTGTTGGGAAGGAATGCCTCTCCTGTAGATCTAATGGCAGTTGGGATGATTGATCAGGTGGCAAAGAGACTAGAGTCATGATAGAGTCTACAGTCTGAGCGAGCATGCATACATTTGTGCATGCATGTGCAGTATGCATGTCACTGACATTTGTGTATGTGTCTGCCTGTTTTCGCGTGTAAATTCCTTGTACATGCATGTGTGTGTTAGTGTGGCTTTACAGCAATGGAGACACCAGGACACTTGGCACCACACTGACGTGACCCAACACTCGACCCCGCAGGACGCCAGTGACAGTCTGACATGAAAGATGAGGTACAGAAGAGAACATCAACAGGCAGAGAGAAAACCAAACCCAGCTTCAGCCTGTTGCAGCACTGAGACTGTATAAGTATAAGTATTTTTACAGTCAATGAGGTGTACACTGTAAATGTGTTTGTGCTTCAGTTAACTGACCTCTTTGAACCCCGACAAATTTCATACAGAGGAGAGAAAAACAGCTTAAGACAACTCCAGGCACTTGCGTAACAAACTACAAGAAGAAACATATCTGTGTGCATTTCCCTCTTGGGGGCGGTCCAATATTGAGGTATTTTGATGCTTCAGCTCTTACTGGCTGCAATACGCTGCTCCACTGGCAAGCTGGTGCTTTTCTGTCTTCCTCCTATTTCTTTTTTTCTCAAAGAAATATTTGTTGGCAGGGTTGAATTAGAGCTTGAATACACTTCAATAGGCTTGGGATATTGGCGAGAAGCCACTAGGCTCATCTAGTGTTGGCATTTAACCCCCTCTACAGGAGAGCGAGATAGCCAGCTTTTCAAGACTTTCATTCAGATGCTCTCTGCCCAACAGGCACATGATCATGTTTCACTTACAAGAGCTGCAGCACACTCATAAGACACTAGAGGCCCACATAGCCATTTTTTTTTTTTTTTTTTTCACTTTTAAAGGACACATATTATGCTTATATTCAGGTTCACGATTATATTTTTTGATTCATAATAGAGTAGTCTGCATGCTTCAGTGTTTAAAAACACATCAGTTTTCTCATAATGCCCATGTTGTTTTACCTCCTGTCTCTTTAAGCCCACCCTCCCAAATACCCAGTCAGCTCTTGATTGGTCAGCTCGCACACGCTTGAGCCAGCACCAGTTACAACAACAGAGCAGCTGTGCTAAATCAATTCTTACATGTCGAAATATCCACGAAGCATAAATTATACAAATGTGTGACATTGTAATGTAGTGTTACATCAAAAAGTCGTGGAATTAAAGGTGGGCCTACTGATGAGGTGTTTAGGACCAGTGTTTTCTGTGGGAAAGGGGAACTTCTTTGACATATATTCAGCTTTCAAGATCTTTAAAATGCATAAGAATATATATAAAACACTGAAGGAAAGGGAAAAAGTGAAAAAGCATAGTAGTGCTCCTTTATTACATGGATAAATTCCCCTTATCATATGAGATGGGAAGTCCCCTGAGGTTGTGAGGTGGTGGCACTAGGGGGTAGCTTATACTGACGAAATACTTTAATGCATGCCCTGCTGGGTCCCTCCGTCTCTCTCTTTAGTCTACAGTTGCTCCATTCAGCCCTGATATTTCTGACCCCTTGGGCAGTGCAGTTTGGTCAGCTCGCCAATCTAATGGGCCATCAGCTGAAGGGCTGGTAGTTACAGAGCAAAGCTTTATGACTCAGGTGCATCCCAGTTACAGACACACCTGACGACAGCTCACGGCCTGGCTGGCCCGGGTGGTAGCCTGTTAAGAGTTGTGCCCTTGGGGGCATCGTCACAGGCAAGCAGTTAAAGACGCGTGAAACCAGGACGTCCCCAATTCAACTCTGGCTGGTGACCTTTATTACACGTCAACTCCCTCTTGCTCACCAGTGTTTCCTGCCTGAATGTCAGCTTTCTTGTAGAGGCAAGGTGAAGATGCCAGAAAAGGATTTTGCCTTCAGACCTGTTCCAATAAGAGGAAGACAAGAAGGAGATAGCATGCAAAATAATTTTGAAAAAACATGGCCAAAATAAAAGATTTATAGGTCTAAAATCCTGTTTTTGACCTTGATGAGGACTGTGCTTGAGAAGAGTTTCCACATGGAAACCTTCAGAGTAGTAAAAGATGATCGAAGGGAAAAAATCTTGGCGTATCTCCCTGCCAAAAAGATCTACATTGTGCAGGCCAGTGTTCCTGGGTGGCATGCTCACCTGTCTCATCTTCCCTCACATGTTAGTCATTATTTTTTATCAAGTTTGAAAAAAGAGCTGGGGCTGATTTTAGCAGGCACATGGAGGCAACTCACCCACACAATAACAGGCAAGGAGGCCTGAACCGGTACAGCAAATATTGATTCTGACCTGTGGGCGTTCTGCTGTGTTTTTCAAGATGCTGACTGGTGAGATCTGGGAAAGTGAGGGTGAGAGATTTCTACAAGGCTGCAACTATTGAGGAGTTGCCAACACCTCACCCCAACCCTTCCACGCTTAATCTGTGCCATAGCTTCCTCTAGCCTTGTGATGTTTAGTTTTCCACTTGCGCCTCTCGACTGCCCCCGAGTCCCTCCGGGCAAAGGGATGCGTGGAAACTGAATCAATCAGCTGCTCTTCCTCAAGGTTTCCTTCTGTTTGTGGAGGGACCAGGAGGAGGATCCCAGTGAAGCCAGTCAGGCCTCCACTAACACTGCTGCCGTACAGTCAAATGGTCAGAGAAGAGCTCCCACAGTCAGATATAGCTTTTTATGTGTTTACACAGGGCAGATAAAAATCGTCCGGCAGTTACTGAAGACTGTATGTACCAAGTATAGACAGATGTGTGCAGTCCAGTCTACTGTATGATCAAAGTATATAGATATAATTGGGGGGTTGACAAAATAATAGAAATACCGTATAATGGACTTTCGTTTTCTGTTCCCTCTCAGTCAGTCTGCTGATCATTTCCAGTTTCCCAGAGCCCAAGGTGACATCTTCAACTGTTTTACTCGACCCAAAGCCCCAAATCCAAGAATATTCAACAAAAAAACAGACAAATTCCTATTTTCAAAGTTACTGCATATGTGAAAAAGTAGCCTTTTGTGGCTCAAGAGGAAGCTGCATGTAATCTGATCAATTACCTCCTGCTACCTCAGTGGCCGGGTTGCATTGTGGGTAATGTAGGCACCGGGTTTTGAAAAGCAGTCCACTGGCCTATCATTGCACTCCTATAACAAACTATCATAATCGATACAGCAGAACCACGCATTCATCTTCCTTTGAAAACCTGATGGCTACATTATCCAAAATGCAACATCACCACTGAGTGACATCTCTGGAGGCAGGTCATCACATTACATGCAGCTTCCTCTTGAGGAATACACTACTTTTTTAAAATATGCAGTAGTACTCTCCAAGATCTGTGAACATGTTTTAATGTGAATTAAATTGGTGGAGGTACCTTTTAAATCCTTAATCAAAATAGATGACAATTAATCTTTCACCTAATCGATTTATGGACCAATTTCAGGTCTTACTTGTCAGGTAAGCTTTATTATCTTTTTTTCCTGCCTCACAACAGAGATGTGTGCTTGAGATAAGTTAGGCTACACGCTTGAAAGTGAAAGAAAGGCTATTATATGGCAGGAGACACAGGGTCAGTGTTTTCTCTCTGTGAGTCAACTTCCTCCACAGACGCCGTAATTGGAGCAAAACTTTTCCTCAAACACACACACCCATATGGATCTATACACAAACTCAGGAGTCACACGTTCAGGCTCAGTTGAACATTGATGCAGAATCAGAGGTCAAAGCAGAGACATCACTCTATGACTGGATATCTTGCGCCATCTGTAGGTCAAAGAGGATAAGCTGCTGGATATTCTTGACTGTCACTGTCTTTCTGTCTCTCTAAAGAAAGAATGCCCATTTATTTCCTCTCAATCCGTTTCTGTTAGAATGCAGGCTACATTAGCATGAGAAAGGACGCTAGTACTGTGTAATTCAGTATATAATGCACACACAGACTCACAAACTGAGTAACACAGCACCAGACTTTACACAATTACAACTCTATCACCTTCGCGCCAGTGGTAAGAAGCATTAAAGAGGCTGGATTGACTCTATATGTACCATATGTGTCTGCCTGTCTTTCCATTTGTCTGTCAATATTGTGTGCGACAGAGAGAGAGACAGCATTTACACTGGGTCCTCCTGACCCAAGTGCCACTCCCAGCCCTCAATAGTTAGCAGCTTCACAGCTAGATTTATTTTTTCCTAAAACATTTACCAGGCAGATTGGAAAGTTTTAAATGAACCCAAATGAATACAAACACAGTCTTGCCCATAAAACAAGGATTTCTCTGAGAACGCAGAAGCCAACACTTTGTCTTTTGTGTGCTCCATTCAGCAGTAAAGTTCCATATGCCTACATTTATGTTTCCCCGCTCTGAATAATTTTGGATTTGTTTTCTGTGTTAACGACAGGAGGGAGGGAATGACAAGAGAGAAGTGGGAGAAAAGGTCAGCGTATGAATGGGCTCCTTAAATACTTTTCTTAGCTTCACTGCTAATATTATTAAAGCTTGTCCTCTCGCCCTAAAAATATGTTTTGACTTTGGTTGATTTACCTCTTTTAGAAGCCCCTAATAATGTGTCATATTCAGGCTGCTCATGCGGAAAAATCGGGATCTCTCCCTCTCTCGCTCTTGTTACCTCTCTCTCCATCTTGCCATTCCTTGCCTCCGTCCAAATAGAAGCTTAATAAAACCATCACTCATGAGGACTCAGCGAGGAGGCCAGCAGCTTGACGAATCCAGGGAAACTTCATCTACCAGGCCGAGGGCCTGTTGGATGAGCTGCATGGTGAGGACCATACACCACAGACCTATTGTGTGCTTATTCTGAGAGCTGAAGCCATAAGCGGAACTATTTGTTACTAGATGGACATAATGTTAATCTTCAACAATATTGGCAAGAATAATTATTGGCAACCACGCCTACTGGATGTGTTAAAATGTGTACAGGTATTTATGGTCCCCAGAGGATGACTCATAATAACTATGTTCTTTATTCGGTAGCACCCTCACAAGGTTCATATTTTCGATTTGAGAAAGTCTACTCAACACTGGGCCCCAGGGCTGTGAGCCTGACCCCCTCCTGCTCTCACTTCACACCCATGACTGCACTCCCACATAGCGAGAGAACTCTTGTGAAGTCTGCATACGACACAGTAACAGCAATGATGTAGAGAGGTAATCAACAGTCTTGCATTGTGGCCCACAGAGAATAATCTGCTGCTCAACATCAGCAGAACCTAAGAGCTGATTGTTGTTTTTAGAAAGGAGGAGGCAAAGACACCTTTATCAGTGGCGCTGACGTGGAGCAGGTGAACAGCTTTGGGCTCCTGGGGATCAACATGACATCATCCTGGTGAAAAAAAAAACAAAAAAACAAAGGCACAGGAAAGGGGAACTTATTGAAGGTTATATCCTACTGCAAAGTTCTCTTTAACTTTTACAGAGGAGCAACTGATAATATTCTGACGTCATTCATCACGTTCATGGGGCCCACATGATTTTTAAACACGTGTGTGTATTGTTGTTTTTAACCATGTAGGCCAGTCTAAATTTTAACTTTGAAGATAAACATATATGAATAAATACCCATAAATGTTATATTAAAACCAACTAAGTTTAGTTGCGTGTTGTGAATTCAAAAACAAGAACAGGAAAAGCAATAGGTTAAATCTCACAAGCTAACTCTCTCATGTGTCTTTTCTGAAATTTCTGATACTGTACAATTTTTTATAAACGTTCAGCTAAAACTCTGCTGTCTTTGTCAAAGTAGAGGGGCAGGTTTTAGCAGTTGCTGACAAGTATAAATAACTAGCTAGATTACAAGCTAGTCACCGGTCAGGACTGCATGTGTTGTGAATTTGTTCATAACTTAGGTTAACAATGAGTTTTACCAACTGGTTGAGGACGTACTGCCAATGTTCAGAAGGTAAAAATATTTATATATATTTTTAATACTGTACCAATTTTGTGGAATTAGTACAAGTGGTGATGCTAATCGCGAATTGCGTGCTAGCATACTAGCGGCAGTAGCTAGCAGCAGTAGCCTGCTTTGTGACAGTATTTTTTCAGTGAGCAGGGGCGTTAGCTGAAACTGAAACTAACATTTATTAGTTTTTTTTGTGTGGTCAAGCTGATGCGTTTGTTTTTTTGTTGGACAGAGAGGAACAGGACACTATGTGTGGAGCTTCATGTCTCCTGCCTGCTAACGCCAAGCAACCAGCCAGTGCAGCATGTTGGACTGCAGCAGCCATTCTGATGCAACCTAACATCCACAGTCCTTCCCCCGCCATCCCTCGCTTGTTCTCCGTCCTTCACCTGCAAATGCTTCAGGAATCAAGCCATGGATTCGTGAGTAAAAACCATTATTGCGTGTTTTCAATAATGTTTCATTTTCTGAGCTTTGTCAGCAAGAAAAGCCAACATTTGTTTTAGTCCCCAACAGTCCAAAGTCATGACTCAGGCCTGCATTGTTTTATTTTAAAGGGCACAGTGTGACAGTGAGTATAAGGGCTGCACATGGAAATCGGAAGTGCAATATCTGAAATTGCAGAGGCTGCAATTGTTTATAAAGGTTAAATGTGTGACAAAACAGGATTATAATTAGCCTTAGAGCTGCAGAGATGCCTCTTCTCTATCTGTAAGAAACCAGGTGTGCTTAGTATCAACACTAACGAATGTCACAAGTTTTGTCAAAATAATCACAGAATGATTAGCCTATCTCTTTTACTTATTTTTTGCATATCATGTATACCTGTTGAGTATTATAATTTTGTTTCATCTGGTCTCTGAAATTATTGCTTCAGGACAGAATCAAGGGTTATTCATTTAAAAGTCTTATGTAAACTGAAATGTTTCACAGCGGGTTTTGCATCGCTTTCACTTTGCTTTTCGGTCTGCCACCGGGCTTGATTTTTCCTGGAAAAATGAAGGTTGAATTGCAGCACAAAGGATGTATGCATTGTAATGCATTTAAGCTCCTCAAATAAATATTTTCTATTTACATTTTATTGTAGTTGTTCATGATAGTAAATTGAATATTTTTGGGCTCTGCACTGTTGGTCAGACCAAAGAAGAAACCTGAGAATGTTATCATGGGCTCCAAAAACTCCAAAGATAGTGATTGATATTTGAACTATTAGCCGACATTTTGTTCATCAAACAAATGATTGATGCATTGTTATAGCCTACATTATCTCTCTGTAAGGTTATCAAAGGTGAGAAGTGAGCAAAGAGGAAGTAAGAAGAGCTAAACTGCAAACTGGACATACAGGGTAAAAACGACTCTAAAATATGTGTCAGATTCAAAAAACACAGCACAGTCAATCATATCTATTTCCATAGCTGGGAGGAGGGAACTCGACCCCACTGCACCTGTTTTTCCCTTCCTGCTCCCCGTCACACTCTCGTGGGCCAGCTACAAATTAAAATTCCACCTCGACAGATTTGGAGAAATCAAAAACTCAAAGCCAAAGAGAAAAAGGGGAGGTAAGACAATAGAGGGTGAACTGGAGAGAGGTCTGTCACGATTAGGCCCAGCCGAAGTGTGGTTGTAGATCATGGATGACAGGATAAGTACTGAGCCACCAAAAGACAGGAAGAGATGTGATGCTCTCTACCTTCATCAAATCAAAGCCAAATGCTCGTCTGTGTAGTATACATAATAAAGAGTGTATATACTCATGATAAATCACAACCATGTCATGCAATGTGGGGTGAGAGCTAATATCCTGCCAAACACAGGATGTCAAGTGTCTGAACGTTGTTACTGGAACAATCCAGCGTTAATCCACCCCATTCATTTCCTCAGCAGTGTTGGAATTTTGTTGTAACAGTGCAATACGGGCTTACAGTGCAATCTTGACAGCCGATAACAAAATCTGAAAGCAGCGGGCGTGAGAGAACATTAAAAACTTGTCCTGGGATGGTCATGATTGTGCGGTGTGGTACGAAGCCACATGCTGGTGGGGTGAGAGAGGAGATCACAGGCGACAGAGGAGGATATGGAAGTTGTCTCACCACGCCTGGCGGCAGATGAGCTCGCTGCCTGAGCTCTCACGCTGTGAGGCACGGCCGCAGACTGCGTTGAAACCACACCGAGACACATGGCGCAGCAGCAAGAGCATCATAGTTCCTCAGAGGACTGTCATCACCTTTTGTGTAACATGGCTTCAGCAAATGTTAAATCAACAGCATCTTGTAATATAAATTCTCGTAGCCAGGAGGAAGAGACAAGTGTTGATGTAGGTCTTTTGCTTCTGATCGCTCTTCCTTCTTTGAACACTCAGTATTCTTACAACGTAAATATCAGAACAGATCACATATGATATTCAACATACGGAAAAAGAGAAGAAACTGTCCATGTTCATGATGATGCTGAGGCTACCAGTAGTGGTGGGATGGTGGTTGCAGAGGGAAAGAAGGACTGATGTGGGAAGGATGGAGGGGATGGAAGAAGAGCTGAGGGGAAAAGGGGATGTTGGTAACTTTCCTGGAATCCCACAGCATTGTGAGACAGCCTCAGCTCCATCAACATTTGCAAATGTGTTTGTGCAGATGTGTGCGTGCCCTTGGCTTCGTGTTCACTACTAGCTTTTCCACTCAGTGAAACACAGGCTGGAAGCAGAGCAGCACTGAGCTCACACAATCATTCCCAGTGAGATTTATTGGACTGAAGAGGTGTTGATTCCATATAGAAATGTAAAGTGTTGACTAGGATGAATCTATAAGACTCTACTTTCATGTATAGAGTGCTATTTAAAATGCAGTCCATATGTCACACCTAATTGTGCTTTATTATACACTGTGGGCAGGACTTGACTTCATTTTCCTAGCATGCTGCAACAAGAAGTCGAATGGCTCTCGGGTATGAAATGTCTGCAAGGTGAAAAGGTTGCTTTTTTACTCTTGAAATGACATTGCACATTGTTATTTAAATGCTATCTTTTTTCAGTTGAGTTAGCTGTTATTTGATTTATTTTATATTCAGCCTGAAGAATGTTCTCGGAGTGATCTCGATCCATATAGGAGCATGTGATCCGAAATAAAAGTGCTGTATGGTTTCTCTTGATTCGGCCTTTATGTTTGAAACCATGAACTTAGCGCTATGTATATTTTGTGTGATTGTGTACTAGCTAAAACTTAATGCCTGCTTTTCACGAGAGGAAAAAGTAGACACATATCATCAGTGCGTTTTATCTCTCCCTAGAAGAATGGGGCTGATTTCAGAAGCACTGTTGTTGGGCCTCCTGGTGCCTCTGATCTGGTTGCTAAGGAGCAGTTTGTCGAGCACCATAAAAATACAGTGGTGTTACTAGGTCTGGATCTGAGGACGAGGGAGGGGAGCGGGGAGGTGGGCTGGCAGTCAGGATGTGGTGTTTTTGCTCAGTAGGAGAGGTGGTTCCCCCCGTGCTGTCATCTGTGAATGGAGCTGAATGGAGAAACTGCAGGGACTCTGTAGAGTGGCACCACAGCTCCCTGTTCAGTCAGAGGCTCGGCTGCCATCCGTCACACAACATCCCTGCCTTTTAAGGTCTGAAACAGAGGCTGGGTGAGAAAGACAGAAAGAAAGACAGACAGACAGAAAGAAGACCGATGAAGGCTCATCTTTCCTCTGTTTCTTCTCTTTCTCAAATGTATCCTGAGCGTGCGACTGGTTGTGTTTGGTTACCAGGTAACAACCCCTGTTATTCTAACTGGAGGAAATGTTCTGAACCTCCCCCATAATCAAGATCTCAGTTGGAGCCTCCTAAATCAGACTGATCCCCTCACTTTGTGGAAGCATCATTCCATACATGCCTCACTCACACACTGGTGTCCTCTACAGTGTTTCTTTGGAAGTCCTCTGAGATGGTGCCAGTCCACTTGATTCATTGGATTTATAAATTAATCCAGCCGCTTTACATTGGGCAGAGGCCTGTCTTCCCTCCAATTAACATGCACAACATCACCACCACCGCAGCTTTTCTTGGCCACAGGCAGTGTTTACCCACTGCTAGAATACTGACAAACTCCATGCGCAAGTAGACACACAAGCTTGCAAAGACACACACACTTTTCCAATAAAGATGGTAGAGAGCGGTCTGGATTTCATGGAAGAAGAGTGTGATGATAACAAAGCGGAAGAATATAAAAGACATGAGAGGAGAACAAACCACATATCAATTTCTACTAGAAATTATGTATACAGTAAGACAGTTTAATTCCAGGCAGGATATTTTGTGTATCATTGTCCAATCTCTCTCTTTGTGTCCAGTCTGTCTCCCTGCTGTCATTATGAAAAAGGTTTAAAATGGTCTAAACAAGAGCCACAGGCTAACATTTGTTTATAATTAAAACCATATTTAAAAAATAAAATAAAAATTAGATTAGATAGATAATGATAGATTAGCTGTTTTTAAAATGTATATTAAATTAGTTAGATGTTATCTGACTGACAGTAAGTTTTCAACAAGATTATATTTTTAGGCTTTGTCGTTTAATCAAATTCTTTATATCTGCCGGGCACCATTTGGCAAATGATGTTGGTCTCTTTTTCCAACATTTGAACTTTAAAGCAGTGCTGGGGACATTTCAAGGGCACCACGAACAATACTGCAATTCACATGCTTCAGTAAACTAGTTTATGAGCGTCTGTGTTTTTGTTCATATCTCTGTGTGTCGAGTACTGTGAGACTTTAATTGGTATACATTACAGGTGATGCGAAATGCAGTCGCATTAGTTATGGTGTCGTGGTTCTTAGCTCAAGTCCAGGGGCGTACGAGATCAGAATAATAAAAGGTTTTAACAAGATAAGAATCAACATTGAAGCCAGGTTTAGTTTCTTACTGCTTACAGTGCCTTTTAATGATCACGCCCTGAAAATGACCCTCTCTGGGCAGAGGAAGTGGCTGAACCTACCACATAGACTCAAGACGAGTGTCCTGCAGGTTGACTATTTCCCTGTGTTTGGTTGAAATCCACAGGTACACCTATCTAAAATGTTTTTGCACCTCTCACCTCTAGTGAGATCTTAGTTGTTATCTTCTATTAATTCTTACATCCACACAGTTTATGTGACCACTAATCTGTTTTTGTGTTTTTTTCTAATGTTTAAGAATTTACCTGTCAACAGGAAAATCCCCCAACTGCTCAGCATGGCTACAAATATAGAGCAGGGAAATGAAGGGAAATGAGGTAAAGTGAGGTAAACAAGTGGCAAATAGAAGAGTAGTTGTGCCGGGGTGAGCAGGGCACACCTGGGTGGCTGGTTGGTTCTGACTCAGGTTGTGCTAAAGACCTGCTTTGACTGCCTGTTTGTCTTGAGGGACCTCATCCTGAAGGAACCGTTGTTTGGCTCGTTCTGGGATGGTGTGTTGTTCAATAGAGACTGGGTGCAGCTGTCACCACCGAGCAGGGTCATGGAAAGGTCTGGTCAGCTGGACTTGGCACTGGAGGCAGGTGAACAGGGACGCTTGTTTGCAGAGTCACCTAAACATACACTGAGTTGCCAGTACATTTGGTACAGTTAGCTACACCCACTGCAGTCCAATACAGGAGTTTGGAAATAAATCCTACGTTTGATCCTTGTTAGTGACATAGTGTCAAATAGAGCTGATCTGATTCTGTGATTATATTTGGGGCTTTATTTTGTGGCAGTGTTGAAATGTGTATTGCAACACTGCCTCCATGCTGCTTTCTCCTGTTTTACGTTGCATTTGTGACACTGACAATGTTTGGCCTTTTAGCTGGTAATTGCACCACTGTTTTCCCCAGTAAGTCAATAACTTTATCTGCCTGTAGTTTGGTAGTGTACAATTGTTATAGGAGCATTTTCACCAAAAAATCAAAAGCAAGGAGCTTGAAGACAGTGTAGGTGCTGAGGTGAACTGCTGATTCAATGATATGTGTTCACTGGTAAGGTAAATTACCTTTTAGCAGAGAAGTAACTACCCTCCCTGAGAAGAAACGACTTTGTTATTGATTAAGGTGGGATGAAGACAAATTCAATTTTATATTTAATTGTTTATTTGAATATTTATAGGCTTAACTTTTAGTAAAATGCCCTTCATTTATAATGAGTTCTTGTAAGGTGTTTTGTAGGGATGTCCCGATCAGGTTTTTTTTACCCCGATCCTGATCCGAGTCCTTTAATATTTAGTATCTGCTGATACCGAGTCCCGATCCGATACTCAGCCTTAACTAATATTTTCCTGGATAATACAGCTGCATTAACCTGTATCCAAGCTGTTCCTTTATTTATTTATTTATAATTTTTTATGTTGTTGAAACAATATCGCCCAGCCCTACCTCTCTGTAATATTTGTGGCCATGTCACTGTCTTGAGGATATTTCTCTTTCCTTTTGAAAGTATCCGCGAGTGTTTGTTGCTTCAGTGTCTTTGCCTGTACTCTCGAGTGAACACGTTGTATTCTTTGAGTGTTTGTTGCCGTAACAATTGAGTAGTATTAAATGCAGCTCCTCGAAACGGTCGTACTGCAGTTGTTACATGTCGCCGTTGGACTACTTTCGCTTTCTAATTTAAGTTATTTCCACACTGCAGACATTTTATCCACAGGTTTGCCAGAGTAACATCCCTAGTGTTTTGTGTTTTAGGAAGGGAGAATTTGTCCAGCGTGGGACAACTATGCATTGTATAAGAGGTTATGTTCATGTATGATGACTTTGCAGTGGGATATGAATCCGTAAATAGTATAATTAAAACTAACCATTAGCCCATTGTTTAATCATCTTATTATTATTTCATCATTAATTTAATACCCAACTGTAATATTAAGTGCAACAGAATTCCCCTCAATGTCCATGCATATGTTGTTTTTTATTTTAAACGGTAAGCCAGATTTAAACGTGGTATTACAAAATAAACATACTGCACAACTTCATGTAAATGGGGATTTCCTGGTAGCACTGAGTTAACTGGTCCTGACATCAAGACTTCTTCCAGTCTGCTCCCTCCATACCTGTTCTTCTGATAAATCATTCTGACTGACTAATCGCAGAGAACTGCAACTGGTTGTGTTGGTGTCATTTTTAGGAATGCTTGTTTTATGTCAATTGAAAGTGGAAAAAATCTTTGTGTTCACACATAGAGCAATAGTATAGGAAGAAAATAAAACCAAACATTGACTTCTACTGCCCTCTGGTGTTGAGAACAAGGAAAGCCTAGAAGAAAAAAATAGGAGGCACAAGAAACACAAAACTGATCATGAACTTTTATTTTTTATCAGTAACAATTTTTTACAGTAGTATCGATGAAGACATACCCATCATTAAATACATACTTCTGACAATACACAAGCAGAGGATGAGAACTGTCCAGCTCAATATTTAATCTGCTGTTGGTGTATGTGAGCATATTCTCATGTCACAGTCAAACTGAAGGGTTTTGTATTACAGCATCTTCTTTGAGCTTTAAAGAGAGTTACAGCTCATTGTTTAGCTGTCAGCAATGTCACTGTTTTGGTTTGTTCTCACTGCTCTCATAGAGTTTCAGCTGCAGTAGACGTTTGTTTTCAGCAAAAAGTCTATAAAACACACTGCACAGTACCTGTTCAGCACCAAACAACAAACAGACACAGTTAACAAGTAGCTGGAAAACATAAGCCTTTGGGAAACATTAAACATTAAACTTCATTTATTGATGGGTATTCGATTCCATTTCATTCTATGTATTCTATTTTCCAGATTTGATTTAATAACAGTCTCTATTTGATAAATTACTTTTTTAGTGGTCTATTTTCTTTCTTGTCGAGCCTTCAGTAAACTTAAATAAACACTAACATTAGAGTATACAGGCTTGTAGAAACCAAACACAGTGACACGAAGAAAGAACTCTTAACGCCCTCTACACAATGTATCTTATTCTTAAAGTCTGAATGCGAAGGGTTTAGATTCAGAATGCAAGACGATGATACTTCTCCCAACATTCAGTTTTAACCTAGATTCCTGTTAGAGCATCTTCAGACAAATATTCAGATAAATAGAACTTAACTGATTCTCCGCTGTGATTAAAAGTTCTTATCAACAAACTTCCCAGGCCCTGTTTGGTGACAGCCAGTATGTACTGCTTTCTGAACCAATCTTGGTTATTATATAGCTGCTTTGAATAAAATAAACTCATCTAGGACATAAAATAGTTTGAATTATAGAAAAACACATGTTGATTTAACACCACCCCAAATAACCAGCAGGAGTCCCCAGTGCACCAATAATTAGACAACCCTCTCCTGCTATTTCATCCTTTTAACAGAGGTGGAAAAGTAACTAAGTACTCTATCACAGTACTTAAGTGCATTTCTAAGATACTTTTGAGATTACTATTTCCTTGTTATGTTACTTTTTCCACTCCATTAACACATCTGTATTAAACTGAATTGATTGTGCTGAACCTGCTTCATGGGCAGAGAGGACAGAACGTTGGCGATTGTCGATGGGTGGAGACGATATAAGAGGAAGAGCTCAGAGTTCATCAAGCACAGGAGGAGTCATGTTCGTTTGTGAAAGAGGAACAGACTAAATGTAAGTACAATAACATCAATGCATTAAATTCAAAACTGAGAGATAAACTAAAGTTAAACATTAGGATAATATGTAAGAAACTTACTCTGTTATTTTGTCACTATTTTGTAGTAATGACCATGTAATTTATGTAATATAGATTTATTATTGTCAGGTCGGGGTTTTAGGGAAGACTATGGAAAGGGGAAGGTGGACCCAAATGCAGTAACACACGAGAGGCAAGGCGTGGGGAAACAAAAGGCGAGCTTTATTTAACAAAAGCTGAATACCAAACAGACAAAACGGGGGCAAGAGGCAAAGTAGCAACTAAAAACAGTAATACAAAGTAGCAACTAAAAGGCAGGACAAAGTACAGAGAAAAAATCAAAGTTCAAATCAAGAATGCAAATGGCAAAATCCAAAATCCGAAAACACATACCAGAGACGGGGGAACAAGGGACAGTCAGGAGCAGGAGCAGGAACATGGACGGGAGCATGGACG
This sequence comes from Sparus aurata, assembly GCF_900880675.1. Taxonomy (NCBI): domain Eukaryota; kingdom Metazoa; phylum Chordata; class Actinopteri; order Spariformes; family Sparidae; genus Sparus; species Sparus aurata. The sequence goes on along the minus strand of NC_044209.1, from coordinate 17,033,444 downwards.
AGACAGACGCTGACAAGAACACAACAAACAGATTTACAGTCATGACAGTACCCCCCCCTCAAGGGACAGCTTCAAGATGTCCCTCAAAACATAAGTCCAAGTGAGCCTGGGAGGGTGGAGGGGGTCTGGAGGAGGGCCAAGGTCCAAACAAACAGGAGGATGGAGGCAAGGACTGGAACCCACTGGAGGCCGGGGACATGGACTGGGACCCTCTAGAGGTCGGGGACGTGGACTGGGGCCCCCTAGAGGCCGGGGACGTGGACTGGGGCCCCCTAGAGGCCGGGGACGAAGGCGTTCTGGAGGCCGGCGACGAAGTCGAAGGCGAAGGCGCTCTGGAGGCCGGCGACGAAGTCGAAGGCGAAGGCGCTCTGGAGGCCGGCGACGAAGTCGAAGGCGAAGGCGCTCTGGAGGCCGGCGACGAAGTCGAAGGTGCTCTGGAGGCCGGCGATGAAGACGAAGGCGTAGGCGTTCTGGAGGCCGGCGACGAAGGCGAAGGTGCTCTGGAAGCCGGCGACGAAGACGAAGGCGTTCTGGAGGCCGGCGGCGAAGGCGAAGGCGTGGGCTGGCACCCACTGGAGGCCGGCGGCGAAGGCGAAGGCGTGGGCTGGCACCCACTGGAGGCCGGCGGCGAAGGCGAAGGCGTGGGCTGGCACCCACTGGAGGCCGGCGGCGAAGGCGAAGGCGTGGACTGGCACCCACTGGAGGCCGGCGGCGAAGGCGAAGGCGTGGGCTGGCACCCACTGGAGGCCGGCGGCGAAGACGTGGGCTGGGACCCACTGGAGGCCGGCGGCGAAGACGTGGGCTGGGACCCACTGGAGGCCGGCGGCGAAGACGTGGGCTGGGACCCACTGGAGGCCGGCGGCGGAGGCGAAGGCTGAAGCCCTCTTGAGGCCGGATCGCTGACTGGGAAACCCTCCTGGGCCTTGGCCGGACCACCAACAGAGGTTCGCAGGGAGCTGGTGGCCTGTGAGCCAATAAAGGGTCGCTGGCGGCAGACGACCTCGGCCTGGCCTCCGACCAAGGAGCTGGCACTGGACTTGGCACGGGACTTGGTACTGGCCTCGGCCGGGCCTCCGACCGAGGAGCAGGCGCTGGACTTGGCGTGGGACTCGGCCGGGCCTCCGACCGAGTTGCAGGCGCTGGACTTGGCGTGGGACTCGGCCGGGCCTCCGACCGAGGTGCAGGCGCTGGACTTGGCGTGGGACTCGGCCGGGCCTCCGACCGAGGTGCAGGCGCTGGACTTGGCGTGGGACTCGGCCGGGCCTCCGACCGAGGTGCAGGCGCTGGACTTGGCGTGGGCCTCGGCCGGTCCTCCGACCGAGGTGCAGGGTCTGGCCTTGGCGTGGGACTCGGCCGGGCCTCCGACCGAGGTGCAGGCGCTGGACTTGGCGTGGGACTCGGCCGGGCCTCCGACCGAGGTGCAGGAACGGGCCTCGGCCGGGCCTCCGACCGAGGTGCTGGGACGGGCCTCGGCCGGGCCTCCGACCGAGGTGCTGGGACGGGCCTCGGCCGGGCCTCCGACCGAGGTGCTGGGACGGGCCTCGGCCGGGCCTCCGACCGAGGTGCTGGGACGGGCCTCGGCCGGTCCTCCGACCGAGGTGCTGGGACGGGCCTCGGCCGGTCCTCCGACCGAGGCGCTGGGACGGGACTTGGCATGGGCCTCGGCCGGTCCTCCGACCGAGGAGCAGGGACGGGCCTCGGCCGGTCCTCCGACCGAGGTGCTGGGGCAGGACTTGGCATGGGCCTCGGCCGGTCCTCCGACCGAGGAGCAGGGACAGGACTTGGCATGGGCCTCGGCCGGTCCTCCGACCGAGGAGCAGGGACAGGACTTGGCCTGGGCCTCGGCCGGTCCTCCGACCGAGGAGCAGGAACAGGACTTGGCATGGGCCTCGGCCGGTCCTCCGACCGAGGAGCAGGGACGGGCCTCGGCCGGGCCTCCGACCGAGGTGCAGGGACGGGCCTCGGCCGGGCCTCCGACCGAGGAGCAGGGAGAGGCGCCATCAGGTCCGCCGACTGAAGGCCACAGGCAGGAACAGGCACCATCGGGTCCGCCGACTGAAGGCCACTGGCAGGTGTCGACCGGGCCGCCGACTGAAGGCCACTGGCAGGTGTCGACCGGGCCGCCGACTGAAGGCCACTGGCAGGTGTCGACCGGGCCGCCGACTGAAGGCCACTGGCAGGTGTCGACCGGGCCGCCGACTGAAGGCCACTGGCAGGTGTCGACCGGGCCGCCGACTGAAGGCCACTGGCAGGTGTCGACCGGGCCGCCGACTGAAGGCCACTGGCAGGTGTCGACCGGGGCCGCCGACTGAAGGCCACTGGCAGGTGTCGACCGGGCCGCCGACTGAAGGCCACTGGCAGGTGTCGACCGGGCCGCCGACTGAAGGCCACTGGCAGGTGTCGACCGGGCCGCCGACTGAAGGCCACTGGCAGGTGTCGACCGGGCCGCCGACTGAAGGCCAGCTGGCATCGGCTGGGCAGCCAACATAGGAGCTGGGAATCGAGCCGAGGCATGGGCTGGTAGCTGTGCTGTGGCTGAGGCCTGGTCTGTGGCCGGAGCGGAGGCATGGTCTGTGGCCGGAGCCCCAGAACCTGACTTCAGGGAGCCAGGCCGCTGCCGAGAACGTCGCCTTTTAGGTCGGGGAGCCTTGTAGGCCAGGCGGGTTCCCCAGAACGGAGACACTTCAGCTGATGCTGGAGTTGAGACATGGGCTGAGGCATGGACTGAGGCTGGTAGCTTGGCTGTGGTGTGAAAAAAAGGGTTGCTAGCAGCAATCTGACGAGCCCTGCTAGCTGGATTAGTCATAAAGTCTTGGTACCATCGAATTATGGCTAAGCCATCAACTGCTGGGTCTATTTTTGGTCTGGTCATTCTGTCAGGTCGGGGTTTTAGGGAAGACTATGGAAAGGGGAAGGTGGACCCAAATGCAGTAACACACGAGAGGCAAGGCGTGGGGAAACAAAAGGCGAGCTTTATTTAACAAAAGCTGAATACCAAACAGACAAAACGGGGGCAAGAGGCAAAGTAGCAACTAAAAACAGTAATACAAAGTAGCAACTAAAAGGCAGGACAAAGTACAAAGAAAAAATCAAAGTTCAAATCAAGAATGCAAATGGCAAAATCCAAAATCCGAAAACACATACCAGAGACGGGGGAACAAGGGACAGTCAGGAGCAGGAGCAGGAACATGGACGGGAGCATGGACGAGACAGACGCTGACAAGAACACAACAAACAGATTTACAGTCATGACAATTATGTATACATAATGTTGCAACTTTAAGTATCCTTTTTTTATAATCTGCACTGTAAAGCTCAGCCCCTTTATGTCCTTTATTGCAAAGCTTTTAATGATGGTAGGAGGTAGTGGAGAGTAAAACAAGGATATTTTAAAATGCTTTCACTTCATCAGGTGTTTTAATTTTTGATAGAATTACATCATCAAACATCCATGAAATGTTCATTTTATTAAATATGGATTTTTAAAAAATTGACTTTTTTGATGTCTTTACTTGTGAATCACAAATTATTACAGTGAAATGAAATAAGAAATTGTCCTTTGGTTAAACTTGTCTCTTTTTGCTCCAAATATCAAACACTGATGATTGCTTGTATTATGATTGTTTTCCTTATAGTTGCTGTTGATCATGGATGATTTTGTACGTAACAAATTAACTGAATGGGGCCTCAGCAAATATATCCAAACATTCAAAGGTAAAGTATTTCAGTGGTTATCTGTTGGGAACAGATGTTATTGTTTTGGTGTTGGCTCCGAACTGGCATAACATGACAAGTATGACATGGAGCATCATATGTTAGAAGCAAGGTTTTAAAATCCTTAATTCAAAACTAACAGAGGTTGAAACCAGTTAGGTGAACACAAAGGCAACATTACCCAGGTATCAGACAATGAAAAAAAATCTCAGAATCAGGGAGGGGTTCAGGCAAGCAGGATGAAGAAAACAGGATAATGAACGCTGGACAGTCTTGACGGAGAGCAAGATGAAGTGGGCCAGTATAAGTACTTATTAAATGTTTTATGACTCACTATGTTTCTTCCATTTATATTTTTTTGTTTTGTGAGTGGCATACATGGACTACAACTTGCATTTTTGTTTTACTACCCTTTGTTGTATAAATGTAAATAAATGAGCCTTATGTTGCACTGAGGTCAGATGATGAAACTGCCAGGAGCAGGGTTAAGAGAGGCCAGGAGGGTGTGGCTGGGTCTGTGGTGAGGGGAAAAAAAACTGGCAGAATATGTGACAATGGTGACAATTATACACGATTGATATGACTGACTAATACTGAGACATCTACTACAGACACTTAATAAACTTGAGAGCAGCACTGAAATCAAGACTGAAAAGTGACAAATGCTTAAAATACAATCAAATAAATTAACAATCAGCTCAAACAAAAATTATGTTTGTTCTGTGAGGCTGTAGCACTTTTAGAAAATGTTAGATGTATGATGTTTCACCTTTTATCAAAGAATTTCTGCAGCAATGGAAAAAATTCTCATTTCTGTATCGCTAAAATTCACATGAATAATTTTGGATTACAGATGAAGACATTAATGAGGAAAGTTTTTTCTGCCTTGATGATCAAGACGTTATTGCTAAATTGATACCACAAGTGGGACCAATGCTAATATTCAAGAGAAGATTCAAGTTATTAAAGGTAATGTTCTGCACTGTGAAAATATTTTACTGTATTCATTCTCATTAATCTTACTTGCATATGTTTTTTATTCCTGACAGGAGCATCAACACGTTTTAATGATGCCTAGAGGGTTATAATACTTATAAAGTTGTCTATAGTCTAAGTGTAAGTCTAAACTGTATAACATTTTGGTTTTCAACTATTTCTTTGGTCACCAGGGAGGAGAAAACACAACAAACCAGGAAAAAAAGGATTCTCCTGCTCAAGTAAGTTACTGAAACTACAGTTTAATACAATTTTTTTATCTTCTAAGGCATTTATCACAATCACATATGTTGACATTTTTTATGTCTGCTAAACATGGCTTTCATCTTAGACTGTTATTTATATTTGCAGTTGCAACAGATGCCTGAAGAAGCAGCTGAATCAGATCAGGTAAAGATCACACTGGATTTCACAGGAATGTAATCACTGAACATGCCTCTCCTCATGCTTATGCAACAAAGTTACTGAATTGTTACTGAGGCAAAGTCATTGTTGACTTAGGAAGTGAACAAGTGATCACTTGTTATTCCCTTCCTGGTCTCTACTTCCCAGCGTTTTGTAAGGCTCATCCCAGATTGGCTGGAACACAAATACATATATTGTTGTGTGAATTGTGAACATTCTTATTCATTCTCAGGTTTTGCCATCCACCAGTGTCACAAAGGATAAAGGTGAGATATACATCATATTATTTATTACATGAAGAAGGTAGAGGTATCTTCAAGTTTTGACTAAACCAGGTCTTAATATCTTAAGAGGAACAATTAACAAACTTTGATTTTGTATGTAAAACAATAAGGAAAGAGGAAGCTGGATCTTCAGGGCGAGTCCAGTAAATGGCATTCACCACCTACTAAACGCAAACGTGACAGTGGACCAGGATCATACTCAGGTATTTAGATTACTTTATAAACAGTTAAAACATACTTTTACTAAAAAGACCACACCGAGTTTTACTGTTTAAAGTAGTTTATTTAAATTGTTGGGAAATTTTGGAGAGGATAGTAAAGAGGGGTCGGGGTGATTGGATGAGGGAAAGGGGTCGAGGTTGGTGGAGGGGGGGTTTGAATGGGGCTGCTGATTTGCCGAACCGTCGAAGAACCTTGGGGGGTGGTTGAGACTCACAGTGGAGGTACGTCTCCATGGGCGCTCGTCCTAATAGGCGTGGCTTCATCTTCCCCCCAGTGGTTCCTGTGCTGGATGGCCCGGGTCTGTAGCATCTTCTTGCCGTGGGATGGCGATGTCGAAGGCTTGGCTGCCCATGATCCTGAAAGGATAGCGGAGAAAGAGAAGGTCTTGGGGGGAGGGTTATAAGAACTTGAGACGAATAGGAGAGATGGGTTGGAACGCTCATCAGCCGGGGGGGTGTAGTACGGTAGTCAACTCCGTGAGCAGGGGGACGGACAGACGCTCATCACCGTCGGCCGGGGGCTCCTCGCCGTCAACGGGCGGCTGGGCGCTTCTTTTACAAAAAGACCGCGGCAGCCCACAAACACTCGCTATAAAGCAGCTAACATTGAAAATGAGTATAGCGGCGTAGCGCTGTTCCACCGTCTGGGGAGAACCCTATGTGTCGCTAATGTTTTTTTTGTTTTTGTTTTTTTTTTGCACGTGACGCCATGAAAATTACAATTGCAAAACCCGACCCGCGCTCTCTAGGCGTCCGACCCGATCCGACACAGAACATTATTTTTCACCCGTTTCATCCAAATTGTGCGGGTCACCCGTCGGGTACCCGACCCATGCAGGACTCTGGATCGGTTCAACCCAGACAACCTTTGATCCTGTGATAAGTGGCCATAGCACAAGTCTGATGATACACGTCTAAGGCATCCTAAATCAACTCGGCAGATAAAGTACGCTTAACCTCTACATTATTATTATTATTATTATTATTATTATTATTATCATTATTGTTGTTATTACTTTTCTCCTTCTTTGTATTGTAATTAGTCCCCCCAGGAATCTGCAGAGAAAAAGTTTAAATTCCGCGGAGAGCAATTTTGATTCTGTGGAGAGCAATTCTTGATTCTGTGGAGAGCAATTCTTGATTCCGCGGCTTGAAAGTTAAAACTCTGCAAGCATAAAAAAACATACTTTCTTTTAAAAAACATACTTTTTTAATATAATAATGAATTAAGTATTCTCTTATGAAATTAATTGCAATACCAGAACACTGTAAAACATTGTGGAACCTACTATTACTGGTTTTAAAATCATCAACATCAACATTTTCTTTGTCCCTGTTGGGCAGATTTATTTGCAACATAAAAAGTGCAAAACTTTTCACCAAACTATGGGTGAAGGTTTAGGAACTAGCAGTGAAACCAGTTCTTCTGAAGTTCTGGTGTCACTGCAGGAGAGCTGGTGTCAGTGAACACAGAACCAGACTGAGCTGCTCGTCAGAACATTTCTCTACACATTGAGTCAGCCTTCCTGTGGTGGAGCAGTTCAAACTGTGACTGTACATTCAGAGCTGCGACACGTTTGTTTGACGATGATTCAGGTGTTCTTCACTCACCTGGTGGATGGAAACTTGAGTCTGTCGCTTCACTGCACGTTGATAATGAAGTTATTTTCATTATCAACGTGTACTTCTACTGTGAGTCTAGAGCCCAGTCTATCTGACAGCAACATGTAGCGGCTGGGATGAAAACTACATGCAAAATGTGATATTCCGCGGAGGGTCTTTGAATCCGCGGACGGCCGAGAAATCTGCGGTGAATTCCGCGATCGCGGAATCGCGGATTCCTGGGGGGACTATGTAATGTCCTCATTGTACATGACTGTTTACTGGATACACTAATGCATTCTTCATTTCTTCTGAATAGTTCTTTGCTCATGTTCTTTCAGAAGAATTCTTACTGTCTGATGTGAAAACCATCATGAGGTTTGTCCAACAGAGGCTACCTAACCAAGACAACAGGCTCAATAATTTCCTGAAGTAAGTATTTTAAGTTTTCTAGTATATTCAATTCCTTGTTGTATGAGCCATGTTCTAATTTTGAACAGGGGCCAGTTTCATTTAGAGATTTTTGACTGGTCCTTAGTCTTGAGCCAGTCTTAAGATTAGTCAAATGCAAGTTAAACAGTCTTATAAGAATAAATACTGACAAATGTGGATTCGATATTAGAATCTGTATTATCATTGCAGATGTTCATATCCATGCACATGACTGTAGACTCTCATGCTTGTTTGACAAACACTACAGTGCTCAGACCTACTGTAATGAAACAGTCCTAAGGCCCCCCCCCCCCCCCCCCCCCCCCCCCCACACTGCCCAGACTCAAACCAACATCCAACTGCCTTTATCCGACCACTCTGTTGCCTCTTGTCTGACCCGTTCGGCAGAAAAGTTGCATTGAACACACCGCTTCGACGTGCTGTCTACTCCACAGTAGCGTGTATGTTCTGCGCTTGCGCGAGATGCAATAAGGGGGTGGCGCTACATGAAAACAGGAAATGACGTAACGGAGTGCATAGAAAAACAAAGTGCACACAGTATTCCGCCCCTCCCACACAATGCGCTGATTCGCTATTACACCGCCAATCAGAATGGTCATACAGCTAGCACACAACCAGTTAGAGAATCCAATGGCTCAGACGGCCAACGGCCTACCTCCTCAGACTTCGCATGTTGAATCGGAGCAGACAACGTCCGTGCGGCTCCGAAAGCTTCCAACGCATCTGAACACACCGAACAGATTTGTTCCCAACCTCGTCCGAGTCTCCCCAAACGCTTCAGACGTCCAATGGTTGGGCAAGTGTGTTCCTGCCTTTAAAGAGTGCCCCGTAGCTTGATTGGTAGTGTGCACCCCATAGACAGCGGCTGTGTCCTGTAACAGTGTCCTGGGGTCCAAATACCCACCCTGTGGCTCTTTGTTGCATGTCATCCCCACTCACTCTCTCCTCCCATCTCTTGTCACTCTTTCTTGTCCTAACACAGGTAAACCATGAAGAGGCAAAACAATAAAAACATTTAAAAAGACATTTCACATCCCTCATGCATTATGACATTGATTCAGCTTTTATACACACATACTGACATACACTTAAACATCACTGTCCCTGCTCAGACATTTGAGAATAGAACTCATGTCTATACACTGGACCACAAGATAACCAGTTTGAATCCTGACAGTTGGTAACGCAGTGGGAAGCAGTTTCTGTATTTTCAGCAATGGTTATTGTAACATTCACACTGTGTTTTCAGCAAGAAATGCATTTTGTAGTTATCTTTCTGTATGTTTTTTGGCACATTTCAGCTCCTGTGTGCTTTGAGTAACAGAGACCATTCAACAATTAAAAAGTTCAGCTCTTTCACATAATCACAAGGTTGGTGGTTCAAATCCCAACTCTGGCTACTGCTACAGCCTTTACTATTACTACTGCTACTGCTGCTGCTACTAATAGCCTGCTGGTACTACCTCTACTCGTGCTACTACACCTGCTACTACTACTACTACTGGTTGTCCTACAATTAATAACAACTAGGACTGTTGTTGCTGAGGCCACATTAAGAAGCCACAGTATCTCAGCTCACTACAGGTCTCCACTACATTAAGATTTTATGGTACTAGATGTTTTTGATGGGGGTGTATGATTACTGTTCTCAATAAAATGTCCTTGAAACTGTGGATTTCTTACTGAAGGCAACATTTTCTGTGGGAATGAAGGGAGCTGAGCAGTCTGACTGTATCTAGAAGCAGTGAAGGTTTTAGGCTTTTAGTTGGACTAGACTTGCCTACTAAAACAGATTGCTGTCGAACAATCACACACATTTTTGTTTAAGTGTATGGAGCAAAAGTCACAGTGAGAGCACGGTGAGGGTTGACCACCCTTGTGAGAAATAATTATATTGATATGCATTTAACTTATGTAAGTCTATTTCCTCTCCTGTAGCTGTCATTTTGGTTTCCACCAAATCTTGAGGAAAACATCTGCTAAATGTCACATGTCCACCACCTACTAACAGCTGCATACAAGTAGTCATTAGAAATATTGTCAGTATAAAAAAAGTATTATAGCTGCTTTAAAATCTACTTGATTAGGCTGGTGTGAAGATGGATGTCTTCCAGATTATGACATATTATTTTAGTGTCTATGTATTTCCTCAATCAATTAACACATATTCAAACAAAATTTGAACTTAAATCTGTTGCAACAGGAATAAAATCAACGATTTGAAGACAGAGAAGAGGGTCCTGGTTGGTGTCTTTGGCAAAACTGGGGCTGGAAAGAGCTCTTTGATAAATGCTGTCATTGGAGAGAAGAACCTTCTGCCTTCAGGAAGCATCAGTGCATGTACCTCAGTCATGATTAAAGTGGAGGCCAACATGAAGAGCCCAAAGTATGAGGCGGACATTGAGTTCATTACAAAAGAGGTAAGATTAGTTGAATAAGTTTAGATTTACCTGACGCTAGATGAAAAATTACTGTTGTTAGATATGTTAAATGCCATTTAATTAAACCAAGTTAAACACAATAATTCATATTTTAGGAGTGGAAAGACGAGTTGTGGTCCTTGTTAAATTTCCTTGGGGATAATGCAGATCAGGGAAATGATCAGGACGAAGAGGAAGATTATCGTGACATTGATGAAAAACTGTTGGCAGTGTATGGAGAAGAATGGAGAAACAAATCTCCTGAAGACCTCATGGATAATAAATATTTTAAAGAAGTTCCAGAATTTCTCCAATCTAAGAGGAAGATTTTGACATGTGAATCAGTAAGTGAGATAAAATATTATGTATACATGGTTTATCTCATTTAAATGCTTTGATGATGTTCTTGGAACATCATAATTAATGTTGCTCCAGGACCATGATTTAAACTCCAACTACAAAGCCCATGTTTGCATTGAGATGTGGAAAAATTGGTTCAAGGTGCACTATGTTTTAATCCGAATAGAAAGATCTTCATTGACTGTTTTCTTATGCTAAACAAATTCCCTAAACAAACTGTTGGTTTTCATGACTGAATAATTTGAATAAACAAACTGTTTTTCTGTTCACTACCTCACCTGTCCTTTTCCCTCCTCACTCCACCTTTTCCTCATCCCACCATCAGTGTGTCTGTGTATATAGTCTTTGTTCTCCCTGAAGTCCTTGTCAGTTCCTTCTGTGTGTCTTGTTCCGTGTTGTTCCATTTTCTTGGTCCGTCATTCCTCTGTGCCTGTCTGCCTTCTCCTGTGTTGCCACCCTGCATTCTGCTCCAGTGTTTCCTTGTGTCTCTCGTTTGGCATGTTTCTGGTTTTGGTTTCTTGCCTCTCTTTTTTGATTTTAACTTTTAACTTTGCTTTTTCTTTGCACTACTTTGTCTTTTTGACTTGACTTGACTTTTGTCTTTAGCTTTTTGTGAATTATGGGTCCATTGGTTTTTGTATTCATTCAGCTTTTTACATTAAAACTCACTTTTTGTTCCCCCATTTCCTGCCTCCTGTGTGTGTCTGCATTTGAGTCCTCACCTTAGAGAATAGAGGACTCTCATCCAGGAGACTGGGGTTCATAACTGTCTGGAACATATTGTTATACTGTTCACTTATCATATCGGTAGATACACGTATATATGGTTAGAATTCAGCAACAGAGTTACTCTAGTAGTCACTTTGGTGGTGGCATTATACCGTGCACCACTGTATGAACCAGTACACACAGTAAGGAAAATCCCTGAGAATTTGTCTACCAGTATCTGAATGAATTTATGTAACTGCTTTCATTATTTTTTTGCAGGCTAAAGAGCTGTCTGCAAAATGTGCCAAATACACAAAAAATGACTCAAAAGACGGGGATGGTAAATTATTTGGTATTTCACGGTATGATAACTCTCCCGGCCCGGGGAGAGAGACATGCATCACAGTGCTCAGCTGCAGACACATCAGAGAGGTGATGAGATGCGACTCATCATGACTGACAGGCATCAAGGCCACTCAGCGTTACCTTACCGACCCGCCCCCAGGTATTTAATTCACAAAACGGGCCTGTGGCAATTCTGGACAGCTGTTTTTTTTTTTTTTTTTTTTTTTCCTTCATGGGCCCCTGATGGCGTCTGGACCCCGGTGCAGCTGCACCGGTTGCACCGCCGATACTTACGCCACTGAACAGAAGCATTTATCTAACGTACGAAAAATAAACCCGATCACTGAAGCATTATGGTTTCATTTCTTTAAATACTGAATCTGTTGTTTCATTTCAGGCTAGCAATACAGCAGATGTGTGGAAAGACCTTGAAGAAAAAATAAGTCATGGACTTGTAAAAGTCAAAAGACCCATTGAAGAGGCTTACGTAACTTTTGAAAAATGCCTGAGTGAGGGGGTTGAAAAATCAGAAAGCTCGTGTGACAAAGTGTTAAAGTCCATCTTACAACCTGTACGTATTTCAAACATTGTTACTTCAAAAGAACTGATTTTGGTCTTTGTGTGAATATGTTAACTGTCTTTTCATTTTTTCTGTTTTGTTTCAGAGAGGAGTATCTCTTTGTTACAGCACATTGAAGTGTGTGGTTGAAAACGGTGGCGTCCACAAACCAAAAAAAAAGAAAAAGAAACCAATAAACCTCAATGTCAAGTTAGCTTCATGCCTGACTGACAGCATTGATGAGGAATTCAAGAAGACCTTTCCGTAAGAAATGAATTAATTAGGGTATAAAAGACTATGTAGAATTCTGTAGAGATTCTTCAATATACAGTTAATATAAACTATGTGGGAAAATACACATGTACAAATTTCCCTGCTGAAACCCAAACTTGTCACTGACAATTTGTGAAATTTGTCAACATGTTTCAGGAATGAGAGAAAATGTGGAGCATTCAATGGGGTCATCAATACATTTTCCCTTGACACTGAGGGGCTGATTCAGAAATACAAAGATGTTGAACTGCAACTGACATTTCTCAAGACAGAGGTAAAATATGAAAACAATACCATCCTATTCAGTAGTCCAATGTCAAGTTGTTTGTCCAGGAAAAACATCAATCTAACTATCATCTATTCACTGCATTGCTTTGTAAGTTACACAGAATTGGATACTGAGATGAAACAACGTACAGGGACCAATTCCAGATCTTATCCAGTGCCTTGGTCATGGGCACTGACAGGAGAATAACTCTAATGTACATGTTTTGATGGTGGGTGATGGTGGTGGGGGAAACTAGAGTACACAGAGAGAACATGCAAACTTGGCAGAGAAAGGCCCTGCCCCAGTGGGAATCCAACCCTTCCTACTGTGAGGTGACCTTACTAAAGGGGCGTTCAGACCAAACGCAATAGACACGAATTGAGCGGCAACTCTACATTGAAAATCAATGGAAATGGCGCGATTCAGGCGGCGGCGGTGTGAATGGAGTGTCTAGCACGGCGAGACGTGGCGCGAATGAAGCGTCTGAAGCATCTGGGGTGTCGGGAGCGTCTGAAGCGGTGTGTCTGAAGCGACGCGAATAAAGTTGAAAATATCGAACTTTTCAGGCGGCATCGTGCCGCGACATCCAATCAGCGACGAGTTCAAGCCGACGACTTCACTTCCCTCACATACGGTTGTTTACACTCAGACCAACATGGAGGAGAAGCTAATTGTAGCTGTGTGTGGGCACCGACCCAAGCTAACAGGTCCTCAAACTGGGCTCCGGTCAGCCTGAGGTACTGCTGGAACCGGTTGTCATCCAGACGGAGCTACTGGAGGAGACAGTGAAATTCTCCCAGCTCCGTGCGTCTCCGGAGGACTTCATGAACCCAGACACGACGGCGGGTGGTTTTCCGGCGTTTCTGGGACTTGTACAGCAGGTACAGTGCAGCAACGGTGGTGATATCAGCCATGATCGACGTGGAAAGAGAGCGGGTTGAGAAATACCGGTTCAAAAATGAGCGGGCAAGCGCTTCGTCTTTTTTTCTCCCTGAGCGTCAAGCGCGTCAAGTGCAAATGACGCGAATAGTCCTAAATGATCAAGCGGCGCGATACAAGCATCTCAAGCGATTGTATTCGCGTCTGTCGCGTTCGGTCTGAACGCCCCATAACAGATAAAAAACGCTGATTGCTAAAGGTCCTGCTATGAAAGTCAGTTAAATAGATAAATAAAACAATTAATACATTCTTTTTAAGAATAAAAAGGAAAAAATAAACCATATTACAACAATAACTGGTCAGACCACACCCATCTTCTTATTTTGATGTTAACTGCACACCTGTAAAGTATCATGACAGCACCTTGCACGGTTGTGACACTATCGTGCTTACAAAGATCTCTTTACAGACAGAAACTCCAGCTAAAAAACTAAAAATCACTTTTTTATGGTAGTTCTGTTGCAATAGTTGTCTCCAGGAAAATATTTTGCGATGATGACAAAATGACATACACGCACACATTCCACAAGGTGAAAACATTATAAAATACTGTGCACTGTATTGTTTTTTTCTTTAAGGAAGAAAAAGTAAAGATGAGACTCAACGAAAGCATCCGGGAGTGCAAGAAACTAGTCTACAATAGTCTGACAAAAATAATCGAGGAAAACATGAAGGACTGCTATCAAAGTAAGATTAGAAATCATGACATATACAACCTAGTAGTATAAAAATACACATAAACATCATCATAATAGTGCAGAAAATGTAGTTGAGAACATATTTCTGTTTTATTGCAGAAGCAGCAGGATTTAGAGGAAAGGACTCACTGAAAAATATGAGGGACACTATCAAGCAGCATGTACATTCTTCAAAGAACACCATGTTCAAGCAGGCTAAAGATGTCATGTTGGGCCGGCTGAGAAAGTTGAAGGTTTGTCACATTCTATCAAATCCAGTGATGATGTAGTCACACATCGTCAGGCACATCTTTCTTGGTATTGTGGTTTTTTTTAGTTTTTGCTTTGCTCAGTCTGAACACAAATGTAGACAGTCAATTCACATAGGGTTCAGTTTAATATTAAACACTGTTCGACAGTTTGACTGATAACAAAGTTTCTAATGTTGAATTAGGGTTACATCTTGAAAGAACTGAAGGAAACGATGCGGAAATCAATCATGATGTCACTCAAGACAGATGATTACTCACTCCCAGGTAAAGGAGTTTTATCAAAGTAAAAAAAAGACTCCAAATGTCAATACTGTAAACGTTTATTGAAATGAATGTCAAGAAACTTACAATAGTTGTATTGATAGTGCACTTGTTGTAAACAAAATGATTTTTATTCTTATTGTTGTTGTTTTAGATTTCACAGTGGAACTTGCAGAAGTGAAAAAACATTACAATGACTTGATGAAAAAGCCAAGAAGAAGAAACACCACAGAACTTGTGTCAACATGTTCACATGATGCACTGATAAAGTAAAGTTTAAAAAAATGACAGTCTCTAAAAATACCTTAAATGTTTGTTGAAATGTTGAAATTAATGTCAAGAAACTGCCAATAGTGTTATTGATAGTGCAGTTGTTGTGAACACAATGTTTTGTTTTTTCTTTGGATTTTATTTAGATTTCACAGTGGAACCTGCAAAAGTGAAAAAAAAACCACAACAATGACTTGAAGAAAAGCCAAGAAGAGAAAACATCACAAATTTGGTAAAACTTTTGTTAAAATTTTCACATGATGCGCTGATTCTGACCTGTTTTAAATAAAGCAAACAATGTATTTACTTACAGTAATAGCTGATTACTGTTCAATGTCACAACCTTGCTTGTTTCTCTGGTTGATGTCTCAGGTTTGGCCTGACTACTAACCAAATGTCCCTGCAGATCTGATTTGAGATGTGAGGCCTGTGAGATTTGGTCTCAACCATTTTTAACAAAATGTCATCCCTGTTCACTCTGAGAGTTGCTATGGTATGTTTGTGAGTTAACTTAAATTACAGTCAGTTTTCCTGAATAGGACGTTCTCATTTTTTATTAATTAAAGAGCAGAGGCAGACAGAACATGTGTATGCATCACAGCAAAGTTCCTCAGTCAGATATAAACCAGGCACATTGTGGTTTCATTGTACAGTTCTTCCAGAATTTTTTTCTGGAAGTTTTTCTGGAGTTTTTTTGTGATTGTTGCAGGCAAAAATCCTTGATTATGCGGCATGTTTTCTTAAAAAATGCGATGGAATATGTGGGATAATTATGCAATTTTATGCAATGAAATTGTGGGAACTTGCAAAACTGCGGTTTGATGAAAAAGAGAAAAAAAATTGATTCCCCCAACACCATGTTCTCACTAGGCTACTAACATAATGAAAAGAGTCATTACTTATTACTTCCTATGATAAGCAAGCATACTACATCACAGAAAGTGCTGAGAATATTTAAGTTCTCATCTTGTTTTATTTCAGACCTTAATAAACACGTGGCTCAAACTTACAAAACATTGATGAGTCAGACAAGTTCTGTAGCTTTACAAAAGGAATATGCTACAACGTCTGTAAAAATGAATAAATAAAATATAAGAAAAATAAAATGTGTGCTTCCTGTTTTACAGAGGTAGCGATACAAAACAGACATCTTCTGTTAAAATAAGTGCTTCCAATGCACAAAGTGCAATCTCTTACTGTAACGTAAATTTACATACTACTAATATACTTACAACTGTAAGGTTTTTGGAACTAGTATGATTTTTTGTTGGCAAATGAGACTGATTTGCGGGCTTCATCATGGCTTCATCGCGGGGTTTGCAGCTTTTCGATGATGTTCACGTCGCGTAATTACGTCACTTCATAACGTTCCCATGGCAACAGGGGAAAATGGCTGCTCCTGTGTGAAGTAAACGCAACGTTTTTCAACTTTGTTTTCTGGAGGGACTGATTATACTGGTCGTAACCACCACACCATTATGATGCAGAGACTATTCGTTTTTAATTTTGTCTCCTTGAGTATATTTTATGTTATTCATTCATGTTTTTATTTTTTGAGTTTAGTAGTTAAGTTTTAGTTGAGTTTAATGGTTGACCGGGATCAATGCCCTGCAATGCGATATTTTAGTTATGGGTGTTTTCATTAAGTCTTGACCCTTGATTACAAGCTATATGTCAGAAATGAATAGATCTTGAATTACCCTTTTGTCTTAATGCTAGATAATTGTTTCTGTGTGTTCATATATGAGAAATAGAGAGAACTAGATGATAGTGATAAACAAGTTGGTTGTTTTATTTCGGATTTTAAATGCATAAATGTACAGACAAGTGACAAAGGGAAACCTGAATGAATGAGTGGAGATACATGACAAATACAGATGCTTTCATACAGGACTCAAGGGGTCATTTGATGTTTTTATGAGAATGAAAATGATGTGAATCAATTGAACACCTGTGGGAGACGGTTTGAGACATCCTTTAAAGTGTCACCAATCGTTTTTTGATTTTGTATACTGTTCAATAAAGTTCTTCTGAGTGAAAATGCCACTGGTTTGGCTTCTTTGACGTCAGTGTTGTCATTAAAGCACCCAAAAGCTGCTCAAGGTTCTCCGACATCTCTTTTGCAATGATTTTCAGCTGTTTTTCTGACGATAACTGCAGGTATTTGTTCAGACTTGCAATGGAACATGCTGACACATAGATGCCCATAAATAGGGATGGGCCTCAATTCTGCTTGTTCAGCCTAGTACCTTTATAAATCAGAGATAAAGAAAACTGTGATTTCTAAGAGGAAGAACCATATATCAGTGACATGATATCAGGCAACCACTTTGACAGTAAAACACTCTGTGTTTAACAGGTGGTGGATCTCATATTCTTTAAGGTTAATTCCTCTTCAGGATAAATAGTTTGCGTCTTTTTGCATGGCTTTGTCTGTTTTTTAGTGTATGCAAATCATGAGTGATGTGAACACGTGGTAGGAGCAATTTTCATAAAGAAATGACTTTACTGAATAAAGTTAAGCCTTCTGATAGGTTCGGAAGTGTGATTTGCAAAACAATACTAATAACACAGTACAACACAGTAACAATAATTCCATATGAAAGTGGTCAAATAAAAAGCAACTCTGTAAACTCCATCATCTCTAGCCCTATATCAACCATATCTAACCTGTTAATTTTTTTATTAAACATGTCCGTATGGTCTTTCATTTACCAACAGATTAAAAGAAGAGCCCAAACAAAATATGTTTCACTTTTGTTTTTTAGTTTCACAGTGAGACAACAAATGAGAGAAGAAATCATCCCAAACCATGGTTGGTGTAAAATATTTTGCAGGTAATTATGTTAACAAATTATCACTGACTAAAGCAGGGAGATGGAACATGTAGCCATGAACAGTGTTGAGAATCATTAGTGTTGTTTAAAGAATATTTTTCCATGCTGAGCTTTCTAACTATGATCAGTTCATGTGTGATGACTGTGGCTGACTGGGTAAGGCTTCAGGTTAGATCCTCCTCAGGACAAATGATCAGATAACGAAGTGAAACACGAGTAATACCAGTGACATGAGTTCAGGCCAAAACTGACAAACGTTGTTATGAAACATACTGTGTTTAAAAGTAGCTCACTTTGTATGCCCTATGGGTTATTTCCACTTCAGCATAATGTTTTGAATTTTATTTGCATGAGTTTGTCTGTCTGCGTGCAACAGTGCTAACACTGCTGTAGATACAATGCACCAACAAGTTACAAGTATGAGGACACATATTAACTATTTAAGCACACAAATGGCCTTAGAAAGAAAAGTTGAAAGTTGAAATGTGGTGAAGGTACTTTTTGGTAGGGAGTACTGAAGTTCAAAAAGAGAAAAAACCACCAAGATACTCCTCTGGTACAAATGTGAAAAAGCCTTTATTGAGATAGCGAATAAAGAATTATGAAAGAGTCATTGCAATAAAGATATTTAACCTTTGAGCCAGAACACTGCCTTCAATATTTATTTTTTCTTTTTGAACACAGTTTACTTTATTCTAACAAAAGTTGCAAAACAACTGAAGCTTCCTAATATGCAGTATATTAGCAGTGAAAATATCATTGCAACACTTGCAAAGTTTTTTTTATTTCTACATTGTAAAATCCAACCTTGACAGGACTTCTCACAGATCTGATACATTGATGAAGGTGCATTCTCTGGCAGCACTCTCAGGCTGTGTATTGGTCTCAACATGTTCCACAAACTAACCTCATGTGAACCATATCTAACCGGTTTATCCAGGCCTTTGTCTTATTCTTCTGGTCTTTCTGATGAAGCAGACCCATTGAACCATGTGATGTTACAGAAGTTCAAAAGTGGGAATGTAAGTACATCCTAATTCTCCAACACTATATTGTTACCATTGATTAATTAAATTACATATTCTGTTGCATAAATCAGAAATGTGTTTACACTGAGTTTTGGTTTATGTCAGCAGGGCTGGTTATGATTAAAGCTGTTATTGGTCTCTGTGGTTTTATTATTGAAGTGAAGCCCTGCTGTTTGTTGACATACTGCAGGTGTGGTTCTTGTGGGTAAACAGCAGTAAAGGCAACTGTTGGAGTGATCGGTCCTGTATATAAATGGCATCTCCAAATCAACTGATTGAGGACAATTTGTTAACTAATTCAACCTTTTCAATCTGTTAATCGCACTTAAAACAACAACATGTAATATTCTACATCATTGCTCCCCAAAAAAAAACACGTAAAGATATATTATGTAGAAATTATGCACTGAAATGTCTAAATACGACTCAACCTTTGTTTTATATTTTGTTGAGTTCTGTACTAACATTTTCCCAAATGTCTGCAACAGTGTTTAAACCCATGTTTTACTGAAGGTGATGAGGTACTTTTCATGTGGTTGCCTCTCACTACCGTCGGAATAGGGAAGTCTGTGCCTGATTTACATCAGATAGATTTTTATCAGCAGTGGCGGTTGTTAAATGGTGATTACATCAACAGTGAAGCCAATTTGACAGCAGGACCATTGTGGTCCACCAAACCTGATACATCGTTCCACAAAATACACCCCAAACATACAACCATCCATCAAAGACAGTCTTTGTACAAGTTGAAAGAACAGATAAACCTAAAACTGCTGCAGGGCTATGTGACATCATACTTGTTAAAAATTCTGCCTGTTGCTTTCTGACTGTGGAGATTGAGTAGCCAAACACTGGTCAGCAGAGGGAGCTATTCTCCCAGAGATGGAGACAGAACACAGTAGCTCACCTCCTGCAGGGAGGACACACAGTTCTTTGCCTCATGTTTTCATTTAAATATCTATATAAATATTTTATTGATGGGTTTTTTTTCATCCTATTTCAGCTACCTTGCTTATACAGCAACAAACAGTATTGTATATTAGACAACATCCAGTTGACAATACACAAACAGAGGGTTTATATGAGAACTGTCCAGCTCAATATTAAAGAGCTTTAACTGTATGTGAGCGTATTCTCATGTCACAGTCAAACTGAAGGGTTTTGTATTACGGCATCTTCTTTGAGCTTTATAGAGAGCTACAGCTCATTGGTCAGCAACGTCACTGTTTTGTTTTGCACTCACTGCTCTCATAGAGTTTCAGCTGCAGCAGACATTTGTTTTTAGCAAAAAGTCTGTAAAACACACTGTACAGTACCTGTTCAGCACCAAACGACAAAAAGACACAGTAAGTAAGCAGCTGGAAAACACAAGCCTTTGGGAAACATTCAAACATTAAACTTCATTTACTGATAGGTACTTGATTCCATTTCATTTTATGTACATTTTCCAGATTTAGTTTGATCACAGTCTCTATTTGATTCCACCATGTCATGTACTGTTCTAGTAGTTTATTTTCTTTCTATGATGAGCCTTCAATAAACTTAAATAAATAAACACTATCATTAGTGTATACAGGCTTGTAGAAACCAAACGCTGTGAAACAAAGAAAGAACTCTTGACGCCCTCTACACAATGTAGCTCATCTTTGTAGCATTAAGTCTGAATGTGAAGGGTTTAGATTCAGAATGCAAGATGATGATACCTCTCCCAACATTCAGTTTTAACCTAGATTCCTATTAGAGCAGTCTTCAGACAAATATTCAGATAAATAGAACTTAACTGATTCTTCGCTGTGATGAAAGTTCTTATCAACAAACTTCCCAGGCTCTGTTTGGTGACAGCCAGGTTGTATTGCTTTCTGAACCAATCTTGTTTATGCAAATTATATAGCAGCTTTGAATAAAGTAAATATTACATAGCCAGTTCCCCCACCCCCATGCGCTGCTGCCAGGAGAGAAAAACTGTATATGTTGTTAAGCGGTGTAATGACACTAATGACAGACAAGGAGGCTATGTAATACTGATGTCTGAACTTACTTCAGTCAAAGTGCATTGCATTACATTATAGTGCAAACCACTGCATTAAACTTTGCATTATACATAGATTAACAACAGCTGTCTACAGTTGGACCAGTTTCCTTAGAAAAAGACCACATTATATAATTAACCACTCTCTATGACTGCATGTGAAAATATGCAGGCAGGCAACATTACATTTATAAAGTTAATAATTACACATTTTATATTTTGTGTAGAAACCAATTTACATTTGAAATACATTAGAGTGTTATAACCTATGTTGAGGTCTCACCTGTAACTCCACCTGGCCTCTCCCTGAACTAGGCCTACAACCAGGCAAGATTGCTGCAGCATCCTAATGAAATAACACATGATGCCAGCCTGACATTGTATGATGCATTACCTACTGTACATAAGCAGTCAAATATATGCAGTAAAACATTTAGTATAGCACCATGTCAAATGTACCGGTAGCCCTGAATCGTCCCTAAATGAGCTACAACCTGGCCAGGGTTCCTCTGTCACCTGATAAATAAAATATTGATGCTATGAGCAGTGACACAGCACGACTCAAATCTCGAAGAAGATCGGTAGTATTCACCAGGCGTACTTTTAATATTACAACTAGCTAACACTTCAAATTCAATTAACCACCATGTCCTTATTCAAGTTCACCTGCTGCTGTGACCCTGCCACTCCACCCTGTCTGATAAGGGGGACGGGCTGTGTTGCTTCTTCTGTCACCTGACAAAGTAACAAATCAATCACCATTAAGAGTGAGAAAACGGTTGGAAACGATGTTTTGCATTCATAAGCGGTAGCCTATGAGGGGGGACTATTTTCCTTAGGTGACTTACACTTTGTTTGGTGAAATAGCTTCTAATGTCTTCTACCTTTCTTTTCTTACCCGACATGTGTTGCACGGGAACAGTGTCGACCTCCTCTCGTCAACACTGGCAAAGCCCGCAAGTGAAACAACTTCGACAGCCTACATGGAGCTTAGCCAATCAAAAAACAGACCTGTCTCAAAGACGTATTTGGGAGGCGGTGCCCAAGTATGAAAGGATTTAACCCTTTGTATGTCACATGAGGCGCATTTTTTTTCCTTTAACCTCAATATTGGTGTGGACATTTCAGCCATCGTTTGACATGTCCATACGCATTTCTGCATCTATGACTCCACTCCATTTATACATCTGTATTAACACATTTGAATTGCTTGTGCTGAACCTGATTCGTGGGCAGAGAGGACGGAATGTTGGCGATGGGTGGAGACGATATAAAAGAAAGAGCTCAGAGTTCATCAAGCACAGGAGGAGACATGTTCATGCATGAAAGAGGAACAGACTAAATGTAAGTACAATAACAACAATGCATTATATTAAAAACTGAGAGATAAAGTAAAGTAAAACATCAGGGTAATATTTAAGAAACTTACTGTGTTGTGTTGTCAATATTTGTAATAACCATGTCATATGTAATAGATTTATGATGCATACAAAATGTTGCTACTTTAAGTATCCTTTTTTAAAATCTGCACGCTGTAAACCTCAGCCCCTTTATGTCCTTTATTGCAAAGATTTCATAGTGGTAAGAGGTAGTGGAGAGTAAAACTAAGATACATTTTAAAATGCTTTCAGTTCAGCAGGTGTTTTCAATTGTGATAGAATTACATCATTAAACATCCATAAAATGTTATTAAATATGGAAATGGAAAATTATTTTTAAGAAATTGTCTTCTGAACCACAATTATTACAGTGAAATTAGATTTAAAAAATGTCCTTTGGTTAAACTCTTTTCCCTCCAATTATCAAACACTGATGATTGCTTGTATTATGATTGTTTACCTTCTAGTTGCTGTTGATCATGGATGATTTTGTACGTAACAAATTAACTGAGTGGGGCCTCAGTGAATATATCGAAACATTCAAAGGTAAAGTATTTCAGTGGTTATTTGTTTATTTTATTGGTGCTGGCTCAGAACTGGCATAACATGACAAGTATGACACATAGCGTCAAAGTTCAAAATCCTTAATTCAAAAAGAGAGGTTGAAACCAGTAAGGTGGACATAAAGTCAACATTATCCAGGTACGAGACAATGAAAAAAAGTCCCAGAATCAGGGAGGGCAGAGTCCTACACGGGTCTTATTTTGCAAACCCGCACCCGCCCGTACCCGTCGTACTTAAAACCGCATCCGACCCGTTTCCCGACAGTGGCACAAATTACATTCCGCCCCCGAGCCGACCCGCTATAAATTGATACCGACGCCCGACCCGCACCCGAAGCAAAATTAGACTGACGCAATTTTTAAAAATGAAAGTAAGCCAGCGTGGGGAATGGGAGTTCTGGGAGGGCTCAAGCACGCATGAATGAGCTCATATGAAATATACCGTATTGACCCTAATAAAGGACGACCCTGATTATAAGACGACCCCTCTTTTCAAGATTAATCTTCAGAAAAAGACTCTGATAACCAAAATTCGTTTCTCAATAACAAACTCACATCCCCTCCTGTCAGTCTCTTGGAAGCGGCCGCTTAGAGGACCACGATAAGCTTTTCTCTTACTGTTAGTGTTTTCAGACGGTCTTTTTGGACCCGCCATCTTCAGACGTTACACTCCGTAACTCCATATTTCTTGGCTGGCTGACAGTTGTTTGGCGCCTCCGCTGCATTGATCACCATTATCTTAAAATCAGCATCATAGCTCCGCCTCAGATGTCTGTTAACTTGCCCCACTTGATCCACTTTGCTCCGTAAAATCACCGCGTCTCTCCATTTTTCATCTCCCGTCACTTCTTCTCCGCTGTGATTGACAGATAACCCAGCCACAGTGTTATTGACTTCTCTACATTAAGCTGGCGCCCTCTGCTGTTGTGGTCGTGTAGCGACCCAGACAACTATCAGCATGTGTCAACGGTTAGACCCCGATTACAAGACGACCCCACTTTGTCACATATTTTTTCCTCGAAAAAAACTTTGTCCTATATTCGGGTCAATACAGTACATGCTTATCATTTTGAAATGCAGGCATATTTTGTAGATGTGTCGATAATGATTTTCTTTTTTTTTTGCACCTGACGCCATGAAAATGACCACCGCAAAACCCGACCCGCGCTCTCTAGGCGTCC
Organism: Sparus aurata; assembly: GCF_900880675.1. Classification (NCBI taxonomy): domain Eukaryota; kingdom Metazoa; phylum Chordata; class Actinopteri; order Spariformes; family Sparidae; genus Sparus; species Sparus aurata. The sequence goes on along the minus strand of NC_044209.1, from coordinate 17,009,400 downwards.
GACCCGATCCGCACCCGTGTCCGACACAGGACATTATTTTTCACCCGTTTCATCCAAATTGTGCGGGTCACCCGTCTGGTACCCGCGGGTACCCGAACCCGTGCAGGACTCTGAGGGAGGGGTTCAGGCAAGCAGGATGTGGAAAACAGCAAACAATGAACACTGGACAGTCTGACGGAGGGCAAAATTAAGTGGGCCACTGTCAGTACTTGACTCACCATGTTTCATCTATTTATAATTTTCTGTTTTGTGAGTGGCATACATGGACTACAACTTGCACTTTTGTTTGACAATCCTGTGTTGTATAAATGTAAATAAATGAGCCTCGTACTTTGCACTGAGGTAATCAGGAGGAATGAGTAGTAAGTGGGTGGAGCAGGTCACGTGATGAAACTGGCGGGAGCAGGGTTAAGAGAGGGAAGGAGGGTCTGGCTGGATCTGCAGTGAGGGGAATATGTGACAATTATCCATTATTGATTTGACTGACCAATCTACTACAGACATAAAAAAAAAAAACCTAGAACATATTTTTGCTGTTTTGACATTTTAGGAAAAATAGGAGAGATCAGTGTTAGTGTCAGTGTTCAGACTACAAAACCACTCACAGTAAAGACCTTGAAGGGCAGCATGTAATAAACTCGGGAGCAGCACTGAAATCAAGACTGAAAAGTGACAAATACTTAAAATACAAAGCAATCAGCTTGTTCTGTGAGGCTGTAGGACTTTTCGAAAATAATAAATTAAACGCAGTTTCACCATTTATTAAACACATTTCTGCTGCAATTGAAATCATTCTCATTTCTGCATGACTAAAAATTACATTAACATTTTTGGGTTTCAGATGAAGGCATTGATGAGGAAAGTTTTTACTGCCTTGATTTTCAAGACATTGCTAACTTGATACCAAAAGTGGGACGAAGGGCAATATTCAAGAAAAGACTCATGTTGTTAAAGGTAATGTTCTGCACCATGAATATATTTGACTATTTGTTTCCATTAATCTCACTTAAGATATTTTTTCATCACTAACAGGAGCATCAATAATGAACAATAATGATGCTTACAGGCAGAGTTATAATACTGTATAACATTTTGGATTGCAACTATTGTTTTGTTGTAGGGAGAAGACAACACAACATACCACCAAGAATCAATTGACTCTCCTCCTCAGGTAAGTTACTGCAACTACAGTTTGACACAATGTTGTATCTTCTATAGCATTTGTCACAATCACACAGGTTGTTTCAATATCTGCTCAAAATTTAACATGGCCATCATCTTAGAATTTCATCTTTAAATGCAGTTTCAACGAGAGAAAGAAGAAGCAGCTGAATCAGATCAGGTAAAGATCACACTGGATTTCACGGGAATGTTATCAGTAAACATGCCTCTCCTCCTCATGCAAGTGATCACATGTTATCCCCTTCCTTGTCTCCACTTCTAAGCGTTTTGTCAGGCTCATCCCAGATTGGCTAAAACACAAATACAGCTATTATTGTGTGAATTGTAAAGATTTTAGTTTAAGCCTGAAGACCCATATTAGTGTGACGAGGTGAGAGTGTGGATGAAAGCCACCAGAACCTACCTGACAACGCCAGGAAATATCTTCTGAAAATCTGACCAAGACCTCAATCACTTGACAGACAACATAAGTTTGTTAAACGGAGACAAGACAGAAACGTGGTTCCTAAACAAAGCCAAATGTATTAATTTCAATTGTTGAGTAAATGGAAGCATCTGTGGAGAAGGGGGTTAATAACGCAAGGAAAACTAATCAAATTATAAAACTATAACAATTTTATTTAAGTATTTTATAAAACAGTAAAATGGTGTCATTTTGAAACACTTATTACAAGATTAACAAAAAGAATGGGCAGAAGCCAGCCTACTTAAGGGTGTGTTCCAGGAGTGTACCAACTTACCCACCACACGTGCTCAAGGCAATCGGCAATCACTAAAAACGGTGCATCACCGCAAACTGTGTCCCGGTAAACTTTAACACTACAAACAATGAGGGGAACCACTCTAACGTGCCTAGCCTCCACCATGAGCTGACTAATGCCACAAAAAAAAATATATAAGGTAAAAAGGACCAAAAGAAATTACTAGGAACAATTAAGAACACACCAGTTGGTCCAGACTAAATCATAAAAGAAATAAACAGAAGCAAATGAATGAAGGCAAAACTAGAGTGAAATGAAAAAAAAGCAGCTGACACTGACCATTAAATTCGAAAAAGGGTGAGTAAATAGTGATTAAAACATGTAATTGGAATTTCAGTTATATCCTTATTACAGTTAAAATTACATACCTTAATAAAAGGTGTACAGGCTAACCCCGCTTAACAATGCACTCCCACAACATTGGAGGTGAACTATAAAAGAGCACAAGCTTGGGTTTATATACCTTCATTCATTCATTCATTCATTAGTAGGTGCATACACACTATGACCAGGCAAAAGAGGGAGAGAGCAGCTCAGAGTCAGAGGACCCCACATGATAACCAGGGAGAGACAAAGAGACAGCCATGTGGCCACAGGTGCCTTAAATACCCTCAGATTATTCAGGAAGGAGTTGGGCAGAGGAGTTGGGAGGGGTTGGCCTGAACACAAGGGTGTGTTCAAGAACCAACAACCTAATGAACATGAGGAAACACTGGTTTCCCCATAACAATCGAAAGAAAAGGCTTGTGTGAATTTCATTACTAGATCAATAAAAGAGTCATCATTCTTATTCATTCTCAGGTTTTGCCATCAACCAGCGGCACAAAGGATAAAGGTTAGTATAAGTTCAGTATCTTATTGATTACATGAAGAGTTCATGGAGATGTTTTAAAGGTAGCCATATCTTTTAGCTTTGAGTTAACCATATTTAATATCTTGACAGGAACATTAAACAAATGTTATTTTTTTTAAACGTCTTACATAATGTATGTAAAAAAAAAAAAAAAAAAAAAAAGGAAAGAGAAAGCTGGATCTTCAGGGCGAGTCCAGCAAATGGCCTTCACCACCTAGTAAACGCCAACGTACCAGTGGACTGGGATTATACACAGGTATTTAAATCACTTTTTAGACAATTAAAACATACAATATGGTTTTAAAACTGTTACGTAATGGAATCATTTACCATCTGTTTCTATATCTTGGCCAACACTTCTGATCAGAACACCTCAAACAGTTGAGAGCATACATTATATGAACATCCTAAATGTATATTTAACTGCATGTATTTACTGTATGATGTTTTCAACCCAGACAACCGTATATCATGTGGCCCAAGTGGCCACAGTATGAGCCTGATGATACACTCTAAGGCATCCTAAATCCAGTACCGCTTTGCATTCTTACAGAAGAAATCATACTATCTGATGTGAAAAGCATCATGAGGTTTGTCCAACAGAGGCTACCTAACCAAGACAGCAACATCAATAGGTTCCTTAGGTAAGTACTGAGTTTATTAAGATTTTTATATTAAACATTCCTTGTTATATGAGCCTCTACTTCTGGCACATTTCAGCTCCTGCATGCCTTCAGCAACAGAAACCATTAAACAGTCAAAATGTTCAACTATTTCAGTGTGCTTATAATCACTATCATACCTCTTAAAATATTAAGCTATTTTCCAGCAAACTTTTACCATGAAGGATGAATGTGAGGCACATCACTCGATTTGTGGTTCAAAGCCTGCCTCTGGCTGCTACTAATAATTAATAATAATAATTTGCATATTAGTGCACAGTAAGTGCAGTTCCGTTTTATGAAGGTTGAGCTCGAGGTGGTGCGCAGTTGTCCAAGCTGAGATGTGCATTGCAACTTGGGTGTCAGAGCATGGGGGAAAAGAGAGGAACAGTTGGCTGTTGTCTACATAACAGTGGTAAGAGAATCCATATGATGTGATTGCATAGTCTAGTGATCTAGTTCAGTGGTTCCCAACCTGGGGTCGGAGACGGTAAAAACTGGCTTCTCTCACGAAAGTGTCCGCAAGCTGGAAGTGTTTGCAAGGGAAAAAACACATTCCTATTGGTGGAAAAGGGCACCACACCAGCCAATCACAATATTACATGGCAAAACACGTGATTTGGTTGCTGGGGAACAGGGGGAAGTTGTGGGAGGGACCAACAGTGATGGTGATAGCGAGTTTTGAGGGTTGAGAGATTTGTGACATTTAGCGTGTTTTGGAGTGTAACATTTTTTTGTTTAATGAGTCAAAACAATGAGGAGACTGCTGAATGTGGAGCAGGCAGGAGAACTGAGGCAGACCTGAGCCTGAGGCAATGCCTGCATTTAAACGCAAATAATTACATATAACTGTGTAAATTTCATAAACTTATGCACAAGTTTAGCAAACAACAATTTATATTTGCATTATAAGTAATAAAAATGGTTCGTTAAACATATTTGTGGTTTTCACAGTAAAAAATCAAACTTTTTCCTACTCGGATTTTATCTTTTTTGTGATTTTAGGTCCATTGTGTTAATACAGTGTGTCAAAATGAAAAAATAACTGTATAGTCACACATGTGAGGTTGTCTTAAAAATAATGACGCCAAACAAGGCAAGGTAAATAGTTTTTAAGGTCAAATATAATGGTAAAATCAAAAATAGTAAAAAACGGCCAATTATACCCTGGACTGCATAAAGTCCCAATAACACACCCAATCAAAACTCTCTATAATCCAAATTGAAACATTTCTTGGTCCACATTTAAATTCATTAAGCTATTTAAGCGTTATGTGTGTGTTTGTGTGTGATACACCTGATGACACAAAAAGGAAGAAATGTATCTATATACATTGTAAAACTAGGAGAATATAACTGATGTTTATTTTCGCAAATAAAAGTTTGTAATTAATCACTTTATTCTTTTAGTGTATGTGGGTTGGGGTTGGGGGGGCCTGGCTTGTCTTGGACACAGGCAAGGGGAGCTTCAAGGAAAAAAGGTTGGGAACCACTGATCTAGTTTATAGTGAAAATCGAAGTGGTCCTAGTACTGAGCATTGACTGACACCAGTTTCCAGAGAGGAGGGTTTGGTCAAGGAGCCATTCCATATGACCTGAAAGGTGCGATTTCTCAGGTATGATGTAAACTTGGTTAGAGCAGAGTAAGCAATGTCAAGTTCAGCCAGTGGAGTGGAGAGGAAGATTTGGTGGTTGACTGTGTCAAACGCAGAAGATAGGTCAAGGAGAATTAGGATGGATTAATTCGATCAATTAACAAATATTTAAACTAAACTTTAACTTTAAATCTGTTGCAACAGAAATAAAATCAGTGACCTGGAGACAGACAAGAGGGTCCTGGTTGGTGTTTTTGGTAAAACTGGGGCTGGAAAGAGCTCTTTGATAAATGCTGTCATTGGAGAGAAGAACCTTCTGCCTTCAGGAAGCATCAGTGCATGTACCTCAGTCATGATTAAAGTGGAGGCCAACATGAAGAGCCCAAAGTATGAGGCGGACATTGAGTTCATCACAAAAGAGGTAAAAATTGGTTGAATGAGTTTAGATCCAAGATTTACTTGAAACTAGTTGGAAAAAATGATATAGCTGCAAAAACATATACTAGTGCAGACATTATCGTTTTTACATGCCATTTAAACATGAGTTAAACACAATCATTTATATTTTAGGAGTGGAAAGACGAGTTGTGGTCCTTGTTAAATTTCCTTGGGGATAATGCAGATCAGGGAAATGATCAGGACGAAGAGGAAGATTATCGTGACATTGATGAAAAGCTGTCAGCAGTGTATGGAGAGGAATGGAGAAGCAAATCTGCTGAAGACCTCATGGATAACAAATACTTCAAAGAAATTCCAGAATTTCTCCAATCCAAGAGGAAGATTTTGACATGTGAATCAGTAAGTGAGACAAAATATTATGTATACATGGTTTATCTCATATAAAAGTGTTGATGATGTTCTTGGAACATCATAATTAATGTTGCTACAGGACCATCATGTATACTCCAACTACAAAACCCATCTTTGCAATGAGCTGTTGTGGAAAAATGGGTTAAAGGTGCACTATGTAGTTTTGGAGGAGAAATCTCAATCAGATCTTCATTGACTGATTTTGATGTCAAAACAAACACATAAACTCTTTTCATTGTCATGACTGAATAGACTGAACAACCGAACTGACCTTTCATACTGTTTTACTTTGTTCATATTTGGCGGGCCCTGCCATGTTTCTAGCTTCAAACTGTGTTCTTGGGACCTTGTTTTCCTCTTTCTTCCTCTTTTCCTTCTCCCTAATTTATAAAACTATTTTCGTTATTTGTTTCAGGCTAAAGAGCTGTCTGCAAAATGTGTCAAATACACAAAAAGTGACTCAAAAGACGGAGACGGTAAAGAAAGAAAGAGATGGTATTGGCCACTAGTGAAGTGTGTGACTGTCAGGGTGCCAAAGAATCGTCTTCTCCAGCATGTCACAATTGTGGATCTTCCTGGAACTGGTGACCGTAACAAGAGCAGAGATGAAATGTGGAAATCGGTAATTTAAATGCATGGACTGTTGATTAATGTACATTACTGTCTTAACAGGAAAAGTGTTACATCAAATTATCACACAGCACTGATAACGTACCTATTCATAGTAACCTTGGGATTATGCTCCTTCAGGTTGTTGGAAGTTGTTCCATTGTGTGGATTGTGACTGAAATTAATCGAGCAGCAGCAGAGAAAGAAACCTGGGAGATCCTGAAAAGTGCCAGCAGCATCATGGGAAATGGTGGCGAGTGTCAGCAGATTGATTTTATCTGCACCAAGTCGGATAATATTGAAGATTCAGATGACTCGTAAGTGAACATGCACAAGCAAATGCAATACATGTAATTTCAGGGATATGATCCAGTCCTGGGGCACAGTTTGGTCCGTTTCTGGTGCGGCAGGGAAAACAAAGAATTTTTAGGATTAGTAGTATAGTAGAAAATATATTTTTTTTCATTCACTTGTTCAACAGATAGAAACAGGCACAGGTTTACAAACAGATTATTTTGACTTTTAATTCTATTTTTGAAAGAACACTGTAGCAAAAAAAACTTTATACTGTACGATGTTCCTCTTCATGCAAATCTTTTCTTACAGTTCAGCAGCTGGTGTCCGTGCACTCATATTAAAAAAAAACATGAAAGCCAAGGAAGAAGTGAACAAAGAATTCAAAAAACTAAACAAGGTTAAGGTGAGTTTTATAGACAGACAGGATGTCCAACCAAAGATTGTCTACAACTGCAAGCCTGCTTTAAAACTCTTCAATTTTGTTTATTTTTTCAGAAACATTTTGGTGACGAATGTTTTAAAGTGTTCACAGTGAGCTCCAAAGAGTTTTTCAAGAAAAAACATCTAGCACCAGATGAAACTGGTAGGAGAAGTCTTCATATATGTGGATAACAGAAAGTGTACAGCGCAAATAACTATATACAGAAATGACTAATTGGATTATGAAATATGAATGTTAGTGTAGAACATAAATAAATGGCATGAATCTATATTTCATTTTTAAAATCTTTTTTTTTTTTTTTATAGAAATACCCAAACTCCAGGAATTTCTGCAAGATCTCAATAACCGTCACTCAGAGACACTGAACTATGTGTCTGGAGCTTATGGGATTCTCTCTCTGATTCAAGGGGCCCACAGCAGAAACGTGGTATTTTTTATTTTCTTCAAATGTCTTAATTGTCATTAATAATGACAGTAAATATTCAGAGCAGCTCAGTAAGCTTCTGTTTGTAAGTATGCTCTTTTAGTATGCTCATATGTAATGAAAACATAGCAAAGTCAAATAACAGACCCAATTAACTTTTGATACTGATTAAAATCCTGAATTTAGTTTGAGAGGCTGCATAATCACAGTCAGGATGGTCATACCGTAAGCAATAGAAGTACATTTCAAACATTGTACAACAAAATTAAATAAGTGTTATGGTTTCATTTCTTTATATACTTTTTGTGCTGTTTCATTTCAGGCTGGCAATACAGCAGATGTGTGCAAAGACCTTGAAGAAAAAATAAGTCATGAACTTGAAAAAGTCAAAAGACCCATGGAAGAGGCTTACATGACTTTTGAAAAATGCCTGAGTGAGGGGGTTGAAAAATCAGAAAGCTTGTGTGACAAAGTCTTAAAGTCCATCTTACAACCTGTACGTATTTAAAACATTATTAAATCAAAACAACTGATTTTGGTCTTTATATGAATATGTTAACTATCTTTTAATTTTTTCTGTTTTGTTTCAGAGAGGAGTATCAGGTCGTGGTTTTCACAAGATCTTAAAATGTGTGGTTAGGAATTGTGGCACCTACAAACCAAAAAACAAGAAACCAATAAACCTCAATGTCAAGTTAGCTGCATGCCTGACTGACAGCATTGATGAGGAATTCAAGAAGACCTTCCCGTAAGAAATGAATTAATAAGCATATATGACAATATGTAGAATGTACAGAATTAAGAGATTCTTCAATATACAGTTAATATGAATTATGTCTGAAAATACATATGTACAAATGTTAATACTGAAATTTAAACATGTCAGTTCTTTCTTCATGAAATGTACAATTTGTTATCATGTTTCAGAAATGAGAAAAAATGTGGAGCATTCAATGGGGTCATCAATACATTTTCCCTTGGCATGGAGGAGCTGATTCAGAAGTACAAAGATGTCGAACTGCAACTGATATTTCTCAAGACAGAGGTAAAATATGAGAACAATACCATCCTATTCATTAGTCCAATGTCAAGCTGTTTATTCAGGGAAAAAAACATCCATCTAACTATCATCTATTCACTGCATTGCTTTGTAAGTTACACAGAATTGAACACTAAGAAGAAACAATGTACATGGACCAACTGCAGATCTTAGCCAGTGGCTTGGTCATGGGCACTGACTGGAGAATAACCCTGATTAAAACCAGAGTACACAGGGAGAACATGCAAACTTGGCAGAGAAAGGCCCCGCCCCAGTGAGAATCCAACCCAGGACCTTCTTGGCGAAAGTGCTAACAAAAAAAGGCTGACTGGCAAAGGTCCTTCTATGAAAGTAAGACAAATAGATTAAAGAACAATTAATAAATAAGTATATATTTTTAAATATATATTTTTTAAATATATTTTTAAAAAAGGATAAGAAGAAAGAAGAAAAACTGAAAATATTACCTTGGCATTGACAAGAGACCATCTTGCTATAGGATCACACCAGCAATGATATCCATCAACATGTACACATTTGGACCCCTAACTACTCAGTCGGCATTAATTTATTATATCATTATTACTCAGAAGTCCATCCATCTTCTTATTTTTTTTTCAATCTTTTTTTATTGGGTTTTGCAGATGTATACATTTGTATTAAACAATTTACAAGGAGTTAAGTACATTTTTCTTTTAGGAGAAACAACAGAAAGAAAGAGTGGTCACTGAGGTATTGCTGCATGTCCAAACAACTTATATCAAACTAGAAAAACCACAATAAGGATGATAAGATGAAAAAGGTTAAAAAGTAGAACTAGGACAGAAATAGACAATTAAAAGGTAAAGGGAACGAAAAACCAAAAAAAAACAACCAAAAAACCCCAAAAAGACATGAGAAATACAGGCACATCACTCAGGTAATATTAAACTGCAATAGAGAAAGTAGCAGACATCCCAAGTCAAGGTAGCGGCATATAGACCTCATCACAGCAGAGATAATATATCCACTTCTCTAAGCTACTTCTGTCGTGTCAGTTGGGGGTGAGATGAAGATCTGTCTTCTAAACAAATTGAAGGAAAGGGCCCCATAACTTCTCAAATTTACTGGAGCAGCCAGTTAAAGACAGTCTGATTTTCTCCAACTTAAGAAAATAAAGGTTATCCCTAATCCAGCGGACGTGACAGGGCGGTCTTGTTGATTTCCAATTAATTACAAGTAATCTTCTGGCCAGCAGGGTAGCAAAAGCAAGTACATCCTTTTGGACTTAGTGAGGGAAGGAGGGGCAACCCCAAATAGTGCACTCAGAGCATTTGGCCTTATTTTTTCCCCAATTACCTCTGACAGGGTATTAAAAATCTCAGTCCAGTAATTATATAGAGAAGGGCAATGCCAGAGCGTGTGTATTAAGTTTGCAGGAGATAGCTGACACCTATAACAAGTTGGAGTTACACCCTCATAAATCTTAGTCAGTTGAGCCTTAGTATAATAGGTACAGTGTACAACTTTGCACTGAATAAGACTGTGTCTTGCACAAATAGAAGATTTATGTACCCATCTCAAAATCTCTGTCCAGACTTCCTCTGATATCGCCAGTCACACACTTCACTAGGTCCACCTCCCAGAGAGACTTTATCAAGCCTAAGGGCTCTGAACGTAAAAGATTAATTTGATTATAGATATATGAGATAGAGCCTTTAAGAGTGGTGATTGGTATCAAGAGAGTATCCAAGGCTGAGTCAGAGGGTAAATTAGGAAAGCTAGAAAAGGTGTCATAAACAAAGCTTCGGACTTGTAAATATCTAGAGAAATGTTGCTTAGGAAGTGAAAATGTATCTGAAAGTTACTGAAATGAAGCAAATACATTATTAATATACAGGTCTATGAATGTCAAAATTTGTCCACCTTAAGAAACACTGTCTATTAGAGAAGGAGGAAATGCATGGTTAGCTGCGAGTGGTGCATAAATAGAGAATGCCTGTAGGCCAAAGTAACACTTAAACTGAACCCAGATCCTGAGTGAGGTCTTAACGATCACATTTTTGGTGTAGGGAAAAGTGGAGGAGTGGATAGGAGAGTGCACTAAGGCTTTCAGGGAGACTGGCTTTGCTGAACTTGCCTCCATAACCAGCCATGCTGGGGGTGGATCAAAAGCCTCATATTGAAGCCAGTATTTAAGAATCCTAATATTGGTAGCCCAATAATTGAACCAAAGATTTGGCAGCCCTCCCAGTGGCTTCAGTCTTTGCAAATATTGTTTGCGCAGCCTAGGGATTTTCTTATTCCAGGCTATCGAGTTTGAGGAAAAAAGACTGAGGGAGGAAGAGTGGTACGCACTGGAATAAGTAGGAGAGTCTTGGGAGTATGTTCATTTTTTTACGGAGTTGACACGTGCAATCCAAGCCTGTAATAAGAGGATTGGATCGAAGGGCTATCGAGAGAGGTTCAATGGCGATTACGAAAAATAGGGGGCTCAAGGGGCAACCCTCTAGTAGAGCGATACAGGTGAAAAAATTCTGATTGGATATTATTCGTCCTGACTGAGGCTTGTGGGGCTGAATAAAGAAACTTAATCCATGAAATAAAATTATTCTTTAAACCAAAATTCTCCAAAGCATAGAAGAGGTAATCCCACTCAACCCTGTCTAATGCCTTTTCGGCATCTAATGAAATAATGGCTTCATAAGTGTTGGAAGAAGAGACACTGTAAAGTACATTGAACAGACGTCTAAGGTTAGAGAAAGAGTGCTTATTTCGAGTGAACCCTGTTTGGTCCAAGGAAATGATAGAGGGGAGAAAGGATTCCAGGTGTAGTGCTAATAGTTTGGATAACAATTTAAAATCAGCATTCAATAAACTTATTGGACGATAAGAGGTGCAGGCTATGGGTCCTTGCCCTTTTTAAGAAGAAGGGAAATGGAGGCTTGATTAAGAGTTTGAGGAAGGCGGCCCAGTTCAAATGATTCATTGAACATATCCAATAACAAAGGGGCAAGCGTGTATTAAGACGCCATGCTGCATGCGTAGAATTGAAGTTCTTAAAGCATATATTCATAATAATAGGGGAAATAAAAAAATAACAGAAATAACAATAGCATCATATTTACAGTTAGATACAGATGACAGCAGTCTATTATCAACCAAAAAATAATCAATGCGGGTGAAAGTGTGATGGACCTGAGAAAAAAAAGAATATTCCCTCTTAGAGGGGTTAAAAAAGCGCCAGATGTCAGTGACAGCTAATTACAGCTAACAGGAGTATTATATAAGAGTGATGATCTGAGGCAAAGCTGGAAGTGAAAACTTGACTGAGACAAAAAGAAACAAAACAAAAAGAGAGAAAAACAGAAACAAAAGCATGAAAACAAACACGTACCTTTCCCCTCCCATCCGTCTGCCCACCCACATGGACTTTAGCAGAGGCATCCCCCCCAAACGGGATATGTACAATGTACCCCCTAAACAAACATGCTGTCACACCTCTTATAGCTCTGAAGAGAGCCTATAGTAAACAACTGAAGAACTACAACTAATTAGGTGTTGGAACTGTAACATGGAGTTAAATCAATGAAGTTACACTGTGATAACTGTACTTATAACCAGGCCAGTTAACTCATCTGACTAATAAATCAATACATAATATTGAACAACAATTTGAACAGTATAAAATTATGAACACTTGCAGCATCTCACAAGCAATTGTGTCATAACAGTAAGGGACCTAGAGTGCTACAGTTTTTGCCTGAGGTATTCCTGCATTCAAGTGGTCACAATGAGCCATGTTGGGTTAAATCAAGACTTAGACTTAGACAACTTTATTCATCCTTTTGGGAGGTTCCCTCACGGAAATTGAAGCTCGGTGTCACACACAGCACTGTTACACACATATAGAGGATCAATAACAGGAGTAAACAAGAAAACAAAATTGGTGTCATATCAGAACTGTAGTTCACTGAACACATTAAGAAAACATGACATCCAGGATAGGTGGCAAATGTAGTCCTCAGGAATAATAACAGTAGCAGCCCCATAGCAAATAAACATGTGTGCTAAATAGTGTCATCAATGACTCCCTTTTTAATGTTCTTCTCAATAATGTATAAAGCCAATGTCAGATCCATAAACCTGTGAGTGATACGTAACGTTGCCGGGTAAAGAAGACCAAACTTGATGTTTGGGCAGGAATGGAGCTCCCTCTTCAACGCAGCAAAGGCGGCCCGCCGGGGTTAAGTTGGGGTAGAATGAGATCCTCCTGCCCATGTAGGACAGCGGGGAAGCTCCTCCGGCACGACATAGGATTTGGTTCCGAACTTGAAATAGGTTTACACGAATCACGAGTGGACGAGGGCGCTCATCATCCCTGGGTTTTGTGCGTAGAGTGCGATGGGCCCTACAGGCCAAGTATGTCCTGTAGGAGCTGGGCCACAAACTCGGTGGGATGGGGACCCTCAGTGCCCTCAGGCAGGCCAACTAGGCGAACATTATACCATCTTGAACGACTCTCCAGGTCCTCGCATTTCTTTGACAAGGAGTCAACAATTAGCTCTGAGGTCGGATAGCTCTGTGTCGTGAGCGTTAGCCGAGCGCTCGAGGTCCGCAAACGATTCACCATATGAAGCAAGTCTGTTCTCAAAGGGCTCCAAAGCCACCACGATCTCTCTTTTAACTGCTGCTGAGATGCTGTTTTTAAACTTACTGATAATATCCGATCGCATATCGTCCATCATCTCCCTCATGTTTAGCAACAGGGTGGCGTTAGCATTAGCATCTGGCTGCTCTGAGGATTGTGGCTCAGGTGATGGCTGGGGCCTGCCGCGGCATGTTTTAGAAGCATCATTTCTCCCTCGGCCTGCCATCATAGAGTGTCCGCGAGCGAAAAAATAAGTTTAGGCTGCAGTATTAGGGCTTATTGCGGTACAAAGAATACAAAAGTGTAATATACAGGGTTTGTACGGGTGCTTGAAATCCTTGAAAGTGCTTGAATTTCAATGTTGTGTTTTCAAGGTCTGAAAAGTGCTTGGATTTTAGTTTAAGTGCTTGAAAGTGCTTGACATTATAACTCTGTGGCTTTCTCAATATTGGGATCAGACTGGATGATTAATTTCTGAAGTTTTTGCTATTATGAAATATAATTTTAGATGTTTACAGCATAATACAATTTACATAATTGTTATAAAAAGTGATGAAAAAAAAATCACAAGTATATATATTCCTTTAGATACGTATTTTACCCCAGCAATAAGGTGCTGGAAAATCTTAAAAATGACCCTTAAAAGTGCTTGAAAAGTGCTTGAATTTGACCTTGAAAAATGTGTACGAACCCTGAATATAAAAGTGTAAAAAAAAGTCACATTCCAGCAGAGCCTCTGTGAAACGCGTCTTACATCTTCGTCGTTCTGCACTGCCCACCCGTTTTCTTATTTTGATGTAAGCTGCAGTCGTGGCAATTAAATATCAGTTGCTTGTCTAGAGCAGATGAGAGTTGTATATTAGTTGTACATTATACCATGTACAATACATCGCATTCATAATCTGCAGATCAGATGGCATCAGACAGAACACATGCTGGAAGCCCACAGACACAAGATTTCACCCTACACACATATTTGAAAGTTGAAAACTTGAAAACTTGTTGAAAAAGAATAAGTTACCTTGTATTGTTTTTTTTTTCCAAGGAGGAAAAAATTAAGACTGTACTCAACAAAACCATCCGGGAGAAAAAGAAAACAGTCTACAACAGTCTGACAACAACAATCGAGGAAAACATGCAGGACTGCTATCAGCGTAAGATGGAAGATCATAACATAAACACTCTGGCAGTAACACACATTTATATTGTTGCCACAGTGCAGAAAATGTAGTTGACATATTTGTTCTGTTTTATTGCAGAAGCAGCAGGATTTAGAGGAAAGGACTCACTGAAAAATATGAGGGACACTGTCAAGCAGCATGTATATTCTTTAAAGAACACCATGTTTGAGCAGGCTAAAGATATAATGTTGAGACGGCTCAGAAAGTTGAAGGTTTGTCATATTCTATCAAATCCAATAATGATACAGTCAAACATGTTGTGCAGCACATCTTTATATTCATCTGTGATTCTAGGTGATCTGTTTGTTTTGTTGTCTGGTCTCAACACAAATGTAGACAGACAAATCACATAGGATTCATTTTAATATTGAACACTGTTTGACAGTGTGAGTGATAACTAATAAAGTTTCTGATGCTGAATTAGGTTTACATCCTGAAGGAACTGAAGGAAACGATGCAGAAATCAATCAAGCTGTCACTCAAGACAGATGATTACTCACTCCCAGGTAAGGGAGTTTTATCAAAGTTTAAAACAATTACAGTCTCTAAAAATACATCCAATATTTATTGAAAGTAATAGCAAGACATTTCCAATAGTGTTATTGATGGTGCACTTGGTGTAAACAAATTGTTTCTTTGTTGTTTTAGATTTCACGGTGGAACTTGTGGAGGTGAAAAAACACTACAATTGCTTGAAGAAAAACCAAGATGAAGAAACACCACAGATCTGGTAAAACTTTTGTTGGATTTGTTAACATGATGCACTGATTCTAACCTGTTTTAAATAATGCTAACAGTGTATTTACTCACAGTAGCAGCTGATAACTGTTCAAAGTCAGTTTGATGTTTGTCTTTCTGGTGGATGTTTCAGTTTTGCTCAGTGGGGAGAAGCATCCGACGCCTGACTACAAACTAAAGGTCCCTGCAGACCTGCTGCGTAGAGACAGGAGGCCTCTGAGATTTGGCCTCAACCATTTCTGTCAAGTTGTTATTCCTGTACTCTTTCAGGGTTGTATGTTGAGTTTTCTTGTTGTAAATTTCATTCAGAAGGATTTTAAGGATTTTTTTATTTTTTATTTTTCCTGCAAAGGATATTTTCACTCTTTAATTGATTGAATCAGAGGCAGACAGAACATGTGTGTGTGTGTGTGTCGCAGCAGAGTTCCTCAGTCATATTTAAACCAGGGACGTTGTGGTTTCATTGTACTAGTCTTAACAACCACACCATCATGGTGCAGAGACATTTTGTTTTTCATTTGTTCTCCTTCTTGAGTATATGTTATGGTATTCATTCATGTTGTTATTTTTCATAGTTTAGTAGTTAATTTTTAGTTGAGTTTAATGGTTGATTGGGATCAATACACTGCAATTTAATTATATTCACATTTTAGTTCTGTGTGTTTTCATTAAACCCCTGAACCTTGATTACAAGCTTTAGCTCGTATATGACATGGACATCAGGGTTTTCAAACAAATGATCTTGAATGACCCTTTTGTCTTAATGCTAAATAATTGTTTCTGCGTGTTCATATATGAGAAATAGAGAGAATTAGATGAAAATGATAAACTAGCTGATTGTTTTGTTTCTGTTATTTTTGCATAGATGGACAGATAGGTGACAAAGGAAAACCTGAATGAATGAGTGGAGATACATGACAAATACAGAATCTTTCTTACAGGACTCGAGGGGTCATTGGATGTTTTTATGAGAATGGAAATGATGTGAATCAGTTGAACACCTGTTGGAGACGGTTCAAGACATCCCTTAAAGTGTCACCAATCTTTTTGGATTTTGTATACCGTTCAATAAAGTTCTCTTCTGAGTGAAAATGCCACTGATTGGTTGTCTTATTTGTTGTTAATATGGTCATTAAAGCACCCAAAAGCTTCTGAAGGTTCTCCCTGACATTTGTTTTGATTGTTCTTGGTCCTCATTCTGTAAATGAAGAGAAAGAAATTGTCACAGTCCTGAAGCTGTTCATCTTCAAAACTACTTTCATACAGGGCAACAATGTTCAGCTGTTTTTCTGACAATAATGAATCTTCATATCTAAACAGGTTCAGAAGAGGCATGTTGATATTAATTTTAAAATAATGGTAGCTGCAGGTATTTGTTCCTGTTCATGTTTGTTCATGTTAGCAAACTACCACTTACTGCTTACTGATGCAAGGAAATGGAACATGCTGACTAATAGATGGCCAATAAATAGGGATGGGCCTCAAGAGGACTTTTTTAAATTGTGCTTATTCAGCCTAGTTCCTTTATAAACCAGCGATAAAGAAAAGTGTGATTGCTAAGAGGGAGAACAATAATATTACTGACATGCTATCAGGCAACTAACACTGTGTTTAACAGGTGGTGGATCTGGTATTCTTTAAGGGTTAATTCCCCTTTAGGATAAATAGTTTGAATCCTTTTTGCATGGCTTTGTCTGTTTTCAGTGTATGTAAGTCATGAGTGATGTGAACACATGGTAGGAACAATTTTTATAAAGAAATGACTTTACTGAGAAAAGTTACGCTTTCTGATAGGTCCGAAAGTGTGATTTGCAAAACATTAATAACACAATACAACACAATAATTCTATCTGAAAGTGGCCAAATGAACCAACAGATTAAGAAAAGAGCCCAGACAAAATACTTTTCACATTTACGTTATAACTTTCACAGCGACACAACAAATGAGTAAAGAAATCAGCCCCAACTGATTGGTGTAAAAATATTTTGCAGGTATAATCCCCAACATAGCTGTTGTTATTATTCAAATAAGTCCCACATCATCATGGAGCAGGTGTGATGTGTGGAGCAACAACATTGCGCAACAGTTATAGTTGGAAAAAAGTTGTTTTTTAGGGAGAAAGACTAAAGGCAAGAATAAAGGTACAATAATTACTGTCTTGAAATCCAAAGAAATAAACTGATAAGTTTGCAGTATAGTGTCATTGTCTGTACCGCTACAATACCAAATGTGTTGTTTCATTTCAGGCAGGTGAAACAGGCCAAAAAGAACCATGGAAGAGGCTTGTAAGGTTCTTGGAAAATGCCTCATTGAGGGAGTTGAAAAGTCAAAAACAACAACTGGTGATGCTGACGAATATTATTCCTCATATCTAAACAGGTTCAGTTGAGGCATGTTGTTCTTCCTTTTGGAATAATGGTAACAGCAAGAATATGTTCATGTATGTTCATGTTAGCAAACTGCAACTTACTGCCTGCTGATTGCAAGAAAATGGAACATGCTGACTCATCGATGGCCTCAACAAGACTTTTTTTAATTCTGCTTATTCAGCCTAGTTAAATTATAAACCACAGATAAAGAGAACTGTGATTGCTAAGAGGAAGAACAATGATATCAGTGACATGATATCAGGCAACCACTTTAACAGTAAAACACTCTGTGTATAGCAGGAGGTGGATCTGGTATTCTTTAAGGGTTAATTCCTCTTTAGAATAATAGTTTGCATCCTTTTTGCCTGGCTTTGTCTGTTTTCAGTGTATTTAAGTGATGTGTACATGTGGTAGGAATAGTTTCCATAAAGAAATGGCTTCACTGAGAAAAAGTTAAGCCTTCTGATAGGTCCAAAAGTGTGTTTTGCAAAACAATAATAACACAATAACACAATTATTCCATATGAAAGTTAATTTGTAAATCCCACCATCTCTAGCCGTATATAAACCATATCTAATCAGTTTATTATTTGGTCTTTCATTGCCCAACAGATTAAGAGAAGAGCCCAAACTAAATCCTGTTCACATTTAGTCTATTAGTTTCACGACGAGACAACAAAGAGTGAAGTCAGCCCCAACAAACCTGTTAATGACTCCCACATCATCATGGAGCATCTATGATGTGTGGAGCAACAACATTGCCCAACAGGTATGACAGAAATTAAAAATAACCACCAGTATGGATTTGTTGATAATGACACATGAAAAATGTCTCAACCAGGCAATCATTTACACACATTTAACTATCAATTTAAAAAAAACCTGTTGTTCATAGGTTAGTAATCATTACCAAGGACCGACCCATGAGCTATTCGTCACTTTTAGGGACTCAGAAGTGATGTTGTGAAACACCCTGTGTTTATAAGTGGCTCACCTCGTACGCCCTATGGGTTATTTCCACTTCAGGATAAATGTTTTGCATTCTATTTGTGTGAGTTTGCCTTTCTTGTGTGTGTGGAACATTGCCAACACTGATGTAGATACAATGCACCAGCAAATTGTATGAGTACACATTATATGAACAATTTAAACACACGAAAGTGTTCAAGAATTTCAAGCTAAATGTGATGATGGTGCTCTTTGGTAGGGAGAACTGAGGTTCAAAGAGATAAAAAACAACCAAGACACTCCTCTGGCACAAAGGTTATAAAGCCTTTATTGAGATGGCGAATAAACAACTATGAAATTGTCATCGCCATAAAGATCTTTAACCTTTGAGCAAGAACACTGCCTTCAATATTTCTTTCTCTTTTTGAACACAGATAGCTTTACTATAAACTAAGGTGCAACACAACTAAAGCTTCCTTATATACAGTACATTAGGAGAAACATATGATTGCAACACCAACATGCAACATTTGAAAATATTTTAATATGCTGATTTCCACATTGAAAAATGCAACCTTGTCAGGACTTCTCAAAGATCTGATACACTGATGAAGTTGTGTCCTCTGGCAGCACTCTCAAGCTTTGTATTGATCTCAGCATGTTCAAACCAAGGGTGTAGGTTTGATTTTGACATTGGTGGGGACAAACCACTCTCTCCCAGTTGCTGTCTACAGTTGGACCAGTTTCCTTAGAAATAGACCACATTATATAATTAACTACTCTCTATGACTGCATCTGAAAATATGCAGGCAGGCAACATCACATTTATAAAGTTAATATTTACACATTTAATTTTTTTTGTAGAAACAAATTTACATTTTAATTACATTACAGTGTTATAACCTATGTTGAGGTCTCACCTTTAACGCCACCTGGTCTCTCCCTGAACTAGGCCTACAACCAGGCAAGATTGCTGCAGCATCCTAATGAAATAACACATGATGCCAGCCTGAAATTAACTTTGTATGATGCATTACCTACTATACATAAGCAGTCAAACATATGCAGTAAAACATTTAGTATAGCACCATGTCAAATTTACCGGTAGCTCTGAATTTTGCCTATATGAGCTACAGCCTGGCAGGGATTCCTCTGTCACCTGATAAATATAATATTGATGCTATAAGCAGCGACAAAGCACGGCTCAAATCTTGAAGAAGATCATTAGTATTCACCAGGCCTACTTTTAATATTACAACTAGCTAACACTTAAAATTAAATTAACCACCATGTCCTTATTCAAGTTCACCTGCTGCTGTGACTCTGCCACTCCACCGCTGTCTGATAAAGGCTGTGTTGCTTCTTCTGTCATCTGACAAAGTAACAAACACAGCAGCACAGCCATGTTTAACAAAGTATAAAATTTTTCTCCCCTGGCTATGGCCCCAACAATGTCCTATACAGCTACCTGTTCAGCACCAAACAACAGACAGACACAGTTAGCAAGCAGCTGGAATACACAAGCCTTTGGGAAACATTCAAACATTAAACTTAATTTCCATCCATCCATCCATCCATCCATTTTCATCCGCTTATCCGGGGCCGGGTCGCGGGGGCAGCTGCCTGAGCAGGGACACCCAGACTTCCCTCTCCCCGGATACTGCCTCCAGCTCTTCCGGGAGGACCCCAAGGCGTTCCCAGGCCAGCTGAGCGACATAGTCACACCAGCGTGTCCTGGGTCTTCCTCGGGGTCTCCTCCCGGAGGGACATGCCAGGAACACCTCCCGAGGGAGGCGTCCCGGGGGCATCCGAAACAGATGCCCGAGCCACCTCAGCTGGCTCTCTCGATGTGGAGGAGCAGCGGCTCTACTCTGAGCTCCTCCTGGGTGACAGAGCTCTTCACCCTATCTCTAAGGGAGCGCCCTGCCACCCTGCGGAGGAAACTCATTTCGGCCGCTTGTATCCGGGATCTTATTCTTTCGGTCGTGACCCAAAGTTCATGGCCATAGGTGAGGGTCGGAACGTAGATTGACTGGTAATCTCTTCACCACGACAGACCGATACAAAGACCGCATTACTGCGGCCGCTGCACCAATCCGTCTGTCAATCTCACGCTCCATCCTTCCCTCACTCATGAACAAGACCCCAAGATACTTAAACTCCTCCACTTGAGGCAGGAACTCTCCTCCCACCTGGAGGGAGCAGGCCACCTTTTTCCGGTCGAGAACCATGGCCTCGGATTTGGAGGTGCTGATTCTCATCCCAGCCGCTTCACACTCGGCTGCAAACCGCCCCAGGACATGCTGGAGGTCCCGGCTCGAAGGAGCCAACAAGACCACATCATCCGCGAAAAGCAGAGATGAGATCCATTGGCTCCCGAACCAGATCCCCTCCGGCCCGTGGCTGCGCCTAGAAATTCTGTCCATAAAAGTAATGAACAGAACCGGTGACAAAGGGCAGCCCTGCCGGAGTCCAACATGTACTGGGAACAGGTCTGACTTACTGCCGGCATTGCGAACCAAGCTCCTGCTCCGGCAGTACAGGGACCGTACGGCCCTTAACAGAGGGCCTCCGACCCCGTACTCCCGGAGCACCCCCCACAGTATGCCACGAGGGACACGGTCGAATGCCTTCTCCAAGTCCACAAAACACATGTGGACTGGTTGGGCAAACTCGAGGTTCGACTATCGGCCGAATTCTCCTCTCCAGTACCCTGGAATAGACTTTCCCGGGGAGGCTGAGGAGTGTGATCCCCCGATAGTTGGAACACACCCTCTGGTCCCCCTTTTTAAATAGGGGGACCACCACCCCGGTCTGCCAGTCCAGAGGCACTGTCCCCGACTGCCACGCGATGCTGCAGAGACGTGTCAGCCAAGACAGCCCCACAACATCCAGAGACTTGAGGTACTCAGGGCGGATCTCATCCACCCCCGGTGCTTTGCCACTGAGGAGCTTACGAACTACCTCAGTGACTTCGGCTTGGGTGATGGATGGGTCAACCTCTGAGTCCCCAGCCTCTGCTTACTCTATGGAAGGCGTGTCAGTGGGATTGAGGAGATCCTCGAAGTATTCCTTCCACCGCCCGACGATGTCCCCAGTCGAGGTCAACAGCTCCCCACCTCCACTGTAAACAGTGTTGGTGGAGGACTGCTTCCCCCTCCTGAGGCGCCGGATGGTTTGCCAGAATTTCTTCGAGGCCGACCGGTAGTCCTCCTCCATGGCCTCCCCGAACTCTTCCCAGACCCGAGTTTTTGCTTCCGAGACTGCCTGTGCTGCCGCACGCTTGGCCTGCCGGTACCCGTCAGCTGCCTCAGGAGTCCCCCGGGCCAGCCAGGCCCGGTAAGACTCCTTCTTCAGCTTGACAGCAACCCTTACTTCCGGGGTCCACCACCGGGTTCGGGGATTGCTGCCGCGACAGGCACCGGAGACCTTACGGTCACAGCTCCGGACAGCCGCGTCAACAATGGAGGTGGAGAACATGGTCCATTCGGACTCAATGTCCCCAGCCTCCCTCGGGATCTGGTCAAAGCTCTCCCGGAGGTGGGAGTTAAAGATCTCCCTGGCAGAGGGTTCTGCCAGACGTTCCCAGCAGACCCTCACGATACGTTTGGGTCTGCCAGGTCTGTCCAGCTTCCTCCCCCGCCAGCGGATCCAACTCACCACCAGGTGGTGATCAGTTGACAGCTCAGCCCCTCTCTTCACCCGAGTGTCCAAGACATACGGCCGGAGGTCAGATGACACGACCACAAAGTCGATCATTGATCTCCGGCCTAGGGTGTCCTGGTGCCACGTGCACATATGGACACCCTTATGCTTGAACATGGTGTTCGTAATGGACAAACTGTGACTAGCACAGAAGTCCAGTAACAAAACACCACTCGGGTTCAGATCGGGGAGGCCGTTCCTCCCAATCACACCCCTCCAGGTAACACTGTCATCGCCCACGTGGGCGTTGAAGTCCCCCAGGAGAACGACGGAGTCCCCGGTTGGAGCACTCTCCAGTACCCCTCCCAGGGACTCCAAGAAGGCCGGGTACTCTGCACCGCTGTTCGGCCCATAAGCCGAGACAACGGTGAGAGTCCTATCCCCGACCCGAAGGCGCAGGGAAACGACCCTCTCGTTCACCGGGGAGAACTCCAACACATGGCGGCTGAGCTGGGGGGCTATAAGCAAGCCCACACCAGCTCGCCGCCTCTCGCCGCGGGCAACTCCAGAGTAGAAGAGAGTCCAGCCTCTCTCAAGGAGTTGGGTTCCAGAGCCCAGGCTGTGCGTGGAGGTGAGCCCGACTATTTCTAGTCGGTACCGCTCAACCTCCCGCACCAGCTCAGGCTCTTTCCCCCCCAGTGAGGTGACATTCCATGTCCCCATGACTAGAATCACCATCCGGGGATTGGGCCGCCGGGGCCCACGACCGCCACCCATATCCCTCTGCACCGGCCCCTTCTGAACCCTCCTGCGAGTGGTGAGCCCACGGGAGGGCGGGCCCACGTTGCTCGTTCGGGCTGCGCCCGGCCGGGTCCCATGGGCAGAGACCCGGCCACCAGGCGCTCGCCTGCAAGCCCCAACCCCAGGCCTGGCTCCAGGGTGGGGCCCCTGTGACGCCGATCCGGGCGACGTGCACGTCCTTGGTATTCTTGCTTTCATCAGGGGCGAGTGAACCGATCTTAGTCTGACCCGTCACCTAGGACCTGTTTGCCTTGGGAGACCCTACCAGGGGCATTAAGCCCCGGGCAACATAGCTCCTAGGATCATTCGGGTGCTCAAACCCCTCCACCACGATAAGGTGCTGGTTCAAGGAGGAGAACTTAATTTCCATTTCATTTTATGTACATTTTCCAGATTTAGTTTGATCACAGTCTCTATTTGTTTTCCCCATGTACTATTGTAGTGGGTAATGTTCATTCTTTGACAAACCTTCAACAAACTTAAATAAATAAACACTAACATTAGTGTATACAGGCTTATAGAAACCAAACACTGTGATACGAATAAAGAACTCTTGACGCCCTCTACACAGTGTGGATTATTATTAAAGTCTGACTGCGAAGGGTTTAGATTCAGACGATGACACTTCTCCCAACATTCAGTTTGAACCTGGACTTCTGTTAGAATCAGACACGTTGAATAAAATATACTCATCTAAGACATAAAATAGTATGTCTAAAAAACAAACTTTCACTTAACACCACCCCAAACAACCAGCAGGAGCCCCCAGTGCACCAATAATTAGACAACCCTCTCCTGCTGTTGTATCCTTTTAACAGAGGTGGAAAAGTAACTAGTACAGAACTTAAGTGCAGTTTTGAGGGACTTGGAGATTACTATTTCTTTTTATTTTACTTTGTACTTCAACTCCACTCCATTAACACATCTGTATTTACACATTTGAATTGAACGTTCTGAACCTGCTTGATTAGCAGAGAGGACAGAACGTTGGCAATGGGTGGAGATGATATAAGAGAACAATCTCAGAGTTCATCAAGCACAGGAGGAGTCATGTTCATGCATGAAAGAGGAACAGACTAAATATAAGTACAATAACATCAATGCATTACATTAAAAACTGAGAGATAAACTAAAGTTAAAAATTATGATAATGTGTAGGAAACTTACTGTGTTATTTTGTCACTAATTTGTAGTAATAACCATGTAATTTATGTGATATGGATGTATTATGTGCACATAATGTTGCTACTTTAAGTATCCCTTTTTAAAATCTGCATTCTGTTAAGTTCAGCCCCTTTATGTCGCTTTGTAGTCAGGCGTCTGCTGTCCTCCTATCACTATAAAGCTTTTTATAGTGGTAGGAGGTAGTGGAGAATAAAACAAAGATATTTTAAAATGTCTTAAGCTTAGCAGGTAATTTCAGTTGTGATAGAATTACATCATCAAACATCCATGAAATGTTCTTTTTATTAAATATGGAAATGGAAAACAGCATTTTCACAAAATTGACTTTTTGATGGCTTTACTTGTGAACCTCATTATTACAGTGAAATTAAATAAGACCTTTTCCATTGGTTAAACTTGTCTCTTTTCGCTCCAAATATCAAACATATTATGATTGCTTGTATTATGATTGTTTACTTTCTAGTTGCTGTTGATCATGGACGATTTTGTTTGTAACAAATTAACTGAGTGGGGCCTCAGCGAATATATTCAAAAACTCAAAGGTAAAGTATTTCCTTGGTTATTTGTTGGACACAGATATTATTCTATTGGTGCCGGCTCAAGACTGGCATAAAATGACAAGTATGACACAGAGCAGAAAAGTTCAAAATCTTTAATTCAAAACTAACAGAGGTTGAAACCAGTTCGGTGAACAGAAAGGCAACATTACCCAGGTACGAGACAACAAAGTCCCAGAATGAGGGAGGGGTTCAGGCAAGTAGGATCAAGATAAACAGGAAACAATAAACGCTGGACAGTCTGACAGAGGGCAAAATGAAGTGGGCCAGTGTCAGTACTTAAATGTTTTATGACTCACTATGTTTCATCCATTTATAATTTTTGATTGCTGACATCCTGGCAGCTGACGTGAATCATCATTTAAGAGACACCACCGGAAAAGACTCATGTTGTTAAAGGTAATGCTCTGCACCATGAAAATATTTGACTCTATTTGTTCTCATTAATCTAACTAATGAAGATATATGTTTTTTGTCACTGACAGGAGCATCAACAAGTTACTGTATAACATTTTTGTTTGCAACTATTTTTGTCACTATAGAAAACACAACAAACCAGGAAACAATTGATTCTCCTGCTCAGGTAAGTTACTGCAAGTTTGATACAATTTTGCATCTTCTAGGGTGTTTATCACAATTACACAGGTTGTTTGAATGTCTGCCCAAAATTTTACATGACTGTCATCTTAGATTTATATTTGCAGTTTCAACTACTTCCCAGTGTTTTATCAGGCTTATCCCAGATACTGCTATGAAAGTAAGATTTAATAGATACATTAAAAATGTATAAATATATACCTTTTTCAAATACTCTATATAAAATGAGTAAAGAGAAAGTTTCGTGAGTGCATATTGCATGATTGTGACACTATATGTTTACAAATATCTCTTCACAGACAGAAACTCCTGCCAAATCACTTTTTTTTCTGGTAGTTTCTGTTACAAAAAAAATTTGCAATGATGACAAAAGGACACATATTCCACAAGGTGAAAACATAAGAAAATATTGTGCCTTGTATTGTTTTTTTCTCTAAGGAAGAAAAAGTTAAGATGAGACTCAATGAAATCATGCGGGAGTACAAGAAACTTGTCTACAGTAGTCTGACAACAACAATTGAGGAAAACATTAAGGACTGCTATCAAAGTAAGATTAGAAGTCATGACATAAACAACCTGGTAGTATGATAATACAAAAAAACATCATCATCATAGTGCAGAAAATGTAGTTGAGAACATATTTCTGTTTTATTGCAGAAGCAGCAGGATTTAGAGGAAAGGACTCACTGAAAAATATGAGGGACACTATCAAGCAGCATGTACATTCTTTAAAGAACACCATGTTTGAGCAGGCTAAAGATATAATGCTGGGCCAACTGAGAGACCTGAAGGTTTGTCACATTCTATCAATTCCAATAATTATGTAGTCAAAGATGTTGTGCAGCACATCTTTATTTTCATTTGCCTGGTCTGAACACGAATGTAGACAGACAAATCACATTGAATTCAGTTTGATATTGAAAACTGTTTGACAGTATGAGTGATAACTAATAAAGTTTCTGATGCTGAATTGCTGACAGTCTCTAAAAATACCTTCAATGTTTATTGAAAGTAATGCCAAGACATTTCCAATAGTGTTATTGATGGTGCACATGTTGTAAACAAAATGTTTTTTATGTTGTTTTAGATTTCACAGTGGAACTTGTGGAGATGAAAAAACACTTCAATTACTTGAAGGAAAGCCAAGAAGAAGAAACACCACAGATTTGGTAAAACTTTTGTTAGAATGTTCACATGATGCTCTAATTCTAACCTGTTTTGAATAATGCTAACAATGTATTTACTTACAGTAGCAGCTGATAACTGTTTAATGTCACAGTCTTGATGTTTGTCTTTCTGGTGGACGTTTAAGTTTTGCTCAGTGGGGAGAAGCAGCAGACGTCTGACTACAAACTAAAGGTCCCTGCAGACCTGCTGTGTAGAGACAGGAGGCCTTTGAGATTTGGCCTCAACCATTTCTGTCAAGTTGTTATCCCTGTTCTCTTTGAGAATTGTATGTTGAGTTTTCTTGTTGTAAATTTCATTCAGAAGGATTTTAAGAAGTTTTTTTCTGTTTTTTTTTTTTTTTTCAGACCGAACATATTTGTGTGTTGCAGCAAAGTTCCCCAGTCAGATTTAAACCAGGGATATCGCGGTTTATATAGCACTGGTCCTAAGCTTTAGGTCAGATATGACATGGACATCAGGCTTTTTAAACAAATGCTCTTGAATGACCATTTTGTCTTAATGCTAAATGATTGTTTCTGTGTGTTCATATGTGAGAAATAGAGAGAATTAGATGATAGTGATAAACCAGCTGATTGTTTTGATTCAAGTGTACAGACAAGTGATAAGAAAAAACCTGAATGAATGAGTGAAGATACTTGACAAATACGGTTGCTTTCATATAGGACTCAAGGGGTGAAAATGATTGAATCAATTGAACACCTATGGGAGACGGTTCCAGGCATCCACTAATCAATTTTCTTTTATTTTGTATACTTTCAATAAAGTGCACTTCTGAGTGAAAATGCCACTGGTTGTTTGGCTTCTTTGTTGTTAATGTTGTAGTTAAAGCACCCAAAATCTGCTCAACGTTCTCCCTGACATTTATTTTAATTGGTTTTGGTCCTTATTTTGTCAATGAAGAGAAATAAATTGTCACAGTCCTGAAGCCGTTCATCTTCAAAACTTCTTTCATACAGGGCAACGATGTTCAGCTGTTTTTTCTGGTGAATATTGTATCCAGACAGGTTTAGTTGAGGCATGTTGTTATTAATTTTGGAACAATGGTAGCTGCAGGTATTTGCTCATGTTTGTTCATGTTAGCAAACTGCCACTAACTACCTGCTGATGCAAGAAAATGGAACATGCTGACTCATAAACGGCCCATAAATA
The DNA here is from genome assembly GCF_900880675.1 of Sparus aurata. Classification (NCBI taxonomy): domain Eukaryota; kingdom Metazoa; phylum Chordata; class Actinopteri; order Spariformes; family Sparidae; genus Sparus; species Sparus aurata. The sequence goes on along the minus strand of NC_044209.1, from coordinate 16,981,737 downwards.
GGGATGGACCTCAAGAGGACTTTTTTGAAATTGTGCTTATTCAGCCTAGTTCCTTTATAAACCAGAGATAAAGAAAAGTTTGATTGCTAAGAGGAAGAACAATGATATCAGTGACATGACATCAGGCAACCAGCACTGTGTCTAACCCGTAGTGGTTCTCTATCGTCTCGAGACTATCTCTCCACTCCGTTACATATTCCATATGTACGGGGATATGACCCCCGCTGCTTGTCAGGGCACTTGGATATTTCTTTAAGACACACCGGCTTGCCCGGCCACGCCCCATTGCGTAGCTATAAAGCACCTGCGCCGGCGTGTAATCACTGATTGTTTGATCTCCACTTGTGCGTCAGGGTGCAGTGTCACACAATCTACATAAAACAAAGAAAGGAAAGTAAGAAAAAGGGAAAAGTAAGGAAAGAGAGGAGACTGTACAGCTGTGTATCCGCTTACCGGAGTAAGTCGGGGTGTCTGTCTCTGGCAGCCTCCCTGGATTGCTGTGCAGAACTCTTTCTGTCCTCTCTCAGCGGAGCCATCATCCTGCCCGGTCGAGCCGGAGGGTCTCAGGCTCCCGGCAGTGGTGGCTGTGGGTTCTTCCCGGCGTATTGCTCGCGGCTCATGAGCTGACGCGCTCAGTGGATAGAGCCGAGTACTGACAGTGTCGGAGCAAGGTCCTCTCCCCGACATATTGCTCGCGGCTCGTGAGCTGACGCGCTCGGTGGGGTAACATCGTGCATCTGGTCTGGGCAAGCCGGAGGTCTCCGGCCCCCGGCCTTGGCGGCGTCCTCTCCCCGGCGTATTGCCCCCCATCCCCTCGTGAACGTACGGCCCTCAGCAGCGGCCGGCACGCAGAGTACACTCAAAAACAAATAACAAGCAAGAGAGCCGCGGTGCTGCCGGCTAGCAGGTAAACAGGAAGTGGCGAAGTACTTCCGGTTCCCGGCCCTTGGCAGTATGGCAGACCAGGAGGGACATTGCTGTGTGGGCTGCGGGGTGGCCATGCCCCTAGATGATGGGCATGATAACTGCGTGCTGTGTTTGGGACATGAGCATGCTCTGGTCTCTAAGGAAAATCCTCAGTCGTGCATGGATTGCTTTATTCTGCCTGCACGTACTAGGGAGGCCTGCTGTCGCTTTTTTGCTGCAAAGCGTGCAGGCTCCCATGTTTCTGAGGGGCCGAGACAGAAAACTGGGAGAATGGCGACAGCCTCGGAGGGGAGGAGGGAGTATCTAGGAGCCTGGCAGGCTCCATTACCTCCTCTTCAGCCTATGGTGGTCCGGCCTCCGCTTAGCTCTTTCCCGTCCCCAGCTTCGGGGTCAGGCAGGGAGGAAGAAGAAGCCGAGGAGGAGGACGTGGATGTGGAAACCATCTTTTCCTCTGATGACAATGACCTCTCTTGTGCACAGCACATAGTGGGCGAGGTGACAAGAGGGGAGTTGGCCCACCGGTTTGAGGAGGTGATTCGGTTTGACTCGGTTGGCCAATACCGGGGCCATTTTGTCACTCTACCTCCGCGACTTGTCTCATCAAGTTCAGGCGGACACCAGTGTAGGCGAGGAGCTGCGGATGGCCTCCTCATGCCTCTCCTCAGTGTTGAAGGAGCAGGCTGAGGCAGCAGGCTGTGCCTTAGCTTCCTTCTGGGTGGTCAGGCGCCACTTGTGGCTGTCTCAGTCCCAGCTTCAGCAGGGGGATAGAGACTGCCTGCTTAAGGTGCCAGTGGAACCCACCGCAATGTTTGGGCCCCACGCTACTGCCTTGATACAGCAGGCTCAGGAGAGCCTTCGCTGTGCGAAGGAGGTCTCAGGTGGCCTGGCCAGGCGCGCCACGGGCCCTGGGAGGCCAAGACCGTCTCGGCCTCAGCTGGCACCAGAAGCCTCGACAAGGGGTCGAGGGGACTTTAGACTCCAGTTGGAGGCTTCCCGGCAGCGCGGGTACCGCCGACAGGGCAGAGGGAGAGGACGACCTGCTAAGGCTCAGAGTTCCTCTAGGCGCCCCCCGCCCTCCTGACGGCCAACGGGCCCCGGCTGGGGGCCCTGGGGGCAGACCCGTGGGTGGTCTCAACCATGACCCGCGGATACCGTATCCAGTTTTTACGCCGGCCACCAGTAACAAGGACACCCACCTTTACAACAGTGGGCGATCCTCAACAGAGAGCAGTCTTGCAGGCGGAGCTGTCCACATTCCTGGAGAAGGAAGCTATAAGGGAGGTGCCCTCCGGAGATCACCAGGCCAGGTTTTTCTCCCGCTATTTTTTTGGCCCCAAAGAGAGATGGGGGGCTCCGCCCAATTGTAGACCTCAGGGGGCTCAACAGGTATCTCCGGCCCCTGCGATGCTGGTTCCTGACAGTCCCCAGGGTGAGACAGGCAGTCACTGCAGGAGACTGGTTTGCCACCATAGACCTCAAAGATGCGTATTTCCAGATACCCATCTGGAGGGGTCACCGGCGGTTCCTGCGGTTCGGGTTTGCAGGCAGGGTGTACGAGTTCCAGGTACTGCCATTCGGCATTTCTCTGGCACCACGGACCTTCACTCACTGTATGGATGCAGCCGTCTCCCCTCTGAGGCAGGGAGGGATCAGGATCCTGAACTACCTCGACGACTGGCTGGTCTGTGCAGTCTCGGAGGAGCAGTGCTGCCACCACGTCGCCCGGCTGTTGAACCACGTTCAGGATTTAGATCTGCGTCTGAACTACAAAAAGAGCAGGCTGGAGCCTTCCCAAGTGACCACCTTCCTGGGGATGGTCCTGGACTCGAGGAGGGCGACGGTTGCTCTGACCCTGGAGAGGCAGCAGGCCTTCAGGACTTGCCTCGCCCCTTTCCAGCTGCAGGCTCTGGTCAACTGGGGACTCTGCCTTCACCTTATGGGCCTAATGGCAGCCATGGTGCAGGTGGTCCCCCTTGCCCTCTTACACATGCGGCCCGTGCAGAGGTGCCTGCTGAGCTTGGGGTTGTGCCCTCAGAGGTCCCACAAGACCAAATTGGTGGTCTCTCGGAGGCTTCACAGGGCCCTCCAGTGGTGGAGGGTCCCAGCAAACATCAAGCGGGGCCAAGCCCTGGGTCCATTGTTCTATCGCCAGCTAGTGTACACAGACGCATCCTCCTCAGGGTGGGGCGCCGTACACGAAGGCTGTGGTGTCAACGGGGTCTGGACCGGCCGGTGGCTGTGCCAGCACATAAACGTCCTAGAGCTGAGGGCGGTTCTCCTCGCTCTGCGTCGCTTCCTGCCAAGGCTAAGGGGTCACCATGTCATCGTCCGCACCGACAGCACAGTGACGGCCGCTTACATCAACAGACAGGGGGGCCTCGGCTCCCCTGCCCTGTGCAAGCTTACAACCATCCTGTGGCAGTGGGCTCACCCACACTTCCTCTCGCTCAGAGCCGTGCACGTACCAGGGGCACTGAACTCCGCGGCGGACATCATGTCGAGGGGAGGGCCCCAGCCGGGGGAGTGGAGACTCCACCTTCAGGTGGTCTCCGAGATATGGCGCCGCCTAGGCAGGGCAGAGGTCGACCTGTTTGCGTCCAGGGAGTCGACGCATTGCCCGCTCTTTTTCTCCCTGAGGAACGACGATCCCCCCATGGGTTGGGATGCTCTGGCGCATCCTTGGCCCCGGGTTCTGCTCTACGCCTTTCCTCCCTTCACCCTTCTCCAGCCTCTTCTCCGAAGAGTTCTGGTGGAGCGTGTGCGGCTTATACTGGTGGCTCCTCTGTGGCCCCACATGCCGTGGTTCTCAGCGATTCCACCCCTGCTGGACGGGTTGCCATGGGAGCTCCCGCACCGGAGGGACCTGCTCTCCCAGGCGAACGGAGCCCTGTTCCACCCCTTTCCAGAGGGGCTCAGGCTGGTGGCCTGGCCCCTGAGAGGGACAGGCTCCTGGCCTTAGGGCTGCCGGAGCTGGTGGTGGCGACAATCCAGCATGCCGGGCTCCTTCCACGAGGGCCGCCTATTCATACTGTTGGCAGGTGTTTACCACCTGGTGTGTGTCTCACCAGGTGGACCCATATTTGGCCTCGGCTCAGGAGATCCTGCGGTTCCTGCAGTCCCAGCTTGAGGCACAGAAGGCCGCCATAACACTGCGAGGGTTGGTGGCAGCAATCAAGGCGGTGCGCATCGGGGAAGTTGCACTGAGTACGGAGGACTGTGTGCTCATTTCCCGGTTTCTTCGAGGGGCCCAGCGACTTACGGTGCGTACCGCCGGCCCTGCAGTTCCCCCCTGGGATTTGGACGTCGTCCTTGGAGCCCTTCAGCGTCCCCCCTTCGAACCTTTAGGGGGTGCTGACCTCAAATGGCTTTCCATGAAAACCGCCCTTCTGCTCGCCGTCACCTCGGCCAGAAGGGTGAGTGAACTCCATGCCCTGTCGGTGCACGGTGATTGCTGTCGGTTTTCCCCAGACGGCTCGAGTGTGGTTCTCCGCCCCAACCCTGCCTTCCTGCCTAAGGTCCTGACTGAGTTCCACCTGGCTCAGTCGGTCGAGCTCCGGTCTCTCTCCTCGCCCAGCGCTGGCGAGGAGGTTGAGCAGAGCCAGTCCGCACTATGCAGGGCCCTGACGGCGTACATTCGTCGTACTCAGGCGGTCCGGAAGTCCGACCAGCTTTTTGTGTGTTACGACCATGGGCGTTTGGGCAGGCCTCTGTCAAAATCCAGGCTGTCGCACTGGGTTGTGGACATGATCCGTCAGGCTTATGCGCTGTCAGGTGCGCCTGTTCCACCAGGGGTCCAGGCACACTCCACTCGAGGTGTGGCAGCCTCATGGGCCTTGTGGCGGGGGGCTTCCCTTGCTTCCATATGCTCCACCACCACGTGGTCGTCCCAGTCAACCTTTACCAGGTTCTACCGGTTGAATGTGGCCGCCAGCCCCTCCTTTGGGGAGCGTGTGCTGGGCGTGGCCCGATGGTAGGCATTTTTGTCTCCCCCTCAGCCTTGCGTCTTGCGGGCTGATTGAGCGGTTGCTCCGTGAACAGGCTGGCCCCTGCGTCTTGCGGGGCCCTTGCCTGTCCCCCTTGGGTCAGTCTTGCGTCTTGCGGGCTCCCCCGGCAGCCCTTCCCTCCCATGGCCGGCCCTAGCGACTTGCAGGGCCTGCTCCAGGGAGTTGTATATAGTGTACATTTGTAAATAGTTTGTTTGTTGCACATGGGATTGTGGGTTGCACTGTCTCCTCACGGGGTGTCTTAAAGATCTACCCCGTACATATGGAATATGTAACGGAGTGGAGAGATAGTCTCGAGACGATAGAGAACGTATGGTTACATTGTAACCTTGGTTCTCTGAGTGAAGAGACTATCTCTCCAGCCCCTAGGCCGCTCAGAGACACGTTTCGCTCAAACTATCAGTGATTACACGCCGGCGCAGGTGCTTTATAGCTACGCAATGAGGCGTTAGCGGGCAAGCCGGTGTGTCTTAAAGAAATATCCAAGTGCCCTGACAAGCAGCGGGGGTCATATCCACGGAGTGGAGAGATAATCTCTTCACTCAGAGAACCAAGGTTACAATGTAACCATACGATCTGATATTCTTTAAGAGTTAATTCCTCTTTAGGATAAATAGTGTGCATCCCTTTTGCATGGATTTGTCTGTTTTCAGTTTATGTAAGTCGTGAGTGAACACGTGGTAGGAACTATTTTCATAAAGAAATTACTTTACTGAAAAAGTTATATGACACAAAACAACACAGTAACAATAATTCCATCTGAAAGTGACCAAATGAACCAACAGATAAAGAGAAGCCCAGACAAAATACTTTTCACATTTAGTTTATATGTTTCACGGCGACGCAACAAATGAGTAAAGAAATCAGCCCCAACTGATTTGTGTAAAAATCTTTGCAGTTATTATCCCCAACACACTTGTTATTATTATTCAAATAAGTCTCACTTCGTCATGGAGCAGGTGTGATGTGTGGAGCAACAACATTGCCCAACAGTTATAGTTGGAAAAAATTGTTTTTTATTGAGAAAGACTAAAGGCAAGAAAAAAGGTATAATAATTATTGTCTTGAAAACAAAAGAAAGAAGCTGATAAGTTCTCAGTATAGTATCATTGTCTGAACTGCTACAATACTAAATGTGTTGTTTCATTTTAGGCTGGTTCAAAAGACAAAAAGAATCGAGGAAGAGGCTTCTAAGGCTCTTGAAAAATGCCTCATTGAGGGAGTTGAAAAATCAAAAACAACAAGTGGTGATGCTGTTCATATTAAAAACTTCTTTCATGCAGGGCAACGATGTTTAGCTGTTTATCTGTTTATCTGACAAATATCAATCTTCGTATCCAAACAGGTTTAGTTGAGGCATGTTGTTATTCATTTTGGAGCACTGGTAGCTGCAGGTATTTGTTCAAGTGTTTGTTCATGTTAGCAAACTGCCACTTACTGCTTACTGATGCAAGAAAATGGAACATGCTAACTCATAGATGGCCCATAAATAGGGATGGGCCTCGAGAACTTTTTTAAATTCTGCTCTTTCAGATTAGATCATTTATAAACCAGAGATAAAGTAAAGTGTGATTGCTAAGAGGAAGAACTATAATATCAGTGACATGATATCAGGCAACCAACACTGTGTTTAACAGGTGGTGGATCTGGTATGATTTGCAAAACAATAACAATAACACAATATAGCAACAAAATAATTCCATATGAAAGTGGTCAAAATAAAAAAAAAAAATCTGTAAACTCCATCATCTCTAGCCGTATATAAACCATATCTAACCTGTTAATTTATTATTAATCATATCTGTTTGGTCTTTCATTGACCAACAGGTTAAGAGAAGAACCCAAACAAAATACTTTTCACATTTAGTGTATTAGTTTTACGGTGAGGCAACAAATAAGTGAATAAATCGTCCCTAACTGGTCGGTGTAAAGTATTTTGCAGGTATTCATGTTAACAAATCATCACTGACTGATGCAAGAAACTGGAACATGTAGCCATGAATGGGGTTGAGAATCATTAGTGTTGTTTAAAGATTATTTTTCCATGCTGAGGTTTCTAACTACTCTGATCAGTTCATGTGTGATGACTGTGGCTGACTGGGTATGTCTTCAGGTTAGATCGTCCTCAGGATAAATGATCAGATCACAACGATTCAGGCCACAACTGACAAATGATATTATGACACACCCTGTGTTTAAAAGTGACTCACCTTGTATGCCCTATGGGTTATTTCCACTTCAGGGTAAATGTTTTGAATCCTCTTTGCATGAGTTTGCCTGTTTTGGACATATGCAATGACACTGCTGTAGATACAATACACCAGCTAGTTACAAAGTATGAGTACACATTATATGAACTATACAAGCACAAATGGCCTTAGAAAGAAAAGGTCTAGAGTGCTCAAGAATTTCAAACAAAATGTGATGCTCTTTGGAGTACTGAAGTTCACGAACAGAAAAAATAACCAAGGCACTCCTCTGGTACAAAGGTTAAAAAGTCTTTATTGAGATGGCAAATAAAGAACTAAAAGTTCTTTCCTAAAGTCATCTTTATTGAGATGAGTATTTATTGAGAAATTTAAATAAAGATCCTTAACCTTTGGCCAGAGCCAAATATTTGATCTCTTTTTGAACATAGATGGCCTCTGATACACTGATGAAGTTGTGTTCTCTGGCAGCACTCTCAGGCTGTGTATTGATCTCAACCTGTTAATCACACTTAAAACAACAAACATGTGATCTTCTACATTCTACATCACTGCTTCCAAAAAATGACTTAAAGATACAATAATTTAGGAAGTCTGCATTAAAATGTCTAAATACGACTTGACCTTTGTTAGATATTGGGTTGAGTTGTGTACTGACATTTTCCTAAATGTCTCCAACATGTTCAAACCCATATTGTACTGAAGTTGATGAGGTACTTTCATGTGGTTGCCTCTCACTACCGTCGGAATAGGAAAGTCTGTACCTGATTTACATCGGATAGATTTTCATAAGCAGTGGCAGTTGTTAAATGGTGATTACATCAACAGTGAAGCCAGTTTGACAGCAGGACCATTGTAATCCACCTGTGTGACACCAAACCTGATATATCATACCACAACATATACCATATTAACACATATAACACATAAGGGAGATATTAGAGTCACTGCAGGGCTAAAGCACTTGCAGCAGCAGGGCCGTAACGTCTTTGTTTTTTGACATCACACTTTACGCAAATTATATAGCAGCTTTGAATAAAATAAACTCATCTAGGATATTAAATAGTTTAAAAGATAGAAAAACATCCTTTGATTTAACATCAACCCAAACAACCAGCAGGAGTCCCCAGTGCACCAATAATTAGACAACCCTCTCCTGCCGTTTCATCCTTTTAACAGAGCTGGAAAAGTAACTAAATACTCTAGCACAGTACTTAAGTACAGTTTTGAGGGACTTGAAGATCACTATTTCCTTTTTATGTAGCTTTGTACTTCAACTTCACTCCATTAACACATCTGTATTTACACATTTGAACTGACCGTGCTGAACCTGCTTCATGGGCAGAGAGGACAGAACGCTGGCGATGGGTGGAGACGATATAAGAGGAAGAGCTCAGAGTTCATCAAGCACAGGAGGAGTCATGTTCATGCAGGAAAGAGGAGCAGACTAAATGTAAGTACAATAACATCAATGCATTGCATTAAAAACTGAGAGATAAACTAAAGTTAAAAATTATGATAATGTGTAGGAAACTTACTGTGTTATTTTGTCACTATTTTGTAGTAATAACCATGTAATTTATGTGATATGGATTTATTATGTGCACATAATGTTGCTATCCTTTTTTAAAAATCTGCACTCTGTAAAGCTCAGCCCCTTTATGTCCTTTATTGCAAAGCTTTTATAGTGGTAGGAGGTAGAGGAGAGTAAAACAAAGATACATTTTAAAATGCTTTCAGTTCAGCAGGTGTTTTCAGTTGTGATAGAATTACATCATTAAACATCCATGAAATGTTTGTTTTATTAAATATGGAAATGGATGGCTTTGTGAACCTTGTATTATTACAGTGAAATTAAATAAGACATTTTCCTTGTCTCTTTTCGCTCCAAATATCAAACAATAATGATTGCTTGTATTATGATGTTGACCTTCTAGTTGCTGTTGATCATGGACGATTTTGTCCGTAACAAATTGACTGAGTGGGGCCTCAGTGAATATATCCAAAAATTCAAAGGTACAGTATTTTCGTGGTTATTTGTTGGACACAGATATTATTGTATTGGTGCTGGCTCAAGACTGGCATAACATGACAAGTATGACACAGAGCAGCAAAGTTCAACATCTTTAATTCAAAACTAACAAATGTTGAAACTAGTTAGGTGAACGGAAAGGCAACATTATCCAGGTACGAGACAACAAAGTCCCAGAATCAGGGAGTGGTTCAGGCAAGCAGGATCAAGATAAGCAGGAAACAATGAACACTGGACAGTCTGACAGAGGGCAAAATGAAGTGGGCCAGTGTCAGTACGTGTCAGTACATAGTACTACTACGTTTCATACATTTATTATATTTGGTTTTGTGAGTGACATACATGGTCTACAACTTGCATCCTTGTGTGACAACCCTGTGCTGTATAAATGTAAAAAAAATGAGCCTCGTACTTTGCACTGAGGTAATCAGGAGGAATGAGGAGTAAGTGGCCGGAGCAGGTCACGTGATGAAACTGGCGGGAGCAGGGTTAGAGAGGGCACGAGGGTGTGGCTGGGTCTGCAGTCAGGGGAATATGTGACAATAATCTATTATTGATTTGACTAATACTACTGAGACATCTACATAAAAAAAGCCGGAACAAATTTTTGCAAGTCGGACATTTTAAGAAAATAGGAGAGACCATTGTTAATTAATTGTGGCAACTCTTGCCCATGTTCAGACTACAGAACCACTCACAGTAAAGACCTTGAAGAGGAGCATGTTACATTTGAGTCTTTGTGAACCCAAAATGCAGAGACCGGAGACAGAGCTTGCGAGTTGAAAAGGTTTATTTTCGTGGCGAAGCTGAGGGGATAGGCAGGGGCGAGGTCCAGACTGAATGGGACGTGCAGGCGGGCAGTCCGGGTTCGGTCAGCCTGGCAGGCAGGCACCGAAGCAGAGCGGCGACGAGGTTTACTGCAGGTGAATCAGACAGGACGAGTGTTAGCTTCAAAGGCAAAAACAAAGGACGTGTGAATCGTAGTATTTACGAACAAGACGTATGGCTCAATGTGATCGCCGCGTGTTACGGAATAATCTGGCACCGGAGTTGAGGGGAGATTGGGGTTATGTTGTCAGCAGGTGATGAGAAGATGAAGAGCAGGTGCGCAGTGTAGTCACACCTCCAGCTACACACACGGAGGAAGAGCAGGTGAGGAGGAAACGAGGCAGACAGGAGGAACATAGGAAAACAGACAGCACTGGACAGAGCACTTAATAAACTTGAGAGCAGCACTGAAATCAAGACTGAAAAGTGACAAATACTTAAAATACAATCAAATAAATAATCAGCTTGTTCTGTGAGGCTGTATCACTTTTAGAAAATATTAAATCAAACGCTGTTTCACCATTTATTAAACACATTTCTGCTGCAATTGAAATAATTGTAATTTCTGCATGACTAAAATTCATATGAACATTTTTGGGTTACAGATGAAGGCATTGATGAGGAAAGTTTTTACTGCCTTGATTTTCAAGACATTGCTAACTTGATACCAAAAGTGGGACGAAGGGCAATATTCAAGAAAAGATTCAGGTTGTTAAAGGTAATGTTCTGCACCATTAGCATATTTGACTGTATTTGTTCTCATTAATTAACAAATAAAGATATATGTTTTTTATCACTGACAGGCGCATCAACAATGCTCAATAATGATGCTGACAGGCAGAGTTATAATACTGTTTAACATTCTGGATTGGAATGTTTTGTTTTAGGGAGAAGAAAACACATCATACCAGGAATCAGTTGACTCTCCTCCTCAAGTAAGTTACTGCATCTACAGTTTGACACAATTTTGTATCTTTGTATATTTTTTTTATCACATTCACACAGGTTGTTTTAATATCTGCTTAGAAGCTGCTGAATCAGATCAGGTAAAGATTACTCTCACAGGAATGTAATTAGTGAACATGCCTCTCCTCCTCATGCTTATGCAACTAAGTAACTGAATTGTTACTGAGTTAAAATCAGTGTTGACTTAAGAAGTGAACAAGTGATCAATCATTATCTCCTTCCTGGTCTCTACTTCCCAGCGTTGTGTCAGGCTCATACCAGATTGGCTGAGAACACAAATACAGATATTGTTGTGTGAATTGAAAAGATTTTTGTTCAAGCCTGAAGACCCATGTTAAAAGGAAAAGGCCTGTGTGAATATAATTTCCAGATCCAAAAAAGAGTCAACATTCTTATTCATTCTCAGGTTTTGCCGTCCACCAGTGTCACAAAGGATAAAGGTTGGTATCAGTTTAGTATCTTATTGATTACGTGAAGAGTTCATGTTGATGTTTTAAAGGTAGCAATACACTGCCTGGCCAAAAAAATAGTCGCCACCAACAAAAAAGGTCACACACTCTAGTATTTTGTCGGACCACCTTTAGCTTTGATTATGCTGTGGCATTGTTCGATAAGCTTCTGCAATGTCACAAAATGTATTTCCATCCAGTGTTTCATTAATTTTCACCAAGCTCTTGTGTTGATGATGGAAGAGTCTCAATGGGGTTATGATCTGGACTCTGTGGTTGCCAATCCATATGTGAAAATGATGTATCATGCTCCCTGAACCACTCTTTCACAATTTTAGCCCGATGAATCCTGGCATTGTCAACTTGGAATATGCCCGTGCCATCAGGGAAGAAAAAACCCATTGATGGAATAACCTGGTCATTCAGTATATTCAGGTAGTCAGCTGACCTCATTCTTTGGGCACATAATGTTGCTTAACCTCGACCTGACCAACTGCAGCAACCCCAGATCCTAGCACTGCCACAACAGGCTTGTACAGTAAGCACTAGGCATGATGGGTGCATCACTTCATCTGCCTCTCTTCTTACCCTGATGCGCCCATCACTCTGGAACAGGGTAATTCTGGACTCATTAGACCACATGATCTTCTTCTGTTGCTCCAAAGTCCATTCTTTATGCTCCCTAGCAAATTTCTGATTAGCCTCACTGATTAGTGGTTTTCTTAAGTCTACACAGCTGTTCAGTTCCAATTGCTTGAGTTCTCTTTACATTGTGCGTGTGGAAAAGTTCTTACTTTCACTATTAAACATAGCCCTGAGTTCTACTGTTGTTTTTCTACAATTTGATTTCACCAAATGTTTAAGTGATCGCTGATCATGATCAATCAGGATTTTTTCCGACCACATTTCTTCCCCAAAGACGATGGTTCCCCATTATCCTTCCAGTTTTTAATAATGCGTTGGACAGTTCTTAACCCAGTTTTAGTAGTTTCAACAATCTCCTTATATGTTTTCTCTGCTTGATGCATGCCAATGATTTGACCCTTCTCAAACAGAAAAACATCTTTTTCCATGACCACGGGATGTGTCTTTCGACAGGGTTGTTAAAGGTCTCATATTATGAAAAACATGTTTTCTCTGGTCTCTACGTATATAAACGGGTCCTCCCCGAGCCTGCCAACTCCCAGAATGAGGAAAACAAGCGATTCCTATATGGTCTCTGCCCAGCCCACCCACTGGTAAAACGGTGCTCCTACAGGCTGTTCAGATTCAGATTCGTTACGTAACAAAAGGAGTCATTTACATAGGCTGGCCTCCTCTGTGCGGTGATAGGAGATATCTGAGAGGGGGACGTTCATCCCCGAGGTAAAGTTTGGTGTGTCCAGCAGTAAGATAGCAGTGTTTTGCAATGTCGTCGCTCAGAGCTAGACACGCAAATTGCTCTGTTGTTGGTTGTAAAATCAACATAAGTGCCTATATTCTGTCCCAGCTACAGAACAACACATGAGACAGCGGTTGCGTTTCATTTTTATGGACAACCTGCTGGCTGTGGTTCGCGTTAGCTTGTACGTGTGTGCTAACCACTTCACGTCGGACTGCTTCAGTAACAAGGGTCAGTACAAAGCTGGCTTTGCCTTGACACTGACCCTCGTAAAAGGATCAGTCCCAACCATGCAGGACCCAGCAACTGCACCGGAGCCACAGGTAAGTGTTGCCGCGGTTTGATTGTATTTACAGTTGCCTACGAGTACGGTGAAGTCAGCTGGAAATTGGCTAATTAGTTAGCTCTGCTTCGGTCCGCTATGCAATGGTGTTTGAAGCGAGTTTAATGTTAATAATATTACGACTGACCTTGATTGTCACAGTAAAAAGTCTGGAAAATGTGCAGACTGGAGACAGAGACGATGCGAACAGTGTCCAAGAGTTTGGAGACTGTGTTGGAGACAAACACAGCTTTCACTAGCTGTTAGCCATTAGCTACATGGTAGTAACTGTAACAACACATACGAACAAACTAACATTATTCAGACACACTAACTATTCTGAAACGTCCTGCTGCTGCTGCAGAGTCTGTACTTCTTCAGGAGCCTTTCCTTCTGGGTCCATTTCTGGGTCAAACTGGTTCAGTTGAACGAAAGCATCTCCGCGAGCCATAGGACCACGGATGGGTTTGGAGCAATGCATATCCAATACAGAGTTGTTTGACCTCTGACAGCTGTGTGAAATTGATGAAAAACAGTATAATGTGGGACCTTTAAAGAAATGAGAAGCTCCTCATTGCATCATTTGGGGTTAAATAACATTTTGTCAGCTGAAAGATAATCGCCCATGCGGTAATTATCAAATAGGAGACCTGTTTGCTTACTTAAATCCAGGTGGAGACTTTTTTTTTGGCCGGGCACTGTATCTTTTAGTTTTGAGCAAACCAGATTTTTTTTTAATCGTTTACATTTTGTATGTTAAAAAAAAAAAAAAAAAAACAATAAGGAAAGAGAAAGCTGGATCTTCAGTGCGAGTCCGGCAAATGGCCTTCACCACCTAGTAAACGCCAACATGCCAGTGGACTGGGGTCATTTACAGGTATTTAAGTTACTTTTTAAACAATTAAAACATATAATATGGTGAAAACCTGTAATGTAATAGAATTATTTACCATTTGTTTCTATATCTTGGCCAATACTTCTCAGATCAGAGCGCCTCAAACAGTTAAGAGCACACATTTTATGAATGCCCTTAATGTATATCTAACTTCATGTATTTCACAATAATATAAAGTTGTCTTTTTTACTGGATGATGTTTTCAACCCAGACAACCTAGAATCATGTGGCCCAAGTGGCCACAGTATAAGCCTGATTATACACTCTAAGGCATCCTAATTCAAGCACTGCTTTGCATTCTTATAGAAGAAATCATATTGTCTGATGTGAAAAGCATCATGAGGTTTGTCCAACAGAGGCTACCTAACCAAGACAGTAACTTCAATAGGTTCCTTTGGTAAGTATTAAGTTTATTAAGATATTAAGATTTGTATATAAACATTCCCTGTTATATGAGCCTCTACTTTTGCCGCATTTCAGCTCTTGCATGCTTTCAGCAACTGAAACCATTAAACAGTCAAAAAGTTCAACTCTTTCAGTGTGCTTATAATCACTATCATACCTCTTAAAAGATTAAGCTATTTTCCAGCTAACTTTTACCATAGAGGATGAATGTGAGATGCTTTTGTCCAAAGCAACTTATAGTAAGCACATTTGTCACAAAAAAGAAACCACAACATATCACCGTCAATAAAGTAAGAATTAAAAAATAGAATTTTCAAGCCCTCGTCTGAGCATAGTAGCTGCTATTTGTCAAGGATACCTCAAGTACATAAGTGCTAAGATTAAAATACTAAGGGTAGAAACAGAGAAGTGCAGTTCAGTTTTATGAACGTTGAGCTCGAGGTGGTGCGCAGTTGTCCAAGCTGAGATGTGCATTGCAACTTGGGTGTCAGAGCATGGGGGAAAAGAGAGGAACAGTTGGCTGGCGTCTGCATAACAGTGGTAAGAGAATCCATATGATGTGATTGCATAGTCTAGTGATTTAGTTTATAGTGAAAACAGAAGTGGTCCTAGTACTGAGCCTTGAAGGACACCAGTTTCCAGAAAGCAGGGTTTGGTCAAGGAGCTATTCCATACGACCTGAAAGGTGCGATTTCTCAGGTATGATGTAAACTTGGTTAGAGCAGAGTCTGTGATGCCAAGTTCAGCCAGAGTGGAGAGGAAGATTAGTTGGTTGGCTGTGTCATACGCAGAAGCTAGGTCAAGGAGAATGAGGATGGATGAAATGGATCAATTAACAAATATTTAAACTAAACTTTAACTTAAATCTGTTGTAACAGGAATAAAATCAGTAACTTGGAGACAGACAAGAGGGTCCTGGTTGGTGTCTTTGGTAAAACTGGGGCTGGAAAGAGCTCTTTGATAAATGCTGTCATTGGAGAGAAGAACCTTCTGCCTTCAGGAAGCATCAGTGCATGTACCTCAGTCATGATTAAAGTGGAGGCCAACATGAAGAGCCCAAAGTATGAGGCGGACATTGAATTCATCACAAAAGAGGTAAAATTAGTTGAATGAGTGTAGATCCAAGATTTACTTGAAACTAGTTGGAAAATTATGATATAGCTGCAAAAAGATAAATTAGCGCAGGCATTATTGTTGTTACATGCCATTTAACTAAGTCAAACACAATAATTTATATTTTAGGAGTGGAAAGACGAGTTGTGGTCCTTGTTAAATTTCGTTGGGGATAATGCAGATCAGAGAAATGATCAGGAAGAAGAGGAAGATTATCGTGACATTGATGAAAAGCTGTCAGTGGTGTATGGAGAAGAATGGAGAAACAAATCTCCTGAAGACCTCATGGATAACAAATATTTCAAAGAAATTCCAGAATTTCTCCAATCCAAGAGGAAAATTTTGACATGTGAATCAGTAAGTGAGATAAAATATTATGTATACATGGTTTATCTCATATAAACGCGTTGATGAAGTTCATGGAACATCATAAAAAATGTTGCTCCAGGACCATCAATTAAACTCCAACTACAAAACCCATGTTTGCAATGAGCTGTTGTGGAAAAATGGGTTAAAGGTGCACTATGCAGTTTTGGAGAAGAGATCTTCACTGACTGATTTTTAATGTCAAAATGAATGCATAAATAAACTCTCTTCATTGTCATGACTGAATAAACTGAATAACCAAACTGACCTTAAAAGGACAACAACATTTCATACTGTTTTACTTTGTTTATATTTGGCAGACCCTGCCATGTTTCTAGCTTCAAACAATGTTCTGGGGACCTTATTTTCCTCTGGGAACAGCTTGTTTATTCAGTTATGAGAAAAAATAAAATAAAAATATATATAAAATATATTTGTATTTGAAATTATATTAATGTCATAAATATCAAAATTCTGAGTTTGAATTCTCCAGAATTACAAATACAGGTCTCTCACCCAGGAGACTGGGGTTCAAAACCACTTTGGAACATATTATTATACTGTTCACTTATTATAACCATAGATTTATGTACATATGGTTAGAATTCAGCAACACAGTTGACACTTTGGTCGGTAACATTATACTGTGCACCACTGCATGTACCAGTACACACAGTATGGAATTTGTCTACCAGTATCTAAATCAATTTATACAACTGCTTTTGTTATTTGTTGCAGGCTAAAGAGCTGTCTGCAAAATGTGTCAAATACACAAAAAATGACTCAAAAGATGGAGACGGTAAAGACAGAAAGAGATGGTATTGGCCACTAGTGAAGTGTGTGACTGTCAGGGTGCCAAAGAATCGTCTTCTCCAGCATGTCACAATTGTGGATCTTCCTGGAACTGGTGACCGCAACAAGAGCAGAGATGAAATGTGGAAATCGGTAATTTAAATGCATGCACTGCTGTTTAAAGTGCATTACTGTGTTATCAGAAAACTGTTACATCATATTATTACAAAGCAGTGATAAAGTACGTGTTTATGGTAACCTGGGGATTATGCTCCTGCAGGTTGTTGGCAGTTGTTCTACTGTGTGGATTGTGACTGAACTTAATCGAGCAGCAGCAGAGAAAGAAACCTGGGAGATCCTGAAAAGTGCCAGCAGCATCATGGGAAATGGTGGCGAGTGTCAGCAGATTCATTTTATCTGCACCAAGTCGGATTATGTTGAAGATTTGGATGATCAGTAAGTGATTTAACATGCCAAAGTAGATATTTAAATAATGTTTAACATCTGGGGCGGCTGTAGCTCAGAGGGTAGAATGGGTCCCTTAGTGATCGGAAGGTCTCTGGTTCGAATCCTGGCTCCCATTGGCTGCGCTGCATGTCAAAGTAACCTTGAGCAAGATGTTGCAGGCGTTGAACAAGATACTGAACCCCAAATTGCTCCTGACCTCACATGGCAGCCTCTGCCATCAGTATATGACTGGGTGAATGTGGCAAGTGTTGTAACGTGCTTTGTCAGTACACTGGATAAGCGCTATAGAAATGCAAGTCCATTTACCATTTACAGCCAATTTAGACAACCAAGGATACCAAGTCCTCAAAACAAGTAAGAGCAAGCAAATGCAATTCATGTAATTTCAGTGATATGACCCAGTTCTGTGGATACAGTTTGGTCTATTTCTGGTGCACTAGGGAAAACAAAGAATGTGTAGTATTAGTAGTATAGTATAATTTTGTATCATTAACTTTGAAAAATGTAAGATTTATTAGTTCTGTTCGGTTCTTACTGTAACAAATAGTGCAGTTCAGTGTTGAATAATAATGTGTTACCGCTTAAGATATGAATTATAGAAACAAAAGTAACAGGTTTACAAGAAGATAATTTTGACAGGAAAGAACACTGTATGCAAAAAAAACTTCATACTGTACGATGTTCCTCTTCATACAAATCTTTTCTTACAGTTCAGCAGCTGGTGTCCGCGCACTCATATTTAAAAAAAACATGAGAGCCAAGGAAGAAGTGAACAAAGAATTCAAAAAACTAAACAAAGTTAAGGTGAGTTTTATAGACAGACAGGAAGTCTAAACCGAAGATTGTCTACAACTGCAAGCCTGCTTTAAAACTCTTCAATTTTGTTTGTTTTGTCAGAAACATTTCAGTGATGAATGTTTCAAAGTGTTCACAGTGAGCTCCAGAGAGTTTTTCAAGAAAAAACGTCTAGAACCAGATGAAACTGGTAGGAGAAGTCTCCATATATGAACACTTTGTGGATATCAGAACATGTACAGCTCAAATAAATACAGTATATACAGAAATTACCTATTGGATTATGACACATAAATGTAAGAGTTTAACATAAATATATGCAACTGCATTTTTTGGGTTTATACAGAAATACCCAAACTCCAGGAATTTCTGCAAGATCTCAATGACTGTCACTCAGAGACACTAAACTATGTGGCTGGAGCTTATGGGATTCTCTCTCTGATTGAAGGGGCCCGCAGCAGAAATGTGGTAAGATGAGCAACGTAATTTCAGAATTAAATGTGCACATATCAAAACATTGTACAAAAACAAACCGCAATCACCAAAGCATTAAGGTTTCATTTCTTCATATACTTTATGTGCTGTTTCATTTCAGGCTGGCAATACAGCAGGTGTGTGCAAAGACCTTGAAGAAAAATTAAGTCATGAACTTGAAAAAGTTAAAAGACCCATGGAAGAGGCTTACATGACTTTTGACAAATGCTTGAGTGAGGGGGTTGAAAACTCAGAAAGCTCATGTGACAAAGTGTTAAAGTCCATCTTACAACCTGTATGTATTTCAAACGTTATCAAATCAAAACAACTGATTTTGGTTTCATATGAATATGTAAACTGTCTCTCTCTTTTCTGTTTTGTTTCAGAGAGGAGTAAAAGGGAGCGCTGCTCACAAGACATTGAAGTGTGTGGTTGAGAACGGTGGTATCCACAAACCAAAAAACAAGAAACCAATAAACTTCAATGTCAAGTTAGCTGCATGCCTGACTGACAGCATTGATGAGGAATTCAAGAAGACCTTCCCGTAAGAAATGAATTAACTAGGGTGTAAAACAATATTAAAATGTACAGAATTAAAAGATTTTCAGTACAGTTAATAAGAATTATGTCAAAAAATACATATGTACAAATTTCATTACTGAAATCTAAACATGTCAGTTCTTCCTTCATTGAACTTGCAATTTGTTAACATGTTTCAGAAATGAGAGAAAATGTGGAGCATTCAATGGGGTCATCAATACATTTTCCCTTGACATGGAAGGGCTGATTCAGAAGTACAAAGATGTGGAACTGCAACTGATATTTCTCAAGACAGAGGTAAAATATGAAAACAATATCATCCTGTTTATTAGTCCATTGGCAAGCTGTTTGTCCAGGGAAAACATTCATCTAACTATCATCTATTCACTGCATTGCTGTGTAAGTTACACAGAATTGAACACTGAGAAGAAACAATGTACATAGACCAACTCCAGGTCTTATCCAGTACCTTGGTCATGGGCAGTGACTGGAGAATAAACCTAATGAAAACCAGAAAACACAGGGAGAATATGCACACTTGGCAGAGACTTGACCTGCCCCAGTGAGAATCCAACCCAGGACCTTCTAGCTGTGAGGCGAGAGTGCTAACAGATAAATAAAACGCTGACCGCCAAACGTCCTTCTGTGAAAGTAAGATTAGATAGATTAACAGAACAATTGATAAATAAGTAAATATATATATATTTTTTAAGGATAAGAAGAAATGAGAAAAACTGGAAATATTACCTTGGCATTAACAAGAGACCATCTTGCGATAGGGTCACACCAGCAATGACATCTATCAGCAGGTATACATTTGGACCACAACTACTTGGTCATAATTATTAACCAATTACTCAGTGTTACGACCCGGCTCGTTTTGGAGAGCAGTAACATGTGATTGGGATAAGAAATTAGGTGGGATACGACAACTGGACCGGCTCGGGGTAAAGTCAGGAGTTTAATTAAACAAGGAGAGTGCACTAGCACAAGGAAATATAACAAAAGGAGGCTGTACAGGTGCTGACAAATAACTAATACACAAGATGAAATCGAATAAATGACAGCTATTTAGCTCTTGGCTAAAAAAACACTAAAGAACAAAAGAAGGTCAGCACCCATAAGCTTACAAGAATACAAAGGACAAAATAAACAAACAGTTATTCTGCAACTTAACGATCTCAAAATAAAAGAGTGACCAACTCTTTGATACTTTGTATCAAACAAAATAGGTTTACCAAGATTCTCACGTCACTGACTGGAACCACTCAGAAGGGCAACAGACAGGCAATACAACACTTTAAATACTCTTAGACACACAATGGTATGCAACCGACAGTGAGGCAAACTGATCACTGGTTCACAGCGCGCGGAACTGAGGGCACACAAGCTATTTATAATGCAGCTGGGGTTGATTGAAGACTCTTGATTGGTAGATTCGGTCAAATCACTGCAGCACCAATCACAGACGCCAGTGAACAGGAAGCAGGAAGTAGACAGCCTCAGCTCCAGAAGAACCAATACTCAACAGGGAATCACACAGCTGGATTTGCATGACTGGTAGAATCACTCATGGAAACAATACAATGAATACACGCTAAATGGCAGCCAGCAGCGGCCGTAACATCAATAGTCACATCTATCTTCTTATTTTGATCTTAGCTGCTGTTGTGGCAACAGAAAATCAGTCGCTTGTCTAGTGCAGATGATAGTTGGTCAAAACACCAAGTTTGATGCAATATTTATTTAAGTTCTTTATTGCTAGCAAGCAGGAGTCAAACATCAGCAGTGCATATATGATAACTGTAGAGAGACAGTCTCTCCTCATCCTTCATAATAGCAGAAAACAATACACACCATAGTAGCATAGTAACAGGATTACATATGACACACAGGATTAACTCCTTAGTCGAGTTCCTTTATTGTAACTTTACAATGTAAAATGAACAATACATCCCATTCATAATCTGCAACCAGATGGCATTAGACATGCCGGAAGCCCACAGCCACAAGATTTCACCCTAGACACATATTAATGCATCTATATTTGTTAGGTTTTATATGCAAGAACATATCATATAAAACAGTTGCACAGCTTTTAATGACTGCATCTTGCACACTGAAACGTTATCATGCTTACAAATATCTGTCCACAGAGGGAAACTCCTGCCAAAATACTCAAATCACTTCTGTAATAGTTAGCATAACAATAGGTGTCTCCAGGAACACATTTTGCTATGATGACAGCAAAATGTTTTCAATGTGTTCAATATGTTGCTTTGTATTGTTTTTTTCTCTAAGGAAGAAAAGATTAAGACTGTACTCAACAAAACCATCCGGGAGTACAAGAAAACAATCTACAAGAGTCTGACAACAACAATCGAGGAAAACATGCAGGACTGCTATCAACGTAAGATAAAAGATCACGACATATACAACCTGGTAGTGTAAAAATACACATTTACATTGTTAACATAGTGCAGAAAATGTAGTTGTCATATTTGTTCTGTTTATTGCAGAAGCAGCAGGATTTAGAGGAAAGGACTCACTGAAAAACATGAGGGACACTATCAAGCAGCATGTATATTCTTTAAAGAACACCATGTTTGAGCAGGCTAAAGATGTAATGTTGGGCCAGCTGAGAGACCTGAAGGTTTGTCACATTCTATCAAATCCAATGATGATACACTCAAACATGTTGTGCAGGACATCTTTATATTCATCAACTATTCTAGGTCATCTATTTGTTTTTTTTTTGTCTGGTCTGAACACAAATGTAGACAGACAAATCACATAGGATTCAGTGTAATATTAAACACTGTTTGACAGTGTGAGTGATAACTAATAACGTTTCTGATGCTGACTTAGGTTTTCATCTTGAAGGAACTGAAGGAAACGATGCAGAAATCAATCGAGTTGTCACTCAAGACAGATGATTACTCACTCCCAGGTAAAGGAGTTGTATCAAAGTTAAAAAGAAAAAAAGAAGACAGTCTCTAAAAATACCTTCAATGTTTATTGAAAGTAATGGCAAGACATTTCCAATAGTGTTATTGATAGTGCACTTGTAAACAAAATTGTGTTGTTTTAGATTTCGCAGTGGAACTTGCAGAGGTGAAAAAACACTTCAATTACTTGAAGGAAAGCCAAGAAGAAGAAACACCACAGATTTGGTAAAACTTTTGTTAAAATGTTCACATGATGCACTGATTCTAACCCGTTTTAAATAATGCTAACAATGTATTTACTCACAGTTGCAGCTAGTTACTGTTCAATGTCACAGTCTTGTTGTTTGTCTTTCTGGTGGATGTTTCAGTTTTGCTCAGTGGGGAGAAGCAGCAGACGCCTGACTACCAACTAAAGATCCCTGCAGACCTGCTGCGTAGAGACAGGAGGCCTCTGAGATTTGGCCTCAACCATTTATGTCAAGTTGTTATCCCTGTTCTCTTTGAGGATTGTATGTTGAGTTTTCTTGTTGTAAATTTCATTCAGAAGGATTTTGAGATTTTTGATTTTTTTTCCTGAATAGGACATTTTCACTTTTTATTGATTAAAGATCAGAGAGAGACAGAACATGTGTGTGCGTTGCAGCAAAGTTCCCCAGTCAGATTTAAACCAGGGACGTTGTGGTTTCATTGTAATGGTCCTAACCACCACGCCATTACGATGCAGACATTTTGTTTTTCATTTTTTCTCCTTGAGTATATTTTATATGTTAGTCATCCATGTTTTTATTTTTTCAAGTTAAGTTTTAGTTAAGTTTAATGGTTGATTGGGATCAATGCACTGCAATTTAAATGATGTTTTATTCATGGGTGTCATTGAACCCTTGAACCTTGATTACAAGCTATAGGTCGTATATGACTTGAACATCAGGCTTTCCAAACAAATTATCCTGAATGACCCTTTTGTCTTAATACTAAATAATTATTTCTGTGTGTTCATATGTGAGAAATAGAGAGAATTGGTTGATAGTGTTAACCAGCTGATTGTTTTGTTTCTGATTTTTGCATAAATGTACAGACAAATGATAAGAAAAAACCTGAATGAATGAGTGAAGATACATGACAAATACAGATGCCAGACACTAGGACATTCACATTTTTCCTTCCTAAAGTGTCACCAATCTTTATTTGATTTTGTCTCATCTCATCTAATCTCATACTGTTCAATAAAGTTCACTTCTGAATGAAAATGCCACTGGTTGTTTGGCTTCTTTGTTGATAATGTTGTCATCCAAAATCGGTTCTCCCTGACATTTGTTTTGATTGTTTTTGGTCCTCATTTTGTAAATGAAGAGAAAGAAATTGTCTCAGTCCTGAAGCTGTTCATCTTCAAAACGTCTTTCATACAGTGCAACGATATTCAGCTGTTTTTCTGATTATTATTAATCTTCATATCTAAACAGGTTTAGTTGAGGTATGTTGTTATTCATTTTGGAATAATGGTAACAGCAGGTATTTGCTCATGTTTGTACATGTTAGCAAACTGCCACTTACTGATTACTGGTGCAAGAAAATAGAATGTGCTGACTCATAGCTGGCCCATTAGTTGGGATGGGCCTCAAGAGGACTTTTTTTTAATTCTGATTAACAGAGATAAAGAGAGCTGTGACTACTAAGAGTAAGAACAATAATATCAGTGACATGATATCAGGCAACTACTTTAACAGTAAAACACTCAGTGTTTAACAGGTGATGGATCTGGTATTCTTTAAGATTAATTCCTCTTCAGGATGAATAGTTTGCATCCTTTTGCATGGCTTTGTCTGTTTTCAGTGTATGTAAGTCGTGAGGTATGTGTACACGTGGTAGGAACAGTTTTCATAAAGAAATGGCTTCGCTGAAAAAAATTAAGCCTTCTGATATGTTCTGGAAGTGTTATTTGCAAAACAATGATAACACAATACAACACAGTAACACAATAATTCCATATGAAAGTGGTCAAATGAACAAAACACTGGGAAATGTTTGTAAACTCCATAATCTCTGGTCATATATAAACCATATGTAACCTGTTCATTGTATGGAGCCCAAACAAAATACTTCTCACATTAAGTTTATTAGTTTCACAGTGAGATGAAGTAAAGACAGAAATGAGTAAAGAAATCATCCCAAGTGTAGTGTAAAAATATTTGTAAAAATATCCATGTTGAGGTTTCGAACTACTCTGATCAGTTCCTGTATGATGACTCTGGCTGACTGGGCATGTATTCAGGTAAGATCCTCCTCAGGACAATCAGATCACAAAGTGACACAAGAGTAATACCAGTGACATGAGTTCAGGCCACAAATGATGTTATCACACACCCTGGGTTTAAAAGTGGCTCACCTCGTACGCCCTATGGGTTATTTCCTCTTCAAGAGAAATGTTTTGCATTCTATTTGAGTGAGTTTGTCAGTTTTGTGTGGGTACAACAGTGATAACACTGCTGTAGATACAATGCACCAGCATGTTACAAACTATGAGTACACATTATATAAACACACAAATGGCTTTAGAAGAAAGACATTTTCCCGAATGTCTCCAACAATGTTCAAAACCATGTTTTACTGAAGGTGATGAGGTCCTTTCATGTGGTTGCCTCGTTTTGAAGAGCAAAACAGCAATCAAGTAACATATACTTGGGATAGGAAATGAGGTGGAATGCGACAACTGGACAGGTTCTGGTCAAAGTCAGGTGTTTAATTAACCAAAGAGAGTGCGCTTGCACAAAATACACAAAATACACAAAATGAAGTTGAATAAATGACAGTTACTTAGCTCTTGGCTCAAAAATATGATAAAGAACAAAAAGAGGTCAGCACCCATAAGCTTACAAAATACAATGGACAAAAACAAACTAGCAGTTTTTCTGTGACTTAGAGGTCTCAAACTAAAAGAGTGTCCAACTCCTGGTACTCTGGATCAAACTAAATAAATTACAAAGATTCCCAAAAGCACTGACTTGAACCACTCAGACAGGCAACAGCCACGCAATACTAAGGAATACAAACACTCTAAATACGCTAGTCTAGACAATAACACACTAGTATGCAACCAACAGTGAGGCGAACTGATCACCGGTTCACAGCCGCCCTGAACTGTGGACACACAAGCTATTTAAAATGCAGCTGGGGTTGATTGAAGACTCCCGATAGGAAAGTTCGGTCAAATCACAGCCACACCAATCACAGACGCCAGCAAACAGCAACCAGGAAGTAGGCAGTCTTAGCTCCAGAAGGACCAATCCTCGTCACACAGCTGGATTTGCATAACCGGCAGAATCACTCATCGAAACAACACAATTAATACACACTAAACGGCAGCCAGCGGTGACCGAAACATGGGGAAGATGTGCCTGATTCACACCAGATAGATTGTTAAATGGTGATTACAGCAACAGTGAAGCCAGTTTGACAGCGGGACCATTGTGGCCCACCTGTGTGACAACAAACCTGATACATTGTTCCACATAATATACCCCACACAAACATACATACATACATCAAAGGCAGTGTTTGTAAAAGTTGAAAGGATAGATCAACCTAAAGCTTTTTTCTTAGAAGATATCAGTTGTAAATGTATGTATTTGGCTGGTTGACTTGTGCCTCTGCTAAACACACAGGAGAGATATTAGAGTCACTGCAGGACTAAAGCGCCTGCAGCAGCAGGGCTGAGACATCTTTGCTTTTCTGACATCACACTTGTTAGAAATGCTGCCTGTTGCTTTCTGACTGTGGAGACTGAGTAGCCAAACACTGGTCAGCAGAGGGAGCTATTCTCCCAGAGATGGAGACAGAACACACCAGCTCAGCTACTGCATGGAGGACACACAATTCTTTGCCTCATGTATTAATTTAAATATCTATTATTCTTTACTCTATTTTGTTGATGGGTTTTTTTTTCGTCCTATGAAGTACCTGTTCAGCACCAAACAATAGTTTGGCAGCAGCTGGAAACATAAGCCTTTAGAAAACATTAAAACATTACATTTTATTTATTGATGGGTATTTGCTTCCATTTCATTATAAGTACATTTTCCTGATTGTATTTAATCACAGTATCTATTCGATTTTCCCATGTAAAGTACTGTTGTAGTGGTTTGTTTTCTTTCTTTGTCAAGCCTTCAATAAACTCAAATAAACCCTAACATTAGTGTATACAGGCTTGTAGAAACCAAACACTTTGAAACAAAGAAAGAACTCTACACAATGGATCTTATTCTTAAAGTCTGAATGCAAAGGGTTTAGATTCAGAATGCAAGACGATGATACTTCTCCCAACATTCAGTTTTAACCTAGACTTCTGTTAGAATCAGACACATAGTCAGATGAACCAATCTTGTTTATGCAAATCATAAAGCTGCTTTGAATAAAACAAACTCATCTAGGACATAAAATAGTTTAATATATTGAAAAACACACTTTGATTTAACACCACCCCAAACAACCAGCAGGAGTCCCCAGTACACCAATAATTAGGCAACCCTCTCCTGCCGTTCCATCCTTTAACAGAGGTGGAAAAGTAACTAAGTACTCTAGCACAGTACTTAAGTGCAGTTTTGAGGTACTTGGAGATTACTATTTCCTTTTTATGTTACTTTGTACTTCAACTACACTCCATTAACACATCTGTATTAACACATTTGAACTGATCGTGCTGAATCTGCTTCATGAGCAGAGAGGACAGAACGTTGTCGATGGGTGGAGACGTTATAAGAGGAAGAGCTCAGAGTTCATCAAGCACAGGAGGAGTCATGTTCATGCAGGAAAGAGGAACAGACTAAATGTAAGTACAATAACATCAACGCATTACAATAAAAACTGATAAATATGCACTCTGTTAAGCTCAGCCCCTTAATGTCCTCAATTGTAAAACTTTTATAGTGGTAGGAGGTAGTGGAGAGTAAAACAAAGATACATTTTAAAATGCTTTCAGTTCAGATGTTTTCAGTTATGATAGAATTACATCATCATTCAACTGGAAAACAGCATTTTTAGAAATGTCCTTTTTGATGTCTTGTGAATCACAAATTATTACAGTGGAATTGAATAAAAAAATGTCCTTTGGTTAACCTATGTCTCTTTTCCCTCCAAATATCAAACAATGATGATTGCTTGTATCATGATTTTTTACCTTGTAGTTGCTGTTGATCATGGATGATTTTGTCCGTAACAAATTAACTGGGTGGGGCCTCAGTGAATATATCCAAAAATTTAAAGGTAAAGTATTTCAGTGCTTCTTTGTTTATTCTATGGGTGCTGGCTCAGAACTGGCATAACATGACAAGTATGACACAGAGCAGCAAAGTTGAAAATCCTTTAAGGAGAACTTTGGCCGTTTTTAACTCGTATCCCTGTTGATCGAGGTCACCGAGTGCTGTCAGTAGGAAAAATAATGTGAATTTTTTGCACAATATTGACCAGATATCAGGAGGGCAGGTAAAGCGAACCTATGGGGGCAGACATCCTTAAGTTTCACTTTTGGTTATGTCTGCCCCCATAGGTTCGCTTTAGCTGCCGTTCTGATACTCGGTAAATATTGTGCCAAATGTTCTCGTTATTTTTCCTAATGACAGCACTCGGTAACCTCGATCAACAGGAATATGGGTTAAAAACGGCCTAAGTTCTCCTTTAATTCAAAACTAACAGAGGTTGAAACCAGTTAGATGAATCCAAAGGCAACATTACCCAGGTACAAGACAACAAAGTCCCAGAATCAGGGAGGGGTTCAGGCAAGCAGGATGTAGAAAACAGGAAACAATGAATGCTGGACAGTCTGACGGAGAGCAAGATGAAGTGGGCCAGTGTCAGTACTTAAATGTTTTATGACTCACTATGTTTAATCCATTTATATCATTTTTATTTTGTGAGTGGTATACATGGACTACAACTTGCATTTTTGTTTGACAACCCTGTGTTGTATAAATGTAAATAAATGAGCCTCGTAATTTGCACTGAGGTAATCAAGAGGAATGAGTAGTAAGTGGGTGGAGCAGGTCACGTGATGAAACTGGCAAGAGCAGGTTTAAAAAAGGCAAGAGCGTGTGGCTGGATCTGTGGTGAGGGGAAAAAAACAGGCAGAATATGTGACAGTTGTGACAATTATACATGTTTGATTTGACTGACCAACTCTGAGACATCTACTACAGACATAAAAAAATGCTGGAACATATTTTTGCAGTTCTGACATTTTAAGAAAATAGGAGAGATCGGTGTGAATAAATTCTGGCAATTCTTTTTGACAGAACCACTCACAGTAAAGACCTTGAGGAGGAGCACTTAATAAACTTGAGAGCAGCACTGAAATCAAGGCTGAAAAGTGACAAATGCTTAAAATACAATCAAATAAAATAATCAGCTTGTTCTGTTCTGTGAGGCTGTAGCACTTTTAGAAATTATTAAATTAAACGCTGTTTCACTATTTATTAAAAACATTTCCGCAGCAATTTTAATAATTCTATATTTTTGGATTACAGATGAAGGCATTGATGAGGAAAGTTTTTTCCACCTAAATGATCAAGCCATTGCTAACTTGATACCAAAAGTGGGGCGAAAGGCAATATTCAAGAAAAGACTCATGTTGTTAAAGGTAATATTCTGCACCATGAAAATATTTGACTGTATTTGTTCTCATTAATCTCACTAATGAAGATATATGTTTTTTATCACTGACAGGAGCATCAACAAGTTACTGTATAACATTTTTGTTTGCAACTATTTTTGTCGCTAGAGAGAAGAAAACTCAACAAACCAGAAAACAATTGATTCTCCTGCTCAGGTAAGTAACTGCAAGTTTGATACAGTTTTGTATCTTCTAAGGTGTTCATCATAATCGCACAGATTGTTTGAATGTCTGCTCAAAATTCTACATGACTGTCATCTTAGATTTATATTTGCAGTTTCAACTACTTTGCAGCGTTTTGTCAGACTCGTCTCAGATTGGCTGAAACACAAATAGAGATATTGTTGTGTGAATTGTAAAGATTTTTGTTCAAGCCTGAAGACCCATGTTAGAAAGAAAAGTCTTGTGTGAATATCATTTCTTGATCAAAACATCAAATATTCTTATTCATTCTTCAGGTTTTGCTGTCGACCAGTGGCACAAATGATAAAGGTGAGATAGACATTATCTTATTGATTACATAAAGAGTTCATTGGGTTTTTCAAGGAAGAATCATCTTGAAATCTTTAATATCCAGGTTTTAATATCCTGAGAGGAACATTTTACAATTTACTTTGTATTTAAAAAAATAATAAGGAAAGAGAAAGCTGGATCTTCAGGGCGAATCCAGCAAACGGCATTCACCACCTGTTAAACGCAAACGTGACAGTGGACCAGGATCATACACAGGTATTTAGATTACATTCTAAACAATTAAAACATACTATATGGTGAAAACCTGTTATGTAATAGAATCATTTACTGTCTGTTTCTATATCTTGGTCACAGAAAATACTTCTGATCAGAACACCTCAACACCACAATTAAGAGCATACATTGTATGAACGCCCTAAATGTATTTTACAATGTTATGTAGTCTTTTTTTTTTACTATATGATGTTTTCAACCCAGGCAACCTTGTATCCTGTGGTCAGTGGCCACAGTATAAGACTGATGATAAACTCTAAGGCCTAAATCAAGGACCGCTCATCCTTTACATTTCTTTTCTCCTTCTTTGTATTGTAATGCACTCATTATACATTACTGCTTACTGGATACACTGATTCGTTGTTTCTGCTGAATTGTTCTTTACATATGTTCTTACAGAAGAAAACATTTTGTCTGGTGTGAAAAACATCATGAGGTCTGTCCAAAAGAGGCTAACCACAGTGTCTAACCAAGAAAACAACCTCAATAAGTTCCTGAGGTAAGTAATAAGTTTAAGATTGTTGTATTTAACATTCCTTGTTGTATGAGCCATGCTCTAAGTTTGAACAGGGGCCAGCTTCATTTAGAGATTTTTGACTGGTTCATAGTCTTGAGCCAGTCTTAAGATTAGTCAAATGCAAGTTAGACAGTCTTATAAAAATACATACTGACGAATACAGATGCTTTCATACTCTGGATATTAGAATCTGTATTATTATTGTGGATGTTCATATCCATGCACATGACTGCAGGAAACTGTGTCAGACTGTCTTTGCTGGTTTGACAAACATGACAGGTCCTTGACCTACTGTAATGAAATAGTCCTCTAAAGAGTGCCCCTGAGCTTGATTAGTAGTGTGCACCCCATAGACAGCGGCTGTGTCCTGTAACACTGTCCCGGGGTCCAAATCCACCCTGTTGCTCTTTGTTGCATCTCTTCCCCTGTCACTCTCTCCTCAGTTAAACCACAGAGGCAAAAAAAAACCAAACATTTAAAAAGAAGTTTCACATCCCTCATGCATTATGACTTTGATTCAACTTTTATACACACATACTGACATACACTGAAACATTTAAACATCACTGTCCTGCTCAGTGGCCAAGAGGTTTGAGCATAGAACTGATGTCCATATGGGGGACCACAAGACAAAACCATTGAACAGTCAAAACATTCAGCTCTTTCAGGAACAGTGTGCTTATATTCACTATCATACCTGAAAGACTCAACTATTTTCCAGCAACATTTGACCATCGAGAATGGAGGCACATGATCACTAGCCTACTGGTACTACTACTACAAGTGCTACTACAACTGCCACTAGACCACTGCTTCTGGTACTATGACAATTACTAGTACTACTGCTGCTACAAGTACTGCTAAACTACTAGTACTGTTGCTGGTCCGTGACAGAGTGGGTAACGCACATGTCTAATGAACCCATGGTCAGGGATTTGATTCCTCATCTCCTCACTGTTGAATAAAAAAAAAAAAAAAAGATTGATACAAAGATTGATCACACCTGTATCAGTATCTGATGTTTTTGTTTTTTTAATAAGTAAACAGAAGTACTGAGACCACGTTAAAGGGATATTCCGGTGTTAATTTAATTCATGGTCTGAATCATCGTGAAACTGTGTTAGACTCCCTCTCGAGAGATCAAGTTAGCAGGCCGCTAATTTACGGAGTTTTATCAACCTCAGAACCACACGACAGCAATACACTGCAGGAAATGGATCCAAATATAAACTGCCACCAAAAAGAATAGCTTCCCCAGCTAAGCTAGGGGAGGTTAGATGCCCCGGACTATGTGCTGAGACCCTATTTGTACTGTTGCTGAAGTTTGGTGCTGTTCTGAACATTATTTGTGGCTTTTTGCTGGCGGAAACACAGTTTCACGGTGTGTTAGACCGTGGATTAAATTTACACCGGAATATCCCTTTAAGAAGCCACGGTATCTCATCTCACTACAGGTCTGCAGTACATCAAGATTTTATGTTTTTCATATAATTACACTCTCCACTGAATGTTCTCAGTAAAATGTCCTTGTAACTGTGGATTTCTTACTGAAGGCAAACATTTCCTTTGTGGGTGAAGGGAGCTGAGCAGTTTGACTTGGTTTATCTTTGGCTTTCAGCCACTGTATTCAGAAGCAGTGAAGGTGGTGGCTTTTATTTGGACTAGTCTCCCCTGCTAAGACAGCTTGTTGTCGAACAATCACATCATTTTTGTTCAAGTGTATGAAAACAAACCTTGTTTGAAAGCACTGGGAGGGTTGACCACACATGCAAGAAAATATTTTAATACGCACTGAGCTTATTTAAGTCTACTCCCTTTAGCTGTCATTTTGGTCTCCATCAAATCTTGAGGAAAACACCTGCTAAATTTCACATGTCCACCACCTACGAACAGCTACATACAAGTAGTCAAAAATATTGTCAATATAGAAAAAATATTATAGCTGCTTTAAAATATGCTTGAGTAGGCCGATGTGAAGATGGATGTCTTCCAGATGTTGACACATTCCTTTAGTTTCTATGTATTTCTTTGATCAATTGATCAACAAATATTTAAACTAAACTTTATCTTAAATCTGTTGCAACAGGAATAAAATCAGTGACCTGGAGACAGATAAGAGGGTCCTGGTTGGTGTCTTTGGTAAAACTGGGGCTGGAAAGAGCTCTTTGATAAATGCTGTCATTGGAGAGAAGAACCTTCTGCCTTCAGGAAGCATCAGTGCATGTACCTCAGTCATGATTAAAGTGGAGGCCAACATGAAGAGCCCAAAGTATGAGGCGGAAATTGAGTTCATCACAAAAGAGGTAAAATGAGTTTAGTTTAAATTTAGTTAAAGCTAAAAAATACAGCTACAGAAATACAGTTGTTAGATATGTTAAATGCCATTTAATTACACCAATTTAAACACAATCATTTATATTTTAGGAGTGGAAAGACAAGCTGTGGTCCTTGAATAATTTCCTTGAAAATAATGCAGATCAGGGAGATGATCAGGACAAAGAGGAAGATTATTGTGACGTTGATGAAAAGCTGTCAGCGGTGTATGGAGAGGAATGGAGAACCAAATCTCCTGAAGATGTTCCAGAATTTCTCAAATCCAAGAGGAAGATTTTGACATGTGAATCAGTAAGTGAGATCAAATATTAATTATACATGTTTTATCTCATATAAACGTCTTGAGGTTGTCCTTGAAACATCATTATTAATGTTGCTCCAGGACCATCATTTAAACTCCAGCTACAAAGCCCATGTTTGCAATGAGCTGTTATGGAAAAATGGGTTAAAGGTGCACTATGTAGTTTTGGAGAAGAAATTGTAATCAGATCTTCATTGATTGATAACTGATTTTTAATGTCTAAACAAACTACATAAACAAACTTGCATCATTTAAATGACAACACAATTTCATACTGTTTCATACTGACACTTTTCTAGCATCAAACAGTGTTCTGGGGACCTTATTTTCCTCTGAGAACAGCTTGTTTATTAAGTTATTGAACAGATAAATATTTCTGAATTTGTATTATTACCTCATTCATATTGTAAATAAAAAAACTTATGAGTTTAAATTTCCTATCCAAAACTACAGAGTGCGCCTTAAAATACAGGACTCTCACTCAAGAGACTGGGGTTCAAAACCTGTTTGGAACATATTATTATACTGTTCACTTATTATCTGTTGATATACATCTATTAGAATTCGGCAACACAGTTACTCTACTAGCTACTTTGGTGGGTGGCATTATACTGTGCACAACTGTATGTACCAGTACACACAGGAAAATCCCTGAGAATTTCTCTACTATATCTGAATTAATATATTTAACTGCTTTCATTATTTGTTGCAGGCTAAAGAGGCTAACATGAAGAGCAAAAAGTACGAGTCGGACATTGAGTTTGTCACAAAAGAGATTGAGTTGAATAAGATCAATAAGATAGATTCACTTGAAACTAGTTGAAAAATGGTGATATAGCTTTAGAAATATATATTAGCGAAGATATTATTGTTGTTACATGTCATTAAACCAAGTTAAACACAATTATTATATTTTAGGAATGGAAAGACAAGTTGTGATCCTTGAAAAATGTCCTTGTGGATAATGCACAGGAGGATTATTTTGACATTGATGAAGAGCTGTCAGCAGTGTATGGAGTGGAAAGGATAAACAAATCCCCTGAAGACCTCATGAATGACAGATATTTCAAAGAAGTTCCAGAATTTCTCCAATCCAAGAGGAAGATTTTGACATGTGAATCAGTAAGTGGGTAAAAGATTATGTATACATGGTTAATCTCATATAAACGTGTTGATGATGTTCATGGAATATCATAATAAATGTTGCTCCAGGACCGTCATTTAAGATAAGATTAGATGCTCCTTTATTCCTTTGTATTGTACTGGGAGAAATTTGCAGATCACACAGCAGTACAGAGGGAAACAGTAGCAGCGCAAGAGTAAGTCTCAAAAACTTGAGACGATAATAAAGAGATATTTGAAGAACAAAATAACAATTTGATTAGAAAATATAAAAATGATAAGATTAAAAATAAACATACTATATACAGTAACTTTCCTTGTATGCACATGACATGTGCAATATATGATAAATGATCCTGTGCAAATGTTTGATGTGCAGTGAAGTGTGTGGTTGAGTCGTTAATCACTGGAGAAAGGAGGTGTTGGGAGCTGTGGTGGTGGTGTTTAAACTCCAACTATATAGACCACGTTTACAATGAGCTGTTCTGGAAAAATGGGTTAAAGGTGCACTCTGTAGTTTGGAGAATAAATCTTAATCAGATCTTCATTGGCTGATGTTTAATGTCTAATCAAACTACATAAACAAACTCTCTTCATTTTCATGACTGAATAAACAAACTGACCTTAAAGGACAACACAATTTTATACTGTTTTACTCTTCTTATATGTGACGGACTCTGCCACCTTTCTAGCATCAAACGGTGTTCTGGCCAGGGGACCTTATTTTCCTCTGAGAACAGCTTGTTTATTCAGTTATGGAACAGATAAATATTTCTGAGTTTGTGTTATTACCTTATTTATGTTGAACATAAAAGAGTTTGAATTTCTTCTCAAAAACTACCTAGTGCCCTTTAAAATTTAGGACTCTCACTCGAGAGACTGGGGTTCAAAACCTGCTTGGAACATATTATTATGCTGTTCACTTATTATATTAATTGATATACGTATACGTACCACTGCACGTACCAGTACACACAGTAAGGAATTTGTCTACCAGTATCTAAATTAATTTATATACCTGCTTTCATTATTTGTTCCAGGCTGAAGAGCTGTCTGCAAAATGTGTCAAATACACAACAAATGACTCAAAAGACGGAGATGGTGAAGAAAGAAAGAGATGGTATTGGCCACTAGTGAAGTGTGTGACTGTCAGGGTGCCTAAGAATCGTCTTCTCCAGCATGTCACAATTGTGGATCTTCCTGGAACTGGTGACCGCAACAAGAGCAGAGATGAAATGTGGAAATCGGTAATTTAAATTCATGGACTGCTGTTTAACGTGCATTACTGTGTAATCAGGAAAACAGTTGTATCAAATTATTTCAAAGCAATGATAAAGTACCTATTCATAGTAACCTTGAGAATATGCTCCTTCAGGTTGTTGAAAGTTGTTCCACTGTGTGGATTGTGACTGAACTTAAACGAGCAGCAGCAGAGAAAGAAACCTGGGAGATCCTGAAAAGTGCCAGCAGCATCATGGGAAATGGTGGCGAGTGTCAGCAGATTCATTTTATCTGCACCAAGTCGGATCATATTGAAGATTCGGATGATCGGTAAGTTATTTAGCATGCCAAAGTAGATATTTAAATACTGTATAACATCCAAATAAGACAGTGACACCCAGAATACTAAGACCTCAAAATGAAAAAACACAAGCAAATGCAATACATATATATCAGGGATATGATCCAGTTCTGTGGACACAGTTTGGTCCATTTCTGGTGCAACAGGGAAAACAAAGAATGTGTAGTATTAGTAGCATGGTAAAAAATAACTTTTTGATTATTCACTTATTCAAATGTCAACAGTAGCTCATTAGTTCTGTTGGATTCTTACTGTAACAAATAATGCAGTTCAGTGTTGAATAATAAAGTGTTACAGCTTAAGATATCAATTATAGAAACATTAGTAACAGGAACAGGATAATAAAAAGATCATTTTGACTTTTATTTTTGAAAGAACACTGTATGCAAAAAACGAACTTTATGCTGTACGAGGTTCCCCTTCATACACATCTTTTCTTACAGTTCAGCAGCTGGTGCCCATGCGCTCATATTAAAAAAAAACATGAAAACCAAGGAAGAAGTGAACAAAGAATTAAAAAAACTAACAAAGGTTAAGGTGAGTTTTATAGACAGACAGGAAGTCTAACCAAAGATTGTATACAACTGCAATGCTGCCTTAAAACCCTTAAATTTTGTTTGTGTTTTCAGAAAGATTTTGGTGATGACTGTTTCAAAGTGTTCACAGTGAACTCCAAAGAATTTCTCAAGAAAATACATCGAGAACCAGATGAATCTGGTAGGAGAAGTCTCAATATATGAACACTTTGTGTATAACAGAACATGTACAGCTCAAATACATGCGGTATTATACGGAAATTAGTTACTGGATTATGAAAAATAAATGAAGGTGTTAAACATAAATACATGTGATGCAAACAGTTTATTTTTTATTTTTACAGAAATACCCAAACTCCAGGAATTTCTGCAAGATCTCAATGACTCAGGGACATTAAACTATGTGTCTGGAGCTCATAGGATTCTCTCTCTGATTCAAAGGGCCTGTAGCAGAAACATGGTAGGATAAATACAAAAAAAAAATTCTTAATTTTCTTCAATTGTCTTAATTGTCATTAATATTGACAGTTAATATTCAGAGCAACTCAGTAAGATTCTGTAAACCAGGCTCATATTTAATGAAAACATGGTAAAGCCTAAAAACAGACTTCTGTGTTGATTAACTTTTAATAATGATTACATTTTGTAATGGGAGAAATTTTAACCAAGTTAGCTAGTTAGTTAATTAGTTTGTTAGTTCATAAGTTAATTTCCTGATTTTTTGCTTGAGAGGCTGCATAGTCACTGTCAGGGTGGTCATACCATAAGCAACAAAATTTAAGAAATAAATATGCATGAATCAAACACTGTACGAAAATAAACCCTAATCACTGAAGCATTATGGTTTCATTTCTTTAAATACTGAATGTGTTGTTTCATTTCAGGCTGGCAAAACAGCAGTTGTGTGCAAAGACCTTGAAGAAAAATTAAGTCATGAACTTGAAAAAGTCAAAAGACCCATGGAAGAGGCTTACATGACTTTTGAAAAATGCCTGAGTGAGGGGGTTGAAAAATCTGAAAGCTCATGTGACGAAGTCTTGAATTCCATCTTACAACCTGTACGTATTTCAAACATTATTACATCAAAACAACTGATTTTGGTCTTTGTGTGAATATGTTAACTGTCTTTCCATTTTCGGTCTTCGTTTCAGAGAGGGCATTGGGCTTTTCACAAGACATTGAAGTGTGTGATTGAGACCGGTGGCGTCCACAAACCAAAAAGCGGGGAACCAATAATCCTCAATGTCAAGTTAGCTTCATGCCTGACTGACAGCATTGATGAGGAATTCAAGAAGACCTTCCCGTAAGAAATTAATTGATAAGCATATATAACTTTATGTAGAATGTACAGACTTAAAAGATTCTTCAATATACAGTTAATATAAATTATGTCAGAAAATACATAAAACGTACAATTTGTTAACATGTTTCAGAAATGAGAGAAAATGTGGAGCATTCAATGGGGTCATCAGTACGTTTTCCCTTGACACGGAGAGGCTGATTCAGAAGTACACAGATGTGGAACTGCAGCTGATATTTCTCAAGACAGAGGTACGATATGAGAACAATGCCATCTTATTCATCAGTCCACTGTCAAGCTGTTTGTCCAGGGAAAGCATCTATCTAAATACAATCTATACACTGCATTGCTGTCTAAATTACACAGAATTTGATACTGAGATGAAACAATATAGGGGTGTACGTACAGTGATCTTAGCCAGTGCCTTGTTCATGGGCACTGACGGGAGGATAAACATGCAGACTCGGCAGAGAAAGGCCCTGCCCCAGTGAGAGTCCAACCTAGGACCTTCTTGCTGTGAGGCGACAGTGATTGCAGATTAAAAAAACACACTGACTGCCAAAGGTCCTGCTATGAAAGTAAGATTTAATAGAAAAAAATGTACAAATACATCTATTTTTAAGTACTCTATATAAAAAGAGTAAAGATAAAGTTTCTTGAATGCATATTGCATGGTTGTGACACTATCGTGCTTACAAAGATCTCTTCACAGACAGAAACTCCTGCCAAAAGACAAAAAAAAAAAAAAAAAAAATTCTGGTAGTTTCTGTTCCAATAGTTAGTCTCCAGGAAAAAAACATTTGCAATGATGACAAAAGGACACACATTCCACAAGGTGGAAACATAAGAAAATATTGTGCCCTGTATGTTTTTTCTCTAAGGAAGAAAAAGTTAAGATGAGACTCAACGAAATAATCCGGAAGTACAAGAAACTAGTCTACAGTAGTCTGACAACAACAATTGAGGAAAACATGAAGGACTGCTATCAAAGTAAGATTAGAAATCATGACATAAACAACCTGGTAGTATAATAATACATATAAACATCATCATCATAGTGCAGATAATGTAGTTGAGAACATATTTCTGTTTTATTGCAGAAGCAGCAGGATTTAGAGGAAAGGACTCACTGAAAAATATGTGGGACACTATCAAGCAGCATGTACATTCTTCAAAGAACACCATGTTCAAGCAGGCTAAAGATGTAATGTTGAGACGGCTGAGAGACCTGAAGGTTTGTCACATTCTATTAAATCCAATAATGATATAGTCAAACATGTTGTGCAGCACATCTTTATTTTCATCCTCGATTCTAGATGATCTGTTTGTTTTGTTGTCTGGTCTGCACACAAATGTAGACAGACAAACCACATAGGATTCATTTTAATATTATACACTGTTTGACAGTATGAGTGATAACTAATAAAGTTTCTGATGCTGAATTAGGATTTCATCCTGAAGGAACTGAAGGAATCAATGCAGAAATCAATCGAGCTGTCACTCAAGACAGATGATTACTCACTCCCAGGTAAAGGAGCTGTACCAAAGTAAAAAAAAAGTTGTTTATTGAAATTAATGTCAAGACATTTCCAATAGTGTCATTGATGGTGCACTTGTTGTAAACAAAAGGTTTTTTGTTGTTTTAGATTTCACAGTGGAACTTGCAGAGGTGAAAAAACACTTCAATTACTTGATGAAAAGCCAAGAAAAAGAAACACCACAGATTTGGTAAAACATGTTAAAATGTTCACATGATGCGCTGATTCTAACCTGTTTTGAACAATGCTACCAATGTATTTACTCACAGTTGCAGCTAGTTACTGTTCAATGTCACAGTTTTGATGTTTGTCTTTCTTGTGGACATTTCAGTTTTGCTCAGTGGGGAGATGCAGCAGACGCCTGACTACAAACTAAAGGTCCCTGCAGACCTGCTGCGTAGAGACAGGAGGCCTCTGAGATTTGGCCTCAATCATTTCTGTCAATTTGTTATCCCTGTTCTCTTTGAGGGTTGTATGTTGAGTTTTCTTGTTGTAAATTTAATTCAGAAGGATTTTAAGAAGTTTTTTTCTTTTTTTTTTCAGACAGAACATGTAAGTGTGTCGAGTTCCCCAGTCAGATTTAAACCAGGGACATTGTGGTTTTCATTTTACCGGGTCCTAAGCTTTAGGTCAGATATGACATGGACATCAGGCTTTTTAAACAAATGTTTTTGAATGACCATTTTGTCTTAATGCTAAATAATTGTTTCTGTGTGTTCATATGTGAGAAATAGAGAGAATTAGATTATAATGATAAACCAGCTGATTGTTTTGTTTCTGATTTTTGCATAAATGTACAGACAGGTAATAAGAAAAAACCTGAATGAATGAGTGAAGATACATGACAAATACAAATGCTTTCATACAGGACTCGAGGGGTCATTGGATGTTTTTACGAGAATGAAAATGATGTGAATCAATTGAACACCTGTGGGAGACAGTTCCAGACATCCACCAAATATTTTTTTTAATTTTGTATTCTTTCAATAAAGTGCACTTCTGAGTGAAAATGCAACTGATTGGTTGTCTTATTTGTTGTTAATGTTGTAATAAAGCACCCAAAAGCTGCTCAAGGTTCTACGTGACATTTGTTTTGATTAATTTTGATCTTTATTTTGTCAATAAAGAGAACTAAATTGTCACAGTCCTGAAGCTGTTCATCTTCAAAACTTCTCTCATACAGGGCAACGATGTTCAGCTGTTTTTGTGATGAATATCAATCTTCATAACCAGACAGGCTTAGTTGAGGCATGTTGTTATTCATTTTGGAATAATGGTAGCTGCAGGTATTTGTTCATGTTTGCTCATGTTACAAACTGCCACTTGCTGCCTGCTGATGCAAGAAAATGGAACATGCTGACTCATAGATGGCCCATAAATAGGGATGGGCTTCAAGAGGACTTTTTTAATTTCTGCTTTTTCAGCCTAGATCCTTTATAAACCAGAGATAAAGAAAAGTGTGATTGCTAAGAGGAATAACAATAATATCAGTGACATGATATCAGGCAACCAACACTGTCTTTAACAGGTAGTGGATCTGATATTCTTTAAGGGTTAATTCCTCTTTAGGATAAATAGTGTGTCTGATTTGACTATTTTCAGTGTATGTAAGTCATGAGTGAACACGTGGTAGGAACTATTTTCATAAAGAAATTACTTTACTGAAAAAGTTATATGACACAATAGAACACAGTAACAATAATTCCATCTGAAAGTGACCAAATGAACCAACAGATTAAGAGAACAAACAGAACAAACTGTTCATAATAAAAACTTCTTTCATACAGGGCAAAGATGTTTAGCTGTTTATCTGACAAATCAAATCTTCTTATCCAAAAAGGTTTAGTTGAGGCATGTTGTTATTCATTTTGGAACAATGGTAGCTGCAGGTATTTGTTCATGTTTGCTCATGTTAGCAAACTGCCACTTACTGCTTACTGATGCAAGAAAATGGAACACGCTGACTCATAGATGGCGCTTAAACTAGGGATGGGCCTCAAGAAGATTTTTTTTTATTATACTTTTTCAGCTTAGATCATTTATAAACCAGAGATAAAGAAAAATGTGATTGCAAAGAGGAAGAACAATAATATCAGTGGCATGATATCAGGTAACCAAAACTGTGTTTAACAGGTAGTGGATCTGGTATAATTTGCAAAACAATAACAATAACACAATACAGTAACACAATAATTCTATATGAAAGTGGTCAATTTAAAAAAAAAATCTATAAACTCCATCATCTCTAGCCATATATAAACCATATCTAACCTATTTAATTATTATTAATCATATCTGTTTGGTCTTTCATTGACCAACAGATTAAGAGAAGAGCCCAAACAAAATACTTTTCACATTTAGTTTATTAGTTCTACGGTGAGACAACGAATGAGTGAATAAATCGTCCCTAACTGGTTGGTGTAAAATATTTTGCAGGTATTCGTGATAACAAATCATCACTGACTGACGCAAGAAAATGGAACATGTAGCCATGAACATGGCTGAGAATCATTAGTGTTGTTTAAAGACTATTTTTCCATGCTGAGGTTTCTAACTACTCTCATCAGTTCATATGCGATAACTGTGGCTGACTGGGTAAGCCTTCAGGTTAGATCCTCCTTAGGATAAATGATCAGATCACAACGATTCAGGCCACAACTGACAAATGATGTTATGACGCACTCTGTGTTTAAAAGTGACTCACCTTGTATGCCCTGTGGGTTATTTCCACTTCAGGATAAATGCTTTGAGTTCTCTTTGCATGAGTTTGCCTGTTTTGGACATATGCGTATGAGTATACATTATTTAAACTATTTCAACACACAAATGGCCTTAGAAAGAAAAGGTCTAGAGTGCTCAAGAATTTCAAACAAAATGTGATGCTCTTTGGTGCGGAGTACTGAAATTCATAAAGAAAAAAAAATCACAACTAAGGCACTCCTCTGGTACAAAGGTACAAAGGCTTTACTGAGAACTAAAAGTTCTTTCTTAAAGCCAAATATTTGATCTCTTTTTGAACACAGATGGCCTCTGATACACTGATGAGGTTGTGTTCTCTGGCAGCACTCTCAGGCTATGTATTGATCTCAACATGTTCCAAAAACTAACCTCATGTGAACCATATCTAACCAGTATATACAGGCCTTTGTCTTATTCTTCTGGTCTCAGTGGTTTTATTACTTATTACTTTATTGAAGAGAAGCCTTGCTGTTGTTGACATACTGCAGGTGTGATTCTCGTGGGTAAACAGTAGTGAAGGCAGTTGGAGCGATCAGTCCTGTATATGAATATCTTCAAATAAACTGACTGGGGAAAATTTGTTAACTAACTCACAACCCTTTCAACCTGTTTATCACACTTAAAACAACAAACGTGATCTTCTACATTCTACATCACTGCTTCCAAAAAATGACTTAAAGATACAATAATTTAGGATCTTTGCAGTAAAATGTCTAAATACGACTCAACCTTTGTTAGATATTTTGTTGAGTTGTGTACTGACATTTTCCCAAATGTCTCCAACATGTTCAAACCCATGTTTTACTGAAGGCAATGAGGTCCTTGTCATGTGGTCAGATAGATTTTCATCAGCAGTGGCGGTTGTTAAATGGTGATGACATCAACAGTGAAGCCAGTTTGACAGCAGGACCGTTGTGGTCCACCAAACCTGATACATCGTTCCACAAAATACATACATCAAAGGCAGTCTTTGTAAAAGTTGAAATGACAGATCAACCTAAAGCTTTCTTCTTAGAAGATATCAGGTGTAAATGTATGTATGCGGGTGGTTGACTTGTGCCTCTGCCATAAACATAGGAGAGATATTAGAGTCACTGCAGGACTAAAGCACCTGCAGCAGCAGGACTGAAACACCTTTGCTTTTCTGACATCGCACTTATTAAAAATGCTGCCTGTTGCTTGCTGACTGTGGAGACTGAGTAGCCAAACACTGGTCAGCAGAAGGAGCTATTCTCCCAGAGATGGAGACAGACACAGCCGCTCACCTCCCGCATGGAGGACACACAGTTCTTTGCCTCATGTTTTCATTTTATCTGTTATTCTTTCCTTGAATTTGTTGTTGATTTTTTTCCATCCTATTACAGCTACCTTGCTTATACAGCAACAAACAGTATTGTATAACAGACGACATCTAGATGACAATACACAAGCAGAAGGTTTATCTGAGAACTGTCCAGCTCAATATTTGAACAGCTCTAAGTGTATGTCAGCATATTTCCATGTCACAGTCAGACTGAAGGGTTTTGTATTACAGCGTCTTCTTTGAGCTTTATGAAGAGTTACAGCTCATTGTGTAGCTGTCTGGTCAGCAACGTCACTGTTTTGTTTTGCTCTCACTGCTCCCATAGAGTTTCAGCTGCAGTAGACGTTTGTTTTCAGCAAAAAGTCTATAAAAAACAATGTACAGCTACCTGTTCAGCACCAAACAACAAAGACAATAAGCATGTAGCACGAAAATTTGAGCCTGTGGGAAACATTAAAACATTGAGCTTCATTTAGTGATGGGTATTTGATTCAATTTCATTTTATGTCTTCCAGATTTTATTTGTTTTTGTTTATTTTATTTCACCATGTAAAGTACTGTTGTAGTTGCCCTTTATCTTTCTTTAATGAGCCCTCAATAACCTTAAGTAAAGAAAATGCTTACAGTAGCATACAGGCTTGTAGAAACAAAACACTGTGACACAAAGAAAGAACTCTCAACGCCCTCTACACAATGTAGCTTATCATTGTAGCATTAAGTTTAAATGCAAAGGGTTTAGATTCAGAATGTAAC
The DNA here is from genome assembly GCF_900880675.1 of Sparus aurata. Taxonomy (NCBI): domain Eukaryota; kingdom Metazoa; phylum Chordata; class Actinopteri; order Spariformes; family Sparidae; genus Sparus; species Sparus aurata. The sequence goes on along the minus strand of NC_044209.1, from coordinate 16,938,395 downwards.
ATGATGATACTTCTCCCAACATTCAGTTTGAACTGAGACTCCTGTTAGAATCAGACACATAGTCAGATGAACCAATCTTGTTTATGCAAATTATATAGCTGCTTGAATAAAATAAACTCACCTAGGACATAAAATAGTACGTGAAGAAAAACACACTTTGGTTTAACACCACCCCAAACAACCAGCAGGAGTCCCCAGTACACCAATAATTAGACAACCCTCTCCTGCCGTTTCATCCTTTTAACAGAGGTGGAAAAGTAACTAAGTACTCTAGCACAGTACTTAAGTGCAGTTTTGGGGAACTTTAAGATTACTTTTTCCTTTTTATGTTACTTTGTACTTCAACTTCACTCCATTAACACATCTGTATTAACACATTTAAACTGATCGTGCTGAACCTGATTCATGAGCAGAGAGGACAGAACGTTGGCGATGGGTGGAGACTTTATAAGAGGAAGAGCTCAGAGTTCATCAAGCACAGGAGGAGTCATGTTCATGCAGGAAAGAGGAACAGACTAAATGTAAGTACAATAACATCAATGCATTGCATTAAAAACTGAGAGTTAACTACAGTTAAACAGGATAAGAAACTTACTGTGTTATTTTGTCATTTTGTAGTAATAACCATGTCATTTATGTAATTTAATTTAATTTAACTGCATTCTGTAAAGCTCAGCCCCTTTATGTCCTTTATTGCAAAGCTTTTAGTAGTGGTAGGAGGTAGTGGAGAGTAAAACAAGGATACATTTTAAAATGCTTTCAGTTCAGCAGGTTTTTTTCAGTTGTGATAGAATTACATCATTCAACATCCATGAAACGTACTTTTTATTCAATATGGAAATGGAAAACAGCTTTTTTGCAAAATTGTCTTCTGAACCACAAACTATTACAGTGAAATTACATTTTAAAATTGTCCTTTTGTTAACCTTGTCTCTTTTCCCTCCAAATATCAAACACTGATGATTGCTTGTATTATGATTCCTTACCTTCTAGTTGCTGTTGATCATGGATGATTTTGTCCGTAACAAATTAACTGAGTGGGGATTCAGTGAATATATCCAAAAATTTGAAGGTAAAGTATTTCAGTGATTCTTTGTTTATTTTATTGGTGCTGGCTCAGAACTGGCCTAACATGACAAGCATGTCAAAGAGCAGCAAAGTTCCAAATCCTTTATTCAAAACTAACAGAGGTTGAAACTAGTGAACAGAAAGGCAACATTACCCAGGCACGAGACAATGAAAAAAAGTCCCAGAATCAGGGAGGGGTTCAGGCAACAGGATGAAGATAAACAGGAAACAATGAATGCTGGACAGTCTTACGGAGGGCAAGATGTCAGTCAAGGTGTCAGTACTTGACTCTGTGTTTCATCTATTTATAATTTTTGGTTTTGTGAGTGACATACATGGACTACAACTTGCATTCTTGTTTGACAACCCTGTATTGTAGAAATGTAAATAAATGAGCCTTGTACGTGGCACTGAGGTAATCAGGAGGAATGAGGAGTAAGTGGGTGGAGCAGGTCACGTGATAAAACTGGCGGGAGCATGGTTAGTAGAAGGCAGGAGGGTGTGGCTGGATCTGTGGTGAGGGGGAAAAAAACAGGCAGGGTATGTGACAGTTGTAACAATTATCCATAATTGATTTGACTGACTAATTCTGAGACATCTACTACAGACATAAAAAATGCTGGAAAATATTTTAGCAGTTTTGACATTTTAAGAAAATAGGAGAGATCAGTGTTAGTTAATTCTGGCAATTCTTGTCTGTGTTCAGACTATAGACCCACTCACAGTAAAGACCTTGAAAAGGAGCACTTAAACTTCAGAGCAGCACTGAAATCAAGACTGAAAAGTGACAAATACTACAATCAAATAAATAAGCAATCAGCTTGTTCTGTGAGGCTGTAGCACTTTAGAAAATATTAAATCAAATGCCTCAGTGCAGCGTATAAGGCTCATTTATTTACATTTCTACAACACAGGGTTGTCAAACAAGAATGCAAGTTGTAGTCCATGTTTCACCATTTTATTAAACACATTTCTGCTGAAATAATTCTGATTTCTGTATGACTAAAATTCACATGAACATTTTTGGGTTACAGATGAAGGCATTGATGAGGAAAGTTTTTACTGCCTTGATTTTCGAGACATTGCTAACTTGATTCCAAAAGTGGGACGAAGGGCAATATTCAAGAAAAGATTCAGGTTGTTAAAGGTAATGTTCTGCACCATGAAATTATTTCACTGTATCTGCTCTCATTAATCTAACTAATGAAGATATATGTTTTTATCACTGACAGGAGCATCAACAAGTATTAATGATGCTTATAGGTAGAGTTATAATACTGTATAACATTTTTGTTTGCAACTATTTTGTTTTGTTTTAGGGAGAAGAAAACACATCATACCAGGAAACAGTTGACTCTCCTCCTCATGTAAGTTACTGCAACTTCAGTTTGTATCTTTGTATATTTTTTATCACAATCACACAGGTTGTTTCAATATCTGCTCAAAATTTGACATGACTGTCATCTTAGAGTTTTATTTCGATTTGCAGTTTCAACAAGAAAATGAAGAAGCAGCTGGATCAGATCAGGTAAAGATTACTCTGGATTTCACAGAAACATAATCAGTAAACATGCCTCTCCTCCTCATGCTTATGCAACTAAGTTACTGAATTGTTACTGAGACTAAGTCATTCTTGACTTAAGATGTGAACACGTGATTACTGAGACAAAATCATAGTAGAAGTGATAAAGTGGTCACTTATTAACCCATTCCTGGTCTCTACTTCCAAGAATTTTGTAAGGCTCATTCTAGATTGGCTGAGAACATAAATACAGATATTGTTGTGTGAAATGTAAAGATTTTTTGTTCAAGCCTGAAGACCCATTGGAAGGAAAAGGCCTGAGTGTGAATATCATTTCTAGATCAAAAACAGAGTCAACATTCTTATTCGTTCTCAGGTTTTGCCATCGACCAGTGCAACAAAGGATAAAGGTTAGTATCAGTTCAGTATCTTATTGATCACATGAAGAGTTCATGTTCATATTTTAAAGGTAGCCATATCTTTTAGCTTCGCACAAGCCAGAATTTAATATATTGACAGGAGTATTTAACAAATGTTTGTTTTTTAAATGTTTTACATTTTGTATGTGAAAAAAACAATAAGGAAAGAGACAGCTGGATCTTCAGGGCGAGTCCAGCAAATGGCCTTCACCACTTAAAAAACGTCAACATGCCAGTGGACCAGGGTCATACACAGGTATTTAAATCACTTTTTGAAAAAATTAAAACATAAGATATGGTGAAAACCTGTTATGTAATGGAATCATTTACCATCTGTTTCTATATTTTGGCCAACACTTCTGATCAGAACACCTCAAACAGTTAAAAACATACATTATATGAATGCCCTAAATGTATATTTAACTGCATGTATTTATCAATGTTATGAAGTCCTCTTTTTTATTGGATGATGCTTTCAACCCAGACAACCTTGTATCATGTGGCCCAAGTGGCCACAGAGCCTGGTGATACACTCTAAGGCATCCTAAATCCAGTATGGCTTTGCATTCTTACAGAAGAAATCATTCTGTCTGATGTGAAAAGCATCATGAGGTTTGTCCAACAGAGGCTACCTAACCAAGACAGCAAGATCAATAGGTTCCTTAGGTAAGTATTGAGTTTATCAAGATATTTATATTAAACATTCCTTGTTATATGAGCCTCTACTTTTGGCAATTTTCAGCTCCTGCATGCTTTCAGAAACAGAAACCATTAAACAGTCAAAATGTTCAACTCTTTCGATGTGCTTATAATCACTATCATACCTCTTAAAAGATTAAGCTATTTTCCAGCAAACTTTTACCATAGAGGATGAATGTGAGGCACATGATCACTCGGTTCATGGTTCAAATCATGCCTCTGGCTTCTACTAATAATTTGAATACTACTGCTACAACCTTTACATTTACATTTGGGGCATTTAGCAGACGCTTTTGTCCAAAGTGACTTACAATGAGTACATTTGTCACAAGAAAGAAACCACAACATATCACCGTCAATAAAGTAAGAATGAAAAAATTGAATTTTCAAGCCCTCGTCTGAGCATCGTAGCTGCTATTTATCAAGGATACCTTAAGTACATAAGTGCTATGATTTAAGTAATAAGGATAGGAACATAGAAGTGCAGTTCAGTTTTATGAAGATTGAGCTCGAGGTGGTGTGCAATATTGTCTAAGCTGAGATGTAAGTAAGTAAGTAAATCTTTATTTATATAGCACCTTTTTGATACATAGATCCAAAGTGCTTTCCAAATAACAAATAGATAAACACAGCAGCACACAAAAATGCAAAAAAAAGAAGGACAAACAGGGGAAAATAAAACAAAAGGGAGGGATAAATAAAAGAGGCACAGCATATGAGAAAACAAACAAGGAAATCTATAAAAAGGCTTGCCTGTAGAGGTGGGTTTTGAGCAGCCGCTTAAAACTGTCCACAGATTCAGATAGTCTTAGGGAATGGGGAAGACTATTCCATAATGTTGGGGCTAAAACAGCAAAGGCACAGTCACCTTTAGTTCTACAATTCGAGCATGGAACGGATAAAAGGCCGAAATTTGAGGAGCGGAGTGATCGAGGAGTGGAAAGAGGAACAAGGAGATCTGTACATTGCAACTTCGGTGTCAGAGCATGGGGGAAAAGACAGGAACAGTTGGCTTTCGTCTACATAATAGTGGTAAGAGAATCCATATGATGCTATTGCATAGTCTAGTGATCTAGTTTATAGTAAAATAGAAGTGGTCCTTGTACTGAGCCTTTAGGGACACCAGTTTCCAGAGAGGAGGGTTTGGTCAAGGAGCCATTCCATATGACCTGAAAGGTTTGATTTCTCAGGTATGATGTAAACTTGGTTAGAGCAGGATAAGCGTTGCCAAGTTTAGCCATAGTGGAGGGGAAGATTTGGTGGTTAACTGTGTCAAACGCAGAAGGAGAATGAGGACGGATGAATTGGATCAATTAACAAATCTTTAAGCTAAACTTTAACTTAAATCTGTTGCAACAGGAATAAAATCAGTGACCTGGAGACAGACAAGAGGGTCCTGGTTGGTGTTTTTGGTAAAACTGGGGCTGGAAAGAGCTCTTTGATAAATGCTGTCATTGGAGAGAAGAACCTTCTGCCTTCAGGAAGCATCAGTGCATGTACCTCAGTCATGATTAAAGTGGAGGCCAACATGAAGAGCCCAAAGTATGAGGCGGACATTGAGTTCATCACAAAAGAGGTACAATTAGTTGAATGACTGTAAATCCAACATTTACTTGAAACGAGTTGGAAAACATTATATAGCTGCAAAAAGATATATTAGCACAGATATTATCGTTGTTACATGCCATTTAAACATGAGTTAAACACAATCATGTAAATTTTAGGAGTGGAAAGACGAGTTGTGGTCCTTGTTGAATTTCCTTGGGGATAATGCAGATGTGGGAAATGATCAGGACGAAGAGGAAGATTATCGTGACATTGATGAAAAGCTGTCAGCAGTGTATGGAGAGGAATGGAGAAACAAATCTGCTGACGACCTCATGGATAACAAATACTTCAAAGAAATTCCAGAATTTCTCCAATCCAAGAGGAAGATTTTGACATGTGAATCAGTAAGTGAGACAAAATATCATGTATACATGGTTTATCTCATATAAAAGTGTTGATGATCTTTTTGGAACATCAAAATTAATGTTGCTCCAGGATCATCATGTATACTCAAACTACAAAACCCATCTTTGCAATGAGCTGTTGTGCTAAAATGGGTTAAAGGTGCACTATGTAGTTTTGGAGGAGATATCTTAATCAGATCTTCATTTGCTGATTTTTATTGTCAAAACGAATACATAAACAAACTCTCTTCATTGTCATAACTGAATAAACTGAATAATCAAACTGACACCACAATTTCATACTGTTTTACTTTGTTCATATTTGGCGGACCCTGCCATGTTTCTAGCTTCAAACAATGTTCTGGGGACCTTATTTTCCTCTAAGAACAGCTTGTCTATTCAGTTATGGAAAAAAAATCTGTGTTTGAATTATTACCTCATTAATATCATAAATATTAAAATTCTGAGTTTGAATTCTCCAAAATTACAAATACAGGACTCTCACCTGTTTTTGACTGGGGTTCAAAACCAGTTTGGAACATATTATTACACTGCTCACTTTTTATAAGCATATTTATGTACATATGGTTAGAATTCGGTAACACAGTTACCACTTTGGTTGATAACATTATACTGTGTACCACTGCATGTACCAGTACACACAGTAAGGAATTTGTCTACCAGTATCTGAATGAATTTATAACATAGCTTTCATTATTTGTTTCAGGCTAAGGAGCTGTCTGCAAAATGTGTCAAATACACAAAAAATGACTCAAAGGACGGAGATGGTAAAGACAGAAAGAGATGGTATTGGCCACTAGTGAAGTGTGTGACTGTCAGGGTGCCCAAGAATTATCTTCTCCAGCATGTCACAATTGTGGATCTTCCTGGAACTGGTGACCGTAACAAGAGCAGAGATGAAATGTGGAAATCGGTGATTTAAATGCATGGACTGCTGTTTAAAGTGCATTACTGTGTTATCAGAAAATTGTTACATCAAGTTATTACAAAGCACTAATACCTGTTCATAGTAACCTTGGGATTATGCTCCTTCAGGTTGTTGAAAGTTGTTCTACTGTGTGGATTGTGACTGAACTTAATCGAGCAGCAGCAGAGAAAGAAACCTGGGAGATCCTGAAAAGTGCCAGCAGCATCATGGGAAATGGTGGCGAGTGTCAGCAGATACATTTTATCTGCACCAAGTCGGACAATATTGAAGATTCGGATGACTCGTAAGTGATTTAACATATGCCAAAGTAGATATTTATATACTGTATGACATCTGGGGCAGCTGTAGCTCAGGGGGTAGAGTGGAATAAAGTGTTACTGCTTAAGATATGAATTATAGAAACAATAGTAACAGTTTTACAAGAAGATAATTTTGATAGGAAAGAACACTGTATGCAAAAAAACTTTATACTGTACGAGGTTCCTCTTCATACAAATCTTTTCTTACAGTTCAGCAGCTGGTGTCCGTGCGCTCATATTTAAAAAAAACATGAAAGCCAAGGAAGAAGTGAACAAAGAATTCAAGAAACTAAACAAGGTTAAGGTGAGTTTCATAGACAGACAGGAAGTCTAACCAAAGATTGTCTACAACTGCAAGCCTGCTCTAAAACCCTTCAATTTTGTTTGTGTTTTCAGAAACATTTTGGTGATGACTGTTTCAAAGTGTTCACAGTGAGCTCCAAAGAGTTTTTCAAGAAAAGGCATCTGGAACCAGATGAAACTGGTAGGAGAAGTCTCCATATATGAACACTTTGTGGATAACAAAACATGTACAGCTCAAATATATTCAGTATTATACGTAAATTGCTTACTGGATTATGAAAAATAAATTAAGGTGTTAAACATAAATACATACAACTGCATTTTTTTTATTTTTATAGAAATACCCAAACTCCAGGAATTTCTGCAAGATCTCAATGACTGTCACTCAGAGACATTAAACTATGTGTCTGAAGCTTATGGGATTCTCTCTCTGATTCAAGGGGCCCGCAGCAGAAACGTGGTAAGATGATTTAATAAAACATTTTATAATTTTCTTCAAATGTATTAATATTGACAGTAAATATTCAGAGCAACTCAGTAAACAGACTTCTGTGTTGATTTACTTTTAATTCTGATTAGAAATGTAATGGAAGACATTTTTTGCCATCAAGATAGATTTTTTTGTGTATTTAATCACAGTCAACAGAATTTTAGAAAAAAATAAGCATATATTAAACATTGTACGAAAATGCAAGCACCAAAGCATTATGGTTTAATGTCTTCAAATACTGAATGTGTTGTTTCTTTTCAGGCTGGCAATACAGCAGATGTGTGCAAAGACCTTGATGAAAAAATAAGTCATGGACTTGCAAAAGTCAAAAGACCCATGGAAGAGGCTTACATGACTTTTGACAAATGCCTGAGTGAGGGGGTTGAAAAATCAGAAAGCTCGTGTGACAGAGTGTTAAAGTCCATCTTACAACCTGTATGTATTTCAAACATTATTAAATAAAAACAACTGATTTTGGTCTTTATATAAACATGTTAACTGTCTGTTCATGTTTTCTGTTTTGTTTCAGAGAGGAGTAAAAGGGAGCGCTGCTCACAAGACACTGAAGTGTGTGGTTGAGAACGGTGGCGTCCACAAACCAAAAAAAAAGGAAAAGAAACCAATAAACTTCAATGTCAAGTTAGCTTCATGCCTGACTGACAGCATTGATGAGGAATTCAAGAAGACGTTCCCGTGAGAAATTAGTTAACTTGGGTGTATAACTAGAATGTACAGAATTAAAAGATTCTTTAATACAGTTAATATAAATTATGTAAGAAAATACATATATACAAATTTCATCACTGAAATTCAAACTTGTCAATGCTTCCTTCAAGAAACGTCCAATTTGTTAACATGTTTCAGGAATGAGAGAAAATGTGGAGCATTCAATGGGGTCATCAATACGTTTTCCCTTGACACAAAGGAGCTGATTCAGAAGTACAAAGATGTCGAACTGCAACTGACATTTCTCAAGACAGAGGTAAAATATGAAAACAATACCATCCTATTCATTAGTCCCTTGTCAAGCTGTTTGTCCAGGGAAAACATTCATCTAACTATCATCTATTCACTGTATTGCTTTGTAAATTAGACAGAATTGAACACTGAGAAGAACTCCAGGTCTTAGCCAGTGCTAACAGTGCTAACAGATTAAAAAAAACACTGACTGCCAACGGTCCTGCTATGAAAATAAGATTAGATAGATTGAAAGAACAGTTAATAAATAAGTAAATATATATTTTTTAAAGGATAAGAAGAAAGAAGAAAAACTGAAAATATTACCTTGGCATTAACAAGAGACCATCTTGCCAGCAATAACATCCATTAACTTGTAAACATTTGGACCATAACTTCTTGATCGTCATTACTATAGTATTAACTAATTACTCAGTAGTCACATCCATCTTCTTATTTTGATGTTAACTGCTGTCGTGGCAACTGAAAATCAGTCGTTGGCCGCCGTTGCCCCGTACTTTGGCCTTGATGCAGCGTGAAAAAAAACTCATTGTACGGCCACAGTGGCCTCTGTGCCCCTGGCCCGGTCAGCGTAGCGGGCTTGCCTTTAATTACAGCCACCTGAGTGCACAGTAGTCACTCACAGTAACTTCAGTGAGTCCGCGGTTCGTGCAGATAGAGTCTCATCATCACGATGATCTCACGTGAAAGCCTCTCAAACAGCAGCAGCGTCTCAAAACAGAAGTACGAAACTTACAGCACAGCGAGCGAGCGCAGCCGGTTTTGACATGATACGTAACTGACTTATGTGGTAGGATTTAGTTTGGTAAAGTTGGAAATATATTCACAGATTCGAACTTCCCGGATCATTAACTCATAAGTGAAACCTTGTTAAAACACAAACGACGGCTCCTTCCTACCGTAGTGAGGAAGACAACGAGCTAGAACCGTATTTTCATCAAAACGAGCGTCTGGACATTAACTCTGGTCTGTATGATCAGCCGTCTGTGAGACGAGGGCGCAGGGACCGTCTACAAAGTGCAACACCGAAAAGAGAAACTACAAAAAATTCAATAACTTCACTATTATCCAGAGTGTAGTGCCACCAAAATCACTCCACACATCAGTGGTCTCCTGCTGGTTATTCTACAATTTTTTGTTTGGAAAAAATGTGCTTTGCCATAATTTTGGGGAATTTCTATTGGGAGAAATATTCAATAACACTAATATTCAGTGTGCTGTCACAAAAATCACCTCACCCTAACCCTACTTAACAAAAACTACTTTCTAATGTAACTTTAACTTGATTTTGGTATTAGAAAATGTGTTAATACATAATCCATGTCTTATTATAAATTAGGATGTTATGGTATCAGTCTGAAAGGTAAATCAACAAATTTTACTCAGTGGCCTTTGTGCCCTGTCATGTGGTCTTGGTGCCCCTGAAAACAAAAGTGCAGGCCAAATGGACTTGCCCCTAAAATGACAAAATTCCCACCCTGACTGCATGCACTTCCACTAGTAATCTACAGTTACTCTATGTAAGCTGAGTCCAAGTTGTCTCTAAGAGAGTCTCTAGAGTGTGAAATATTGCACATTGCCTCAGCCTGCAATAAAACGGTGGTCTATTCATGATACTTTCTCATCTCCTAATTTTTATACTTAATAATACAATGTCAATGTTGTGTAAGAAGAATCATTAATTAAATATATGAAAGTTACACAAGACAACAATATAAAAGAATTTATTAATTTGACGCTGTGATCGGTGATCGGCAATATCGGGATCGGCAGATACTGCTTTTGGTAATCGGTGATCGGTGATCGGCCCCAAAAATCCTGATCGGTGCATCTCTAATTCTAATCATCTCCACATCCGTCTCAGGATACACAAATAACGTCCTTTACACTTCAACCATTGTCGTGTGTGTCATACGCCAACCTAAGCTTGAAACACATGTACACAGGAACAGGCTTCATCAACCCCCTCACAGGATGAACTCCTTAGTCGAGTTCTTTCATTGTAACATTACAAAGTAAAATGAACAATACATCCCATTCATAATCTGCAACCAGATGGCATTATACACATGCCGGAAGCCCACAGCCACAAGATTTCACCCTAGACACATATTAATGCTATAATATCTGTCTATAATGCTATCTAATATCTATAATAATCTATATTTGTTAGATTTTATATGCAAGAGCATATCATATAGAACAGTTGCACAGCTCTAAAGTTTAATGGTTGCATCTTGCACACTTGTAACACAATCATGCTTACAAAGATCTGTCCACAGAGGGAAACTCCTGCCAAAATACTCAAATCACTTCTGTCATAGTTAGCATAACAATAGGTGTCGCCAGAAACACATTTTGCTGTGATGACACACATTCTACAAGTAGAATGTGTGTCATCACAGCAAAATGTGTTCAATGTGTTCAATATGTTGCTTTGTATTGTTTTTTTCTCTAAGGAAGAAAAGATTAAGACTGTACTCAACAAAACCATCCGGGAGTCCAAAAAAACGATCTACAAGAGTCTGACAACGACAATCGAGGAAAACATGCAGGACTGCTATCAACGTAAGCTAAAAGATCACGACATATACAACCTGGTAGTGTAAAAATACACATTTGCATTGTTAACATAGTGCAGAAAATGTAGTTGACATGTTTGTTCTGTTTATTGCAGAAGCAAAAGGATTTAGAGGAAAGGACTCACTGAAAAATATGAGGGACACTATCAAGCAGCATGTATATTCTTTAAAGAACACCATGTTTGACCAGGCTAAAGATGTAATGTTGAGCCAGCTGAGAGACCTGAAGGTTTGTCACATTCTATCAAATCCAATGATGATACACTCAAACATGTTATGCAGCACATCTTTATATTCATCAACAATTCTAGGTCATCTGTTTGGTTTTTTGTCTGGTCTGAACACAAATATAGACAGACAAATCACATAGGATTCATTTTAACATTGAACACTGTTTGACAGTATGAGTGATAACTACTAAAGTTTCTGATGCTGAATTAGGATGACATCCTGAAGGAACTGAAGGAAACGATGCAGAAATCAATCGAGCTGTCACTCAAGACAAATGATTACTCACTCCCAGGTAAAGGAGTTGTATCAAAGTTAAAAAGAAAAAAAAAAGACAGTCTCTAAAAATATCTTCAATGTTTATTGAAAGTAATGGCAAGACATTTCCAATAGTGTTAATGATGGTGCACTTGTAACAAAATGTTTCTTTGTCATTTTAGATTTCACGGTGGAACTTGCAGAGGTGAAAAAACACTTCAATTACTTGAAGGAAAGCCAAGAAGAAGAAACACCACAGATTTGGTAAAACATTGGTTAGAATGTTCACATGATGCACTGATTCTAACCTGTTTTAAATAATGCTGACAATGTATTTACTCACAGTAGCAGCTGATAAATGTCACAGTTTTGATGTTTGTCTTTCTTGTGGATGTTTCAGTTTTGCTCTGTGGGGAGAAGCAGCAGATGCCTGACTACAAACTAAAGGTCCCTGCAGACCTGCTGCGTAGAGACAGGAGGCCTCTGAGATTTGGTCTCAACCATTTATGTCAAGTTGTTATCCCTGTACTCCCTGATTGTATGTTGAGTTTTCTTGTTGTTATTCTTGATTTTTTTTTTTTTCCTGAATAGGACATTTTCACTTTTTTTAAATTAAAGATCAGAGAGAGACAGGACATGTGTGTGTGTGCGTGTGTGTGTGTGTGTGTGTGTGTGTGTCACAGCAAAGTTCCCCAGTCAGATTTAAACCAGGCACATTGTGGTTTCATTGTACTGGTCCTAACCACCACACCATTATGATGCAGAGACATTTTGTTTTTCATTTTTTCTCCTTGAGTATATTTTATATGTTATTCATCCATGTTTTTATCTTTTTCGAGTTAAGTTTTAGTTAAGTTTAATAGTTGATTGGAATCAATGCACTGCAATTTAAATGATGTTTTATTCATGGGTGTCACTGAACCCTTGAACCTTGATTACAAGCTATAGGTCGTATATGACATGAACATCAGGCTTTCCAAACAAATTATCCTGAATGACCCTTTTGTCTTAATACTAAATAATTATTTCTGTGTGTTCATAGAGAGAAATAGAGAGAATTGGTTGATAGTGTTAACCAGCTGATTGTTTTGTTTCTGATTTTTGCATAAATGTACAGACAAATGATATGAAAAAACCTGAATGAATGAGTGGAGATGACAAATACAGATGCCAGACATTAGGACATTCAAATTTTTCCTTTAAAGTGTCACCAATCTTTTTCTGATTTTGTCTCATCTCATCTAATCTCATACTGTTCAATAAAGTGCACTTCTGAGTGAAAATGCCAATGGTTGTTTGGCTTCTTTGTTGATAATGTTGTCATTAAAGCACCTAAAATCTGCTCAAGGTTCTCCCTGACATTTGTTTTGATTGTTTTTGGTCCTCATTTTGTAAATGAAGAGAAAGAAATTGTCACAGTCCTGAAGCTGTTCATCTTCAAAACTTCTCTCATACAGGGCAATGATGTTCAGCTGTTTGTCTGATGAATATTAATCTTCATATCTAAACAGGTTTAGTTGAGGTATGTTGTTATTCATTTTGGAATAATGGTAACAGCAGGTATTTGTTCATGTTTGTTCATGTTAGCAAACTGCCACTTACTGATTACTGACGCAAGAAAATGGAACACGCTGACTCATAGATGCCTCATTAGTAGGGATGGGCCTCAAGAGGACTCTTTTTTAATTCTGCTTTTTCAGTCTAATTAATTTATAAACCGGAGGTAAAGAGAATTGGGACTGCTGAGATGAAGAACAATAATATCACTGACATGATATCAGGCAACTACTTTAACAGTAAAACACTCAGGGCCTGATTTACTAAGATCCCAGATAAGGGGTGCTAAATTGCTTGCGTGCGCTAAAAGATTGCACGCGCTGTTGGTTTGCGTGTTGTGGGTGATCAACTAAGATTGCTCGCGCAATGAATAACAGGGGCAAACGTGTTGGAAACCGCCCTATTTAAATGAGGTTTTTGCGTGTGTTACTAGTTTTCACCATGGAGAACGTGGGAGAGAGTGGGCGCAAACTAAAGATGAAATTTGAAGCTATTGAATTGGAGGTGTTAGTGGAGGAGGCAATCAAACATATTCACGAGTTACAACAAGGAAACATTAATATATCCAGGAGAAACGGGAGGAAATATGGGAGGATATCTGTGACAAAGTTAATGCTGTCAGCAAAACAAGAAGAACGGCCGATGAAATTAAGAGGGGATGGCAAGATGTAAGAAGAAGAGCAAAAGAAAAAATGGCTTATAATAAAACCTCGGCAAATAAAACAGGTGGTGGACCGACAGAGGACATCCCCTGTCTTCAATTGAGCAGCAGGTACTGCTGACTTTCTCCGATGAACAGATTTGGGGAATTCAAGGATTTGACACCCTTGAGCCAGAAACTGCAGAGCAAGGTATGCCCATAATAGCACAAACACGCATTTCTTTTATTGGATACATTTAATTTATTTAGATATGTGCCAAAAAAAGAAAAAAAGAAAAAGAATATGCTTCCTGTGTTAACGTTTAGTTGAATATGCACTGAAAACGCGTAATTTCATAATTTAGGCTACAAAAGTATTTTTGCTTCTGCATTTATCAGAGGATTTTATTTTCCAACAGTGGCGCAGAAGTGTGTGCGTTTCATTTTCCAGTATCACAAGATGTTTTTCCCTATGATGAAACAGTCTGTGGCACTTGAAGACAGGTTACATTCCATGGCACAGGATGTGCGAGCTGTGGCCTCTGCACGCGCGCGCTCAGGCGGGACACTAGTGCCATCGTTACGCACACCAGGCAGCTAGTCAGTGCTGTATCTGGGCTGACGATGGCCATCAATGCCCTGGCAAAGGGGATCGAGGGTGGCGTACAGGGAGTCGGGAGGTCGTTAAACATCAGTGGTGTTTCATCTGAGCAGCCGGGAGAGGGAGGGGAGATCGCAGGAGGAGATGGACGCGCGTTACGCATTAGTGGACACCAGGGCAGCCTGCGAAAACGGAAAGAAAATAGATAATGGCAATTTCAACATTCATTTTGTTTAAATTTAGGCTTGGTCGTCGTTTTTTGGTGGCTGTTGTTGTTTGTTTTGTTTGTTAGAGATAGTTCGTTCGTTGTGCCTATGCCTCCTCCTTGCTACAACGACCGCAGCCATGTGTGCGTAAAGCTGTGCCAGTTAATACATGACTTTCAAACGTGCTAAATAAAGACGCAAAATCAGCGAACGCAATTAGTTCTAGGTTTGGTAAATCACATTGCGTGCGCTAAATTAATCTATTTGCATCTACTCCTCCCAATATTTTGCGTGTTCTGGCAGAGACGCCCATATTTAAATACATATTAAGGCAAACACGCTAAATGGATTGCGTGTGCTATTTTGCCCGTTTGAGGGACGCAATCCTCCTTGCGTCCGGTTAGTAGATCAGCTTTAACACGTGTTTGCGCGTGCAATCAAGTTTGCACACGTTTTTACACAAGCAAACCTTTAGTAAATCAGGCCCTCAGTGTTTAACAGGTGATGGATCTGGTATTCTTTAAGGTTAATTCCTCTTCAGGATGAATAGTTTGCATCCTTTTGCATGGCTTTGTCTGTTTTCAGTGTATGTAAGTCGTGACCCAGATAGCAAAATTCTTCTGGCCCGTATCTGGCCCACACCTGACATGTTCATTCGGCCCACATACCGCATGGAATGATGGCACTTGGGCGCTCCGCTTCTGTTTGCCAAAAGTGGGCCACAACCGAGCCATCACAATGCCAGATGTCAGCCAAAAACACACCATATAAACCAGCACTCAACCGAATGTGGGCCAGATAGCAAAATTGTTAAGGCCCATATCTGGCCCACACCTGACATGTTCATCCGGCCCACATACCGCATGGAATGATGGCACTTGGGCGCTCCGCTTATGTTTGCCAAAAGTGGGCCACAACCAAGCCATCACAATGCCAGATGTCAACCAAAAACAGACCATATAACCTAGCACTCAACCGAATGTGGGCCACTGTGCATTTTTATTCTGGCCCACCTACCACATGGAATCATGACACTTGAGTGGTCCACACTTGTTTCCCAGATATGACCCACAGCCGAGTCATAATGCTACGTAGCGTTATGACTAGGCTGACCACTCAAGTGTCATGATTCCATGTGGTAGGTGGGCCAGAGTAAAAATGCAGTGGCCCACATTTGGGTGAGTGCTGGTTTATTGGGTCTCTTCTTGGCTGACATCTGGCAGTGTGTTGGTTTGGTTGTTGCCCACTTTTGGCAAACAGAAGCAGAGCGCCCAAGCGCGATCATTCCATGTGGTATGTGGGCCGGATATGGACCAGAAGAATTTTGCTATATCAACCAAGAGCTGACCATATACATTAGAACTCACTCAAATGGGCTCTCAGACTTAACCAGAACTGGTTTACAGTCTATGAACTTGTCTAGCCTGCACACATAAGGAGTCACAACCAAACCATAATAAAGTTTGAACAAATACAATAAACCAGAACTGGTCTGAATTTGTGGCTACATGCCATTCTGGTACCCCCAGATACTGTGTTGAATGGTGACAAGTCCAGCCTTGTTGGGACTCATCTGGGGGTCTAAGATGAAGACCTACTGAAGAATTGAAGAAATTACCAGACATGAGAAACAACTGGTGAACAGAAGAGGACTATGATTTTTTAATTTTTTTTTAACCTGAGACAACAAAACAAAATTCAGGCCAAATCAGTGGAACCACTGAAAAAGGTGGAACAGTGGAGAAGCTCCAAAAAAATCTTGCCTGGGTCCAACATCATGGCTCATCTTCTTGTGGCCCTTGAAGAAATACACAAAAAAAACATATTTTGTTGACTCAGTAAAGCAGTACTGTGGTTACTGAATATGGTGGCAGTGAAGTAAAAAACACAAAACGTTATCAGGAGACCAAACAAAAATGGCCCTGTAAAATGATATAAAAGTTATACAATATTGTGTTGATGTCTTTCAAAACTTAAATCCATAGTCTGTTTTTATTTACAATTAATCTGAAGCTATAGTTGATATGATGTCTGATCACTGACCCAATATCTGCTTGCTCAACCTCATTCTGTTCAGACAAAATTGAAAGATGGGATTGATAACAAGCAAAGTGAGCTGGAGTAAAGCAGCTTCATCAAACACACCCTGCATACAACTACATCGAAATTACAGCAGGAGAATACAGCAACGTCACTTAAAAAAAACAGTTCAATTTGAAGAATCTAGCACACATTTATGAAGCAGAAAATAGCGGCCAAATGAGTAAGAACCACAATTTTCATTTTAAAAAAGACAGCTGATCCATATTACCTCAGATTCTATTTTGAGAGCAGGCCAGAGGTCCATGAGCTTGTTCACTGCTGGGCAGGACATCACTATGGTCTGTAGGCGTAGGGAAAATGTGGTCTCCATCATCTTTCTAATGAGGGGGAAATGTACAAATGCAATCAGTATAGAGATGTGGAAGAGGGCTGATTCTGTAATAATGGCTGTGCTGCAGCCTGTAGTATCTAAATAACTGTATTTTGGAGGTGAAAGAAGCTGCGCACAACTTACACGTCCAGATCATTTTGGAACCAGCAACCTAAAAGGCAAAGAAAGAGATGATAAAGTTTAGACCACCATCTAAAACTTTTAAAACAGAATTGCTTACACTTACTACTTAATATAACAAGTTAATTACTATTAGCTGATCAAAATATTATCACGGACTACAGCTATCACTGCTTTAAAATGACAACATGTTTTCCTCAAAACAATTTGTTTTATATAATATCTATAGATGGAAAATAGCTCAAGTAAACTTTTAGTTTTTAACAAGTTTTTAAGACAAATCTTGATTTAAATTTTTTAGACCAATCATCTTTCTTTTTGTTAAGTAAAATAATATCTGTGCGGTGCAAAAGGTTAAATATCAATTAGGAAGATGGTATGTATGAACAGAACACATTGATGGCTTGTTGAATTGAAGACGGCAAAAAGTTTTATTTTGACCAAATTGGCAAGAAGAATAAACGATGATATGTGTATGCGGGAGTGCGTATGATTTAGGGTTACCACATTAAAACATTGTCTGAGAAAAAAAATAATAAAGTTATTGTTATTTAGAGAGGGGGGAGTTGTGGTTGATATAAGAATTCATTCATTGGATTACCTGGTATCTTTATCATATCTCCAGTTATCTTCCTTAACTCTGTCTTAACTTCTTGAAACTGGAACAGAGAGATACAATGATGGGAAATACATTCATCACATATCAAAATATACTGTTTGTGAGCTTGGATCCTCTGAGAGATCAGGTTGTAACCTAGGTTAGCTAATGTTAGCTGTGTTAATGTTAATGTAATGTGCTAGCTTGTTCTAGCAGCTAACCATTACATTCATTGTAATTGGTTCGCTAGTTAGCACCATGGTGGCTAGCGGAGTTTTGCCTCTGCTGTAAAATTACTTTATTACAATCCATGGGGTTAAATAAGTAAAAGTGAATAAATATTAACATTCAACACTTACAGTAAGTCCTGACTGCTGCCGAGTAGGTCGAGCTTTCTGCCTCCTGTCGCTTCCAGCCGGCGCCAACCGTCTCTGCAACGTTCAAACTTTTCTTCTTCTGCGTTTTTTCAATGAGCGGTAAGGAATCAGCGTAGTGTGCGCATCAGCGCCGCCTTCTGCTTCGGAGGGTGAATCAGAAATTAACTCGGAATACAAAATTATCCCTGCAGCTGCACAACACTTAAGTAGAAATAAAAAAAAATATATAGGCTACATCAAACTGATGCCAATAAAAATACAGAAAATTCAATAAAATAAATGTTTTGTCTCCCACTAATGTCAAATGCATTTCAGACCATTTGCCCCAATCAAATTGTTACTGTTTTAATAGGCTATGATTGCAATTTATTTGTTATGATCGATTTTATTGTGTTTTAGCATGTGCTATATAAATTGAGTTTATTTTTAAATCACCCCTATTTAAAACAATATAAATAACAGGACTTTATCATTCTTAGCATGTTTTTACTTAATTCTATTACGTTTTGCTTAAGTGATGTTTTTAAGTTATGCATACTTATCCACAAAATAGCTCCATTTAATCCAAAAACACTTTACACCAACTTGACATAATTAAGTTAGTAGAACCTTTTCTAAAGCTTCGAGTATACAGTACTTAATATGTTTAATTACTTTGAACGTTCGGGTTTACAGTTGTTTATGAGCTGAAGCTTATTTTTTTATGTGCATTCATGTTGTGCATTTAGTGCATATACTCAAATCAGAGAAAACACTGAAAGACATTGTTGGTCATTACGTTATTGTAAGACTTAACATTTATTTTTTTATGAATTATTTAATTTATTTAACCTTCGTTTATCCAGGTGAGTCAACTGAGAACTAGTTCTCTTTTGCAATGACGACCTGTAAGATTCTACATCTCAGACAAAAAAAGATTTTATTGATCCCATATCAGAGAAAGTTTCATTAACAAACAACAAATTCATCAAACAAGGCACATGATTTATACTCTTAGATATGAGAGATAATATATAAATATATTGCACTAAGAGAAAAAAGTTAAACTTGACTAGGCCTACTATATGTTGGCTAATTCCTGCTGGTATTAAAGAGTGTCAGACTTGTCCGACTAATCAGACTCTGTAACGACTCCCAGAATTATCTATCCGCTTGTTGTGTTGTAATATCTTTTTTTCTCTCAGATGTACTATATTTTATGAACAGTGGTGTTTTTCCTTGTATCATGGGTGCAACAGACGGCTTGTCCTGCACATGGGGATGAAGGGTATTGTACATGATAGACATTGGCTTAGCTAAAATTCTCCTCTCACCCACCTCCATAGCCAGCTCCTGGCACCTATATATTTACATACTGACATTACCTAACGTCAGTATAGCAACATATATGCGGGCCACTTTAGGCTCAGGTCCAGATCATCTAATGTTGATTGTGCCATATTTTGGCCAAAACTGGCACAAATATGTTTTAACGTAGCTGGGCCACGTGTGCTACCTTATATGTGGGCCACTTTAGGCTTACATCCAAATCAGTTGATGCCAACTTGCCATATTTGGGCCAAAACTGGCCCAAATATGTTTCAATAAAGGTGGGCCACGTGTGCTACCTTATATGTGGACCACTTTAGGTTTACATCCAGATCAGTTGATGCCAACTTGCCATATTGGGGCCAAAACTGGCCCAAATATGTTTCAACAGAGGTGGGCCACGTGTGCTACCTTATATGTGGGCCACTTTAGGCTCACATCCAGATCAGTGGATGCCAACCAGCCATATTTCGGCCAAAACCGGCCCAAATACGTTTCAACAAAGGTGGGCCACGTGTGCTACCTTATATGTGGACCACTTTAGGTTTACATCCAGATCAGTTGATGCCAACTTGCCATATTTGGGCCAAAACTGGCCCAAATATGTTTCAACAGAGGTGGGCCACGTGTGCTACCTTATATGTGGGCCACTTTAGGCTCACATCCAGATCAGTGGATGCCAACCAGCCATATTTCGGCCAAAACCGGCCCAAATACGTTTCAACAAAGGTGGGCCACGTGTGCTGAACCACATGTGGACCAGCCTTGGATCACTTACAGAATAACCATTGCCTACTCTGCCACATATTTGCCGTAGATGGGCCATATTTGTTTTGTGATATTTGGGCCAAATGTAGCATTAACTATGTGGGCCAGTTTAGGTTCACATCTGCTTTGTCTGGGCCAGAAGAATGCCTATGGTGCCGGATCATTGCCTGAAGTGGCCCACATCCGTATGCTATCTGGGGAGGTATGTGTACACGTGGTAGGAACAGTTTTCATAAAGAAATGACTTTACTGAGAAAAATTAAGCCTTCTGATACGTTCTGGAAGTGTTATTTGCAAAACAATAATAACACAATACAACACAGTAACACAATAATTCAGTATGAAAGTGGTCAAATGAACAAAACACTGGGAAATGTTTGTAAACTCCAGCATCTCTGGCTGTATATAAACTAGAGATGCACCGATCAGGATTTTTGGGGCCGATCAGCGATCAGCGATCACCGAAAGCAGTATCTGCCGATCCCGATATTGCCGATCACCAATCACAGCGTCAAATCCATAAATTCTTCTATATTGTTGTCTTGTGTAACTTTCATATATTTAATTAATGATTCTTCTTACACAACATTGTATTATTAAGTATAAAAATTAGGAGATGAGAAAGTATCATGAATTGACCACCGTTTTATTGCAGGCTGAGGCAATGTGCAATATTTCACACTCTAGAGACTCTCTTAGAGACAACTTGGACTCAGCTTACATAGAGTAACTGTAGCTTACTAGTGGGAATGCATGCAGTCAGGGTGGGAATTTTGTCATTTTAGGGGCAAGTCCATTTGGCCTTCAGTTTTTTTTTTTCAGGGGCACCAAGACCACATGACAGGGCACAAAGGCCACTGGGTAAAATGTGTTGATTTACCTTTCAGACTGATACCATAACATCCTAATTCATAATAAGACATGGATTGTGTATTAAAACATTTTTTTATACCAAAATCAAGTTAAAGTTACATTAGAAAGTAGTTTTTGTTAAGTAGGGTTAGGGTGAGGTGGGTTTTGTGACACCTCACTGAATATTAGTGTTATTGAATATTTCTCCCAATAGAAATTCCCCAAAATTATGGCAAAGCACATTTTTTCCCCCAAAAAAATTGTAGAATAACCAGCAGGAGACCACTGATGTGTGGAGTGATTTTGGTGAATTTTTTGTAGTTTCTCTTTTCGGTGTTGCACTTTGTAGACAGTCCCTGCGCCCTCGTCGCACAGCTGGCTGACCATACAGACCAGAGTTAATGTCCAGACGCTCGTTTTGATGAAAATACGGTTGTAGCTCGTTGTCTACCTTACTACGGTAGAAAAGAGCCGTCGTTTGTGTTTTAACAAGGTTTCACTTATGAGTTATTGATCCGGGAAGTTCGAATCTGTGAATATATTTCCAACTTTACTGGACTAAATCCTACCACATAAGTCAGTTACGTATCATGTCAAAACCGGCTGCGCTCGCTTTCGCACCTGTGCTGTAAGTTTCGTACTTCTGTTTTGAGACGCTGCTGCTGTTTGAGAGGCTTTCACGTGAGATCATCGTGATAATGAGACTAGCCGGTCTTAACATAGAGGCATAGGTAGGCGGTTGCTTGGGGCCCCTCCACCAGCGGTCATAGGGGGGGGCCCCCCACCAACCTCCAGGAAAGAAAAAAAAAAGGAAAATAAGAAATGTATCATCTACACACTTCAAAAACGTGGTATTTTTTCATTAATATGTAATTCTTCTTCATTCATTCTTTAGAAAAACGTTTAAGTATTAGTTAAAATGTCAAATTCATGGGTTGTAGCTCGTTGTCTACCTTACTACGGTAGAAAAGAGCCGTCGTTTGTGTTTTAACAAGGTTTCACTTATGAGTTATTGATCCGGGAAGTTCGAATCTGTGAATATATTTCCAACTTTACTGGACTAAATCCTACCACATAAGTCAGTTACGTATCATGTCAAAACCGGCTGCGCTCGCTTTCGCACCTGTGCTGTAAGTTTCGTACTTCTGTTTTGAGACGCTGCTGCTGTTTGAGAGGCTTTCACGTTTGTTGCTGGAGAGAGAGACAGAGCTTCTTGCTGCTACCGAGAGAGACAGAGCTTCTTGCTGCTACTGAGAGAGACAGAGCTTCTTGCTGCTGTTGAGGGTGACGGAGTTCTTTCGCCGCTGCTGAGTGAGACGGAGTTCTTGCTGCTGCTGCCGTAGGGGACCGGAGTTTCTCGCTGAGAGCTGCTGGGTGTGGAGACGGCCGCCAACGCGACGAGGGAGCGAGTCATCAGCCGCAACCGGGTCCGGCTAACTGCACAGATACACGGAGGTACTGCTAGCAAGAAGGGTTTCTTTCATGAGCTCCAACTAAGCGCGCCAACGAACTAATTAAGAGTGCACTCAAACAAAATAGACAGTTGAGATATAAGAAAACTTATTATTACCCGGGTCTTTTTTTTCCCCCCCCCTTTTTTTTATGTTTCTCTGGTTCATACCTAAGATGTATGTGTTATCATGCACATGTTTAATACATTGTCTGAAATCGCTAATCTGAGTTTGTGATCATCGTGATAATGAGACTCCACCTGCGCAAACCGCGGACTCACTGAAGTTACTGTAACTGCCTTTAATTACAGCCACTCCGATGGCTGTAATTAAAGGCAAGCTCGCTACGCTGACCGGGCCAGGGGCACAGAGGCCACTGTGGCCGTACGATGAGGTTTTTTTTCACGGGGCATCAAGGCCAAAGTGCGGGGCAACGGCGGCCATGAAATTCCCTCCCTGCATGCAGTTAATGCACTGTCTTTATACTTAAACGTCATCTGATCGGCCTGATGTGATCTATTTTGAGAACTCTGATCAAAACCGATAGGGGCATAATCAGCTGATTGCGATCGGTTGCCGATCGATTGGTGCATCTCTAATATAAACCATATCTAACCTGTTCATTGTATGGAGCACAAACGGTTCTAAAATACATCAGTGATGCTTTTATCAATCCATTTTCATGGATGCAGCCTTGACCTGGGGGAGGAGTCATCAGGTGGTCCCCAACCTTCTTAGAGTGTTTCGACCCTTAACCACAACACTCTCCAGTTGGCGGGTCAGCAGTGCTTGGCCAAGTCACTGCCCCCCTCCTCCAGGCTTCCAGCTAGTGTCCTCTCTTTTATGCCAGAGCCAACAGGAGGCTCTTTCCGCCGCTTCTCCCAACCTACGAACGGCTGTTTTCCTCAAGTGGCCTCTCACTCCAATCTTTGTCAGCAGATTCCACGCTGATTGGGCTGGGAATCCTCGACAACCCACTTCCACTGTCATCAACCATGTTGTCCACCCCTTGTCCCGGCAGTCCTGTACAAGCTGTTGGTACTTTGCTTTCTTCCTCTCTGCCGCCTCCTCACAATTTTCTTCCCACGGGACTGTTAGTTCCACCCATAGCCGGTCTTAACATAGAGGCATAGGTAGGCGGTTGCTTGGGGCCCCTCCACCAGCGGTCATAGGGGGGGGCCCCCCACCAACCTCCAGGAAAGAAAAAAAAAAGGAAAATAAGAAATGTATCATCTACACACTTCAAAAACGTGGTATTTTTTCATTAATATGTAATTCTTCTTCATTCATTCTTTAGAAAAACGTTTAAGTATTAGTTAAAATGTCAAATTCATGGGTATCTGTCCCACATACACCCCCCCTACTTTCACAATGAAATGGACTAGTCCGTGACGGACTGCAAAAGATGAACACAAACAAAAAACAATCCAGTCCAGTTGGTGGCGGTAATGCACCGTTTGCCAACCGCCAATAAACCACACAGAAGGAGAAGAAGAAGAAGTAGAAGCTGTAAACAAACAGATAAGGAGTAAAAGCTAAAATGAAATGAAACTACCCGAGAGGTTTGAATAAACGGTAAAGGGAAAAAGACGCGGAGAAATATATAGCAAAGCTGACAAACTATTTTACCACTGCTGTTACCGGGGATACAGTCAACAACGTCCAAACGGTTGGATATGCCGGCGCCGCAACAGCAGCAGCAGCCGCTAACGTTAGCTGTGTCTGGCGTTGACACAGACAAGGTGGAGGAGTTGTCCAGTGATGGCCATTTTGACAGCGATGATGACGATGATGATGACAATGGTGGGGTTCTGGTGAGTCAACCTAGTTCTGCCAGTTATAGCCCTAGCCCTAGCTGTGCTAATCCTGCTGCCACCAACCAAAGCACTCTAGACTTACTAACAGGTGACCCGGCTCTCTGGCCTAAGAAGCTCACGGCTGAGGAGCGATGTTCCAGTGTTCGCAAAGGTCCCATACAAATTAGTGTGGAATTCCCCAAAAATCAAGAGGGTCGGAGATTTACTACACTGCATGAAAAGTGGGATTTTCGTCAGTATGCGGCACTGTAGATTGACGTGGAATTTCAGGTTTGCGACTGCACGCGGCTATTTGCAGGCAACACCGATAACTGCCGTGAATTGTCGGAAATTGACGTGTGCCTTGCTTGGCTGTTGCCCCCCGATTCTAGGGGAGGCTTTAACATGTAAATGAAAATGCTGTGAGCTATACAAATGCAAATCAGGTTAGCAGGGGAAGTTTTACCCCAGGTGACCTTTTTCTAAAAGGTGTTAACTTCATTTTAAGAAAGTCTCTGGTATAAATAGATGAGGCTCAGTATAGCCTAATTATAGACCCTTATATTTTAGCTTGATTTATTTAATGAAAGTATGATAGATTAGTTACTGTGTATGTCATTAGCAATGGCCAATGTTATGTAAAAAAGGTTATTTATTCTTGCGTTCTCTCTATCTCTCCTGGGAACAAGTTAAAGATAAAACGCCAGTTGTTAAGAAGTTAAATTTTGCATAAAATATTTTGAGATAACTAAGATATTAAAATGTACAAGTATTTATATAATATCATGGGTTCTGAATGTTTTAAAAGAAGTTGAAAAGTAATTCTTATTACGTGTGAGAGTTCATGACCTTTAAGAGTTTTTACACTTCCGGGTTGACCGGAGCGTGAGTGACGAGGAAGAAGGAGCAGAGAGTTAATGGCGTCGAGCAGCTGACAGTGGACTGTGTGTGTCGTCAGTGTCGTGTTTTATCACTAACAGACTGTGAACTGTTGTCGGACGACGTGCTGTGAGTGTGTGAGTTGGACTCTCCATCGCAGTCAAAGTGTCTGTGTTGTAATGGACACGAAGCAAGTTCGGCTAAGCTAGCTAGCAGGAGCTAGGCTAGCGCCACGGCCATTGTCGAGAGGAGGCCTGCGCGGACGGGAGGAGATTTGCCGGGTCGCCACGGAGAGTATCGCCGACGGATGGCGCTTCGCTGCCGCAGAGGGACACAGAGGTTTATCGCTGCGAGCATTTTGTTTTCACAGACTAAACTCGCCTCATAACAATTCCGTGACCTCCTGTTAGCTCGGAGCCACGTCTGCAAGTCCAGATTTACACGATGCCGATAATGACGCCATTGTGTGTAAGTAACTGTTAATGTTTTCTCCCTAGTTTAATTTTACTGTGACTTTCGTTTCTTTATTCATACCACTCTTTTTCATTGTTTTCCAGCTGCCTGTAAGACATTATTACATTAGATCCGTTTTTGGTCAATGTGACTATTATGTGTGTGACACCACGGACGTCTGCAGAAACAGACACTTCGCGCTGCTGTAGGATTTTGGGCCTCTTGTGAGCTTCCCGTTTGATGTGTGGGCAGATTATGCTTTGTACATAGTTGTGGTGTGATTGTGTCTGTGCTAATAAAGCGATTTCTTTGAATAAACAACACCTTCCTGGCAAATGTTACTTTCCTCAATAATTTCATTAATGTCCTTGATATATATATATATATATATATATATATATATATATATATATATATATATATATATATATATATATATATATATATATATATATATATATTTATATATATATATATATATATATATATATATATATATATATATATATATATATATATATATTATATATATGTATGTAGTGAAAAAGCAGTAGTGAAAAAGCTTCAAGATGGCGGACTGTTACTGCCGCATCCTCAGGTGCTCCAGTGCTTGCCAGAGCCCGATTAAAACCAGATATTTATAAGACTGTTGATGGCAAAGTCATAGTGGAAGATGAACTTTTACACTTCCTTGCTATAAAAATTAGAACATTAAGTCAGGATGAGATTATCCTGTTAGCTGCCAACAACTTCGACTCAGACTGGATAGAGGCTTCAAAGAAAATGCTGTTTGAACTCTGTCCTACTACTCAACGGAACATCTCACACAAAGGAGCACAGAAAGACGCCAATAACATCAAGAGCTGTCTCAAAGTGCTGAATGAGTGCGGGGACAATGTTCCGAGATTTGTATCTCACTATTTGGATGAGCTACCACCTGTGACTTTTACCAACATGGACGTATGCGGCCGATTTCGAAAAATTGAGCAGCTGCACACTGAGGTCTCTGCCATGAAACATGCGCTACACCGGCAGACTGAAACGAGTGAAGGTTTGCGTGTAGTCACCGCGGACATGAACCGCCGGGTTAGTGCCCTGGAACAGCACTCTGACCATGGCAGTGCTGGCTTCATTGCGCCGGTGAGGCGGCTGGACGCAGGGAATGCTAGCGCCGCGCATGCTACCAACTCAGCGGTTGTTGGAGACCCCGACGGATCGGCGGAGGGGACTGAAACTCCAGATGACAGACACCGAGGAGAGGCACAGGGACCGCTGCCTCCAACAGTGGAGAGCGCCACACCAGCACTTGGCCCTGGGTTAACGATGTCCTCGCCCGGATCATCAATGTGGAGCCGAGTCGTCAAAAAGGGGAAACAGAAGCGCTCTGAGGATTACCAACAAGGATCAAGCACCGGCAAGTCTGTGGTGGGTCGGAAGAAAGCTGGCAAAACTATTGTGGGCACTGGAGATGCAGGAGACATCAAGATGATAACAACTAAACGGGTGAGCGTCTTTGCAACAAGGTTTTCACCCGACATAGGTGCTGAACTACTGCGCGCTCATCTTGAGAATAAACTGGGACGTGGCGTGTCATGTGAAAGGATTGTTACTGTCAACAGCAGATACGCATCCTTTAAAATATCCGCTGAATGCAAAGATGTTGGCGATATGTATAATCCGGAGCTCTGGCCAGAGGGAGCGTATGTACGGCGCTTTTATGAACCACGTAAAGTTGGAGTCATTGCTAATGCGGCTACTCTATCTGCTGGGGATATGAGTGTGCTCGCTACTGGCAATAATGCCTAAATATGATACTGCTATGGATATAAGCATCCTGTCATACAACTGTCGTGGCCTGCGCTTAGGCCAAAGTGCAGTGGATAAAGCTCGCCGCATTACTGTTGATCAGTTGTTGGAGCACTGTGACATTCTGTGCCTACAGGAAACTTTTCTAGCAAAGCAGGATTTAAAGGGACTAAACTCCGTCAGTGACAATTTTCATGGTGCTGGAGAGTCCACCACTGACCTCAGTCTGGGTATAAAAAGGGGCAGAATTCCAGGAGGTGTGGCAATTCTGTGGAATAAGAAACTAGACTCAGCGATAAATGTTATTAGGCTTGGCGTGGACTGGTGCATTGCTATACACTTCAGTCAGCGTGATAAGGAATTTATCATTTTAAATATTTACACTCCATATGAATGTCAACATAATGAAGAAGACTATGTAAATAAGCTTGCTTTTATTATTTCCTATTTACAAAATGAGTGTTTCACAAACATTTTTATTGTTGGGGATATGAATGCAGATATTTCAGACAAGAGGTCAATTTTTGCCAACCACCTAAATCATCTCTGTACAGATAATAACCTGGTACTGTCTAGCAGAGAGCTTTTGCCAGCCGAAAGCTACACACATATAAGTGAGGCTTGGCACACCACGTCCTGGTTAGACCATTGTCTCTCTACAGCTGATGCTCACGCTTCTTTGGCACACATGGAAATCTTATACAATGTATCCACCTCTGATCACATTCCTGCAAAGATGGTCATCAGATCTGAGTACATACCTGCAACTGTAAAATGTGCAAATAATTCTAATCTTGGCAAATTGGACTGGTCCTCTCTTTCATGTGAAGACATTGCCTCCTACTGTAAATATACTGATCAGTTATTGAGCAATATATGTCTCTCTAGAGAGGCACTCATATGTAAAAACAGTAACTGTACAAACACCAAACATAAGACAGATATTTCTGCAATGTATACTGATATTGTCTCAGCTTTACTTGAAGCTAGTAAGCCTCACCTTAAGCGCATAAAGAGAGGAAAAGTTCGGCCTGGTTGGAATACTTATGTGGCTGAATTCTATGCTGAGGCTCGTGAAGCTACTAAATCCTGGGCAATGGCTGGTAAACCAAGACAGGGGCCCATTTTTGAATATAAAAAGAGTACAAACACAAAATACAAATATGCAATACGTTTCATTAGTAAAAACGAGCAATCTTTGAGGGCTGACTCTATGGCCAAGAAACTTTTAAATAATACTAATAAAGATTTCTGGAAAGAGGTGAAACGCATTAATAACTGCACACCCTCCTTACCATATACAGTAGATGGAGTCTCTGGTGCTAGTGCTATTGCTGAGCTCTGGCGACGGCATTATAGTAAATTGTTTAACTGTGTTCAGACTAATGGCCATCAAGTAGCAAATGTTGAAAATATAGATATGATCACAACTCGTGAGGTTTCTCAAGCGATTAAAAACTTATCAGTTAACAAAACGACAGGTATGGATTATATCTCCGCTGAACATCTTAAATTTGCTAGCTCCAGGTTATGGACACTTCTTGCCTTATGCTTCAATGCCCTCATAGTCCATGGCTTTCTTCCAGACTCTATGATGACAGTGCAGCTGGTTCCTTTGGTTAAGGATAAAGCAGGAAAAGTGGGTTCCTCAGAAAACTATAGGCCCATCGCTCTAGCTAACATATTGTCCAAAGTTGTTGAACAAATTCTCCTGGAGAGGATTAATGAACTAATTATCTCTACAGATAATCAATTTGGGTTTAAACCGAGACACGGTACAGATATGTGTATATATGTGCTAAAGGAACTGCTGAGCAACTATAAGAGAAAAAACTCATCTGTTTTTATTTGTTTCTTAGACGCCTCCAAGGCATTTGATAGGGTGAATCATGAGAAATTATTTAAAAAATTGGGTGCAGCAGGTGTCCCTAAGTATATAGTCAGAATCCTGTCTTATTGGTATGCCCAACAAACCATGCAAGTTAAATGGGACAACTGCTTGTCTGCTCCCTTTCATATCAGTAACGGAGTAAGACAAGGGAGCATCTTATCTCCTATTTTATTTAATTTCTACATGAATGATTTATCAAATAATCTAAGCTCATGTAAAACAGGCTGTATGGTTGGCAGTACAGTGATGAACCATCTTATGTATGCTGATGATTGTGTGATCTTTAGTCCGAGCTCAGCTGGTATACAGCAGCTCCTTAATGTGTGTTCTGTGTATGGGGAACAACATGATATAAAGTACAACGAGTCAAAAAGTGTGATAATGATTTGCAGAACGGTGGAAGATAGACATATGACTTTTCCTGACTTTAAACTCTCAGGTAAGGTTCTAAATATCTGCAGTGAAGTGAAATATCTTGGTCATGTGATCACAGACCAACTGACAGATGATGAGGACATTTTTCGTCAGTGTCGTATGTTGTATGTGCGAGCAAATGTATTGGCACGTAAATTTGGTTGGTGCACTGTTGGTGTGAAGCTGACTCTGTTCAAAGCGTACTGTTCACCTATGTACACTGCACATCTGTGGTTGAATTATAAAAAAGCCAGCCTTCAGAGACTGCAAGTGGCATACAATGACTCTTTGAGGATACTTTTAAAAAGGCCCAGATGGACCAGTGCGAGTGAGATGTTTGTGAGCGCTGGAGTGAACACACTGCAAGCGGTTCTGAGAAATGTAATGCACAGGTTCATCTGCCGGTTAAATGATTCTGAGAATCTAAATGTTGTGGCAATGGTGAACATTATGTATAGTGACACACTCTGCACGTCTCAGTTTTGGGGGCACTGGTATAAGTGTCTTTTAAAAATGAGTCATTAGATTATTATGTTTTTTTTTTTTTTATTTAATTTTTTAATTATTATTATTTTATTGTGTGATTTGTAATCCTTTTGTACTGTGTGTCTTGCTTTTACTTTTTGTATGGACCCTGAGTCTGAAATAAAGCTTATCTATCTATCTATCTATCTATCTATCTATATATATATAATTTTTCATTTTATTTATTCATTTATTCTTACTGGGGTTGACATTTATAATGGCCCAGGGTGACCAATCACGAGTGATTTTGCTTGTTTATTAGTAGTGGTTTCATCCAATACTGAGTGAGGATATTCAAGCCGGCCCACACGTTCTCTGGCAAGGCGTGGTTTCGCTGCTATTCATATGCAAATTGGAGCCGTTTGCACCTCTGGGGGCTCCACTGACGTCATGGTTCGTTTCCGTCAGTATGTGGCACAGACGAACACGACGTTCGCAGGCTGTAAATTGACGTTAACTGCCAAAAATTAGGGAGATTTCCAGTTGTTTACGGGGCGAAAATATCACTTTTCATGCAGTGTAATAATAACTACTACATCCAAATGAAAAACAGGGAGAAGATTAATAGGACTTGGCTTATCTACAGTGTATCAGGAGATACACTTGCTTTGTTGCCGACTTTTACAAATAAACAGTGCTGGTTAACCTGGAATTTTTGCAAGGACAGTTGTTTTCATATTCTCCATCATGGGTGACTATTAGCTTGTGTACTATTAGCTTGTCTTCCTTCTCTGTCTTCATTTTGGAGTAAAGAAGTGTATGCAGGGTTTAGGGCCCCCATACATACCTTCGCCTTGGGCCCCCAAATTGCTAAATCCGGCACTGGTTCCACCAGGATGATTTTCTTCCCCTCTAGAGACCACATGACAACATCTGGTCGCAGAGTTGTGGATAGTACTGCCTCTGGGAAGTGGAGTTTTCTCCCCAAGTCGACCTCCAGTTTCCATCCCTGGGCTGACTGCAGGAGATTCTGCCTGGCTTGGCCCTGGACGCCTGGTCTCTGGCCCTCTCTTACGAAGGTAATGGTACTCAAAAGTGGCTTTGTTTTGGCTGGACGTTTCTTTCTCCTCTCTTGCTCCAGGATATCTGCAAGCTGTGTGTTAGGTTTAACACTGAATGAAACAATCACAAACAGACACGGACTCAGAGTTTGTCTTTCTTTGCAAAGGGGAAGCACGGAAGTCAGCACTGTGAGTCTGATCATCAGCGTTCCAACGAGTTCTTCCCCATGCACATCTTTTATTGTCATACATTTGGGCGTGATCGCATATGATTGGTTCTTACAAGATAACAAGTTGCAGAGTGTTGCTATGCAAGATTCAGGCACATATACATTTCTGTGGTTAATGAGGTGTAACGTAACGTTCCCACCTTCTTTGTTTCAGGCATGTTCTGTGCTTTGCACGACATAAATACATACATAGACAGTTGTTATTCACACATAAACAGTATAGCTTCACCCTGTGGTTGAACAGCAAGACGCTGTTCCTCATAGTATTTGTCCACTCAGGTGACCTTGTAGCTTTCTGCTGACAGAGCAAGAATGTTGATTAAATACAAAAGCTATGCGAGAAACTGATAATATCTTGGTTACATTTTTCCAACACTGTGCCAACACCTTATCATGGCGCCACCTATACCTCCCCTGGGTCAATGCTGTTTTACACCCTGATAGGATATATAAACAAAATACTTCTCACATTAAGTTTAGTTTCACAGTGAGAAGTAAAGAAAGAAATGCAAGTATTCATGTTAACAAAACATAACTGACTGAGGCAAGAAAATGGAACATGTAGCCATGAACAGGGTTGAGAATCATTAGTGTTTAAGTGTTTAGATAATATTTTTCCATGCTGAGGTTTATAACTACTCTGATCAGTGTGATGACTCTGGCTGACTGGGTATGTCTTAATTTTAGATCCTCCTCAGGACAAACAATCAGATCACAAAGTGAAACAAGAGTAATACCAGTGACATGAGTTCAGGCCACAAATGTTATGAAACACCCTTTGTTTAAAAGTGACTCACCTCGTACGCCCTATGGTTATATTTCCTCTTCAGAAGAAAGGTTTTGCACTTTATGAGTGAGTTTGTCTGTTTATTTTGTGTGTGTGTGCAACAGTGCTAACACTGCTGTAGATACAATGCACCAGCATGTTTAGGAGTTCAGGAGTTTATTTATTTAAAACAGGGACAATGCACAAAAGAACATTAATCTCGTAAAACAAGAAAAAATGTATTGAGTCAGGTTATAGCAATTTTGCTAGTTTACGCCTGTAGTCCCTGGGCAGGTAAGAACAGATGAAAGAACAACAGTATTAAAATTGTTGAGATATGACAGAATAAAAAATTATGTGATAGCCATAGAATGTTAAAAGTAGACAAAACAAACAAACAGAAACAAGGAACGAGAGCACCAGGGGCCCGTTGCACAACACTAGGATAAGGGATTAAGCCACGATATCTTGGTTATCCTGGCTCAACTTATCCGTGATCCGGTTGCACAAAAGCGGGATAGGGGGCAGTAGGATATGTTATGGTATAAGTTACCATGGAGATTTATTCTGTGGAGCTAGCCTGCTCCAGACCAGGCTAAGTTCCAGGATCTGTTTAATCTCATCCCTTATCTCAGTCAGCAGTCACCACAAATGGAAACCAATAGTTATTCCACTGCCCACTACACATTGTTATCACATATAACTAGACCCACTGTCATTATTTAAACGTTTGTGATCATAAATTTCAATCATTTTGGATAAATTATGATTTTAGATGATGTTGCTATCATTAGATAATTTACAGTTTCCCATAGACTATAAGGCTATATATAAAATGACGGAATATTAGGACCATAGAGAAAAAAAAAAAAAAATTCACAGACTTCGAGAATAAAGTCATAATATTGTAACCCGTTGTTTTAGAGGAGGAGAGTTGTTAGAATTAGGGCTGTGGAGCATTTTGTGGAATTGTACTTCAGTATAGTTTTCACAAACAAGGAGATACTTAATCTTTTGGCACATCAGCATCACATTGTCATAAGTATCAGGACTTTAAAAAGAATATGCAAGAAAATTCATCTTTTCCACAGAAAGAACCAGTCTCATAAATGTATGACTTTCTTTCTTCCTCAGTGTGGCCCAAATACTCCGTCGTATAAAATACACATCCCATATGAATATAAATACATATCAAAGTGTAACATTATGTTCCTTTATTGAATAAGGACAAAGGAAAACAGGTAAACCATCAGCTCCTTTCAAAACTGAAGTCACACAGTGACTCTACAAGATGGAAAGCACAGAATCAAAGTATATTATACAAAACAAGGATAAATACACATTCAAAGGTCTATATATAATAATAATAGTAATAATAATAATAATAATAATAATAATAATAATACACCCCGCATGTCTGCACACTGAAAAAAATGCAGGACAAATCCATACACATCAAATGAACAGACAAATGAATGGATGCAGTAGCCTCCCTGCAAGCTTCAGTATACAGCACAAACATCATAAGAAGAACAAAAAAACACACAAATTCCTCTACCACTGCAGGACATATTTAACTTAAATGTAAAGCATGCATATTAACTAAAATAATTTAACACATATTGGTCCCTCACTCGCCATTGTCAGAGCAGAAAGGAACACACAATTTTGGGCCCTCATATAGGCTATTGTCCTACTTGACTTTACGAGGATTGACCTTTTATTTTTTTATTTAAGATGTGTCATCTTTTTGGAACTGGGGGGAGGAAAGGAGAATAATGATTAATACATTTGTGTTACAGTCAGCATACAGTGTGCATTGAACGCATAACTCACCTCCTGCTCAAGTTTTTTATTTTAAGGTCAACACACGATTCCCGAATTTTAATGGAGAGTTGTTTGACGCAGCTTTTCGAGCAAATGCCGCTTTTATTGACAATTCACGCTTTTCATCGCAATCTTCGAATTTGTCATTTTTGTCCGAAGTGTTTTGGGTTTTTTTTTTGGGGGGGGGGGGGCACTTAATTCTCCTCATGAATACATTTCTTTATCCAATATCTTTTCATAGGCTTTGTCATGGGCTTGTAGGCAACTTCCTTATTTTCACTTCATGCATTGCGTAGCCTAAATGACTTTTCAATGGGCTGCCCTGTCACTCAACAACCAATCACCGTTGTCACCGCCTCTAAGTGTGTCCTTATAAAAGAACATCATCCATAGCAACAGAGAGTTACTTCTAGTTTAGGAGTTCACTGTTTTCATAACTAAAAGTAGGTCTAAGCGGCTTTGTGAATTACTTTTAAGAAATGACTTTTAGTCCGATTTAGGAGTACTCCTAACGTTAAGATAAAAGTCTTGTGAATATTGGCCCAGAACAAGAGGCAGGACAGGGGAGACCAAAAGGCGAACTTTATTTTAACCAAAGCTGAAGTACAAAAAACAAAGGGAGCTCGACCAAAACCTAGACAAAAAGGGACAAAAAGCAAAGTAGCAACAAAGGCTAAAGCAAAGTACAACCAAATGCTAAGTTCAACTCAAAATGCAAAAAAAGAAGATCCAAAACATACCACCAAGACCGGAGACACAGGGAACTTACAGGGGAACATCACACAAAGCACACAGAAACAATGAACTGACAAGGAGTGAATGGGGAACAAAGGCTCAAATACAAAGACACACTGATGAGGGGACGAGGAGCAGGTGAGGAGACAGGAGGGAAAAGGACAGGTGAGATAACGAGGGGAAAGCACAAGAGGAGTCTAGCTGACAGACAGAGGGAGACAAACATGCAACAAGAGGGAAGGGGAAAACGGAGGAGACAATAATAACAAGACAGAAGAGACACAAGAGGGCATGGTAATGAAAACATAAGATAAAATAAGAATAACACCAAACCATGACAGAAAACAGTCCCATCCTATTAATTAGTCCATTGTCAAGCTGTTTGTCTAGGGAAAACATCCATCTAACTATTATCTATTCACTGCATTGAAGTATAAATTACACAGAATTGGATACTGACATGAAACAATGTACGGGGACCAACTCCAGATCTCAGCCAGTGCAAATTTGGCAGAGAAAGACCCTGCCCCAGTGGGAATTCAACCCAGGACCTTCTTGCTGTGAGGCAACAGTGCTCACAGATTAAAAAAGATGACTGCCAAAGGTCCTGATACGAATATAAAATGAAATAGATAGAAAAGAAAATAGATAAATATATTCATTAAAAGTGTAAGAAGAAAAAGAAAAACTGAAAAAGATTAGCTTTATCTATCTACCTTAGCATTAACAAGAGACCATCTTGTGATAGGATCACACCAGCAATGACATCCATTAACATGTACACATTTTGACCCATAACTACTCAGTTGTCATTACTATATTATTACATTATACTCAGTAGTCACAAACATCTTCTTATTTTAATGTTAACTGCACACCCGTAAGGTGTCACAACAGCATCTTGCACACTAATATTCTAGCAAAACCAATAATGATATAGTCAAACATGTTGTGCAGCACATCTTTATCTTTTATCCACAATTCTAAGTCATCCTTTTGGTTTTTTACCTAGTCTGAACACAAATGTAGACAGACAAATCACATAGGATTCAGTTTATTTTTTGAACACTGTTTGACAGCGTGAGTGATAACTAATAAAGTTTCTGATGCTGAATTAGGTTTTCATCCTGAAGGAAGTGAAGGAAAGGATGCAGAAATCAATCGAGCTGTCACTCAAGACAGATGATTACTCACTCCCAGGTAAAGGACTAAAGTCTCTAAAAATACATTTACATTTAGGCCATTTAGCCGACGTCTTTGTCCAAAACGACTTACAAGTACATTTGTCACAAGAAGGAAACCATGACATATCACCATCGATAGAGTAAAAATCCCCCAAAAATAGGAACAATTGTCAAGAGGGTTGAAAATCATTAGTGTTTAAGTGTTAAAGACTATTTTTCCATGCAGAGGTTTATAACTACTCTGATCAGTTCCTGTGTGATGACTCTGACTGACTGGGTATGTCTTCAGGTTAGATCCTCCTCAGGATAAACGATCAGATCACAAAGTGAAACAAGAGTAATACCAGTGACATGAGTTCAGGCCACGACTGACAAATGATGTTATCACCCTGTGTTTAAAAGTGACTCACCTTGTATGCCCTATGGGTTATTTCCTCTTCAGGAGAAATGTTTTGCATTCTATTTTTATGAGTTTGTCTTGTGTGTGTGCAACAGGTGATACTGCTGTAGATACAATGCACCAGCATGTTACAAACTATGAGTACACATTATATAAACACACAAATGGAAAGAAGAAAGAAAAGGTCTAGAGTGCTCTAGAACTTCAAACAAAATGTGATGAAGGTACCGAAGTTCAAAAAGAAAAAGCAACCAAGGAAATCCTCTGGTACAAAGGTTATAAAGATTTTATTGAGATGGTGAATAAATAACTATGAAATAGTGACAATAAAGATCTTTAACATTTGAGCCAGAACAGTGCCTTCAATATTTCTTTCTCTTTTTGAACACAGATTGGCTTTCCCAGAGGAAAATTTTACTGCTCAAAGCTTGCTCCTTTATGGCTCTGGAGCTGTAAAGGAGCTCAGTGAGAGTTCTCATTTCAGTCTCGTTGTAGTCTTTCTTGGTCTCAAACATTTCTGATTTGTTTCTCCTGAAATTCCTTAGGAGCAATAGGTGAGACTTGAGACTTTACTGCTTAAACCTTGCTCCCTTCCAGCACTGGGGAGACATTCTGAAACTTCATTGAGAGCTTGATGAGATCTCCTTTGAAACTTACAGGGAGCCCAAGTTGAGATTTTCTGCACCTGTTTCTCAGGAGAAACAATTGAGAAACAGGAGAAATCAGCCACAGCCTCACTTTGAAAATATAATTGCAACACCCACATGCAACATTTGAAAATGTTTTAATATGCTGATTTGAAACACATTGCACACTGAAAAATTCAACCTCGCAGATCTGGCAGCACTCTCAGGCTGTGTATTGATCTAACCAGATTATCTAGGCCTTTGTCTTATTCTTCTGGTCTCTCTGATGAAGCAGACCCATTAAACCATGTGATCTCTGTCACTGCACGCAGGGGACATTCATCATAAGAGTCAGAAGTATCCCGAGCAGGGGGACGCACGTGACCTGCAGACGGGATGGCTGCGTAGCGCGGTTGCTCTTGCCTTTCCTCCCAACTTTTACACATTATCCATCCACCTCGCACTGTTTAACTTGACGGCCCTTTGCACTGAGTCTCAGTATATCTCGTGTATACCATGGCTGAGGGTTTGAGAAGTAAAACCGGGTCTGACCCTCTGAAAGACGACGACACTCTGAAAGACGACAGGAAGCTTGAGTCATTTAAGCTAGCTGTATCATCCATGCTAGCTACCGCGATGAAAGAGCAGCAAACCTTCATTGAGGAACAGTTTGCTAAGTTTGAAGAACGGCTGGACAATATTAAAGCAGAGGTAACGAAGAACTCAGTTGAAATTAAGAAGCTGAAAACCGATCATAAGGGGCTCTCCACTCAGCTGACTAAATCCGAACAGGCTCTCCAAGCGACATGCTGTAAACTCGAAGCAAACATCGCGGAGCTAGAGGACAGATCTCGCAGGGATAATGTTCGCATTATCAACCTGCCGGAAAAAGTTGAAAACGGCGACGCAGCGGACTTTGTTTCATCCTCGCTCTCTAAATGGTTCCCCACTCTTGCCAGTGGAAAGATGGAGGTGATGCGGGCGCACCGTATAGGACCAGAGCGTAACACCGGTTCCCGCACCCTGATTTGCAAGATGCTACGTTACATAGACCGGGACCGCATCTTGAGGGCAGCCAGAGGCTCTCGGATTGAGGTCAGTGGCAGAGAGGTTCGCTTCGCCGCGGACTACAGCAACTACACCATTAAACGGCGCCGCTCATTCTCCCAGGCGATGGAGACAGCGAGGAAACAAGGTTTCACTCCATTCCTGATTTACCCGGCTAAACTAAAGCTGTCCCGCGGCTCAGAAGTACACCTTTTCGAGACCCATGCAGAGGCAGAGGACTTTCTTGGTGCTCAGACCCGGCCAGCGGACTAACGTAGGACTCTGATGTCTGGTGTACTGATCCACTAACACGGGATTTCTAAGTAATGTATTATCTCATTCAGCCATAACATACCTCAGGGTAACGTTATACTTAAAGTATATATAACTATATGTTACCTGCCAAGTGAGGGATGCTGTTTTTGTTTGTTCATGATAATATTTGCTTTATATGAGTATAATCTCAAGAGGCTCTGTTATAGATAAGCAACTATAGTTATGTAGTAATGTTTCATATTTTTGCTTGGTAAACGATCTCAGATCTATATCTTTGATGGATAATTTTCATTTTGCATTGAGGACTTCTCTTTTATTTATATATATGTGTATGTATATATATATATATATGTATATATATATATATATATATATATATATATATATATATATATATATATATATATATATGTATATGTGTGTGTGTGTGTATATATATATGTATATATGACTTTTGACTGTCCATTCAGAATATTGTATGGGGGGTGGGCTTTTGTGATGGTGTGATAGCCAGCTCTCTCAGCTCAAGTGCACAAATAGTGGGTGTTGTGTGTGTGGCCACTGCCACCTTGTTTTACGTTATGTTAGTTGCGAGTTCGTTTTTTCTCTCTTTTTTCCCCCCTTTTTTCTCTGGCGTCATGGGGTTGTATACTTGGATCTCCACATTTCGGACTAATATGTATGCAGGAACTCAAAGTTTGCCCAGTCCCCTTTGAAATAATGACTATGCTACACATAGCTAGTTGGAATATTAATGGTCTTAATGCCCCCATCAAACGCTCAATGTGTCTTGATTGGCTGAGGAGGCACAAGATAGACGTGGCTTTCATTCAAGAGTCACATTTTAAACACTCTGATAAACATCGCTTGTCAAACCGTTATTACTATACTTCAGCTGCAGCTACTTTTAGCTCTAAAAGCCGCGGGGCTCTGGTGGTGTTGAGACGCAGCCTATCCTTAACAATAATCGGAAGCTATGGAAGTGAAGATGGTCGTATTGCTTACATTAAAACAAGTATATATGGACAGAAAGTTGCATTTCTATGTATATATGCCACTAATCACTTTAGCCCAGAGTTCTTTGGTACAATTAGCAAAACTTTATGTGACCTGCAGGACTTTTCAGTTATTATTGGCGCTGACATGAACGCTGTCCTTGACTCCTTACTCGATAGATCTAGTACACCGTCTCAACATACTCCTCCTTCTACAGCTGCTTTCAAAGGTCTAGTTGACGATTTCAGTCTTACAGACCTATTTAGAGCTGTAAACCCTACTTTAAGACAATATAGTTTTTATTCGTACAGACACAAAACCTATTCAAGGATAGATCATTTGTTGGCTTCGGCAATTTTATACTCTGAAATTCACTCAGCTATGATTTATCCTAACTCTCTATCTGACCATTGTGTTATTACATCACAGCTCACACTTGCCAAGACTCCAACTAAGGCCACAAGATGGCGCTTTAACACCACATTACTGAAAAACAATGAC
This sequence comes from Sparus aurata, assembly GCF_900880675.1. Taxonomy (NCBI): domain Eukaryota; kingdom Metazoa; phylum Chordata; class Actinopteri; order Spariformes; family Sparidae; genus Sparus; species Sparus aurata. Next base: position 16,898,383 of record NC_044209.1, on the reverse strand, counting down.
TATTGTGACCATTTCAGAAATACTTTTAAAACATTTATTTCAGAGAATGCTAACTCAGTAGAGGACCCTCGAGTCTTATGGGCCGCAATTAAAGGCTTTGTGAGAAATACAACTATTTCGTTCGCTTCCTACCTTAATCGAACAAGGCTAGGCAAAATTAACTCACTGGAAAATGAATTACGAAGACTCGAACAAACTCAACAGGGGAATGGCGCCACAGAGGACAGCAAAAAGAAAATTGATGCAGTCAGAATGAAGTTGAACAACATTTTGAGATTACGGGCTGAATTTCAAATCCATAGGACCAGAAGGAATTATTATTTCAATGGCCCGAGGCCAAGTCACCTGCTCTCTCTTAGTCTGCAAAAATGTGAAAAATACTCCAACATTGCAGCTATCAGCTCAAACCAAAAAGTGCTGACTGCTCCCAAAGACATTAATACTGCTTTCAAAAATGTTTATGCAGAGCTATACAAATCTGAAATAGTGTTAGATAAAAACAAATGTGCAACCTATTTGCAAGATTTAGAGCTTCCTACGCTTACGCAAGAAGATGCAGAACGCCTTGGGGAACCAATAACGCTGACTGAGTTGAGGGGTGCTATAGCTGGAATGAAAACGGGCAGGTCTCCGGGATGGGATGGGATTCCCCCAGAGTTTTATCTCACCTTTTGGGAGGAGTTGGGGCGGTACTTCTTAGCCATGGTTCATAAAGCTGTTGAAGTTGGTGCCTTTTTCAATGATATGAACGCCGCCCTGATAGCTGTATTGCCCAAACCCAATAAGGACGCCTCCAAATGCGGGAATTATAGACCATTGTCTATCCTCAATGCAGAAATAAAGATTTTTGCCCGCATACTGGCCTTCCGATTAGAACCTCATATAACTATGCTAATCAAGAATGACCAGACGGGTTTTGTGAAGTCACGACTTGCTTCTGACAACGTACGGCGTCTGCTTCATGTAATTCATGCTGCCAAAGATATTCCCTCTCCATGTGCAGTATTGAGTCTTGACGCAGAAAAAGCCTTTGATAGGCTAGAATGGGAATATCTGTGGATGGTTCTACAGCGCTTTAATTTGGGTCCAACTTTTATCAATCTTATTAAACTGCTATACAGTAACTCATCGGCAATGATAAACACGAATGGTGTCATATCAGATAAGTTTAATCTATCACGCTCATGCCGGCAGGGTTGTCCGTTAAGCCCTTTTCTTTTTATTTTGTCAATAGAGCCCCTCGCACAGAAAATTCGCCAACACCCAATTATTTCGCCCATCACTTTTAATAACACCACACACTCCATATCGCTGTATGCTGATGACATATTATTATACTGTGATAGAGCAGCCATATCACTGCCGCATATTTTGGATACTTTTGACGAATTTAGCTCTCTATCTGGATATAAAATAAATTGGACAAAATCTGCGCTTCTCCCCTTAAACTCTCAACTGAACTTGAGCTCACTACCACAGCACATCCCAGTGGTCAAACATTTTAAATACTTGGGGGTGGACATTTTTCCTTCATTGTCCATCACTGCCAATAAGAATTTTCAGAGCATATATAATAATATTGAGGCAGATCTTAATAGATGGTCTCACTTGCCAAAATCACTACAAGCTCGTGTGTCAATTGTTAAAATGGATATTCTTCCACGCATAAATTTCTTTTCTTCAATGTTGCCTTTAGCACCTCCATCTGATTACTGGAAAAAAGTCCATTCTTTGGTCTCTAAATTCATATGGGGAGGGAAACGGCCGCGCGTGAAGCTAACTACACTTCAACGACATAAAACACAGGGAGGTCTTTCCGTACCTAATTTTAAATACTATTTTTGGTCATTTGTATTGAGACCACGTACAGATTGGCTTAACCCCAATTCCGATCCCTGTTGGAAACCTATAGAAAAGAACCTAGCATTCCCACACAGATTGGAGGATCTGATTTACTCCGCTGTCCCTTTGAAACGAGCTAAGCTACGGCTTGGTCCCATAATGAGTTTCCTCTTATCAACGTGGGTTATTGCTGAGAAGGAATCTAAAAGATCATGTAAATGGCACCTGTATAGTCCACTCTTTAACAACTACTCCCTACTCACTGGGGGGGTCCCATTCTCATCCCTGGACTGGAGTTCTAGAGGCATCCATGTCTTAGCTGATGTATGTAACGAAAATGGGCTTCGTGACTTTAATGATTTGAGATTGTCTTATCAATTGCCTGGAACGTCTTTATTTCTGTACTTTCAACTACGATCATCCATGAAAGCATATGGAGTGCCATGGAGCTCTCCTATTACTATCCACCCTTTGCACTCCATTCTGTACAATAGAGGACAAAAAAGAGGTTTGGTCTCTCGAGTATATTCACTTATCCGGGATGCCTCCTATAAGACCCTTCCTCTTTTGCATGTATGGTCTAACGATCTGAAGCACTACATTGGAGGCGACTCACTGGACTGGGAAAAGATTTGGTCCTCAATTGCTTTTGCTTCTAAAAACCCAGATCATCAACAGATCCATTTCAACTATATCCACAGAACTTACCTCACTCCAAGAAGAAATTTTCTCATGAAACGTTTAACATCTCCAATCTGCACCCTGTGCTCAGATGGACTTATGGGCTCATATATGCATATGTACTGGGAGTGCAAAGACGTGAGGCTTTTTTGGGGTCAGATCTGTACTACTCTATCAAATGTACTGGAAGTCATTATACCTTGTTCTCCCACTGTGCTACTCTTGAATGATACCACCCCACTGAAGCTAACTTGTTGGAAAACACGTGTCCTTCTAACGGGCATCACTGCTGCCAAAAAGATGTTGGCTTTACGCTGGAAACCTCCGCATGTAGTTTCTAAGCCCCAATGGTTAAATACATTTATTGACATAATAAATATGGAGTTGTCAGTGGCAAGAATGCACAGTGCTGGAGCTGATACTATCCTAGCATGGCAAACAATGGCAGAAAAGATCAAGGAATTGCTGTAATATCCTTTTTTATTAACTTATTTTGTTGTTAAATTGCGATGTCTCATGTCCTGCTTAAGTGAAATGGAGATCCAGGGGTTTTTGTGTGTTTTTTTTTTTTTGTTTTCTGTTTTTTGTGGGGGGGGGGGGGGGGGGGTTCGCCGCCAGACTTTTTCCCCTTTTTTTTTTTTTTTCTCCCCACATGATTGCAGTGTACCTGTACTGTTTCCGGACTGCTATACATGTTTATATTTTAAAGCATAAAAAGTTGTTCACAAAAAAAAAAGAAGTATCCCGAGCATCAGAGGAGAAGATTTACAGAAGTTCGAAAGTGGAGAAAAATAGTCAGTTCAACTTAAAAACCAAATGCTATATTGTTTCCATTGATTTACTAAGTTAGATATTCTGTTGCACAATCAGAAATATTGATGGTTATGATTTTACAGCTGTGTTTGGTCTCTGTGGTTTTGTTACTTATTATGTTATTAAAGAGAAGCCCTGCTGTGTGTTGACATACTGCAGGTGTGGCTCTCGTGGGTAAAAAGCAGTAAAGGCAGTTGGAGGAATCAGCTATGAGTGACATCTTCAGATCAACTGATTGGGGACAATTTGTTAACTAACTCACAACCCTTAAAACAACAAACATGTAATATTCTACATTCTACATCACTGCTTCCATAAATAAGACTCAAAGATATAATATGCAGAAATTCTGCAATGTTCAAACCCATGTTTTACCGAAGGTGATGAGGTCCTTGTCATGTGGTTGCCTCTCACTACCGTCGGGATAGGGAAGTCTGTGCCTGATTTACATCAGATAGATTTTCATCAGCAGTGGCGGTTGTTAAATGGTGATTACAGCAACAGTGAAGCCAGTTTGACATCAGGACCATTGTGGTCCACCAAACCTGATACGTCATTCCACAAAATACACCCCATACATACAACCATCTATCAAAGTGAGTCTTTGTTTAATGGTTAATGTTTGTTTATTCGGACATGTTAAAAGACAAAATAAGACAATAAAATAAAAAAATAAAAATATATTTCAATTTTTTTTTACATTTTGTAAAAGTTGAAAGGACAGCTCAACATAAAGCTTTCTTCTCAGAAGATATCAGGTGTAAATGTTTGTATGTGGGTGTTTGACTTGTGCCTCTGCCAAACACATAGGAGAGATATTAGTGTCACTGCAGGACTAAAGCATCTGCAGCAGCAGGGCCGAAACATCTTTACTTTTCTGACATCACAATTGTTAGAAATGCTGCCTGTTACTTTCTGACTGTGGAGACTGAGTAACCAAACACTGGTCAGCAGAGGGAGCTATTCTCCCAGAGATGGAGACAGAACACACCAGCTCACCTCCTGCATGGAGGACACACAGTTCTTTGTCTCATCATGGTATTTGATTCCATTTCTTGTTAATTTTCCAGAATTTATAGAATTACAGTGTCTATTTGATTTCTATTTGAAGTACTGTTATAGTGGTTTATTCTATAGTGGTCTTTCTTTGACGAGCCTTCGATAGACTTAAATAAATAAACACTATGATTAGTATATACAGGCTTGCAGAAACCAAATACTTTGGAAACGAAGAAAGAACTCTTGAAGCCCTCTACACAGTGTAGCTTATCATTGTAGCATTAAGTCTGAATGCGCAGGGTTTAGACTCAGAATGCAAGACGATGATACTTCTCCCAACATTCAGTTTTAACCTAGACTCCAGTTAGTATCAGACACATAGTCAGATGAACCCATCTTGTTTATGGAAATTCTGTAGCTGCTTTGAATAAAATCAACTGATCTAGGATATAAAATAGTTTAAAGGATAGAAAGACACACTTTGATTTAACACCACCCCAAATAACCAGCAGGAGTCCCCAGTACACCAACAATTAGACAACCCTCTCCTGCCGTTCCATCCTTTTAACAGAGGTGGAAAAGTAACTAAGTACTCTAGCACAGTACTTAAGTGCAGTCTTGAGGTACTTGGAGATTACTATTTCCTTTCATGTTACTTTGTACTTCAACTTCACTCCATTAACACATCTGTATTAACACATTTAAACTGATCGTGCTGAACCTGCTTGATGAGCAGAGAGGACAGAACGTTGTCGATGGGTGGAGACGATATAAGAGGAAGAGCTCAGAGTTCATCAAGCACAGGAGGAGTCATGATCATGCATGGAAGAGGAACAGACTAAATGTAAGTACAATAACATCAATGCATTGCATTAAAAACTGAGAGTTAAACTAAAGTTAAACATTAGGATAATATGTAAGAAACTTACTGTGTTATTTTGTTATTATTTTGTAGTAATAACCATGTCATTTATGTAATTTAAATCTGCATTCTGTAAAGCTCAGCCCATTTATTTTCTGTACTGCAAAGCTTTTATAGTGGTAGGAGTAGGTGGAGAGTAAAACAAAGATACATTTTGAAATGCTTTCAGTTCAGCAGGTCTTTTCAGTTGTGATAGAATTACATCATCAAACATCCATGAAATCTCTCTTTCTTTTTATTAAATACGGAAATGGAAAACAGCATTTTTATCAAATTGACTTTTTGATGTCTTTACTTGTGAACCACAAGTTCGAATTATTACAGTCAAATTAAATAAGAAATTTTCCTTTGGTTTAACTCTCTTTTCCCTCCAAATATCAAACACTGATGATTGCTTGTATTATGTTTGTTTACCTTCTAGTTGCTGTTGATCATGGACGATTTTGTCCATAACAAATTAACTGAGTGGGGCCTCAGTGAATATATCCAAAAATTCGAAGGTAAAGTATTTCAGTGTGTCTTTGTTTATTGTATTGGTGCTGGCTCAGAACTGGCATAACATGACAAGTATGACACAGAGCAGCAAAGTTCAAAATCCTTAATTCAAAACTAACAGAGGTTGAAACCAGTTCGGTGAACACAAAGGCAACATTACCCAGGTACGAGACAACAGAGTCCCAGAATCAGGGAGGGGTTCAGGCAAGCAGGATGTAGAAAACAGGAAACAATGAACGCTGGACAGTCTAACGGAGAGCAAAAAGAAGCGGGCCAGTGTCAGTACTTGACTCACTGTGTTTCATCTATTTATAATTTTCTGTTTTGTGAGTGGCATACATGGACTACAACTTGCATTTTGTTTGACAACCCTGTGTTGTATAAATGTAAATAAATGAGCCTCATATGTTGCACAAAGGTAATCAGGAGGAATGAGGAGTAAGTGGGTGGAGCAGGTCAGGTGATGAAACTGGCGGGAGCAGGGTTAAGAGAGGGCAGGAGGGTGTGGCTGGGTCTGCAGTCAGGGGAATATGTGACAATAATCTATTATTGATTTGACTGACCAATTCTGAGACATCTACTACAGGCATAAAAAAAAAAAAGCTGGAACATATTTTTGCAGTTTTTACATTTTAAGAATGTAGGACAGATCAGTGTTAGTTAATTCTGGCAATTCTTGTCTGTGTTCAGACTGCAGAACCACTCACAGTAAAGACCTTGAAGAGGAGCACTTAATAAACTTTAGAGCAGCACTGAAATCAAGACTGAAAAGTGACAAATACTTTAAATATATTCAAATAAATATGCAATCAGCTTGTTCTGTGATGCTGTAGCACTTTTAGAAAATGTTAAATCAAATGCTGTTTCACCATTTATTAAACACATTTCTGCTGCAATTTTAATCATAAGGCATAAAAATTCACATGAACATTTTTGGATTACAGATGAAGGCATTGATGAGGAACGTTTTTACTGCCTTGATTTTCAAGACATTGCTCACTTGATACCAAAAGTGGGGCCAAGTGCAATATTCAAGAAAAGACTCATGTTGTTAAAGGTAATGTTCTGCACCATGAAAATATTTGACTGTATTTGTTCTCATTAATCTCACTTAAAAAAAAAAATGTCATCACTGACAGGAGCATCAACAAGTTTTAATGATGCTTATAGGCAAAGTTATAATACTGTATAACATTTTTGTTTGCAACTATTTTGTTTTGTTTTAGGAAGAAGAAAACACATCATCTAATGACTCTCCTCCTTGTGTGAGTTACTGCAACTTCAGCAGTTTTACCATACATTGACGAGACTGTGGCGGCCGCCATAGTCTAAATATGGAATGTGAAAAAATATTTCCGCCTTTCCAGGGCATACCAACGTTGCAGTCAGTCTCTTTTGTTTGCATTACTTTTAATGACTTCAGAACTGCTAATTCAGGGCTGTATTAGTGAAAAAAAATATGAAGCTGTTTTCGGACCTGGAGCAGTGCGCTTAACGCCTGCGGAGGCTCCTCCACTTGGTCTGTGTGCCGTTCCGAAGCAGCCATGAATTAGTTACAAAATGAAAAAACAGTCGCTTATGACTGACTGCTACGGTGAGGTTAAGAGTATCAGAAACATCTAGTTTGTTATTGTATATTCACAAAAAATATTTTATATTTTACCGTCGTCTTCCACCGCAGTCCTTGGCGTTAACTAGCATGTTGGATATTTAGCTTGATGATTAGGTAGAGGATTAAAATTGTCACTTGATAACTCCTCTCTTGAAACAAATAATAAAAATAGTATTTCTGTACTGTGTTCTGACTGTGTGAGAGCACTATAACTAGAGAAAAAACATGAAATACCCGAAGTAGCCTATGACATAAGTATAAATATTAGAGTATGATGACCCCCCAAATTGACACAATTTTGTATCTTTGTATATTTTTTATTAAATTGACTTAGGTTGTTTTAATATCTGCTCAAAATTTTACATGACTGTCATCTTAGAGTTTTATTTCTATTTGCAGTTTCAACAAGAGAATGAAGAAGCAGCTGAATCAGATCAGGTAAAGATCATTCTGGATTTCACAGGAACGTAATCAGTGAACATGCCTCTCCTCCTCATGCTTATGCAACTTACTAAACTGTTACTGAGACAAAATCATTGTTGAATTAAGAAGTGAACAGGTGATCACTTATTATCCCATTCCTGGTCTCTACTTCCGCTTTGTCAGGCTCATCCCAGATTGGCTGAGAACCCAAATACAGATAATGTTGTGTGAATTGTAAAGCTTTTACTTCAAGCCTGAAGACCCGTGTTAGAAAGAAAAGGCCTGTGTGAATATAATTTCCAGATTAAAAAAAAAAGAGTCAACATTCTTATTCATTCTCAGGTTTTGCTGTCCACCAGTGTCACAAAGGATAAAGGTTGGTATCAGTTTAGTATCTTATTGATTACATGAAGAGTTCATGTTGATGTTTTAAAGGTAGAAATACACTGTCTGGCCAAAAAAAAAGCTCACACACTAATATTTTGTTGGATCGCCTTTAGCTTTGATTACGGTATGCATTCGCTGTGGCATTGTTTAGATAAGCTTCTGCTGTGTCACAAGATTTATTTCCGACCAATTGTCGTTTACCTTGTAATTAATCATAAGTGTCTCAAAAAAACAAAGTGGGATTGATTTATTAAAACATATTTTTATGTCTACCTTTCCAGTTGCTGTCATGGATGATGTTGTTTGTGACATATTAAATGAATGTGGTCTCAGCAATCTCATAACAACATTTGAGGGTTAAGTATCACAATGCGTCTTTTCTTGGGCTCAATTCTTTATACAGTTTTGGAACTAAATGCACATTTTTAACATTCAAATAGTCAAATTAACAGGCAAACCTCCACATATTTTTCTCTGTGTGAAATAGATTTCTGCAGCAATGTTAAAGTAATTCTTATATCTGCATGACTAAGATTAAACTGATGTTTTTTTAAATTACAGCTGAAGGCATTCACAAGGGAAATATTTGCCATCTTCGAGATGAAACAATTAGGGAGTTGATCCCTAAAGCTGGACCAAGGGATTATTTCAAGGCTAAACTCGACTCGTTAAGGGTAATGTCCTGTGATGTGAAGATCACATAAATACTAAATGTGTTCATGTAGATGTGTGCATTTACAATTTACAGGTGCATGAAATTCTATTTGACAATCTGTAGATGACATCTACAGATAAAGGATTATAAATATTTCATTGACAATGATGCATTTACTACATTTATTTGCTGTTATTGATCTTTTGTCACTAGAAAGATATCGTCAAAGATACCGATTATATTTTCAGTGTCTGCTCAAAGTTGCACGTGGCCTTGCAATTAGAGTGTTACTTTTTTTGTAGCGCCAACAGGGGCATGAAGAAGCAGCTGATTCTGCTCAGGTAAGGATGATTCTGAATTTCACAGACATGTCAGCTGTGAATGTGCCTCTTTTTTCATACTTAAGCAATTAAGTCACCGACTTGTCCTCAGACAAAGTCATCTTTGACTGAAGAATTGCTTCATTGGATCACATCACTGTTGACTGAGGGATTAAGGATGCTGCTTGGATAATTTTTTAGCCCCTTTCTATATTGTACTTCCCAGAACTTTACCACGTTCATCCCAGATTGGATCAGAACACAAATGCCATTACTGTTATGTGAATTGTAAAGACTTTTGTTCAAACCTCTAGAAGCCTGTTAAAGGACAAATCCTGTATGAAAATCACTTCTTCAAACATTCTGGCTCATCCTCAGGTTTTGCCATCCACCAGTGGCACAAATGATGAGGAACCAAGGCCCCTGTTCAGGACAAATTTCAAGATGTTGAAGGTAATGTTCTGCACTAAGATATTATACTGCATGTTGTCTCATTGTATGTCTTATAAAGATATATGTTTTTTTATCACTGACAGGAGCATCAACAAGTTACTGTATAACATTGTGGTTTTGCAACTATTTTGTTTTGTCACTAGGGAGAAGAAAAAACAATAAAACAAGGAACAATTGATTCTCCTGTTCAGGTCAGTTACTGCAAGTACAGTTTTAAACAATTGTGTATCTTCTAAGGAATTTATCACATTCACACTGGTTGTTTCAATCTCTGCTGTAAAATTGTAAATGGCCGTCATCTTAGAGTGTTTTATTTTTAATTGCAGTTGACACAGGAGCGTGAAGAATCAGCTGAATCAGATCAGGTAAAGATCCCACAGGCATGTCATCAGTGAAGGTGATTCTCCTCCTCGTGCTTATGCAGCCAAGTTACTGATTTGTCAAAGTCATTGTCAGATCACTTGTTATCCCCTTCCTGGTCTCTACTTCCCAGCATTTTGTCAGGCTTCTCCCAGACTGGCTGAGAACACAAATACAGAAAGATTTGTGTAAAGATTATTGTTCAAGCCTTAAGACTCCTGTAAGAAGGAAAAGGCCTGTGTAAATCTCAAGAGTCAACATTCTTATTCATTCTCAGGTTTTGCCGCCCACCAGTGCCACAAAGGGTAAAGGTGAGATACACATTATCTAATGGATTACATATATAATTTATGCATTAGTCTTAGGTCTTAGTATCGTGAGAGGAATATTTAACAAACATTTGATTTTGTATGTAAAAACAACAATAAGGAAAGAGAAAGCTGGATCTTCAGGGCGAGTCCAGCAAATGGCCTTCAACACCTAGTAAACGCAAACGTGACAGTGGACTGAGATCACACACAGGTATTTAAGTCACTTTCTAAACAATTAAAACATACTATGTGGTAAACCTGTTATGTAATATAATTTTTTACTTCACACGTCATTGTTCATTACTGTTTACTGGATACTCTGATTCATGGCTTCCACTGAATAGTTCTTAACTTTCTATTCTGACAGAAAAAATACTGTCTGATGTGAAAAATATCATGAACAATGTCAAACAGAGGCTACTTAACCACGACAACAACAAGCTTATTGAGTTCCTGACGTAAGTATTACGTTTATTAAGTTTTCAACATTCAACATTCCTTGTTGTATGAGCTGGTTGTAGTGTTGAGCCAGTCTCAAGATTAGTCCAATGCAAGTTCTAAAAAATACATGTTGGCTTATTTCAAGTAGTTACCCCACTTAAATAATAACACAAAACAGTTATTTGTTGGTTTGCTAACAATGTTGTGGGGCCAGCAGAAAGAGTTAGATACTGTACTAAACTGTTTGAAATGTAGGTCAATGAGGACATTTTGATTTTAAAAGTATATTAATAAGCCTGTCCCACAATTAAACAGATGTACTGAGGCCTGCCGCATTAAGAAACCACAGCATCTCAGCTCACAACATGTCTGCACTGCGCTGATATTTTATGCCACTGGATTGTTGTTTTGTATTTTTCTACATTCTTCCTCTGGATTTCATTCAGAGAGCAAACGATTTTTGTGGGAGTGAAGGCAGCTGAGTGGTTTGAAGTAGTTGCTCTGTTGTCAGGCGTATTCGTTTATTTGAGAGAAGACAAACCACTATGTACAGTTTTACCATTTATTTAGAATTGTATCATTAAGCAAAGCTTGATCGATCAAGGACCTTCTCTGACAAATCGCAGGCAGCGGAAGATGCTGTTACTCTGCAACCAATCGCCCCAAAAAAGATGCACAATTTCGCTTTTCATTGTTTTTTATAATTTCAGTTACAGAAGATGTATAATTTCTGCAGATAGATAAGGTGAATGAGACAACGCCCCTGTTGAGAGAAAACCTCTCTCTCCTTTCTTCTAAGTTTCTCATCCTGGACTTGTTACGGTTTCTCTGCTGACTCCCTAGGTCTCACCTCAATGACTCTGTGCAAAACAAGTTTGTTATTTATAACCTTGGCCTGTCAACCATGAATGCAGCTGTGTTCTTCCTCATACCCCGGCTTTTCTCTCCAATGTAGTAACCCATCATAAAAAGGATTAATGCTTGCAACCAATCCCATTTATCAACAGGATATGTACAGCTCTTTGAATAATACAGTTTATGGGTGCATAGCAATGAAATCACAGTGTCTTAGACTTACATCAGGCAGGTGAATTAAAGGGCATAGTAATTTGTCACAACAGTCAGGCAATAATCACACAGGTAAATTAATAACTCTTAACATTTTCAAGTGTGTGGCCTCTAAACACAAACACAAAGGTGTTTAGAGGCCACACTTATCAGTCAAAAAAGTTGTATCTTGTAGGAACGTGTCCTTTGTCTCATCTTTATATCACAGAGATGCGATCTTCATGTCCATGTAGGTTCCCCTCTGACCCACTTTCCGGGACACCATAATGGCCTGGCCCTCTCTTCCCCCATTCTTTCTTCACACTCCACTAGTGAAACAACAACATGTGCTGGGCAATAAGCATTGCCAGCGAGAAGAAACTGTCTCCTGAGTTCACAGGGGGGGGGTTACCAGACCCCAAAGGGTTATCACGAAAAGGGGGAAGATGACCATTTGTCACCTTAAGTTCTCCTCTTCCCTGACTTATATAGGGTTTATGTTAACAGACTCTGGACATCCGAGGCTCAGAAAGGTCTCCTTTAACATCTGGTCTTTGTTCATTTTGACGGACTGTTTATAATTCAGTGCGCAGTTGTCATTGGATCAAGTCTAACCTTCCTGTGTTCATAGCAGACTGGTCACCCACAGATCTCCACATCTGGCATGAGCCATCAATATATAATACATATATATAAAATGACCAGTAGCTGCAGTATACAGTGCAAAATGGTTGACAGTGCAAATGAAAGTGAAACAGTGCAAATGGATGTGCAAATATAGGTAGAAATTGTCCATTGTCTATTATCTATTGTCCTTCCTGGCTTTACTGAGAGCTGTTGTACAGTCTGATGGCGAGGGGACGAAAGAGTTTTTGAGTCAGTCCAGCTCCACTAACAGAAAAGACACTTAAGATGAATGTCTTTTCTTATTCTGTGCTAGTCAATATTTTTTATCCCCCATTTAGGCAGTGCCTTAAGTAGGCCCATAATATAGTGAACTTTTAATATATATATTTTTTTATTGAAGGACAAATGTCCAGAGAACACTACAGACACCTTCAGTAGTTCAGTCAGAGCAACAACAACCTGCAAATCAATACAAACTAGATTCTGATCACTGATAGGCTATAGATTCCCTTGGCAACCGGATACATACAGTGAGCGCCACTGTAACTGCAAGGCTGCGTTCAGTGGCATCATTAAGCGCTGCGGCTCATATAGCCTCTGTATTCCCTCAGCTGAGAGTCTGACACACATGTTGCTACTTTCAGGGGAGATGATCAGTGAAAGGCACTGCCTAAATGCGGGATAACAAGATATTGACGAGAACAGAATAAGATAAGACACTGACCTTAAGGACATCACGTAGGCTATTGCAGTTTGTAGAGAAGGTGCGCTCGATTTGTTTACCCAGCTGTCCAGGAATTATATTAGTATCATTAATTAGTATTTCATGCGCACATTATACCTACTTTGTGGCCACGAATTAGTATTTTGTGCGCACGTTATACTTATTTCGTGGCCACAAATTAGTATTTTGTGGCCACGAATTTGTAGTTCGTGTGCACGTTATAGCTATATTGAGGCCACAATTTAATTTTTTTTTTGACCATGTCATGTCTGGGGCTCTGTACAATTCTGATCAATCTGTAGGTTTGTTCATAGAGTAATGTGTTCCAGATTTTGAAATGTGCATTGTATGTTTTCCCAATCTATCAGTTAACCCATATTTAAACTCTTATCCAACAGGACTGAAATCAGTAGCTTGGAGGAAGACAAGAGAGAGCAGGTTGGCGTCTTTGGTAGAACTGGGGCCGGAAAGAGTTCTTTGATAAATGCTGTTATTGAAAAGAAAATTCTGCTTTCTGGAAGCATCTGTGCATGTACCTCAGTCATGATTAAAGTGGAGGCTAACATGAAAAACAAAAAGTATGAGGCGGACATTGAGTTCATCACAAAAGAGGTAAAATGAGCTGAATATGTTAATGTTTAACAATAAGCTATTTGAAAAGTTATGATGTAGCCACACAAATGCAGTTGCTTGATTTGTTGCTACCAACTGAAGTAAAATGTTTTGTTTTTTTTGTTTTTTTTGTCAGGAGTGGTACTATGAGATGCCGCCCAGGCCTTGGAATGATGTGGATGAAGACATTGATGAAAAGATGTCAGCAATTTATGGGAAAGAATGGAAAACTTTGTCTGATGAAAACTTAAAGGATCCCAAGAATTTCAAAGAAATTCCAGAATTTCTCCAATCCGAGAAGAAGAATTTGACATGTGCATCGGTATGTAAGAAATGAAATATTTTTCTACATTTACAGAAAGCACTCTTGCCTGAAATGCTGTAATTCTTTAGTCGTTCAGATTCATTACACATTGCCAAGCCAATCTAGTTTTTGTTTAGTTAAAAAAAATTACAAGTAAATTCAGTATGTAAAATTAAGTGGCATTGATCCATCTGTGCTCAAAACCATGTCCAATTTCACCATTCTTAGGAAAACCATCACAAACATGAGGTTTGATTAAGGTCCTAAATGGCATTCGCATGAACACTGACTTGACTTGAAGGTTCATGTAAATAAAATTGCCTTGTTACCTTTCTTTTATTTTGCTATTTAATGCAGGCTGAAGAGCTGTCTGTAAAATGTGCCAAATACACAAGAACTGACTCAACAGTCAGAGAAAAAGAAAGAAAGAGATGGTATTGGCCACTGGTGAAGTGTGTGACTGTCAGGGTGCCGAATAATGCTCTTCTCCAGCATGTCACACTTGTGGATCTTCCTGGAACTGGTGACTGTAACGAGAGCAGAGATAAAATGTGGAAAGAGGTCATGTATTTGCATGCACTGCTGTTTACTGTGCACACATAGTACTGATAATTACGTATTCATAGTAACCTTGCTCTAATGCTCCTTCAGGTTGTTGGAAGTTGTTCTACTGTGTGGATTGTGACTGAAATTAATCGAGCAGCATCAGAGAAAGAACCCTGGGAGATTTTGGAAAGTGCCAGCAGCCTCATGGGAAATGGTGGCGAGTGTCAGCAGATTCACTTCATCTGCACCAAGTCGGATCAAATTAAAGACTCAGATAATAAGTGGGTAGTTTAAGATGCCATAAGTAAAAAAATGTATTAGAATTTCAAAAGTAGACACTTCTTACGACTACTTTGGTGGCAAAGAGTTCAACTTGAGTAAACACAAGCAAATATACATATAATAGTAGGTTTGTAATATTAGCCGGTTTGGTATGTATCTCTGTTTTTGGGTCACAATAAAAATTCCATAGTATTAAATATTGCTTATTTTGTCTCATCCAATACCAATAACTGGTATTTTCCTATTTTTCATTATTTTAAAAAGAAGTCATTAACCTATAGTTTATGTACACCTTAGGGTAAAAAAGGTGAAGGTGTATTTAACAAAAATAGATTATTTAATATTTCACTGCTAGGGTTAAGGTGGGGTCAGCCCTGTGGTGTCAACTATCTGTAAACCACACAGTTATTGTTGGATTAATTTATTAGTAGTCCTGTGATTATCACTGTTGCCCGAAAGCAGTTAACTTAAAAAGCGGCTCCAGAGGATGAGTGACGGTGAGAAGAGGCGGCAGAAGACCAGGGGAAGGGCCTCAGACATCGCTGTGTTTAACGGCAAAGTTAGAGGTCATAAACTGCTGTAAACAAAGTCGTTTATGAGACAGACCTACTGTGTGAGTAAATAAAGCCTATTTATTAACATAAAATTAACATCTGGATCAGACAAATAGGGAAAAAAAAATAAAAAATAAAATTCAGCCAGTAGCCTGTTTTTTTTAATTCCCTATTTTCAATCTCGATAAAAAATATGTTGTAATAATTTCTAGCTACCGTTTCAAAATCCTGTATAAAATACCTCTAAAAAAATGACTCTTGATATTTATGTTTTCTAATAGGTCAGCAGCTGATTTTCGTGCTTGTGTCAAAGAAAAAGTGATCGAAAAGTTTTGCAAACTAGAGAAAGTTAAGGTGAGTTTTTATAGACAGAAAATCTGACACATATTTTGCAAGCCTGTCTTAAAATGTAAACCTTTTTCTTTTCAGAAACATTTCAGAGATGACTGTTTCAAAGTGTTCACAGTGAGCTCTGAAGAGTTCCTTGCGAAAAAACAACTACAACCAGATGAAACTGGTAGGTCTTTTTTGTAAACACCTTGTGGATTAAAGAAAATGTATAGCTCAAATACAATATGTTGGGGTTTTTTTTTGTTTTTAGGTTATGTTTTTTTTTTTTTTTTTTTTTTACAGAAATACCCAAACTTCAGGAATTTCTGCAAAATCTCAATGACTGTCACTCAGAAACATTTAACTATGTTTCTGGAGCTTATGGGATTCTCTCTCTGATTCAAGGGGCCAGACATACAGAAGTGGTAAGATAAAGTAATTTCATTCATTGTCTTTAGTAATCTTAATTGTCATTAATATTGACAGAATTTTTTTTTATAGCAAATAAGCAGGCAAAGTATGTTGTGACTTCTCAAATCTACATATGGAATAACTATGTTTTAATAGCAATGAAAAACTGAAAGGGTCAATATGTGATGCCACCCCTGAGCATTTAAGGCATTAAGGTTGCTGATATCCTGAATTTCTTTTACATTGTGTAACCACAGTTATTATAAGATAATTATATTCACCAGCAGCAGAATTTCATGAATAAATAAACAGTAAAAAAATATATATTGTGGAAAAGTTGGTAGCACTGTTGTTTCATTATCTTAAACACTGAATGTGTTTTTGTAATTTCAGGCTGGCAAAAAAAATGAAGTGTGCACAGAACTCAATGAAAATAAGAGGCGTGAATGCTATGAAGTCCAAAAGTCCATGAATGACACTGAGATTGCTTTCAGAAAATACCTTAGCAAGGGAGTTGAAAACTCAAAGAAAACATGTCAAGAAAAGTTGGAGTCCAACTTAAACCCTGTATGTAATTTGATTATAAGTACATGAAAACATTTGATTTTAGTCTTGATATAAATAATTCTTTATATTACACTTTATATTATTTTCTGTTTTGTTTCAGAAAGGAGTATCAGGTCGTGGTTTTCACAGGATCTTAAAGTGTGTGGTTAGGAATCATGGCACCTACAAACCAAAAAACAAGAAACAAATCAACCTCAATGAGACATTAGCTTCATGCCTGACTGACAGCATTGATGAGGAATTCAGGAAGACCTTCCCGTAAGAAATGAATTAATGAAGATGTAAAGCCATTTATCAGCACCATTTACAATACATGGAGAATGTTTAAAAAAATCTACATATGCACTCCCGGAAACATCTCAACTTTCATGTTTCAGAAATGAAAGAAAATGCAAGCCATTCAATGGGGTCATCAATAAGTTTTCACTGGACACAAAGAGCCTGATTGAGAGGTTCACTGATGTCAAACTCCAACTGATATTTCTCAAGACAGAGGTAAAATATGAGAACACTATCCTATCTGTTATTTTGGTTTCAATGTGTTTTTCAATGTCAGGGAGACATCAGGAGAAGGGTGAGCAATCCAATCAATTTTTATTGATGTAGCCCGAAATCATAATCACATTGCCTCACTGGGCTTCATCCAAATCAACCCAACTTGATCAAATTTGTGACCGAAGATTAAACATTGAAGAATTTAAAACAACATAAAAACATATTTTGAGATTAACATATCTATATACAGTACATTATACTTAAAGAATCCAATCAGTATAGTATGTTTTTTAAAATGCCCCTTTGTATTTTCTTGATTTCATTTTAAAATATGTTGATCTACATATATTTTTCTCTCTCTTAGGAAATAAAAATGAAAACAAAACTCAACAAAGAAATCCGTGATCGTAAGAAAAAGATCTACAACAGTCTGACAGAGAGAATTGAGAAAAGCATGAAAGAATGCTATGAAAGTAAGACAGAAGATCACGATGTATACGACCTGATATTATATCACACATTTACACCATCATGACAGCGATTTTCTGTATTATCGTAGAAGCAGCTGGCTTCAAGGGAGAGGACACACTGAAAAACATGAAGGAGACTATCATGAAACATGTGCTTTCTTCAAAGGACATCATGTTTGAGCAGGCTAAAGAGGAAATGTTGAGCCGTCTGAGAGACTTGATGGTTTGTCACATTCTATGAAATTTCATACAATGATGATGCTGATGATGATGATGATGATAGTTGTACATGTTGTGCTGCAAATCTTTATCTTTATTCACCTTTTTTAGGTCATCGTTATTTTTGGTGGAATAATTATAATTCATTATCAGAAAAGATTATCCATTAAACTGTTTTGCCCAGTTTGAGCAGCCCTGTGAACACACATATAAACAATGAATTCACATAGGATACAGTTTATCATGGATGTACTATTTGCCATATGAGTGATGACTAATTACATTTTTATGCTGAATTAGGATTACATCCTGAAGACACTTGAGGAAACGATGCAGAAATCAATCGAGCTGTCACTCAAAACAGATGATTACCCACTCCCAGGTAAAGGACAGTCAATACAGTATACAAAATTCCCAGTGTTATTGATAGTGCATTTGTGGAAGACAGTGTTTTTTTTTCTTTTGTTGGTTCTTAGATTTCGAAGCGGAACTTGAAGAAGTGCAAAAATACTACAACGACTTGAAGAAAAGGCAAGAAGAAGAAACACCACAGATTTGGTAAAACTTTTTGTTAAAATGTTCACATGATGCGCTGATTCTAAACCGTTTTAAATAATGCTACCAACGTATTTACTAACAGTAGCAGCTGATTACTGTTCAATGTCACAGTCTTGATGTTTGTCTCTCTGGTGGATGTTTCAGTTTTGCTCTGTTGGGAGAAGCAGCAGACGCCTGACTACCAACTAAAGGTCCCTGCAGACCTGTTGCGTAGAGACAGGAGGCCTCTGAGATTTGGCCTCAACCATTTCTGTCAAGCTGTTATCCCTGTTCTCTTTGAGGGTTGTATGTTGAGTTTGCTTGTTATAAATTTCAGGATTTTAAGGTGTTTTTTTTTTCCTGGAAAGAACATTGTCCCTTTTTAATTGATTGAATCAGAGGCAGACAGAAAATGTGTGTGTGTGTGTTGCAGCAAAGTTCCCCAGTCAGATTTAAAACAGGGTCGTTGTGGTTTCATTGTACTGGTCCTAACCACTGTGATGGAAATTTTGTACTTTGTGAAGAGAGATGTGAACTGAAGTCTTATACAGGAATGTTCAATGTAACTGTTTAACATGACCTGTAACCTGTGACCTTGTTTTAGGCCGTTTTATTATCTATGTCTGGTATTGAGTGACCACTGGAGCTTATCACTTCTTTCTCTGTGGAGTATTCCTTGAAGTGCAAGTCATAAATTAGGAACTAATTGAGTGAAAACAAACACACAAAGAGGGATATATATACCATGCTTTTCTCTTCAGAAATTGAGTCTTCACTTTGTAACAGACCTGCGAGTTGCTCTGTGAATACTCCTCTTGTACAAGATTAAAACCTTGTTTGAACCTTGAGCTGACTTCTATCTCCTTCCTCCAATTCTAAATTATCGCAGAATTATTTTAACAACCACCACACCATTATGATGGAGAGACATTTTGTTTTTCATTTTTTCTCTTTCTTGAGTATATTTTGTATGTTATTCATTGAAGTTCTTCTTTTGAGTTCAGTAGTTAAGTTTTAGTTGAGTTTAATGGTTGATTGGGATCAATGCACTGCAATTTAAATGATTTTTTTATTCATGGGTGTCATTAAACCCTTGAACCTTGATTACAAGCTGTAGGACAGATATGGCTTTTAAAACAAATGATCATGAGTGACCTTTTTGTCTTGACGCTAAATAATTGTTTCTGTGTGTTCATATATGCAAAATAGAGAGAATTAGATGACAACTGCTTGTTTTGTTTTAATCTACACTGATTTTTTAATGCATAAATGTAACAAAGGACAGGTGACAAAGGAAAACCACAATGAATGTGTGGAGATACATGACAAATGCAGAATCTTTCTTACAGTACTCAAGGGGTCATTGGATGTTTTTTATGAGAGTAAAAATGATGTGAATCAATTGAACACCTGTGGGAGACAGTTCCAGACATCCTTTAAAGTGTCACCAATCTTTATTTGATTTTGTATGCTGTTCAATGAAGTTCACTTCTGAGTGAAAATGCCACTGGTTGTTTGGCGTATTTATTGTTAACGTTGTCATTAAAGCACCCACAAGCTGCTCAAGGTTCTCCCTGACATTTGTTTTGATTGTTTTTGGTCCTCATTTTGTTAATGAAGAGAAAGAAATTGTCACAGTCCTGAAGCTGTTCATCTTTAAAACTTCTTTTATACAGGGCAACGATGTTCAGCTGTTTCTCTGACAATAATTAATCTGCATATCTAAACAGGTTTAGCTGAGGCATGTTGTTATTAATTTTGGAATAATTCTAACAGCAGGTATTTGTTCAGGTTTGGTCATGTTAGCAAACTGCCTCTTGCTGCCTGCTGATGCAAGAAAATGGAACATGCTGACACATAAATGGCCCATAAATAGGGATGGGCCTCAAGAGAACTTTTTCAAATTCTGCTTTTTCAGCCGAAATCCTTTATAAACCAGAGATAAAGAAAAGTGTGATTGCTAAAAGGAAGAACAATAATATCAGTGACATGATATCAGGCAACCACTTTTGCTGGGAAAAAGTTGTTTTGTATGTAAAAAGTTTTGCCTCAAAATTACAGAAATTAAAAGTGTATGTATGAGTGTATCATACATAATAGAATCAATGATTGGTGTGAAATATTTTGCAGGTATTCATTTAAACAAAACATCACTGACTGATACAAGAAAATGTAGCTGAATTTTGTCACTTTAGAGAGTTAATTAAGTCATTAAAGGTTGGTCATAGACAAGACTTAAGAATTAAGACAAGAATAAGGGCACAATTATTACTGTCTTGAAAACAGAAGAAAGAAACTGATTTTCAGTATAGTATAGTTTTCAGTATACTGTCATTATCTGAACTGCTACAATAATAAATGTGTTGTTTCATTTCAGGCTGGTTCAAAAGACAAAAAGAACCATGGAAAAGGCTTGTAAGGCTCTTAAAAATGTTTCATTTAAGGAGTCAAAAAATCTAAAACAACAAGTGGTGATGCTGACAAATATTAATTTGCATATCTAAACAGGTTTAGTTGAGGCATGTTTTTATTAATTTTGGAATAATGGTAGCTGCAGGTATTTGTTAATGTTTGTTCATGTTTGCAAACTGCCACTTACTGCTTACTGATACAAGAAAATGGAACATGCTGACACATAGATGGCTCAAATAGAGATGGACCTCAAGAAGACTTTTTGAAATTCTGCTTTTTCAGCCTAGTTTCTTTATACAGGGCGGCTGTAGGTCAGGGGGTAGAGGGGCTCCCCCAGGCTGAGCTGAGCTGCATGTCGAAGTGTCTTGAGCGAGATACTGAACCCTTAAATGCTCCTGATGTCCAGTTGGCACCTTGCATGGCAGCCTCTGCCATCAGTTATGAATGTGTGTATGTGTGTGTGAATGGGTGAATGTGGCAAGTGTTTAAGACAAGCAAGAGATAAAGAACAGTGTGATTGCTACAAGGGAGAACAATAATATCAGTGATATGATATAAGGCAACCACTTTATACAACAGTAGCACACTGTGTTTAACAGGTGGTGGATCTGTTATTCTTTAAGGGTTAATTCCTCTTCAGGATAAATAGTTTGCATCCTTTTGTCTGTTTTCAGTGTTTGCAAGTCACAAGTGAAAAAAGGTTAAGCTTTCTTGTAGGTCCTACGGGAATTTGTGGAAGTGTGATTTGCAAAACATGATAATAACACAATACAACACAATAATGCCATATGAAAGTGGTCAAATCATTTTAAAAAAAAGCACTGTATGTATGTTTTGTTTTTAGGTAAGTTATCATTACAAAGGATCACACCTCAAGCTATCTATCACTGTTAAGGACTCACAAGTGATGTTGTGAAACACCCTGTGTTTTTAAGTGTTATAAGTGGCTCACCTCGTATGCCCTGTTGTGACAACTGAAAATCAGTTAATTGTCTAGTGCAGATGAGAGTTGGTCAAAACACCAAGTTCGACACAATATTTCTTTTCCAGAAGTTCCTTCATTGCTTGCAAGCAAGAGTCACACATCAGCAGCACATAGATGTTGACTGAGAAGAGAAGAGTCTCCTCAGTCGTTTAGAGTTGTAAAAATCCAATACACACAATTGTAGAGGTCACAAGGTTACATCTGGACCACTAAGAATAACACTCCCATTATCTTCACTTCCTCCACAGGTTAACATAAATTCAACATGCATGTCGACCCATGATTTTATGTTTCATATATCAAACATGATCAGAACACAAATGAGGAGTGACATAGAAGGTCACAGAAATACTCTTCAGGATGAAGTCCTTGGAGTCCTTGAACAAGAGTCTGTTGTCTGAAGCTCTGAATCCATAAAAAAACTGTCACATGACATAAACCATGAGAGGTCCATAGCCACAATGTTTTCAATCTTAACACATCTATATACTTGTTAAGTTTCATATGCAAGAATAACCTATCAATATAACAAAAGGACATTTGGGAATTTCCCTTACAGCCCAATGGGTTATTTCCTCTTCAGGATAAATGTTTTGTATTCTATTTGCATGAGTTTGTCTGTCTTTGCATCAGTGCTAACACTGCTGTAGATACAATGCATCAAAGTATGAGTACACATTTTATGAACAATTTCAACACACAAATGGCCTCAGAAAGAAAAGGTCTAGAGTGCTCAAGAAACAAAATGTGATGAATGTGCTCTTTGGCCGGGAGTACTGAAGTTCAAATCAGCACTTTAGTATTACCGAATATATAAGGAAGATTTTAGTTGTGTTGCGACGATTATTTTTCAGAAAAGCAACCTGTGTTTAAAAAGAGAATATATCCTTTTAAAAAAAGCCTTTATTGAGATGACTATTAAGGTCATCTCATGGCCCTATAAAGGCTTTTTATTAGGCCATCCCAATAAAAAACCTTTATTGAGCTCAACAAATTCCAGAAACCATTTCAACCTCATGTTAACCATATCATGGTCTTTCTGATGAAGCAGACCTTTTGGAACCATGTGACCTAAAGCTTTCTTTTTATAAGATATCAGGTGTGAATGTATGTATGTGGGTTGACTTTTGTGCCTCTGCCAAACACAGAGGAGAGATATTAGAGTCACTGCAGCAGCAGAGCCATAACATCTTTGCTTTTTTGACATCACACTTGTTAGAAATGCTGCCTGTTGCTTTCTGACTGTGGAGACTGAGAAGCCAAACACTGGTCAGCAGAGGGAGCTATTCTCCCAGAGATGGAGACAGAACACACCAGCTCACCTCCTGCATGGAGGACACAGTTCTTTTATCTATTATTCTTTACTTTATTTTGTTGATGGGTTTTTTCATCCCATTTCAGCTACCTTGCCTGTACAGTAATTAACAGTATTGTATATTAGATAACATCAAGACACAAGCAAAGTGTTTCTATTTGAGCTCAATATTTAACAACTGTAAGTGTATGTATGCAGATTCTCATGTCATAGTCAAACTAAAGGCTTTTGTACTACATCATCTTCTTTGAGCTTCATAGAGAGTTACAACTCATTTATTATCTGTCTGGTCATCAGCGTCACTGTTTTGTCTCATAGACTTCAGCTGCAGCCAACGTTTGTTTTCAGCATAAAGTCTGGAAAAAAAAAAAGTACATTACCTGTTCAGCACCAAACAACAAACAGACACAGTTAG
Source organism: Sparus aurata (assembly GCF_900880675.1). Taxonomy (NCBI): domain Eukaryota; kingdom Metazoa; phylum Chordata; class Actinopteri; order Spariformes; family Sparidae; genus Sparus; species Sparus aurata. The sequence continues at coordinate 16,874,817 of NC_044209.1, read as the reverse complement.
CAAGCAGCTGGAAAACATAAGCCTTTGGGAAACATTGAAGCATTGAACTTTATTTACTGATGAGTATATGATTCAATTTCATTTTACGTACATTTTCCAGATTTTATTTTATTACATTCTCTATTTGATTTCACCATGTAAAGTACTGTTGTAGTAGTTTATTTTCTTTCTTTAATGAGCCCTCAATAACCTTAAATAAAGAAAACACTTACGGTAGCATACAGGCTTGTAGAAACCAAATACTGTGAAACAAATAAAGAACTCTTGACGCCCTCTACACAATGCAGCTTATCATTGTGGCATTAAGTCTGAATGTGAAGAGTTTAGATTCAGAATGCAAGACGATGATAGTTCTCCCAACATTCAGTTTGAACCTAGACTTCTGTTAGAAGTAAGATGAACCAATCTTGTTTACGCAAATTATACAGCTGCTTTGAATAATAATCTAGGATATTAAATGGTTTAAAATATAGAAAAACACACTTTCACTTAACACCATCCCATACAGCCAGCACGAGTCCCCAGTGCACCAATAATTAGACAACCCTCTTGGAGATTATTTCCTTTTTATATTACTTTGTGCTTCAACTCCACTCCATTAACACATCTGTATTAAATTGAATTGATCATGCTGAACCTGCTTGATGAGCAGAGAGGACATAACGTTGGCGATGGGTGGAGACGATATAAAAGGAAGAGCTCAGAGTTCATCAAGCACAAGAGTCATGTTTGTTCATGAAAGAGGAGCAGACTAAATGTAAGTACAATAACATCAATGCATCACTTTCAAAACTTAGAGTTAATCTAAAGTTAAACATTAGGATAATATGTAAGAAACTTACTGTGTTATCTATTTATTTGTAATAACCATGTCATTTATGTAATATAGATTTATTGTGTGTACATAATGTTGCTATCTCAAGTATCCTTTTTTAAAATCTGCATTCTGTAAAGCTCAGCCCCTTTATGTCCTTTATTGCAAAGCTTTTATAGTGGTAGGAGTTAGCGAAGAGTAAAACATTATTATTAATGCTTTCAGTTCAGCAGGTGTTTTCAGTTGTTATAGAATTACATCATTTAACATCTATTAAATGTTCTTTTTTATTAAACATGGAAATGGAAAACAGCATTTTTACAAAATTGACTTTTTGATCCACAAATGAACCACAAATTATTGCAGTGAAATTGTATTATGATTCTTTTCCTTCTAGTTGCTGTTGATCATGGATGATTTTGTCCGTAACAAATTAACTGAGTGGGGCCTCAGTGAATATATCCAAAAATTTGAAGGTAAAGTATTTCAGTGGTTCTTTGTTTATTTTATTGGTGCTGGCTCAGAACTGGCATAACATGACAAGTATGACACAGAGCAGCAAAGTTCAAAATCATTCATTCAAAACTAACAGAGGTTGAAACCAGTTAGGTGAACAGAAATGCAACATTACCCAGGTACGAGACAATGAAAAAAAGGCCCAGAATCTGAGGGGTTCGGGCAAGCAGGATGAAGATAAACGGGAAACAATGAACGCTGGACAGTCTGACGGAGGGCAAGATGAAGTGGGCCAGTGTCAGTACTTGACTCACAGTGTTTCATCCATTCAAATTTTTTTGTTTTGTGAGTGGCATACATGGACTGCAACTTGCATTCTTGTTTGACAACCCTGTGTTGTATAAATGTAAATAAATGAGCCTTGTACTTTGCACTGAGGTAATCAGGAGGAATGAGGAGTAAGTGGCTGGAGCAGGTCATGTGATGAAACTGGCGGGAGCAGGGTTAAGCGAGGGAAGGAGGGTGTGGCTGGATCGGTGGTGAGGGGAATATGTGACAATTATCCATTATTGATTTGACTGCCCATATCTGAGACATCTACTACAGACATAAAAAAAAAAGCTGGAACATATTTTTGCAGTTTTGACATTTTAAGAATATAGGACAGATCAGTGTTAATCAATTTTGGCAATTCTTGTCTGTGTTCAGACTGCAGAACCGCTCACAGTAAAGACTTTGAAGAGGAGCACTTAATAAACTTGAGAGCAGCACTGAAATCAAGACTGAAAAGTGACAAATACTTAAAATACAATCAAATGAATAAGCAATCCGCTGGTTCTGTCAGGCTGTAGCACTTTTAGAAATTATTAAAGGTCCCATATGATGGAAAACACGTTTTTTTTCTGGTCTCTACATATATAAACTGGTCCTCCCTTAGCCTGCAAACTCCCAGAAAGAGGAAAACAAGCGATTCCTGCATGGTCTCTGCAGCCCACCCACTGGGAAAACGGCGCTCCTACAGGCTGTTCAGATTCTGCTCCTTCCGTTACATAACGTTAGGTCGGCCTCGCATGGTGATAGGTGATATCTGAGAGGGGGGCGTTCCTCCCCGACGTGAAGTTCAGTGTGTCCAGCGGTGAGATAGCAGTGTTTCGCAATGTCATCGCTCAGAGCTTGACACACTAATTGTTCTGTTGTTGGTTGTATAAATCAATATCAGTGCCTATATTCTTGGCCAATTAGTTAGCTCCGCTTCAGTCTGCTATGCAATGGCGTCTGAAGCGAGATTAAAGTTAATAATATTACGAGGGAGCTTGGTTGTCACAGTAAAAAATCTGGAAACGTGCAGACTGGAGACAGAGACTGTGCGAACAGTGTCCAAAAGTTTGGAGACTGTGTTGGAGACAAACACAGCTTTGGCTAGCTGTTAGCCATTAGCTACATGGTAGTAACTGTAACAACACATACGAATAAACTAACATTATTCAGAAACCCTAACCATTCTGAAACATCCCACTGCAGCCACAGAGTCTGCAGAGACTCTCCTTCTGGGTCCGATTCTGGGTCAAACTGGTATGGTTGAATAAAAAAAATCTCTGCGAGCCATAGCGTTACATCCACCGTAAAACATTAGCGCATGCTACAGCTAACGAAAGCAGCATTCTCTCCCTTAGAGTGGCGTAGCAGGCAAGGCTCTCCAAGTAGGCGTTGACAGATGGCACTAATTAGCATTTAAAGGTGCAGGCACAGAAACAGCCTGCTCTCAGTAGAGCTCAGTAGAGCGACTTTTAGACAGCAGAAATTCAGGACCACGGATGGGTTTGGGGCAATGCATATCGAATACAGAGTTGTTGGACCTCTTACAGCTGTGTGAAATTGATGAAAAACAGTATAATATGGGACCTTTAAATCAAATGCTGTTGCACCATTTATTAAACACATTTCTGCTGCAATTTTAATCATTCTCATTTCTGCATGACTAAAATTCATATGAACATTTTTGGATTACAGATGAAGGCATAGATAAGGAAAGTTTTTACTGCCTTGATTTTCAAGATATTGCCAACTTGATACCAAAAGTGGGACGAATGGCAATATTCAAGAAAAGATTCAAGTTGTTAAAGGTAATGTTCTGCACCATGAAAATATTTGACTGTATTTGTTCTCATTAATCTCACTTAAAGATATATATTTTATTCATCACTAACAGGAGCATCAACAATGCTCAATAATGATGCTTACAGGCAGAGATATAATACTGGAAACATTCTGGATTGCAACTATTTTGTTTTGTTTTAGGGAGAAGAAAACACAACATACCAGGAATCAATTGACTCTCCTCCTCAGGTAAATTACTGCAACTGGAGTTTGACACAATTTTGTATCTTTGTATATTTTTTATCACATTCACACAGGGTTTTATTTGTATTTGCAGTTTCAACAAGAGAATGAAGAAGCAGTTGAATCAGATCAGGTAAAGATCACTCTGGATTTGACAGGAATGAAATCAGTGAACATGCCTCTCCTCCTCATGCTTATGCAAATAAGTATGAGGAAAAAAATCATTGTTGACTTAAGAAGTGGACAAGTGATCACTTATTATCTCCTTCCTGGTTTCTACTTCAAAGCGTTTTGTCACATTCATCCCAGATTAGCTGAGAACACAAATACAGAGATTGTTGTTTGAATGAGATTTTTGTTCAAGCCTGAAGACCCCTGTTAGAAGGAAAAGGCCTGTGTTAATATCATTTCCAGATCAAAAAAACAGTCAACATTCTTATTTATTCACAGCTTTTGCCATCCACCAGTGCCACAAAGGATAATGGTTGGTATCAGTTTAGTATCTTGTCGATTACGTGAAGAGTTTATGTTGATGTTTTAAAGGTAGAGATACTGTGTCTTTTAGCTGTGACCAAGCCAGATTTTAATATCTTGACAGGAACATTTAACAAATGTTTGTTTTTTTAAATGTCATACATTTTGTATGTAAAAAAAAAAAACAATAAGGAAAGAGACAGCTGGATCTTCAGGGCAAGTCCAGCAAATGGCTTTCACCACCTAGAAAACGCCAACGTGACAGTGGACCAGGATCATATACAGGTATTTAAATCAATTTTTAAACAATTAAAACATACAATATTGTGAAAAGCTGTAATGTAATAATTGGCCAATACTTCTGATCTCAACACCCCAAACAGTTGAGAGCATACATTTTATGAACACCTTTCATCATCATACATCATGTTTTGAACCCAGACAACCTTGTATCATGTGGCCCAAGTGGCCACAGTATGAGCCTGATGATACACTCTAAGGCATCCTAAATCCAGTACCGCTTTGCATTCTTACAGAAGCAATCATATTGTCTGATGTGAAAAGCATCATGAGGTCTGTACAACAGAGGCTACCTAACCAAGACAGCAACATCAATAGGTTCCTTAGGTAAGTATTGAGTTTATTAAGATTTCTATATTAAACATTCCTTGTTATATGAGCCTCTACTTTTGGCACATTTCAGTTCCTGCATGCTTTCAGCAACAGAAACCATTAAACAGTCAAAATGTTCAACTCTTTAGGTGTGCTTACAATCATTATCATACCTCTTAAAAGATTAAGCTATTTTCCAGCAAACTTTTACCATAGAGGATCAATGTGAGGCACATCACTCGGTTGGTGGTTCAAATCCTGCCTCTGGCTGCTACAACCTTTACATTTACATTTGGGTGACTTATAATAAGTACATTTGTCACAAGAAAGAAACAACAACATATCATTGTCAAAAAAGTAATAATGAAAAAATTTGATTTTCAAGCCCTTGCCTGAGCATCGTAGCTGCTATTTATCAAGGATAGCTTAAGTACCTAAGTGCTATGATTTAAGTACTAAGGGTAGGAACAGAGAAGTGCAGTTCAGTCTTAGGAAGGTTGAGCTTGAGGTGGTGCGCAGTTGTCCAAGCTGAGATGTGCATTGCAGCTTGGGTGTCAGAGCATTGGGGAAAAGAGAGGTTGGCTGTCGTCTAAATAACAGTGGTAAGAGAATCCATATGATGTGATTACATAGTCTAGTGATCTAGTTTATAGTGAAAACAGATGTGGTCCAAATATTGAGCCTTGAGGAACACCAGTTTCCAGAAAGCAGGGTTTGGTCAAGGAGCCATTCCATATGACCTGAAAGGTGCGATTTTTCAGGTATGATGTAAACTTGGTAAGAGCAGAGTAAGTGATAGAGCTGTGCGATATTACGATATATATCGTAGTGCGATATAAAAACATCTACCGTAGGATATAACCCTCTGTTGTTTATATCATAATTTTAACGTGTAGGCTACTTGATTAACACTGTTGCTACACTAATGTGAGCGTACAATACGGTTGTAATTTTATACGCTGCGTAAAGCACAACTCAACGCCGGAATGACCGTTGGATATCCACATTTTGAGTTCAAAACAAGTTTATTATATGAAGGCGAATGTAACTGCAGCAACGCTAGTGCTTTGTGGTAGCATTTTTACGTCACCCGCAAGGACTCATTTACGGCACTGGTCGCTCGGGGGTAAACAGAGGCAAAGCAGCATGGCAGAGAAGGAGGAGAACACAATGGAAGACGAAAATAACGTTACTAGTAACGTTACATCAGATGCAGATACAGAAGCAGAACCCCAAGGAGATTTGGTACTGAAAAGGGGGAACCAGAATTCCATCGTTTGGCTTTGGTTTGGGTTTAAAAAGTCAGACACCGACCAGACAACGGTAATCTGCAAAACATGCTGCCAACAAGTTTTTACTAGCGACTCGCAGGGATATATATCGTTATCGGGATATAAGATTAGCTATATCAGGATATAAAATTTTGTCCATATCGCACAGCACTAGTAAGTGATGTCAAGTTCAGCCAGAGTGGAGAAGAAGATTTGGTGGATGACTGTGTCAAATGCAGAAGATAGGTCAAGGAGAATGAGGACGAATGAATTGGATCAATTAACAAAAATTTAAACTTAACTCTAACTTTATCTGTTGCAACAGGAATAAAATCAGTGACCTGGAGACAGACAAGAGGGTCCTGGTTGGTGTTTTTGGAAAAACCGGGGCTGGAAAGAGCTCTTTGATAAATGCTGTCATTGGAGAGAAGAACCTTCTGCCTTCAGGAAGCATCAGTGCATGTACCTCAGTCATGATTAAAGTGGAGGCCAACATGAAGAGCCCAAAGTATGAGGCGGACATTGAGTTCATCACAAAAGAGGTAAAATTAGTTGAATGAGTGTAGATCCAAGATTTACTTGAAACTAGTTGGAGAATGATGATATAGCTGAAAAAGATATATAGTGCAGATATTATTGTTGTTCCATGCCTTTCAACTAAGTTAAACACAATCATTTATATTTTAGGAGTGGAGAGACGAGTTGTGGTCCTTGTTAAATTTCCCTGGGGATGATGCAGATCAGGAAAATGATCAGGACGAAGAGGAAGATTATCGTGACATTGATGAAAAGCTGTCAGCAGTGTATGGAGAGGAATGGAGAAACAAATCTGCTGACGACCTCATGGATAACAAATACTTCAAAGAAATTCCAGAATTTCTCCAATCCAGGAGGAAGATTTTGACATGTGAATCAGTAAGTGAGATGAAATATTATGTATACACGGTTTATCTCATTAAAACATGTTGATGTTCTTGGAACATCATAATTAACTAGTGCATTGCCCGTAGGAAGCATGTTTTCCTAAAGAAAAGTGGGAGGTTAAGTAGCTTTTTCATGGATGGCCAAATGAGGCTGTGTTTGAAGGTGGGACGTCAGGGATATAATTGGCTGTTTTTGACTACTTTTGATTATACCATTATATTTCACCTTAAAAACTATTTACCTTGCCTTACTTGGTGTAATTATTTTAGCACAACCTCACATGTGTGACTGTACAGTTATTTTTTCATTTTAAGGTACAATATTAACACTATGGACCTAAAATAACAAAATAACATAAAATCAGAGTAGAAAAAGTTTGTTTTTTTACTGTGAAAACCACAAATATGTTTAATGAACCAATTGCATTAGTTATAATGCAAATATAAATTGTTGTTTACTAAATTGGTGCATAAGTTTTTGAAATTTACAAAGCTATGTGTAACTATTTACATTTAAATGCAGGCAATGCCTCAGGCTCCTCAGCTCATTCCTGCCTGTTCCACATTCAGCCGTCTCCTCCTTGGTTTGCCTCACAACACGACTCCACTACACACTGAACACACCACACCAAATATTACATAACACACTAACTATACACTCCAAACACGCTATATGTCACAAATCTCTCAACTCTCAAAACTCGCTATATCTGTCGCCGTCTCCAACACATCACTGCTGCTGTCAATCATCCACCGATGTCCCTCCCACATCATCCTGTTCCTCAACAACCAAACTTGCTGCTTGAACACTTTAGTGACAAAAGCACATTTTTACTGTTTCTTCTTGCACCAGACATAAAGCAAACGTAACGGCAATGTTAGCGAAAAAGCGTGTTGGACATTATTTACCCTAAATCCAGTTTTGGACGTGCCAGTGCATCCGCTCCGTCAACTCGGTAGGTAGGCCGTGTGGGTCGGTTAGCGGCTAGCAGCTAGCTAAACACGAACATCCACAGATTCCGATCCCACTTTGTTGACCGCGCGTCTCCGGATCTCCTCAGACCCGAACAGACTCGGTCTGGACTTGTTTAATCTCATTACAATCCCCAACAGTCAGTTTAGATGAACTGAACAGAATGGGACCGAACCGCCTGCAAAATCCCGGTCCAGCTCGCGCCGCTGCAGGTATAAATCCACTTGTGACAAAAGCACATTTTTACTGTTTCTTCCTGCACCAGACACAAAGAAAACGTAACGGCAATGTTCGCGAAAAAGCGTGTTGGACATTATTTACCCTAAATCCAGTTTTGGACGTGCCAGTGCGTCCGCTCCGTCGACTCGGGAGGTGGGCCGAACATCCACAGCGCGTCTCCGGATCTCCTCAGACCCAAACAGACTTGGACTTGTTTCATCTCATTAATCCACAACAGTCAGTTTAGATGCACAGAACGGAACCGAACCGCCGGCAAAATCCTGGTCGAGCTCGCACCGTTGCAGGTATAAATCCGCTTGTTTCTTCAGGTATGTCGTGGGCTTGAGCTCTGCAGTGATTGGCTCTGGTGCCCGCGTGGCCACTGTGTGCAGTGATTGGCTCTGGTGCACACGTGACTGTAGTGGCTCCGGTGGACAATGCTCATGGAATTTGAAAAGCATTTATGAAATAATGTATTAACGGTATCATTGCAGTCCAAGCAAATGCTAAATTGCACGCCACTGAACCACACAGCAGCCATGTTGAAAGTCTCAGGTCAGTCTGATCCTGATCCGCAGAGATATTTGACACACACACACACACATACACACACAGACAGACAGACGAGATTCCGTGTATTATAGATAGATGTTGCTCAAGGACCATCATTTAAACTCCAACTACAATTCTGATCAGATCAGATCTTCAGTGACTGATTTTTAATGTCTAAACAAACTACATTAACAAACTCTCTTCATTGTCATGACTGAATAAAGTGATTAACCAAACTGACCTTAAAAGGGCAACACAATTTCATAATGTTTGACTTTGTTTATATTTGGCAGACCACGTCATGTTTCTAGCTCCAAACAGTGATCTGGGGACCTTATTTTCCTCTAAGAACAGCTTGTTTATTCAGTAATGGAAAAAAAAAATTCTGAGTTTGTATTATTACCTCATTAACATCATAGATATCAAAATTCTGAGTTTGAAATCTCCAAAATTACAAATACAGGACTCTCACCCAAGAGACTGGGGTTCAAAACCAGTTTGGAACATATTATTATACTGTTCACTTATTATAACCATAGATGTATGTACATATGGTTAGAATTCAGCAACACAGTTAGCACTTTGGTCTGTAACATTATACTGTGTACCACTACATGTACCAGTACACACAGTAAGGAATTTGTCTGCAAGTATCTGAATGAATCTATAACACAGCTTTCATTATTTGTTTCAGGCTAAAGAGCTGTCTGCAAAATGTGTCAAATACACAAAAAATGACTCAAAAGACGGAGATGGTGAAGAAAGAAAGAGATGGTATTGGCCACTAGTGAAGTGCGTGACTGTCAGGGTGCCTAAGAATCGTCTTCTCCAGCATGTCACAATTGTGGATCTTCCTGGAACTGGTGACCGCAACAAGAGCAGAGATGAAATGTGGAAATCGGTAATTTAAATGCATGGACTGCTGTTTAATAATTAATTAAGTGCATTACTGTGTTATCAGGAAAACTGTTACATCATCAACAATTATTATTATTATTATTATTATTATTATTATTATTATTATTATTATTATTATTATTATTATTATTATTATTATTACAAAACACTGATAAAGTACCTGTTCATAGTAATCTTGAGATTATGCTCCTTCAGGTTGTTGGAAGTTGCTCCATTGTGTGGATTGTGACTGAACTTAATCGAGCAGCAGCAGAGAAAGAAACCTGGGAGATCCTGAAAAGTGCCAGCAGCATCATGGGAAATGGTGGCGAGTGTCAGCAGATTCATTTTATCTGCACCAAGTCGGATCATGTTGAAGATTCAGATGATCAGTAAGTGATTTAACATGCCAAAGTAGATATTTAAATAATGTTTAACATCTGGGTCAGCTGCAGCTCAGAGGGTAGAGTGGGTCGCTTAGTGATCGGAAGGTTGCTGGTTCAAATCCCTGCTCCCACTGGCTGAGCAGAGCTTCATGTCGAAGTGTCCTTGAGCAAGATGTTGAAGGCCTCGAGCAAGATACTGAACCCCAAATTTCTCCTGATGTGCAGTTGGCACCTTGCATGGCAGCCTCTGTCATCAGTGTATGAATGTGTGTGTGAATGGGTAAATGTGGCAAGCGTTGTAAAGCACTTTGAGTGGTCAGTAGATTGGAAAAGCACGATAGAAATGTAAGTCCGCTTACCATTTACATCCAAATTAGACAGTGACACTCAGGAAACCAAGATCTCAGAATGAGTAAGAGTAAAGAATGCAACACATATAATTTCAGTGATCTGACCCAGTTCTGGGGACACAGTTTGGTCCGTTCCTGATGCAGCAGGGAAAACAAAGAGTGTGTAGTATTAGTAGGATAGTATAATTTTGTATCATGAACTTTGAAAGACGTAAGATTCAACAGTAGTTCATTAGTTCTGTTGGATTCTTACTGTAACAAATTGTGCAGTTCAATGTTGAATAATAAGGTGTTACCGCTTAAGATATGAATTATAGAAACAATAGTAACAGGAACAGGTTTACAAAAAGATCATTTTGACAGCAAAGAACACTGTATGCAAAAACGTAATACTGTACAATGTTCCTCTTCATACAAATCTTTTCTTACAGTTCAGCAGCTGGTGTCCGTGCGCTCATATTTAAAAAAAACATGAAAGCCAAGGAAGAAGTGAACAAAGAATTTAAAAAACTAAACAAGGTTAAGGTGAGTTTTGTAGACGGACAGGAAGTCTAACCAAAGATTGTCTACAACTGCAAGCCTGGTTTAAAACCCTTCAATGTTGTTTGTGTTTTCAGAAACATTTTGGTGATGACTGTTTCAAAGTGTTCACAGTGAGCTCCAAAGAGTTTCGAAGGAAAAAACATCTAGAACCAGATGAAACTGGTAGGAGAAGTTTCCATATATGAACACTTTGTGGATAGCGGAACATGTACAGCTAAAATACATACAGTTTATATGGAAATTACTAACTGGATTATGAAAAATAAATTAAGGTGTTAAGCATAAATACATACAACTGCATTTTTTATTTTTACAGAAATACCGAATCTCCAGGAATTTCTGCAAGATCTCAATGACTGTCACTCAGAGACACTAAACTATGTGTCTGGAGCTTATGGGATTCTCTCTCTGATTCAAGGGGCCCGCAGCAGAAACGTGGTAAGATAAATTGATAAAGTATTTTTTTACTTTATTCAAATCTCTTAATTGTCATTAATATTGACAGTAAATATTCAGAGCAACTCAGTAAACAGATTTCTCAGTTGATTTACTTTTAATTCTGATTACAAATTGCGATGGAAGAAATGTTTGACATCAAAATAGTTCATTTCCTGATTTTTTCTTTGAGAATCTGCATAATCACAGTGAGGGTGGTCATACTGCGAGCAACGGAATTTTAGAAATAAATGTGCACATATCAAACACTGTACAAAAATAAACTGCAATCACCGAAGCGTTACGGTTTCATTTCTTTATTTACTTTATGTGTTGTTTCATTTCAGGCTGGCAATATAGCAGATGTGTGCAAAGACCTTGAAGAAAAAATAAGTCATGAACTTGAAAAAGTCAAAAGGCCCATGGAAGAGGCTTACATGACTTTTGACAAATGCCTGAGTGAGGGGGTTGCAAAATCAGAAGGCTCGTGTGACAGAGTGTTAAAGTCCATCTTACAACCTGTATGTACAGTATTTCAAACATTATTAAATAAAACAACTGATTTTGGTCTTTATATAAACATGTTAACTGTCTTTTCATGTTTTCTGTTTTGTTTTAGAGAGGAGTAAAAGGGGGCGCTGCTTACAAGACACTGAAGTGTGTGGTTGAGAACGGTGGCGTCCACAAACCAAAAAGAAAAGGAAAAGAAACCAATAAACCTCAATGTCAAGTTAGCTTCATGCCTGACTGACAGCATTGATGAGGAATTCAAAAAGACCTTCCCGTAAGAAATTAATTAATAAGCATATATGACAATATGTAGAATGTACAGAATTAAAAGATTCTTCAACATACAGTTAATATGATTATATGTCAGAAAAAAACATTACTGTAATCCAAACTTGTTAGTTTCATTAAACGTACAATTTGTTGACATGTTTCAGAAATGAGAGAAAATGTGGAGCATTCAATGGGGTCATCAGTACATTTTCCCTTGACACTGAGGGGCTGATTCAGAAGTACAAAGATGTGGAACTACAACTGATATTTCTCAAGACAGAGGTAAAATATGAGAACAAAACCATCTTATTCATTAGTACAATGTCAAGCTGTTTGTTCAGAGAAATCATTCATCTAACTATCATCTACTCACTGCGTTGTTTTGTAAGTTACACAGAATTGAACACTAAGAAGAAACAATGTACATGGACCAACTCCAGGTCTTAGCCAGTGGCTTGGACATGGGCACTGACTGGAGAATAACCCTGATGAAACCAGTGTACACAGGGAGAACACGCAAACTTGGCATAGAAAGGCTTTACCCCAGTGAGAATCCAACCCAGGACCTTCTTGCTGTGAGGCAACAGTGCTAACAGATAAATAAAACACTGACTGCCAAAGGTCCTGCTATGAAAATAAGATTAGACAGATTAAAAGAACAATTAATAAATATATTTTTTAAAGGATAAGAAGAAAGCGCAGCAGCGCATAGATGATAACTGAAGAGAGACTCTAGCCGTTTTTAGACAGAGCAGCAAGCCGCCAATTTGCAAGTCCTTTTGGGAGCTCTTTCCGCTGTTTTAGACAGAGGCTTGCAAATTGGGGGTCTGTTTTGGTCCGCCGATTTACCGCCTTGGAGGGTACACTTATTTTCACCTCGCCTGCTATCTAAAACCGAGACGTCAATGTGCCGGCCTCTGCGTGAGATCGGCGGAGGTGTTGATGACCTGCACTGTTGTGTACGGAACACCTAAACGGCCAGGCATTTATACATTTTATTTCCTCCGTTTTCCCGAGATAACGAGATAACTTTCTCAAGATCTCGAGATAACGAAACTTTGTTTTCTCGTGATAACGATTAATTTCATTTGTTTTCCCGAGATAACGGGATCATTTTTGTCGAGATCTCGAGATAACGAAACTTTGTTTTCCCAAGATAACGATATAAATAAGGTGTGTGTGTGTGTGAATGAGCCAGTCAGTTAGTGTAACGACTGTAAATGACCTTTAATGTGATTACTGTTAATAAGAACATCTTGTTTTCATTTAGTTAACTGATATTCTTTGAAGCCAGGTTAATGTCATTAAGTATATTAGATACTAAATGCAAGACTTTTATTTTGAAAGCGTCTCGCTGTGAACTGAGAACATCTGTGTTCCTGCGAATCGTGTGTGTCTGCGTGTTTGAAGTGTGCCTGCATGATTTTTTGATGAACGTGATGAAATGATTTACTGTGCACCTGGCTGATAAAGGGTACAAGCTCTTACGCTGTGTCCGAAGGTGTGTTCGAGTGTACAATAATAATAAACACTTTGGACCAACCGACTAACCATCTTCTGAGATTATGCACATTAATGTGAATATTATCTATAATAGCAAGGCATAATACTATGTCAGCCCGTGTCAGGCCATGATTGAAAATATATGTGACGCAGTGATCTATATGCTCCTGCTCCTCTGTCATTGCTACACTGAATGTTGTTTCCTGCGATGATTTAATATACTATACTATCATTTTGGTTTCCTGAGATGTCGAATTGATTATACCGTTATCTCGGAAAAACAAAGTTTCATTATCACGAGATCTCGAGAAAATTAACTTGTTATCACGGGAAAACGGAGGAAATAAAATATATGAATGCATGGCTGTTTAAGGCTTCCGTAGTTGTGCGACCCACAGCCGGGAAGTTTCAAAACCAGGAAACAACTGATCACAGCAGCTAGTCCATCATTTAATCCGTGGACATTAAGATGAGCAACTGGACAGTCGCTGAGATCCAGGAGATCTCTGTAGCTGTTTGGTTGTGTCCGCTTGTTGTTGTAGCGCAAGCTAGGAACAATCACTCTTTCAAATTAAAAGCCCCCCTGCTAAGAACCAAGTTCTAAACTCCAGTGGGGTATGATGTAAAGCTCTTATTTTGAAGGCAAATTCATTGTCACTGTTCACAGCCCAACTTCGAGCTTCACGTCACGTCACATGTTTACGCACAACTCAGAGGCGGCTTGCCGAAAGCCCACAGACACAAGATTTCACCTTAGACACATATTAATGTTGCAAAACAATGAAGGAAAATTTGAAAATTTCCCTCACATTGCATAGCTCTAAAAGTTTCATGACAGCATCTTGCACGCTTTTGACGCTATCGTGCTTACAAAGATCTGTCCACAGACAAAAACTCCTGCCAAAATACTCAGATCACTTCTGTCGTTGTTACCATAACAACAGGTGTCCCAAGGAACACATTTTGCTATGATGACACATACACATTCTACAAGTTGAAAACTTGTAGAAAAAGAACATGTCACCTTGTATTGTCTTTTTCTCTAAGGAAGAAAAAATTAAGACTGTACTCAAAACCATCCGGGAGAAAAAGAAAACAGTCTACAAGAGTCTGACAACAACAATGGAGGAAAACATGCAGGACTGCTATCAACGTAAGATTGAAGATCACAACATATACACCCTGGTAATATAATAATACACATTTACATTATTATCATAGTGCAGCAAATGTAGTTGACATAATTTTTCTGTTTTATTGCAGAAGCAGCAGGATTTAGAGGAAAGGACTCACTGAAAAATATGAGGGACACTATCAAGCAGCATGTATATTCTTTAAAGAACAGCATGTTTGAGCAGGCTAAAGATGTAATGTTGGGCCAGCTGAGAGACCTGAAGGTTTGTCACATTCTATCAAATCCAACAATGATATAGTCAAACATGTTGTGCAGCACATCTTACTTACTTACTTACTTACTTATGGAGTCTAACTTGGATTTTTTGTGTATGTCTGAGACTTGGTTGAATAGCAGCGTTCCTACTGACCTAATTAACATATCAGGATACACATGTTACAGGAAAGACAGGCCCAAGGGTAGGGGAGGGGGTGTTTTAATCTATATTAGGGAACAGTTTAAGGTCTTAGAGCTTGAATTGAATGTGAATTTGGAGAGTTTAGGACTGAATGTAATTCTCTCACCAAACATGAAATTTAGTATAGTTATGCTTTATAATCCTCCATCTCATTATATACATTTCTACAATGAACTGAAAAGTCTTCTGTCTATTGTTGATAACTCTTTTGAATGTATGTTGTTTGGGGACTTTAACATTAACTGGATAGACAAAAGGGGCAAGACAAAACTTAAATCAACCATGGGCAAATTTAAATACAAACAGATGATTGATAGACCTACACGAGTTACTAGAAAGAGTGAAACCCTCATAGACCTGATTTTTACAAATAGGCCAGAGAGAGTAATAAAAACTTACAATCTTATTACTGGCCTCAGAGATCATAACATGACACTGATTTTAAGAAAGCTAACTAAAAAGCGCCTAGTCTATCATACCAAAATGGAAAATCACACTCTAACAAGTGGAATTCCTAAATCTAAAATGGCTGACCTTGAACATGAAGGAAGTCAACTGGGAAAGGACAACCAAAGAACCAGATATAGACCATAGTAGGGCTGGGCGATATGGCCTCAAATCAATATCACGATATATTGAGCAACTCACCTCGATAACGATAAATGAACGATAAGTAACACCCCCCCCCTGCACTTAATGCACTCGACAAAGCCGACAAATGTTATTATCACGGCCCACGCCTTGTTTAAAATTGGTCCACACCTCCTACTTTCCTCCAAACTTGCTCAAAGTTAATTCTACTGTTTTAATTTTTTTTCTTTACATCTTCATGCTCCATGTTGCACTTAAGCTACACAATCAGTGATGCCGGTAACGCATTACTAGTTTTGTCATTTTCCTTAGTAAAAAATATATATTTTTCCTTTCTTCTTGCGTCTCGGGGAGTGACGTCACGTACGCGAGAAGTCACGTTTTCCAGCATGAGGACACTCACGTGTCAGACCACGCAGACACACAAATGCAAACAACAATGGAGGGAGGAGAGAGATGCGCGTTTTCTAGCTGGAAATACAGTAATTATTTTGAGTGAATAAAAAACTAAACACAAATGTTTGATCAATGGACCGGCCGGCCGAAGACAGTGGCCTGTTGCAGCCTTTGTTCGCAGCATCATTACACAAACTGTCCGCAACTCACAGCGAGAGTGGGTTCACTTGATTACTAACCTGGCATAGCTGGTGTTGCATCAGCGGGCGGAGTTTGCCATCAAATTGATGTAAAATAAGCACATCGGTATACGCCGGGGTAGATTAATCAATTGGACCTAACATGTCCCCTGTCCCTAGTGGATGTTATGCCTATGACACCGAATATACCGACATGGCCAAAATGACGTCGGTTATCGTAGTAAATTTCGGTATAGGTAAATTTTCGGTTTATCGCCCAGGCCTAGACCATAGTGCAATTATTTTCGCCTCTATCCTGCATGACATAACTAGCAAGCACACAAAAACCTAGAAGAGTAAACCTAAGAAAATGTCTCTTCCGTGGTTTAATAGTGACATCCTTCAGCTCATCAAAGAGAGAGATCTTGCTCTTAAAAGGTCTAGAACCAATACTGACCACTTTATTTACACTAGTTTAAGGAACAAAGTAGTGTCTGAGCTGAGGAAAGCAAAGATCAGGCATTTTTACAAACTCATTGAAGAGGCTGATGGCAACTGTTCTAAATTGTGGCAACACATAAACAGACTAACCAACACAAGCAAACAAAAGCACCCAAAGATAAACTGCCTTAATGTATGTGATGAACTCACTACCAGTCTGGGATTATTAAAGTAATTCTAGTAATGAGTCAATTGCAAATGGTTTGAATAATTTTTTTATTGAGTCTGTGAAAGAATTAGCAAATCATTTCAAATCTACTGAGCCACCTTGTGATGAATTTGACCATGATTACACAAACTCCTTCTATATAAAAGAAGTAACCCAGGACAAAGTGAAAAAGGTTATTGCAGATATGAGTAACTCTATGGCAAAGGATAACCATAACTTAAATACTACATTTATCAAGAAACATCAGAGTTGTCTGTTGGAGCCAGTCACTTACTTGGTAAACTTATCAATCCTAACAAATAGGTTCCCAGAAAGCTGGAAAACAGCAATAATTACCCCAGTTTATAAATCAGGAGAAAGGGACTTAGCAGGCAACTACAGGCCTATCGCCATCCTCCCAGTAGTCTCAAAAGTTCTAGAGAAAATTGTAGCTGAGCAATTAATGGAGCACTTAGAGTCGAACCAACTGCTTTATCCACAGCAGTTTGGTTTTAGACAAAAATACTCTACAGAATCAGCTAACTGCTATCTGCTGGAGAAGATCAAAACTTCCCTGGATAAAGGAAATGTTGTTGGGGCAGTGTTCTTGGATTTAAAAAAAGGCCTTTGACACTGTTAACCACAGTGTCCTACTCAATAAATTAAAGCAATTCAAAATGTCGCCTGAAGCTCTTAAATGGCTTAAATCATATCTGGAGGGCAGACAGCAGTGTGTTAGGGTCAATGGGGTGAAGTCCAGCATGTTTGCAAACAGCATGGGTGTACCACAAGGATCCGTCCTTGGTCCATTGCTGTTCACTATGTACTTAATGACCTGCCGAATTGCTGCCCAAGTGTCAACTGTCAACTGCCAGATGTATGCTGATGACACCGTCCTCCATGTGGCCACTAAAACACCCAGCCTGGCTGGTGAGCACCTGACGCAGGCATTATTAAACATCTCGGCATGGCTTGAGTTATCCCACCTAACTCTTAATGTAAAAAAAACAGTGTCCATTGGCTTCTCCACGCGTAGCAGGCCTGATCATGAAGTATTTCAGGTCAGGATTAAGGAGGAAATCACTAAAGTAGTGAATGAGGTGAAGTACTTAGGTATCATCCTAGACAAACATTTTAAATTTGACAGTCAGGTTAAGTACATCTGTAACAAGGTCAAACCAAATCTTAACTATTTTTGTTTTATCAGAAGGAACCTGTCACACCAAGCTGCAAAACTATACATGCATGCTATGATTCTTTCTCATTTATCATACTGCATCACATCGTGGTCACAGGCTTCCACAACCACTATGAAACCCTAGTCTCCATATATAAGCAAGCAATAAAAATCATGGACCAAAAACCAATGAAATGGCATTACTGCCGCATCCTAAGGAAACACAACCTTCTCACTTTTTAAAATTTTATTAACCTCAGTATTTTAAGATTGTTTCTTAAATGTTTAAATAATCATGTGTCAACACTGTTTTCTGAAGTGGCCATCAGGCGTCAGAGCTCTCACAGAGCGACCACACGAGCATCCACTTGTGGTGATTGTCTCATCCCACTACGCAAGACTTCTTTAGGCCAGTCTGCTCTCTCTGTAAAGGGGGCCAAACTCTGGAACTCTCTACCCACTGAGTTAAAACTAGAGACCAATAGTAAAGCTTTTAACAAAGGAATCAAACAGTGGTTAAAATCTAATCAACAGTGCACACATGAATAGTTCTTAACTGGTTTACTGCTTGCTCATATTGCCTCTGCTCTGTTGCCTTTTATGTCCCTTATTTGAAACTTGCTTGTATTTCTTTGATTTCTTTTTCCTATCGTTTTGTTGCTGTTTTGTTTTATTCTTTTTTTTTTTCTCCTATCTTTGCCTGTTTTTTTCTTTTTCCATTCTTATTATTTTAATTGCCCTATTTTCTAACTGCTCTATCTTTTCAAAAGCTGCCTATGGACAAGTGTTGTGAATTAGCACTTGTGCTAAAACACTTAAACATTGCATATGGTTTGTCCAATGTAATTGCTATGTCCATTTCAAATAAACATTTAATAATAATAATCTTTATTTTCATCCACAATTCTAGGTCATCTGTTTGTTTTTTTGCCTGGTTTAAACACAAACGTAGACAAACAAATCACATAGGATTCATTTTGATATTGAACACTTGACAGTATGAGTGATAACTAATAAAGTTTCTGATGCTGATATAGGGTTACATCCTGAAGGAACTGAAGGAAACGATGCAGAAATCAATCGAGTTGAATGAATGAGTGGAGATACATGACAAATACAGATGCTTTCATACAGGACTCCAGGGGTCATTGGATGTTTTTATGAGAATGAAAATGATGTGAATCAATTGAACACCTGTGGGAGATGGTACCAGACATCCACCAATCTTTTGATTTTGTATAATGTTCAATAAAGTTCACTTCTGAGTGAAAATGCCACTGGTTGGTTGGCTACGTTGTTAATTTTGTAGTTAAAGCAACAAAAGCTGCTCAAGGTTCTCCCTGACATGAGGGATACGGGGGTTCTGCGGTTGAGAAAATATAGTGCCAAAAGAAAGCGCGGTCTGACGGTGATGTTAAGCAGTGTGAATTTTACCAATACAACATACACTTGACCTGATATAGATTTTTTTAGGTGAGACTTGTTTTAGGTAGTTAATTTCGCTTTTTTGCTGGACCCCGTTCACTGCAGTATAAAGCTGAGCGTCTGGGCTGGAGCGGCTCTCTACTTCTCTAAACTTAGGCTGCGCTGATTGGTGATTACGGTAGGAAACAGATCGATTATAGATATGTACTTTATATGACCCCACTTCAAAAAACCCAAACTATCTCTTTAAGGGATAATTCCTCTTCAGGATGAATAGTTTGCATCCTTTTTGCATGACTTTGTCTGTTTTCAGTGTATGTACGTTGTGAGTTATGTGAACACATGGTAGGAACAATTTTCATAAAGAAATGACTTTACTGGAAAAGATATGACACAATACAACACAGTAACAATAATTCCATCTGAGAGTGGCCAAATGAACCAACAGATTAAGAGCCCAGACAAAATACTTTTCACATTTAGTTTATAAGTTTCACGGCGACAACAAATGAGTAAAGAAATCAGCCCCAACTGATTGGTGTAAAATATTTTGCAGGCATTATCCCCAACATACCTGCTATGTAAAGTTCAGTGATACTGGCAGAGTTTAACCCAAAAACACGACAATGGGACAGTCAACATAGGGAAAGTTCAGTTTACTTAACAAGTTCAGGCAGGGTCAAAACCGGGAGATCAGTCAAACAGACAAACAAAACAGGAAAAGGTACACTGGAGAGCTTGGCGAAAACACACAAGACAATCTGGCAGGGAACAGGTGGAAGTGGACCAGTATAAATATTGAGGATCTAATGAGGGAATGGCCTGCAGGTGAGGAGATGGGCAGGGAAACCCAGGTGAGGGGAATGAGTTGATTGCATGGCTAGAGGGAGTGTCAGGATCTGAAACGACAGGGGAGTTAATAAGACATGTAAACCAAACTAGATGAAAACAAACTAGATGAAAACAAACAAAGAGTTAGTGGAATTCCTGACATGTAATTATTATTCAAATAACTCTTACATCATCACAGAGCGGGTGTGATGTGTGGAGCAACAACATTGCCCAACAGTTATAGTTGGAAAAAAGTTGTTTTTTACGGAGAAAGAATGAAGACAAGAATAAAGGCAAAATAATTACTGTCTTGAAATCAAAAGAGGAAACTGATAAGTTCTCAGTATAGTGTCATTGTCTGAACAACTACATTACCACACGTGTTATTTTATTTCAGGCTGGTTCAAAAGTCAAAAAGAACCATGGAAGGCTGTAAGGCTCTTGAAAAATGCCTCATTGAGGGGGCTGAAAAATCAAAAACAACAAGTGGTAATGCTGTTCATAATAAAAACTTCTCTCATACAGGGCAACAATGTTTAGCTGTTTATCTGACAGATATCAATCTTCTTATCCAAACAGGTTTAGTTGAGACAATTGTTATTCGTTTTGGAACAATGGCAGCTGCAGGTATTTGTTCATGTTTGTTCATGTTAACAAACTGCCACTTACTGCTTACTGATGCAAGAAAATGGAACACACTGACTCATAGATGGGCCATAAATCGGGATGGGCCTCAAGGGGACTTCTTTTTCTGCTTTTTCAGTTTAGATCATTTATAAACCAGAGATAAAGGAAAGTGTGATTGCTAAGAGGAAGAACAATGATATCAGTGACATGATATCAGGCAACCACTTTAACAGTAAAACACTCTTTAAGGGTTAATTCCTGTTCAGGATAAAGTGTCTGCATCCTTTTTACATGGCTTTGTCTCTTTTCAGTGTATGCAAATCATGAGTGAAAAAAGGTTTATCTTTCTGATAATCCATCACTGTTAAGGACTCACAAGTGATGTTGTGAAACACCCTGTGTTTATAAGTGTCATAAGTGGCTCACCTCATATGCCCTGTCGTGGCAACTGAAAATCAGTTACTCGTCTAGTGCAGATGAGAGTTGGTCAAAACACCAAGTTCGACACAAATATTTCTCTTCTAGAAGTTCCTTCATTGCTTGCAAGCAGGAGTCACACATCAGCAGCACATAGATGTTGACTGAGAAGAGAAGAGTCTCCTCAGTCGTTTATAGTTGTAAAGATCCAATACACACAATTGTAGAGGTCACAAGGTTACATCTGGACCACTAAGAATAACACTCCCATTATCTCCACTTCCTCCACAGGTTAACATAAATTTAAAATGCACGTACATCCCATAAATCAATGTTTCATATATTTAACATTATCAGAACACAAATGAGGAGGAGTGACATAGAAAGATTACAGAAATACTCTTCAGGATTAACTCCTTGGAGTCCTTGAACAAGAGTCTGTTGTCTGAAGCTCTGAATCCATAAAAAAACTGTCACATGACATAAACCATGAGAGGCCCATAGCCACAATGTTTTCACTCTTAACACATCTTCTATATACTCGTTAAGTTTCATATGCAAGAATAACATATCAACATAACAAAGGGACAATTTGGAATTTCCCTTACAGCCCTATGGGTTATTTCCTATTCAGCATAAATGTTTTGACTCTATTTGCATGAGTTTGTCCGTCTTGTGTGTGTGAAACAGTGCACTGCTGTAGATACAATGCATCAGGAAGTGACAACGTATGAGTAGACATTATATGAACAATTTCAACACACAAATGGCCTCAGAAAGAAAAGGTCTAGAGTGCTCAAGAATTTCAAACAAAATGTGATGAATGTGCTCTTTGGCCGGGAATACTGAAGTTCAAATCAGCACTTGTTGCAGAATATATTCATATGGAAGCCTTTAGTTGTGTTGCCATTTTTTTTTTGTAAAGCAACCTGTGTTTAAAAAAGAGAAAATATCCTTTGTAAAAAAAAAATAATAATAAAAAAAAACCTTTATTGAGATAATTATGATTATTTTTGAGATGGCTCAATAAAAAGCCTTCACTGAGCCATCTCAAAAAGCACTTTTGAACTATCTAACCACTGTATATTGGTCTCAACATGTTCCAGAATCCATTTGTAACCCCATATGAACCATATCTAACCGGTTTATCCAGGCCTTTGTCTTTTTCTTCTGGTCTTTCTGATGAAGCAGACCTATGTACCATGTGATCTCTGTCACTGCAGGGAGGGGACAGTCATTATAAGAGTCAGAAGTATCCCGAGCATCAGAGGAGCAGAGTTACAGAAGTTCAAAAGTGGGAATGTAAGTACATCTTAATTATCAAATACTATTTTGGTTTATGTCAGCAGGGCTGGTTATGATTATATAACTGTGCGTTTGGTCTCTGAGTTTTATTATTGAAGAGAAGCCCTGCTGTTTGTTGACATACTGCAGGAGTGGCTCTCGTGGGTAAACAGCAGTAAAGGCAGTTGGAGTGATCAGTCCTGTATATGAATGACATCTTCAAATCAACTGATTAGGGACAGTTTGTGAACTAACTCACAATGCATTCAACCTGTTAATCACAACTAAAACAACAAACATGTGATATTCTACATCACTTCTTCCAAAAAATGACTTAAAGATGTAATATGTAGAAATTCTGTTTATTAAAATATCTAAAACTCGACCTTTGTTATATACTTTGTTGAGTTGTGTACTAACATTATCCAAATGTCTCCAACAATGATTAAACCCATGTTTTACTGAAGGTGATGAGGTACTTTCATGTGGTTGCCTCTCACTACAATCGGGATAGGGAAGTCTGTGCCTGATTTACATCAGATAGATTTTCATCAGCAGTGGCGGTTGTTAAATGGTGATTACATCAACAGTGAAGCCAGTTTGACAGCAGAACCATTGTGATCCACCTGTGTGACACCAAACCTGATACATCATTCCACAAAATATACCCCAGAGTTCAACAGCAGGACCATTCGTGTTTTTTGTGTAACTCACGTAGAGTTTGCCTTATTCTTCAGCCCCTTCATCTCTCTGTAATGTTTTCCATGCAGTAAAGTACATTTCCCTGCCAACTCCAGTAGAGGGTCAACATTAAAGTAATGTTATATAAATGCCAAAAATGGTTGTGATCTCTGCAGATAACTGCTGCAGTCAGGTTGATAAACAGGAGTGAAGATAAACTTGCTAATGCCAAAAGTTACAATTTAATCTATGGGCTCTCTTCCTGTTGTTTTGATACAAGTTCTACTCCAAGGGTGTTGAAATTTGACATTGAATGACATTTTTGATAATCGATAGTACCTTGGTAATTCGGTCGGTGCAATCAAAGTATCACAGTTCAATACCTGGCCCTCCTCTGAGGTCACACCTAAAAAAAAAATTAAAGTGGAAGAAGTACGTGATTGTGATTGTTCAAATATATATGTCATAATAACCATTTTCAATTGCTGACCATCTTCACAGTGAATTGACATGGAGACATCTGATTTTGTCCGGGACAAATTAACTGAATGGGGCTTCAGTGAGTTCAAGCAGAGATTTGAAGGTACTGTATTACCATATGTAGATATGTAGGTTCATAGGTGGAGATTCAGCTAGCATAAGTCATTCAGCCACTGACCTCAGCACCTTCATGCATTGACCATTAAAAGTGTATGTTCAGAATGTAACAGTGACCTTCGACTCATCACAGTGTCTGTTTCTTCTTTATGAAAACTGGACCCTATGTGTTAACATCACAATTGGGTTTTTTTTCCCCCATTCCACTTCAGATGAAGGTATTGACAAGGAGACATTTCTAAGTCTCGGAGATTCGGGCAGAATCAATGTCCTGATACCTAAAATTGGACCAAGAGTCAAATTCAGAAAGAGACTCAAAGAATACCTACAGGTAATGTGCTCTGCGAATATACTGCCATAGCCAATTTAAACAAAGTTAACAAATTATATCACTGGATTCCTGGCCATGAAGAAACAGCCATATCGGCTTAATGTGTTCATGTTTCAAAACCACTTTAGTGGAAGAATGTGGAATCAAATCTTAAAAATTACCAGCCCGCTCAAATGTTTTGTATTTTACAACGATGTTATACACACTCTGATAATGATCAATACATAAAATATTGATAATACACTGGAATTGGTTTAAGCATTTGCTTCCTACTTCTACAGTGGAATTCAATGGAGACATGTGATTTTGTCCAGGATAAATTAACTGAATGGGATCTCAGTGAGCTGATTCAGAGATTTGAAGGTAAAATATATCTCACATTTCTGCTTTGGTGAGCACATGCTGTTTATTGACATTAGTTAAGCCTGTTTTTTTTTTTGTTTTTTTTTACTGAATACCACACCAATATCCTTGATAGAGTGAGTTTCATTTTAATGTTTGTTTGTTTGTTTGTTATCCTTTTTCTTTTAGATCAAGGCATTGACAAGGAAACGTTCCTAAGTCTTGAGGAGTCAGGCAACTTGAATGACTTGATTCCAAGAACTGGACCTAGAGTTAAATTCAGAAAGAGACTCAGAGAATATTTACAGGTAACGTGCTTTTGTATTTTATATGTATTTTATAAAAAACAAATACATTTGTAATTCAGAGTACTCAGCAGTCACATTTTAAGTTACAGGTGTGACCTTCCAGAGCAATACTGTGCATGTGCACCTCTCAACAAGAGAAAAAAAAATAAGCGAGATGTCTCACTCCTTAGCTAGGAGTGATGTGTCTAATTTAGGAGCTTATTAAGACTTTTTGTTTTTTTGTTTTAACGTCTTCCAGATGTCGTTAGATGATGTATATCATCGGCTGCTTTTCACTGTTCCCTGTTTTCCGGTACATTTATGTTGTCGAACGCAATACACCAGAAGAAAAAAAAATAACGGAAAGGCAAACGCCTCTGCTGGTGAAAGAAAATGAGCCAATTACCTATTTCAAGCAGGTGTACCTGTGTTTAATAAACCTGCATATACACACTAGTTTTGAAAAAAATATATTTAAGCACATGTCTCCACTATAGGCCCAGACAGAAATGCAAGCTGAACCTCCTGAAATGATGGAAACAGACACTGGCACATATTCAGACCAAGAGGACGACCCTGAAATGGTTAGAAACTGAACACACTTGAATTACAGCATGGTATTTTAAAAGAAGAGTTTGACATTTTGGAATAAACACTTACTGTACTGGCTTTTTTTTCTTTACAGAGGGTTCAACAAGAAGTTAAAATTAGAGGTGCTGCCAGATGAATTTTGTTACCTTCAGATAGAGCCAGCTGCTTCTCTGTTTTCCTCAGTTTGTGCTAGGCAAACTGGAACATAGTAACTGTACAAAGTATATTTGATCAGCGCATGTTAGAAAGAAAGGCAATTCAAAGTGGTTTACAGAATGCATTAAAAACACTGTTTTTAACATGTATTCAAAGCTAGTCAAGTTGAATTCAGTTTAATGTCCTCTGGATGTTTGGAAGACTAGCAACTTAAGTCTTGCCTGTATCGCAAGTGACTTTGTCTAGAGGAAAGGGAATACCTCTCAAAATGTCAAACTTTTCCATAACCTTTAATCGAACAATTATAATAAAGTTGAATCAAAACCAATCTAATACTGCAGGCTGTAGGTTTTAATAAGGTGTTCTTTTATGCAGGATCCAACCATTTTTTCATGGCAGTTTCAGCCCACTTCAACTTCTGACACAGATCGTGACAATGAGATGGTAAGAACTTCAACTGTATAGCCCCATTCAGTACATGAACTGGTCACTGATTTTAATCCCCACTTTAATCCCCCAATTTTAAAACCTGATGTGTTATTTTGAATCCCACTGGACATTTTGTAAGACCCTCCCTGGTCAACTGTGACTGGTTTGCTTTGCTGGTTGCATTCTCTGTGCTTGGCACAAACTGTAAACTCACGATATCACTGGTTGTTCCTGCTTTTCTTGTGGTTCTGTTACGATGGTTTATGAGCTGCAGTTTCCCGGATAGATATATGAACTTCTTGAGCCTTTCTTGAGTAATCTTCTGCACTAGATCTCCACTGTATGAGTGTCTGGGCTTGTTAGGTAGAACAGATTGCTGCTAGACTGCCCCGCCTCTGGTCTGCACCTGGCATGTCCATTCTACCAAGAACCAGAGCCCAGAGTCACTGCAGCTGTAACAGCCATAGTGGTAGGTGTGTTTACCAGGGAAACCGGGACATGGGAGGACAGCTGAGAACAGGCACTTGGTTGTGAGCACTAGGGATGAGCGAGTACAGCATTATCTGTATCTGTATCTGTTAGCCATATGAATTATCTGTATCTGTACTCGGAATGGGCGGGGCCTAACTCGGAAGTGGGCGGGGGTTAACCAGGAGCTGGGCAGGGTTTAATCCGGACGTGGGTCGGGTTGTCTTGAAATGGGCGTGGTTTAAACCAGTATGTTATTTTAAGCATGCAATTGATATGGGTTGATCAGAAATTGTTATATTTATTGCTGATTAGAAAACTATTTACAGGACAGCATCAGAATTGAGCTTCAGATCAATGGTTTTGATCACGATCGCAAACAAACTATTCTATTACTATTCTAGCAAACTAAACAATATCCATCACCAGATGCAATATTGGTCTCAGTGGGGGAAAGTTGGGTGCTACTGCCACTGTTTTCATTGTCACTGATTTGACCCTCACTGTCCTGCAAGGTTAAGCAAACTCTGACTGGTGGTTCAGTGTCAGCTGAAGTATTCTCTGTATCACTCATTATTCTGTATCACTGATCATGAGGGAGGGGGGGAGAGAGACAGAGACAGAGAGAGTGTGTGTGTGTGTGTGTGTGTGTAGCTTAATTTGTAATATTATTTATGCCACTACTACCTTTATTTTTTTATGAAATACAGCAAGAAAGTGTCAGACACTCAGTGCGTGAAGTCAAAAAAACTGGTTAGAGCCAGCTGACGATTAAAAGAAAAAAGAAAAAAAATCTCAGACAGGCAGAGTCACATTCTACCAAGCACCACATCTGAACGAACCCACGTTTACCAGAGCTCTACTGGTTAATAAGTGGGTACAAACCTGAAGCTGAATAAACCCTTAAAGTTAACGGAAAAGACCGCAAACCTGAATGACTGAGGGAGAGACAGAGAGCTGTTCTGTGTGTGAGCAGAGCGGGACACAGAAACACATCTGTATGTGTGTAAGGGAGGGGCGCTGTGATTACTAGCCTATCACAGACACAGTCAGCTACCCAATGAGGATTTTCATTCAATCCGAGCACAGATATTGACTCGTATTACTCATATAATACTCATACTCTGCAAAAGTGTTTTTTCCGTACCGGATACTCTTCAGCCGAGTATCTGGCTCAACTCTAGTGAGCATGGCCCCTTTTATCTCCTGTTCTTGCTGTCTAGCAGACTGTCAGGGCCATGAAAATCTCTGTCACAGGGATCTATAAGGTTTTTGCAAAGGGAGGAAGGCGCCTGTCTGTTTGACTTCAGGGAATATCTCACCTTGTCTCGTTGAAAAACCTATTGGATGTAATTAGCAGTGGTAACACCAGGACCACGAAGCTGTCAAGGTTTTTGTCCTTTACCTCCAACTGGCTTGTGTCTATGGATTTCAGACTTGGGTGGGTCTTTAAAAAGTCATGTAGGATTCATGATGGCACTGACCTGCTCCCTATGCAAATATGACATGCTCATTCTAAGCTTACAAAAACATGATTCTTGGTTTAAGGTGATTATACATTAAAGAAAGCATAATTACTGTGTAAATTATGTTTCATTTCTGCCAAAACAGCCTTTGAAATCCTCCACATTGGACCTTTAAACACACACATTTATTCAAACCCTTGTGTTATGCTTATGAAACTATTTGTCTTCACAGAGTGAGGAGCCAGTGTCCAACAGTAACTTGAGTACAGGCGTACTTGGTGTGATACTCTTCATTCTGCGTCACCGCCTAACTGCGGCTTTCAGTGAATTTATGGCTCTACTGAATTTTCTCAGCCCTAACCTGATGACTTCGTTTAAGCATCTCTCTGATCAGATTCCTGCCTTGTCTGCTGAGTTTTACTGTGATAACTGTCAAAACTACATGGGAAAAAATACTGATGATGCTCGTTGTAGCTGTGACACAATATTCAACAAAAAAAGCAGTCATGAGAGGGGACGCTTCTTTTTGTCTGTATCATTGAAAGACCTTCTGAAAAACGTCCTTAAGAATCATGGCACTGAGTTGTTACCTAAAACGGTCAATCACGAGAATGACATCAAAGATGTGATGGATGGGGCAATGTACCAGAATCTGCTTAGACAAGGAAAACTGGCAGCTGATGATCTTACACTGATGTGGAATTGTGATGAAGTACCAATTTATGAACCAACCAGATGGTCAATTTGGCCCCTTCAGTTTACCATTAATGAACTTCCTTACACACAAAGAATGGAAAACGTGATAGTTGCAGGACTTTGGTTTGGCCCAGAAAAACCTACGATGAACACTTTTCTGAAGCCGTTCATTGATGAATGTCGTGATTTAGCCAAAAATCCATTTCAGTGGACAGATGCCAATGGCGCAGTTCACTCCTCAAAAGTGTTCTCCTTGGTTTGCTCCTCCGACGCCGTGGCAAGGCCGCTCCTTCGGAATTGCAAACAATTCAATGGTGAACATGGATGTGACTGGTGTTTACACCCTGGCAGGGTGGTGGAAAAACACAAGGGATGCATGAGGTCCTTCCCATATGATGAAAACAACCAAGCAGCAAGGTCAAACGAAATGTTTAGGGATGATGCAAAAGAGGCTGAAAACACTGGCAGTCCAAAACATGGAGTAAAAGGATTGTCCTTGCTTTCCGTACTTCCCTTGTTTGACATTGTTTTCGGATTTGTACCCGACTACCTGCACTCAGTTCTCATGGGTGTGTCCAAGCAACTAATGTCCTTGTGGTTGAACCCAGTTAACTCTACTAAACCTTGGTATGTAGGTAATGAAACTTCACAAATGGACTCCCGTCTTCTCTGTCTAAAGCCACCAATAGAAATGACCAGATCTCCACGGTCACTGAAGTGTCGGGAGAACTGGAAAGCATGGGAGTGGCGAGCATTCCTCCTATTTTATGCTATCAGTGTCCTGCCAGGTATCCTAATTCCTACATATCTGGAACATTATTTTGTCTTGTCATTTAGTATTCACATTCTGCTACAAGAATCAGTATCCCGACATGACCTTCAGCTGGCCCATGCTTCCTTGGTGCACTTTGTAAAAGCCCTGACAGAACTGTATGGTGAAGAAAACGTGTCTTTCAACTGCCATCAGTTAATCCATCTAGCTGAAAGTGTACAGAACTGGGGGCCTCTCTGGGCAACATCAACATTTTGTTTTGAGAGAAACAATGGAAATTTAAGGACCCTGCTTAACGGTCTTAAGAATAATCCTCTGCAAATTTACCAGAGGTTACTCGCGTGGCAGTGCTTACCCAGACACCTTAGTTCTTCAGTTTTTAACCGACAATCAGACTTTAGTGAGTTGTTGGCCAAGCTTAGACCAATAAACGATGATGCTGGCTCTGCCAAACCCCTTGGAAAATCCTGCAATGTGGACCTCACAGTATCCATCAAATTTGCGATACAAAAGCTCTTGAGTCGACCAGTTCTTGAAAAGAATGTAGAAGCTTATGACAGCTTCTCTAAGGGTCACACTGTTTACCACTCTACACAATGTAAAGGCCAAACAGACTGCATCATTAAACTCAAGAATGGCTGCTGTGGAGAAATACAGTTGATTTTACTTTATAAAGAGAACTGCAGTTGCACATCCAACTGTCTGTGCAAGGCTGTTCCAATCATTGTGGTCCATCTGTATCACATCAAACCTGATACACTGTTCCACAAAATACATCCCGCCCATCCATCAAAGGCAATCTTTGAAAAAGCAATCTTTGAAAAAGTTGAAAAGACAGATCAACCTAAGGCTTTCTTCTTAGAAGATATCATGTGTAAATGTATGTATGTGGATGGTTGGCTTGTGCCTCTGCCAAACACATATGAGAGATATTAGAGTCACTGCAGGTATAGAGCACTCGCAGTAGCAGGGCTGAAAAGTCTTTGCCCTTTTGACATCTCACTTTTAGGCCATAATATGTAACTACATACAGTAGGTGTGACTTGTGTTATTATTAACTTTTAGTGCACACTTTTAACTTTTAAGTATCATCAACAATCCATTATGGTTCCCTGTTCTTTTATCAATGTTCAAATATCAAGTTTTTCATTTATTTCCTGCCGTCAGCCCATGAGGTGATCTGTCAAATCGGGCAGGTCAGAAACAGAGGACTACTAGCCCCTGGTCATTGTTTTTTATGTGTTATTATGTTAATGGAAATTAAGGTGAAGTATAAAGCACACATTCACTGGAATATTTCATTGATTATTGACATATCAGTTAAAAACTACTTAAAATATTAAAGGTGCTATTTGAATACATTTTTGACAAGCTGGGGATATGACTTAAAAATTCTACTGTTCTTACAAATAGTACCTTTAACTAGTGTAAGTGAAATTCCCCAAATTGTCCCTTTGTTATATTGATATCTTATTCTTGCATATGAAACTTAACGAGTATATAGAAGTAGTGTTAAGAGTGAAAACATTGTGTCTATGGGCCTCTCATGATTTATGTCATGTGACAGTTTATATGGTTGCAGAGTATATGTGATAGGGAAGGCTGAAAACCTAACATAGATAAGACTCTTGTTCAAGGACCCCAATGTAACTCCTCCTTATATGTGTTCTGATAATGGTTGATATATGAAACATAGATTTATGGGATGTACATGCATGTAAAATTTATGTTAACCTGTGGAGGAAGTGGAGATAATGGCAGTGTTATTCTTAGTGGTCCAGATGTAACCTTGTGACCTCTACAATTGTGTGTATTGGATTTTTACAACTACAAACGACTGAGGAGACTCTTCTCTTCTCTGTCAACATCTATGTGCTGCTGATGTGTGACTCTTGCTTGCAAGCAATAAAGGAACTTTTAGAAGAGATTTATCGTGTCAAACTCGGTGTTTTGAGCAACTTTCATCTGCACTAGACAAGTAACTGATTTTCAGTTGCCATGACAGGGCACAAGAGGTGAGCCACTAATAACACTTATAAACACAGGATGGATAGCTCATGGTGTGATCCTTGGTAATGATTACTTACCTATAAACAAAAGTTGTTGTTTTTTTAACACATTGTCAAATGTGTGTAAATGACAGCCCGGTTCCCACAGGTTACAGTTATGCATTTTTCACATCTCGTTATCCACCAATTCTTTTCTGTCATAACTGTTGGGCAATGTCGTTGCTCCACACATCACACCTGCTCCACGATAATGTGGATGTCATTTAAATAATAATAAAAGCTGTGTTGGGGCTGATGTCTCATTTGTTGTCTTGTTATGAATCTAATAAACTAAATGTGAAGAGTATTTTGTTTGAGCTCTTCTCTTAATCTATTGGGCAATGAAAGACCATACAATAAACAGGTTAGGTGTGGTTTATATACGGCTAGAGATGGTGAGTTTACAAACATTTCATTTTCATATGGAATAACTGTGTTATTGTGTTGTATTGTGTTATTATTGTTTTGCAAATCGCACTTCCGGACCTATCAGAAAGCTCAAACAAAAGTCATTTCGTCATGAAAATTGTTCCAACCACGTCTACACATAACATATGACCTTGCGTACACTGAAAAGAGACAAAGCCATGCAAAAAGGATGCAAACTATTTATCCTGAACAGGAATTAACCCTTAAAGAGTGTTTTACTGTTAAAGTGGTTGCCTGATATCATGTCACTGATATCCTTGTTCTTCCTCTTAGCAATCACACTTTTCTTTATCTCTGGTTTATAAAGAATCTAAGATGAAAAAGCAGGATTCTAAAAAGTCCTCTTGAGGCCTATCCCTATTTATGGGCCATGTATGAGTCAGCGTGTTCCATTTTCTTGCATCAGTAAGCAGTCAGTGGCAGTTTGCAAACATGAAAAAACATGAACAAATACCTGCAGTTACCATTATTCCAACTAAACCTGTTTAGATAATATCCATCAGAAACACAGCTGAACATCGTTGCCCTGTATGAAAGAAGTTTTGAAGATGAACAGCTTCAGGACTGTGACAATTTCTTTCTCTTCATTTACAAAATGAGGACCAAAAACAATCAAAACAAATATCAGGGAGAACCTTGAGCAGCTTTTAGGTGCTTTAATGACAACATTATCAACAAAGAAACCAAACAACCAGTGGCATTTTCACTCAGAAGTTAACTTTATTGAATGGTATACAAAATCAAAAAAAGATTGGTGACGATTTTAAGGATGTCTGGAACCGTCTCAGGTGTTCAATTGATTCACATAATTTATTCTCATAAAAACATCCAATGACCCCTCGAGTCCTAGCGTCTGTATTTGTCATGTATCTCCACGCATTTAATCAGGTTTTTCTCATCGCCTCTCTGTATATTTATGCATTTAAAATCATCAGTGTGTATCAAAACAAAACAATCACTGTCATCTAGCTCTCACTATTTCTCTGAATCTAATTTACAACAAGCGGACTCTACGTACATATCGATACAACCATCAAAGAGAACAGGGAAAACAACTCAACACATTTCAGAGGCCTCCTGTCTCTACGCAGCAGGTCTGCAGGGACCTTCAGTTAGTAGTCAGGCGTCTGCTGCTTCTCCCCACTGAGCAAAACTGAAACATCCATCAGAAAAACAGACATCAAGACTGTGACTCTGATATATCATCTATCATGTGTCTGTTTAAATGTTCAGTTTGGATCATCAGTTTCACTCAAACATACCTGTGCACATGTCATGGACACAGAGGAGCTGCTTGGTCGGTTGGATCTTAGTGAAATTAAAAACACATTTTAACAATATTAAGAAGAGCATATAATCAGGGCAAAATGTACACAATGTAGACATTTAAAAAAAGGTTTTACCAAATGAGTGATGTTTCTTCATCTGAGCTCTCGTTCAGTTTTTTGTAGCATTTCTCCACAAACACAAGCTCATGTGTAACATCTTAGAAAAACACCACAAAATATAATGTTAACAGTGACAGCACTATCAGTCACACTATTTAAATTGTGACTTGTTAATTTCAATTAAACATTTAGTGTTTTTTCTCATAATTTCTCATTACCTGGTATTGAGTCACCATCTGTCTTGATTGACATCTCAATTGATCTCTGCATTTTTTCCTCCAGTGTCTTCAGGCTGTTCACCTAATTCAGTATCAAAAACTTTATTACGCATCACTCACACTGTCATAATACTGTACACACTGTATTCTCTTTGTAGCAGTGCCAGCAGTGTCTTTAGCCGCTTTCAGAATGATGCCAATAAAGACCACCGTAATCGTGGCTAAAGAAAAAGATGTACAGCAGAGCATGTTTAACTATGTTATCATTGTATGAGGTGTTATAAAAAGTGCAAACCTTCAGGGCTCTCAGCTTTCTCAGCATCACATCTTTAGCCCGCTCAAACACATTTGAATCTCGCACATGCGCTTCAATAATGTCTCTCATGTCCTGCAGCGTGCCCGGTCCACTACATTCTGCTGCTCCTATAATAAGACAGAAAAAACCTGTTAACCACCATGAAGATGTGAATGTGTATTATACTGTCTGGTTGTAAACTACTTCATGATCTTCTATCTTACTTTCATAGCATTCTTTCATGATTTCATCGATTGTTGTTTTCACACTGTTGTAGACTTTTTTCTTTTCTCTCTGAACACCTTTGTTGGTTTCCGTCTTAATTGTTTCTTCCTAAAGGAGGGAAAATAAAATGTAGATCAACATATTTTAAAATTAAAATCAGGGTTGTGCATATATAGATTTTACCCAACAGGCAGTAAATTATTCAAACTGATTTTCAGAAAATGACCTGGGGCGTTTTTGAGTTTCTAGCTACATTTACAACATTTAATACATTGATAAAATTCTACATAAACAGTGTATATAAACATCTTTACAGGTTACAATATAAATATATTTGCCTTTTATTCTCCTCAAGTATTCAGTCACAAACCAAAATGTTTTGGTTGATTTGAGCAACCTTCTGCTGGACAACAGCTTGATAACGTACTGATGGGATTATTCTCATATTGTACCTCTGTCTTGAGAAATGTCAGTTGCAGTTCGACATCTTTGTACTTTTGGTTCAGCTCTGTGACAAGGGAAAACGCATTGATGGCCCTGTAGACCCCACGTTTTCCATCATTCCTGAAACATGTTAACAAGTTGAAATGTTTAAATGTAAATAATATCATTTGTGTATATGTACAACATTAGTACATTATCAATGCATGATGTAGAATTAGTTCATTCCAGACATTTTTAATAATCTAATGTTCTCATAAAGTCATTTCTTACGGGAAGGTCTTGTTGAATCCGTCATCAATGCAGTCAGTCAGACATGAAGCTATGTCCTTATTGAGGTCTATTTCTATGTTTGTTTTTTCCGATTTGTAGGAACCATTTCTCTCAACTGCACACTTCAATATCCTGTGAAAACCCCTCCCGTCAGCCTAAAACAGAAGTGAAACATTTTAAAGACATATCAAATCACACAGGGTACACAGTCAGTTATTTCGATGTTATTACAATTCAAATACATACAAGGTTTGAGGGGTATAAGATGGACCTCAAGACGCTTTCACTTGTTGTTTTTGATTCTTCAACCCCCTCACTGAGGCATTTTTCAAGAGCCTTATGAGCCTCGTCCATGGTTCTATTGACTTTTTCAAGTTCACGCCTCATCTTTTCCTCAAGCTCGTTGCACACATCTGCTTTTTTGCCAGGCTGAAATGAAACAACACATTTGGTATTGTAGCAGTGTATATAATGACAGTATACTGCTACCTAATTGGTTTCTGTTTTGG
Organism: Sparus aurata; assembly: GCF_900880675.1. NCBI lineage: Eukaryota > Metazoa > Chordata > Actinopteri > Spariformes > Sparidae > Sparus > Sparus aurata. Next base: position 16,839,479 of record NC_044209.1, on the reverse strand, counting down.
TTTCAAGACAATAATCAATGTGTCTTTGTTCTGGTCTTTATTCTTTAGTCTTGTCTATGACCGACAGTTAATTACTCATTACTTCCCATGATTTCACTGAATTTAACTTCAGTTGACTTCATCTTCCGTTATAATATTATTTATTGGCAATATTAATAATTAGGGTAATTAAAGTCAATCAAATCATCTCACCTCTCTGCTGCGGGCCCCTTGAATCAGAGAGAGAATCCCAAGAGCTCCAGACACATAGTTTTTTGTCTCCGAGTGACAGTCATTGAGATTTTGCAAGAACTTTTGGAGTTTGGGTATTTCTGTGGGAAAAAAACCCATTTAGTTTGCCTCTTACATATTTATAGTGTTATGTGTCCCAATCTAATACGTCATTCCTGTTTAAATTAAGGAGGTTAAAGTAAATATATATATATATATATATATATATATATATATATATATATATATATAGAGAGAGAGAGAGAGAGAGAGAGAGTGTTCACTCTGTGTATCACAGAAAATGTCAAGTTCAAATATATATATATATATATATATATTTTTTTTTTTTTTTTTTTTTTTTTTTTTTGTTTTGTTTTGGTTTTTTTTCGCCTACCATTTTCTTGTTCTGGACGATTTTTCTTCAGAAACTCTTTGGAGCTCACTGTGAACACTTCGAAATAGTCATCACGACCAAAATGTCTCTGAAAAGAAAGGATCAGATTTTAAAGTAGGTTTGCAGTTGTAGGAAGAATTTGTGTAAGAGTTTCTGTCAGTCTATAAAACTCACCTCAACCTTGGTTAGTTTTCTGAACTGTTTGCTCACTTCTTCCTTGGATTCAGCACAGACATCAGCTGCTGGCCTATAATAAAAGGTTTGTATCAAGTGTTACTTCATAGAGTAATGCAAAAGTAACAAATGACCAGTCCACTGGAGTACTAATGTAAGGGGTTACTTGTTTTTAAAGGGTACATTTTATAACTTGATCCAGAGGAAGTGTTTGGCCACAGATCACATATTCAAAGGTTCATTGAAGACTAATTCAAACCCATCTTTACTGTTTTGTGCTTTGAGGGTCTCTTTATGTTTACATGCAATAGTTATTTCTGTTAATGAATTTCATTAACAAATCAATGAGCAAAGTGGAAAAGACAACTGTAGTTCAAGTGCCCCAATGCATTCTCCAATATATATAGTCTCTAGTCAAATCCAACCATTTCTGCTACTAGTAACAGTTACCAGCACCTACGGCCTGTGTCTCAAAGCTTGATTATGTTGTTAGCCAGTTAGTTTGATGGCTTTGCTTGTACACACATTTTTACATATATAACACAAAAAAAAGTGTTATGCTAATTGCAAATGAACCCCATAACTCATAACTGAATCATTATTATTATTATTATTATTTCATTTTATTTTATTTTATTTTTTAATTATTATTTTTATTAGTATTATTATATGTACATTAACTCACGTACTCTACGCCACCATATGCATCAGTGTTTCATTTGGATGTTAATTTTAACCATGTGCTGTATCTTAAATAAAAACGTACTTTTCATCTTTATCAATAAGATCCGTCTTGGTGCAGATGAAGTGAATCTGCTGACACTGGCCACCATTTCCCATGAGGCTACAGGTACGTTCCAGGATCTCCCAGGGTTCTTTCTCTGATGCTGCTCGATTGATATCAGTCACAATCCACACAATAGAACAACTTCCTATTACCTGAAGGGGCATAATCATAACTTTATTATGAATAGTTAATTATCAGTGCTATGTAATAACAGACGTGCATTTATATAAATTACCTCTTTCCACATTTCATCTCTGCTCTTGTTACGGTCACCAGTTCCAGGAAGATCCACAAGTGTGACATGCTGGAGAAGACGATTCTTAGGCACCCTGACAGTCACACACTTCACTAGTGGCCAATTCTTTCCTCCATTTCTGGTGTATCTGACATATTTCTCAGACAGCTCTTTAGCCTGCAATAAAAGATAAATAAACTGAACGCAACATAAGGTGATTCTATTTATATGGGCATTCAAAGTGATGTACAAGTAGCAAGAAAAAAATAGAACAGGATAAGTGTCAAGGCCACGGTCGCTCCCCAGTGTTTTCCATTGAGTTTTCTTGTCCTTCCTTGTTTTTCCTTTGCTCTGGCTTATGTCTCTCTGTGTCCGGGTCTGAGCTGGAGGTGTGGTCTGCCTCCCCGACTCAACAGGCTTAAATTGTTCCCAATGAAGAGCATAGAGCAGCAGTCCTCAATAGGTGTTCCCGGGGCCGCATCCCGCTAGCCGTCTATTTGTGGCCCCCAAACTATTATTCCTTCACCATGTGTTTTGGTTGGGTCAGCACGTGTATACCGGGACTTGTCTCCCCGCCAACGATACACAGACAATGTGTTACAAGGTCACTCACTGCTGCGAGCGCAATTTTTAACTTTAACTTTTGGAGGCTATAGGAGCCTAGATTACACGAAAATGGCGTGTTCCAAGTTCACTGCTAAAAGAAGTGGACAGTGAAAATCCGCAATTCGAGGAAGAATGGACTGAAAAATGTGCACTATTCTCCCTCCAACCAGCACAAGACCCATGTGCTTAATATGCCAGGAGACTATAGCTGTGATGAAGATTTCCAATTTGAAACAACATTATGAGACGAAGCATAGGAATTGTAACATTTCCTCAAAATTCAGAGGTAAGAACAACAACAATTAATGCACTGAAATCGTCATATCAAGCTGCAAGCAGGATTCTTGTCACATCTATGACACAACAACAAAAAGCAACAGAGTTCTCACTTAGAGACTGAGAAACTTTGTTTTATTCAACTATCTCTCTCTCTCTCTCTATATATATATATATATATATATATATATATATATATATATATAAATAAATATATATATATAAAAATATATATATATATATATATATATATATATATATATATATATATATATATATATATATATATACACACATATATATACATATATATATAATATTATACAGTATTATTGCATGTGGCCTGTCTGTCTGAATCTTTGTGGCCCTTTAAGATTTGTATTTGAGTACCCCCGGCATAGAGCATACACATGCCTCATGCGCACACAATGACAGAGGCAAAATGCTAAATAGAATTTGTCAAAGCGGTTATTTAAGTCTCGTGAAACAAAAGACTGAGGTTAGACTTGTGCTTGTCTTTGTCATCAATAGGTCATCACCAAAAAATACCAAGGAACACTGCTTTGTATAAGAAGCCTTTAATAAATGGGCCTGACAAGTTGTCAGTGACAACTATGAATTTTATGGATGATGTAGCGTGGGTCAAGCACATGTCAGGCAAGGCTGCAGCAGTGCGGTACTTAGAGGTTCAGAGTCTTGCCTATATTCACTGCAACAGGTGCATGGTTCTCAATAAAAATGGACCAGTCAATGACCTGTAGGCAGTCATATTGACATAGTACCAGCATTTGATGACAGTCCTAATGTCTGTATCTGTAGAACATGTCACAGACGTGAAGAGAATACACTCAACAGGTTAAGGGCAGTATTTTTCTTCTTCTTTCTCCCCCTTCCTCCATCTTTTTCTCCCTCCCGCTTTCTTGCTCTTTCAACGTGGGTAAAGGAAATTCAGGTCATAATTTTCATTGATAATTATCAAAAGCAAACTCCATATAAACAGATCGGGCAGGCAGGAGCTGAGCTGCAGCAGCAACAAGTGAGCAGCAGCAGATCAGCAACGCAGCACTAAAAGTTTATCTGGTGCTGGAAAACAATATTCTCATGAAGGTTTTTGTACATCTGGAACAAATCAGCTCTTTTTTAAGGACTTTTTTAGACTGATTTTACAACTGTTGAACTGAACCATTCTGGAATTTACAGTATGTAATATTTAAGAAATCATAACATTTCACCATCTGTCAAATAAGCAAGAATGCTCTCTATGGAGTTTTCTTTTACTTACTGATCCACATGTCAAAGTCTTCTTGGAACAGAGAAACTCTATTTCTTCAAAATACTTGTCATCCATGAGTTCTTCTGAGGATTTATTTCTCCATTCATCTCCATACAGCGCTGACAGCTTTTCAGCAATGGCACGATCATTGTCATCGTACTCTTCCTGAGCTGTTTTTTGCCCAAGAAATGTATGCACCTCATCATGCCACTCCTAAAAAAAGAAATTATGTTTTCTTTAGTTGGATCAAATGACATGTAACATGTACAACAACTGTATTTTTGTTGCTATATCATTATTTTTCAATTAGCTTCAAGTAAATCTAATCAAAAATTCAACTCATTTTACCTCTTTTGTGATGAACTCAATGTCCGCCTCGTACTTTTCACTTTGCATGTTGGCCTCCACTTTAATCATGACTGAGGTACATGCACAGATGCTTCCTGAAGGCAGAAGGTTCCTCTCTTCAGTGACAGCATTTATCAAAGAGCTCTTTCCAGCCCCAGTTTTACCAAAGACACCAACCAGCTCCTTTTTGTCGTTCTCCAAATCCTTGATTTTTTCATCGATTTTATCCCTGTTGTACAAGTTTTTTAAATATTAGTTAATTGATTCATTCAGAAAATATATACACACTACAGTAATGTCTTGAAACACATACATGTCAAATGAATCACAATAACAATGAAGTCAACAAGTGTGTGAAGAACTGTTCCTGATGTTAACTGATAGCACTATTGAAGCATTAACAAAATACAAAAGAAGAGTTTTTTAAATGTCTTCAAGACAAATAAGACTTTGACTGTTGGTCTGATTGCACAGGCCAGCCACCAGCATATCATGTTAGCAGTTAACATTTATGCAAACCAAAGTAACGTCCATGTTTTACAGTCACAGGATCTTCTTAATAGGCACCTGTCTCAGCAGGAGCTGGAGGGGAACGTAATGGCATTTTTAAAAAGCCAACAAGGCTGCCAAACAGGCAACCAGAGATAGAATTGGACTACTGGACACTTTCAAGGGCACCGGGGTCTAAATGTATAAAACTCCTACTGTGAATACTCAGGTGTAGAAATCTGAGTATACACAAAAAAGAAACCATGCATACACAGCCTTTTCGTCAGATTAATAAAATCGTACGTCTGTTCCTAGGTGTCTTTTTCTCATACATCTCAATCATCCTGAAATTTTACGCACATGCAAACCTGTCTGACCATCCTCACAATTTACTATAAATGGGTCTAAACACACCCCCAAGTACCTGGTTTGAATAAAACGGGCCAGAATTTAATTTTTATGTTGAGGAGAAAAGTCAGAAGCAAAGAAGCAGTTGAGGAACAGGAAATAGGTTTGGACCGATGAACGATGCCATCGTCCATCACCAATGGCTGACAGCCATCGACTGCTAATCCCTGACTATTGTAACAGTGTGATTTAAAAGGCTCCCCACCAGAGAGCACAATGAAGTGGCGTGTCCCCTAAAAGTTGTTCTATTGTTTGTGATATGAGTGAAGAGGTGTAACTTTACTTGTCCATGTCCCGTTGATAATTTTCCAGTTAGGTGAACCCAAGACACTTGGTTAAATTTATGGCAGCAGTGTTTCTTCTCCCGTGGGCCCCTGTTTCTCTCAGTCTAATGTTTCTATACACAGTTTTCTTAACTTAGCTTCCTTGCCCAATGTTTTTAATGCATTTGAGGCTAAACTAAGCCAAGTTACAGACATGTGGTGTGGAGATGAGTATGTCGGTGGTTAAGGTTCCTCCGCAGGGTGAGACAGTCAAAGATTTGTTTAAGAGCAGCGGTGGGAAACAGCGGCTGCTATAGTGTTGAATTAATAACCAACTGCTGCCTTACAACAACACTGAGGGGTAACGGTGCCCCAAATTCCTAAACAACCATGTCATCGCCCATCAAGATGTTTCACTTTAAACATTCAGCACATGGGCCAAAACATCAGTACGGTGCCTGAAAACTCTCTCTAGCTTAAATTGCGCATCAGCAATTTCCTCTAGCAATGCCAATGTAGCTAGTGTACCATGTGGCACAGCCATTTCGCATGGCCAAAGCCCATATATAGTGTCGTTTAAAGGGCCTGGTAACAATTCACACCTGAAGGATTCTTACTCCCCAATAATACAGGAAATAATCTTTATTTACATATATAACGCACATGTATATATTTGTTTAGTTACATAAAGTTTGCTTTTTTTCACAGGAAGTCAGATCATCTCCAGCAACCAAAACGGGTATTTTAAAACAAAACATACCCTAACCAAGTGGTTTTTGTGCCTTAGTATTGTAGAATAATATAATCGAAATAATTAAAAACCAATCGAACATAACAGCTGTGTGTCTGTTAAGGAACAATCATGTGTGAAGAACTCATGATCGATGGTTAAAAATGTATGCCACTTCGGCGCGCAGGTGGTCGAGTGGTTAGAGCGCATGCCATATACGCAGCCGACCCCGGTTCGATTCCGGCCGGAGGGCCTTTGCTGCATGTCACATCCCCCTCTCTCTCCCATATTTCCTATCTGTCTACTGCTTAATAAAGGTGTCGATGCCGAGAATAAAAAAAAAAAAAGTATGCCACTTCAGCTGAGTAAATAAGCATCAAATAGTAGTAACGCAGAAACATAACACCTGCAAGGGGAAGATGTTCAGGAAGGGAATATGCAGTTTAGGAAGTGCAGATAAACTTCAAGGCCATATCCCACAGAGCACTTCTGTAAAGCCTAATGAGCTTTTGGGTCAAGACCATCTGAGAGGCCTTGCAGCGGGCTAAAACACATTAATTTGTGTCGTATCATGTACAGCATGTAGCATATTGGATTGTGGTTGTGCCCATAATATGAAATAAAGACAAACAAAGTACCACCTGCTAAAACACAATAAGAATATGTCAGATTTAATACTTACTTCAGGAAGGTACTGAGCTTATCCTCCTTAGGTATTTTGTGATGTACAGCTGTCATGATGTCCTTCACAAGACACAGTATGTGTTGTTCTGTCAGAGTAAAAGTACAGAAACATTAAGCAGGAACCACAAACCAAGAAGTAATTTAAAATGAATTGTCTTGTATTCAAAAAAGGAAGGTAATGTAAAGTGTGAGATGAACTTAATCTGCCAAGTCAATTTAGAATGCCCCTGTTTTATTAGGCTTATTACTTCTGACAGAATAAAAAGGTTGGCTGGGTTTTAAAAAATGGCAAACATAACATGTATGCTGTTGACTACTGTTCTGATGAGATTTTAACACCAGCAGGTTAGAAGGTATTTACTGTGGCCAAGACATAGATATCTGCTAAACAGACATTTGCTAGAAAAAATTATAGTATGTAAAGTTTAAACCCTATAGTAAGCTGTCATTGTTTCGAGAGTTATATAAATACCCTGACTTGATGACTGCGCTGTAGTGAATCGTTGTCGTTTGGTGGTTAGAGATTGGCGTTTGCTGGACTCGTCCTGAGGATCGTACTTTCTCTTTCCTTTTTTATAAAAAAAAAAAAGTCAAAAGAGTCAAAAACAAAGTCAAAGACAGGTTCATTGTATATTCCTCTGACACTAATAAAACTTGGTCTCAATATGATTAATAAAAGCAAATACTACTGCCTTGGAAACATCGATGAGTTCTACATGTAATCAATAAGATACCATGTTTCTCACCTTTATCATTTGTGCCCCTGGTGGATGGCAAAACCTGAGGACGAGCAAGAATGTTTGAGGAAATTATTTTCATACAGGATTTTTCCTTTAACAGGCTTCAACAGGTTTGAACAAACGTCTTTACAATTCACACAACAGTAACGGCATCTGTGTTCTGATCCAATCTGGGATGAACGTGGTAAAGTTCTGGGAAGTAGAGTATAGAAAGGGGCTAACAAATGATCCCAGCAGCATCCTTTATCCCTCAGTAAACAGTGCAGTGATCCAATGAAGCAATTCTTCAGTCAAAGATGACTTTGTCTGAGGACAAGTCGGTGACTTAATTGCATATGTATGAAAAAAGTGGCACATTCACAACAGACATGCCTGTGAAATTCAGTATCATCCTTACCTGAGCAGAATCAGCTGCTTCTTCATGCTCCTGTTGTTGCACAAAAAAAAGTAACACTCTAATTGCAAGGCCATGTAAAACTTTGAGCAGACACTGAAAGTATAATCGGTATGGCTATATTAAATCCATGACGATACCTAATTTTATGAAACTGTATTCAACTTACTTGAGCAGGAGAATCCAATGTTGCATGATTTGTTTTGTTTTGTTCTTCCTAGTGACAAAAGATCAATAACAGTAAATAAATGTAGTAACTGCATCATTGTCAATGAAATATTATAATCCTTTGTCTGTAGATGTCATCAAAAGAGAATTTCATGCTCCAGTAAATTGTAAATGCACGTATCTCCATGAACACATTTAGTATTTATGTGATCCTCACATTACAGAACATTACCCTTAACGACTTGAGTTTAGCCTTGAAATGGTCCCTTGGTCCAGCTTTCGGGATCAACTCCCTAATTGTATCATCTTGAAGATCGCAAATATTTCCCTCGTCAATGTCTTCAGCTGTAATTTAAAAACATCAGTTTAATCTTAGTCATACAGAAATGAGAATTGTTTCAATGGGTTTGCATGTTAATTTGACTATTTGAATGTTAAACAATTTGCATTTAGTTCCAATATTGTATAAAGATTGTGCCCAAGAAAAGATGCATTGTGATTCTTTACCCTCAAATGCTGTTATGAGATCGCTGAGATTCCATTCAGTTAATTTGTTCTGAACAAAATCACCCATGATAGCAACTGGAAAAGTAGACAAATAATTATGGTTAATAAATCAATCCCATTTTGTTTTTTTGAGACTCATATGATCAATTACAAGGTAAAACGACAATTCAACTATCATTATACAATACAGTGTTGCATAGTGAAGGGTGGCGTTGCACCCGTGGGGGATGGGGATGTTGCATCACTCCCACTTTTACAACAAGGTGATTTCATCACCCCCCACTTTTTCCTAAGGTATTAAACCGTTTGCCCGCCCTCGCGGTTACCTTTTACTCTTATTATACTACCAAAAACAGTGTGTTTTTAATGTAAATGACTAAAATGTACACAAATTAAATTGAAATTACCTTAAATTAATTGAGGTGACAAACAAACACATTTCCTCAATACAGTACAGTATAGTAAAGTGCATAAAAAACATTTTGACTTCATCATGTCTTCATACAGTAGTATATTTTGTGTTTTTATGGGTTTCATTGAATAAAAACATGGTCAGCTCTCAGGCAGATCCAGAAAAGCCTCCCAGCCCAGGCAGTGTCAGCTATGAGGGCTGTGGCTAACGGGGCTAGCTAGCTAACAACAGCTACAGCAGTTAACAGTCACTGGTATTATATGCCGATAATATGAATCGGACAGGTGGCTAACTCTCAAGCATTACACCTTTAATTATGATTTCTCAGGTCTGCTGACACATAAAAGTCGTTCGGGAACTGCTCGACTCTGTTCTGAGGGGTTCCTCTTCCACACGAAAACAGCATTTCAGTGTAATTATGTCAAATTCCGCGATATTCCACGTTAAAAAGTAGATTCCGTTTTAATCGGCCGATTCCGCGATTCCGTGATCGCGGAAATCATAGGGCCCTACATTTTGTCTGTAATGACTCTGTCTTGCCTGTTACTGCTCTCAGAAACTAGAAAAGAATAGAAATGAAGACAATGAAATGCAATAAAACTATAAAAATCTTAAATGATAAAAGGAATAATATAGAGTACAGTAAAGACTAGGATGAAAGATTAGTTAAAACAGATCAGTACAACAAAATATCTGTAAAATAATTAATAAAAAGCAGATTCAAAAACAAAAAAAGGAGGGAATGTTTCCTAATCAAAATCAAGGCTGTAGAGGTTTGCTCTAAGTTTACATAAAATATTTCAACACTTCCATGTTCAGGAATAATCAGTCCCTCCAGAAAAACGCGATTATGCGACCGCATAATTCAATGCATAATCAGCCAAAGTCCGCATTTTTTCAAATACGGCACATAAATTGCCGATTTCCGTGCAAAATATGCAGGGCTTGCATGATTTCATAATCCCCACATTTTCGTTGCAAAAAAGTCACATATATCTCAGCAGAAAGTTGAAAAATGTTGCGTTTACTTCACACAAGAGCCGCCATTTTCTCCTGTTGCCATGGGAACGTTATGATGTTATTACGAGGCGTGAACATGTCGAAAAGCTGCAAAACCCACGATGAAGCCATGATGAAGCCATGATGAAGCCCGCAAATCAGTCTCATTTGCCAAAAAAAAATCATACTAGTTTCAAAAACCTTACAGTTGTAAGTATATTAGTAGTATGTAAATTTACGTTACAGTAAGAGATTGCACTTTGTGCATTGGAAGCACTTATTTTAACAGAAGATGTCTGTTTTGTATCGCTACCTCTGTAAAACAGGAAGCACACATTTTATTTTTTTATATTTTATTTATTAATTTTTACAGAAGTTGTAGCATATTCCTTTTGTAAAGCGACAGAACTTGTTTGACTCATCAATGTTTTGAAAGTTTGAGCCGTATGTTTATTAAGGTCTGAAATAAAACAAGATGAGAACTTAAATATTCCCAGCACTTTCTGTAATGTAGTATGCTGCTTATCATAGGAAGTAATAAGAAATGACTCTTTACTTTAAGGTAATAGCCTAGTGAGAACAGGGTGTTGGGGGAATCACTTTTTTTTCTCTTTTTCATCAAACCGCAGTTTTTGCAAGTTCCCGCAGTTTTTGCAAGTTCCCGCAGTTTTTGCAAGTTCCCGCATATTTCATCGCATTTTTTAAGAAAACGTGCCACATAATCAATGATTTTTGCCCGCAACAATCACAAAAAAACTCTGTGTTTTTCTGAAAGGACTGAATGATAACATTGAGTTCTTTAGGTAGGATGTTTATGAGGAAGGAAAGTCCAGGAGTCAGGACAAAGCAGAGCACAAAGATACCTCACTACTGGCAAAGAATGCAGAACATGCATTTATTTCAGCAGGCTTTAAGAATTTGAGAAAGGTCATTTAGCGATTCAGTAAACATGAAACCTCTGATTGTCACAAGACAGCAATAACTGCCTATCTGTATGAGGACAGATCAGTTCACTGTCTATTGGCTAGTGTGTCTGCATCAAAACCAGAGGAAGCAAGGGCACGCCTCTTAAAAATCACTGGTGTTGTGCAGTTGTTGGCAAGACAGGGTTTAGCTCTCAGGGGCCATGATTCATGTGAGGGAAATCTTGATCAACTACTCAAGTATAAAGCGGAACGAGACCCATGCCTTTCCAGGTGGTTGGCAAGTAAAAAGGATGTTTAAACATCAGGAACCATTCAAAATGAGTTCCTTAACTTGATCAGCACCTCCATTGTTGGGGTAATTTCTGACAAGATTCGATTTATTCTGTACTCGCAGTTCTCCATAATGATGGATGCCACTAGAGATCAGTCAGGAAAAGAGCAACAGGCATTATGCTTAAGGTATGTTGACCATGATTTGGTTGTGCATGAGGACTTTAGTGGCCCGTATGAGGTTTCATTGACCACTGGAGAAAATTTGGCAAAGGTGGTGAAGGATGTGTTGCTACGCCTCAATTTGCCCATCACTAGCTTATGTGGACAAGCGTACGATGGAGCAGCAAACATGGCTGGTAAATATTCAGGGGCACAGGCAATCATTCAGAGAGAGCAACCGCTTGCTCCATATGTGCAGTCGGGCAAACTGAAAGATATCTTCAAGGGAATCGTAAAAACTGACGATAGGCCACAGCAGGCTATAAGACCTCTTTGTCCCACAAGATGGACGGTTTGCACAAGTGCATTACATGCCATGCTAAACCAATATAGGCATGTATTGCATGCTTTGAGTGAGATGACAACAGGTCATTCAGATGCAGCAGGCAGGGCTCAGGGCTTATATGACACATTTCAGCAGGGAAATGTTGTTCTTGGGCTTTTGCTTGCCTTAGAGACAACAGAAGAGCTGGAGACTCTCAATGTTTCTCTCCAGCGAAGAACACAGACTACAGAAACCCAGACAGTTTCCAAGCTGTTCACAGCAAAGCATCACAGACGTGTGAAACGCTTGGTCTAACACCAATTGCATCTCCACATCACCGTAAGCTACCTCAGCGCTTTACAGGCTCTGCTCCTCCGCATGTGCAATCATGGTGGATGTCCAGCTTAGAGAACGATTTGAGCTCACCCTGTGTCCAGAGGTCCGTGGCCTCTTTGATCAAGTTGAAACACTTGTGAAACTGCTTATTGTTGTTTCCAATGTCATCAGCAGAGGCGGAGAGAGCGTTCTGAAGACATGGCTCAGGAGTACCATGACACAAACACGCCTGAACAGTGTGGCTGTGTGCCATATTCACAAGGAAAAGCTTGACATGCTGAAGAAGAAAGCAACTGCCATAGAATTTGTTTCATGTAAAGACAGCAGGCACTTTTGGATGTTTTGAGTAGATATATATAATTTGGGCAGTGAAAGAGGGAGAGAACACAAGAGAAGAGAGAGAGGACACAAGAGAAGAAGAATGGGAGAACATCAGAGGAGAGGGCAGGGCTCCAGATTGCGACCAAGTGGTGGCATTTTGCGACCAAAATTTGAGACAGTGCGACCAAATTTTACATTTAGTCGCACATGTGCGACCAGTGGATTTGCCAGTGTTTTTTTTTTTTTTGTTTTTTTTTTTTTAACAACGGTAGTGGAAGGGAACCAAAGCGAATCAAAGAATCTAGAATCTGGAATGACAGGTGGTAGGCCAGTGTGTGTTAGATGGGCAGGGAATGGCACTGTAAGTAGCTAATGTGTTTCAGCGAACAATGGCGAAACTAACTGATTCCGTGATTCCACCAGATACGGGTCCGCCATGTAGCAGAGCTGAGTTGGTTTTTCACTTTAGATAAGGTCTTAACTTCCACCAAGTCCGTTGCGCTGCCTATCTGCTCCGAAGGGCTCCAGCAGTCCGGAGCAGATACGCAGGACTTCTATTTTGGCGGATGTTGGAGCAGGACGCAGTCGTTCAGCTGAGAGGCTGGACAGAGAGTGCAGCCTCTTGCATTGTCGCATTATTTGCGTCTGCAATTTTCCTTTTTAGTTTACTGTTTTGTGAGCATATTTTTGTTTACTCCAATGTAAACATATCTGCTGTGCATATGTTGCACTGACATGTTTGGTTAAAGGGATATTCTGGTGTAAGTCCATATTCTAACACACCGTGACACCGAGTAGGACCCCCCCTCGAGAGATAAAGTTTGCAGAGCGCTAGCTCACGTAGCTTTAGCATCCTCAGAAATGACCGCAAGACAACAATACACTGCAGTAAATGGATCCAACTATAAACCACCACCAAAAAGCCACAAATAATGCTCAGAACAGCACCAAACTTCAGCAACAGTACAAATAGGGTCTCAGCACATAGTCCGGGGCATCTAACCTCCGCTAGTTTAGCTGGATTTCTATTGTGAAGCTAAAATCAGATTTCAACTCTCCTCCATCAGCTTCCGGGTCGGGGAAGTCCCGGCGCGACGATTACCGAGTGCGGTTAGAAATGCTCAATTCCGTTCTTTTCCCTGTCCGCTCTCGATAATAACTGTTATAAACTGGCAGGTAAGACACATATGAACTTTGATTGCTTTTTCATGGAGTCATAATCATACATTTTCATCCATGAGCCGCGGAACTCTACTGCACTCTGTAATCGAGTCGTCAGGACTTCCCGTCAACAGGAAGCTGCTGCAGAAGAGTGGTAAATTTAGTCAGCTTTTCAGTAGAAATCCAGCTAAGATAGCGGAGGTTAAATGCCCCGGACTATGTGCTAAGACCCTGTTTGTACTGTTACTGAAGTTTGGTGCTGTTCTGAGCATTATTTGTGGCTTTTTGGTGGCGGTTTATAGTTGGATCCATTTACTGCAGTGTATTGTTGTCGTGTGGTCGTTTCTGAGGTTGATAAAATTAAATTAGTGTCTGCTAACTTGATCTCTCGAGAGGGAGTCTAACACAGTTTCACGGTGTGTTAGACCATGGATTAAACTTACACCGGAATATACCTTTAAATATAAAAAAAAATAAATGCTTTAACAGCATATGTATGTATCTGCAAATATTTCTGTGCATGTGAACAATCTGAAGAATTCTCTACGATTTAAACTATTTTAGTATTATGGCAAAGGATACTAAAGATGAGAGTGCTTTTCATTATGCCCAACAGAGTGTAGTTGGTTAGACAAAAATCTGCTAATATGAATGAAGTGTGTGCCATTAGGTGCAAAATTTTGATTTGGATAATGCTATATGTAGTTTTGTTGCAGTGCTTCATTTTGCAGGATATATGAGGTATTTTGCAGTTTGGGTGTGTGGTTTTCTGAATTGTGTTAAGTATTTTGATAAAACCAGTCTAGTTTGCAAAATTGTGTTTTAGCAAGTGGAAAAAACTGTAAAATTAGCAATCAGAGCTTTAGCATAAAAGGGCAACATTTTGTGGGAAAAATAAAATATATTTGTTACTGTGTATTTGTGTGTTCTGAGTATAAAAACAATATTCTCAAATATTTTACAACACACTTATGTATGTATTGTCTGTAAAAATGCCAAAGTCATTATGATGAATGGAGAAGAAGTTCTTTCCATTCATCATAGTGTTTTACATTGAGCACATCAGTGTTCAACTGGTTCTTATATATGTAGGAACACCAGCCCTTATGTCTCCATCACGAGGCTCTGCTTCCTTTCCCCGTCCTCTGACCTCTGACCTCTCAACCACAAGACAAGACTAATTTAACAAAGCACATCTGTTTGACTGAATATTTGCCTCTTCTCCCCCCTCACAAAGAAGATGAACTCCTTTTTCCTCAGGCCAAACCATGGCCTCTTCTCCCTATAGATTAGGACAGTGTGTTGCTCTAATGCTATAAACAGATCACCAGAGATGTTTTGTTATTAATTTTAACGACTAAGTACAATAGAGTCCTCTCGCTCTACTTCAAAAGACAAGAAGTGGGGGTTGATGTGGTTGGGGTAAAGATGACCCAGTCCCCCTCCCTCACAGGCCAAAGCGTTTTATGACCCTGTCTGTGACATTCCAATCTTTGCTGCATCCCAATCCTATACTCATCCACATTTCAATATGTTCTGAATAACTATTAACTACAATTTCATCTTCTTAATTTTATCAGATTCCCTAATAGCCAAGAAAGTCATACAGTAGATATTTTCCATGTTATTGTCAAACCCAAATGAAGTCTATTAGCCTACTTAATGAATTTAGTATTATTAGTATTAGTTTAGTATTATGGCAAAGGATACTAAAGATTAGAGTGCTTTTCATTATGCCCAACAGAGTGTAGTTGGTTAGACAAAAATCTGGTAATATGAATGAAGTGTGTGCCATTAGGTGCAAAATTCTGATTTTGATAATGCTATATGTAGTTTTGTTGCAGTGCTTCATTTTGCAGGATATATGAGGTATTTTGCAGTTGGGTGTGTGGTTTTGTGAATTGTGTTAAGTATTTTGATAAAACCAGTCTAGTTTGCAAAATTGTGTTTTAGCAAGTGGAAAAAACTGTAAAATTAGCAATCAGAGCTTTAGCATAAAAGGGCAACATTTTGTGGGAAAAATAAAATATATTTGTTACTGTGTATTTGTGTGTTCTGAGTATAAAAACAATATTCTCAAATATTTTACAACACACTTATGTATGTATTGTCTGTAAAAATGCCAAAGTCATTATGATGAATGGAGAAGAAGTTCTTTCCATTCATCATAGTGTTTTACATTGAGCACATCAGTGTTCAACTGGTTCTTATATATGTAGGAACACCAGCCCTTATGTCTCCATCACGAGGCTCTGCTTCCTTTCCCCGTCCTCTGACCTCTGACCTCTCAACCACAAGACAAGACTAATTTAACAAACAAAGCATATCTGTTTGACTGAATATTTGCCTCTTCTCCCCCCTTCCCTAATAGCCAAGAAAGTCATACAGTAGATATTTTCCATGTCTTTGTCAAGCCCAAATGAAGTCTATTAGCCTACTTAATGAATTTTGGGTTTGAAAGAAACCACCCCCCACCTTTGCGATGGGCACAGACTTTGTTATCATGATCCTTTTTGTGTGTAATGCTTGTGTTATTCACCAGTTAAATGGCTGATATGTTTTGTTAAGATAGACCTACAAGGAATATGTATAAGTCCTTGGTCCTACTGTGTATTGAATGCTTTATTGTTTATGTTGTATACATCATTGTTTTATGTCTTAACCAGGTTATAATTCTCTTGAATGATAAGTGATCATATTCTTGTTTCATATTTTAACGAAGACAAAAATTCGACTTTTAAGATGGTAAAGTTTTTGGGAAGTTAAAACACGATTTCGAAACATTAAAGCAATAGTTTAGTTAGATTAAAGTGTTGTGGGTCTAAAATCCAAACACCGAAGGAGTATTGTCAGCCAGCCCCCCCCCCTGTTCTCGGTGTGTCTGCTGCAGGTCATAAAAACAGAGAAAATGCTCTTCTCACTTGCTTCGCTCTCACTTTCGGGTCCTGACTTCGGTCAGGACTTTGAGTCTTGACTTCTCTCTTCTCTTCCTCTTCCTCTCACTCGCTCACTCTCTCTCCCTTTTTGGGTCCTGACTTCGGTCATGACTTGGAGTCTTCTTCTCTAGGCTCTCTTGCCCCCCTGTTTCTTCTCCTGACTTCTTCTCCTTCTCCCTTCTCTTCTCTTCACTTCTTTATTTTTCATTTATTTTTAAGTAATCTTTACTTTTATTTTTGCAACAAGCTCTAAGAAAGCGAATTGAATAACTACTTTAAGTACTCTACTTTTATCCAAGTCTTTAATAGAACAAATAATTTTCTTTTTGATTTTTGATTTGATTTTAATATAACGTTAAAGTATCACCGCCTGATCCAGAAGAAGTTGAATTAGTGAAAGGATCAGAACTTGAGAACCACCTTAAAACATCAAAGAAAAGTCTTTTTCAAAACTGTGATCATCTGATGAAGAATGTTGCAGTCCATCGTCTGCCTCAGAAGCCATGCAAGGAGTCTCCACAAAAGAGACTTTGTTCCCAGCCGAGATCAACTCTGCCCCCAGCGCTCCCAAGGCGGAAACCCCGCTGGGCCTTCGGACCAAGAGTCCCTCAACAGAGTACCGGCCTTCCCTCTGGCTACTGGACCAACGCACTGTGCCGTGGTCCAACCCAGAACTCTCAAAGAGACCAAGCCTCAGTGCCTCCTGACGCCCAGACAAAACAGGCTGAACGTCTTCATACAGCTGGATCCACACACGTGAGAATGAGTGGTGTCTAAAGTTCTGACCTCTGTCTCAGGTTCTGACTTCTGTCTAAAGTTCTGACTTCTATCTTATAAACTTAAGAAAGTTGAGGTTAGGGTCTCGTTAGTATTAAAAGATTACTCCCGTAATATTTAATATATAAAAACCTGACCCTTTAACTTTACCATCTGCCGACGGTCACATAACTTTATTACTTTGCTTATTACATTCTTTACCTTTTCTGTTATTTGTTGTTCGTCTAAAATTGTCAGTTCATTTATGTAACCCCAAATTATTTAGTCAATAAACATATATAATCATTTGTTTTTGTCTGGAACTTAATTTTAATGTGGAGAATCGATGGATACGTGCAAAGAATTCACTGCTTCAGAATATTGAGATTGAGTAAATTGATTTGAAATTGATACTCTAGCTGTTCAAGTCAAACTTGTACAGTTAGATGTTTGGAATAGTTCCCTCCAGCCTATTCTAGTAAATCAAACAATGGAGGTGGTGCCCCTTCTACGAGTGTAAAATTAATCATCAGTGATTAATGACCTCGATTATCAAGCAGTGATAGTCCCTTACATTTATATCTATGGTGCCGTCCACGTGAGGCCCGCATAGCCTACCTACTGTCAGAAGTGTTGAGATCCATCTACTCCTGGCTGAGAGATATCAGTATGCACACACACACACACAGCTGCAGCCACCCACACACACACACATACACTCACAACATACAATCCTGCCAGACACCAGACATCAATATATAATCCTGAAATGATTCTATGATATGTTAAAGCTTGGCCTGCTGCATTATGTTTGCCATATATTAATTTGATAAAAAGAATATTATTATAGTCATCTTTAAAAAATCATTATGAATGAAATGTTGAATAAGGAAGTAAGAGAGGGAGGGGTACATGTTGCCTGTGTAAAATGGGGAACTGCACTCAGTTTGTCACTCTGTCTCTGATGATCAGAGTGAGAGTAAAATACTGAATTTGCAAAGTAAAAGAAATGTGTAAGGTGTGATTATGGCTTTAATTTGGTATTAATTAATTAATCAAATGTATTAAAAATGTTAGCAAAGTAATGAAGGGAATGCTGAAGCATTAAAAGTAAAGTAAGGAAGGGCAAAGGTGGGTGTCTGTGAAAATGAGGAAGTGTTACACTCAAGGCTCTGTCTGTCATTCTGTCTCTGATGATCATTTTTGACTTAGTATTAACTTTGCAAAGTTAAAGGAGGTGTAAGGTGTAACCATGATGTATTGAAGTTTAGAGATCTAATGAAAATCAGTAAAGAAACAGTGTTGAGCTGAGGTCATGAGAAAGTGTTAAAGAACTGGTCAGGTCAACGTGAGGCCAAAAGGATGTGTCGAAATCTGATCACGCTTTGGGCACGGGCACAGACCGTGACCTAGGCATGTTGGATCATTATGAAATCGTCAGCTGTCATCAAGGGACTATTAGTCATTGAACGGAGAGATGGTGGGAAAATGTCCTAATAAGGACATAAATCCGTGCCACTGTCCAAAGCAAGAGAGAAGCGTTATGAAATCTTAATCAAGGGGTTATCAACCAGTGAATGGAGAGATGCTGAAAACATGTCCTAATAAGGACACAAAACCAAGCCAGTGTCCGAAGCAAGAGTGTATATAACCTGAGGAGCACGGACTAAAGTTCGTTCTTCCAATCGCTCAAGCCTTGAAGAAACACCTGAGACGGAGAATGTGAGCAGCCTAAACATCGCAGAAAGGACTTCAAGAAAACTTCAGCAGAAACAGACCAAGGAATTAAGAGCACAACGGATTAACCATTTTTGCCAACATGCTGGGGATTACAATTTGGATATTGGAGTACTTTTGTTCACGCTGCTGGCGTGAAGTTTGGACTTTGAGGAAGTTACGAGACCTTGGCCAGGGTTGTGATTTGCCTCAAGGACTTGGACTTTCAGCAGGAAGGGAAAGGCAAGCCATGGAAAGACCTGACCCTCTCCATCTCACCTAAATTTAATATTTCTAACCAGGCCTCAGCTCTTTTAGATTAATTTGTTATTTAAAGTATTGTGATTTATCAAGAAGTATTTTTGATAATGAGTAATAGTAATTGAAATAAGTATTGCGCTGTATGCTTTGCCCTTGCCAAAATCTATGCAATAAAACCTACATAATATAGTTAAAGTTAAAGTTGTGGACATTGATTTTATGTCTCTTTGAGTGGAAGTAAAAGTCAGGTGTTAAGTGTGCATAATATCTTAAAGGTTCTTAAAGGTTACTCTAGCCTACCAAATTGAAACAGGCCCTTAGGGTTTACCAAAAGCCCTTAAAATCAAACCTAGCATCATACCAAGAGCCCAGATCATTTAGAGGAGAGCTGCCGTTAACGGGCGTGGCTGGTGGCTGTATCTGACTCAAGGGCTATTCAGGTCAGGTGCCGTACCAGAGGAAGCAGGGTAGACGTTCGGATTCAGGCAGTTAGAAGGTAGGCGAGTCTCCTCGTTACCAGCTTAAAAATCCCTATTTAAAATTCCCACTTTTTAGTAACCTTATAGGGATCTAACCCTTTATAACGGAGAGCTGGTCGAGTACCTCCTGGACAGGGGTAGAACTCGGGATCTAACACTACCTATCCTACATAAATATCTATTCATATGATGGTTTGTGTGTGTCATTTGAAAACAAAATACCATTTTGAGAAAAAAAAACATTGCTTTAAATGTAAAGTTTAATTTTGCAGGATTGAGGGGTTTTGCCCATTGTCTGTGTGTTTTTTGATATGTCTGAGAATATGAGGCATGCTTTCAGAAAATGTGTGTAAACAATCGAGAAAAACTGTAATATTGAAGTTTAACACAGCCTTTTTGATTGCCAAGGAAGAACTACCCTTTACCAAATATAAAGGCCAACTGGACCTGCGAAGAAAGAACGGCGTAATTGATTTACGTAGTGTGCCCCTAAATTTTGTGATTGTGCTCCTAAAATTTTCAGTTAGGGGCCACTGTGCTCCTAGTAAAAAATGTTAGTCTGGAGCCCTGGAGGGAGATAACACAGAAGAGGGAGAGAACACAAGAGAAGAGAGAGAGCACAAGCGATAAAGAAGGGGAGAACATGAGAGGAGAGAGAGATAACAGAAGAGAAGAGAGAGAACACAAGAGAAGAAAGAGAGGACACGAGAAGAAGGGGAGAACATGAAAGGAGAGAGAGATAACAGAAGAGAAGAGCGAGAACACAAGAAAAGAGGGAGAACACTAGAGAAGAAGAAGGGGAGAACATGAGAGGAGAGGGAGATAACAGAAGAGGGAGATGGAGGGAGGGAGAGGGGGTTTGGTTTAACATGTACAGTGTTACCTCATGCCAAAGCCATTAAAATGTAATTGAAAATAGAAGAGGGAGAGAACACAAGAGAAGAGAGAGAGCACAAGAGAAGAGTGGGGAACACAGTGTTCTTGCCAATTTCACTCACACTTGTTCTTTAATAAAACATATAAATGAATTGCTTAATACCGTTGCTTGTGAATATATAATATCTTGGGTTAAAGAGCATTGTGCTATAATGTACATTTTGAATGCAATATTATTTGCATATCCTAGTGAAGAAAATCTAGAAATGATTTGCATTAGTTTTTGAGACTGAAACAGGGGGCAAAGATGGTTGCGGTGCTCATGTACCCCTAGAACCCCCTCACATTTAAAATTGCTGCTCCACCCCTGCTCCTAGGCCACTAGTTTGGATGAGTTTCACATTAACTTTAATATTTTTGGAAAATAAGGCTGAGTTGTCGTCACCGGTCAAGAAAAGAAAAAGAGGAAAGCAGAGAAGAGGGAGAAGCTAAACGGCACAATGTTTAAGATGACAGAGACGCTGATAAAATAGAAGAGGATCGACAGAAAGTGAACACAAAAAAAGAGCACGGTGGGGCCATGTCAGTTTTAAAAGACTAGTTAGAGGACTTGAATTTCAGCGGACGATTGATCAGCTGTGTTCTAAAGAATGTCCTGTTCAGCGGTTTGGCGAACTATATTTCTCTGCTGAAAAACACTATGAATGGTAACAAATAAATTGAAAAAAGACACACTGTGTGAAGTTTTTTCTCATGTTGGCAAGTAGCCACGTAATAAGCGGGAAAATGGCGGGATAATGATTTCCCCGACAATGACCGCCATTCTATACCCTTACTTATATTGACAAAACAGCACAGTAAGTTTCTACATATCATTTATGACAGTGAATTTAGCATCTAAGTAACATATTCAGTTGGTAATGTAATGCATAAATGAGTACTTACATTTTGTCTGTTACTCTTTCATGCACAACCACGACTCCTTCTGTGATTGATGAACTATGAGCTATGCCCAGTGGGCGGACGCACATTTTTGGGCGGGCTGTGTAAGAATATTATAAATCAATTTTATTGACTGCGACGACGGCCCATTGGTTGATTTTTTTTCACGGACGTTGGGCTAATCCAATTAAGTCTCTCAGGCCGCCTCTTTTTTTTTTTTTTTCTAAATTTTTTTCTAAGAGCACAATTTAGAGGGGCCGGCCCATTGGTCCATCTTCAATATAGACAGTGGACTGAACCAATCAGGATATAGTACGACAGCTGCCCCGCCCCTTCCCCGCGGCTGTCTCCTGTAACATCTGCTACTTTCAACTTGTTAACAGTGTTGCCAGATTGGGCGGTTTTCCGCCCAATTGGGCCACTTTTGTTGACGCCATGCGGGAAAAAAATACATTGGGCGGGTGAATAAAATTTGGGCTGCTTTTGTCCACATTTGGCGAGTTTTTAATATTGTGAAAACAGCACTCTCAACTGCGGGAGCCCATCAGGAGCGCCGGAGGAGCAAGTTAAATAGAACAGAAAAGCGCCAACCCCACCCCCGCCCCCCGCTAACAGCGACAAGCGGCTCCTCTCCCCCCCCCCCCCCCACTCACACACAAGGGTGTCTGGCTACTTCGTGATTTGGGCTGGTTTTTAGTGGATTGGGCGGGTTCTAAGATCTGATTGGGCTGGAAACTGTCAATCCGATCTGGTAACACTGCTTGTTAAGCGCGAGGAGTGGCAACATGGAACAACCACAGAGAAAGAAGTTGGGTGCGGAGAAGTTGTGTGCTAAGAGAGTGAAGAGTCCCACTGTAGATGCTGCAAAAATGTGCAAGGATCACAGACATGTTCGCTGGAGGGGCTGCTGTAGCTTCCACGTCCTCTGTGACAGCAATGCTCCGGCAACAGCAGGTTGAAGGTGAAGACAGCAGCAGCGTGCAGGAGAGGAGCAGCAGAGATGCAGGCTGACTGACAGGGAAAGTGTAGTACAGCCGGTAAGCAGGTAGTAACGTTGATACAGGGACTGTGAGGTGATGATGGTAACGTTTGCTCTATTACATGTTGAGTTCCAACGGCAAACCCGACCGGAACCGCGGGGGGGACAATTCACGCTGGTGTGTCGGGCTGCGTCCGGTTCGGGCTTAAAAACCCGCGGGCCGGAACATGAACATGATGAGCAATGGCGATTGATTAGTATCAACATTAATTGGTATTACACTTACCAAAATCTGGCAGCCACGGCACCTCATTCTGATATAATAGCAAACGGTCAAGGCTGAGAAGTGTTGGATGAGCAGCAAGACAAGACAGTGTCAAATGCTTTTAAGACATAGTTGCTTTGCATGAGTTCATAAAACAGCCCTTTTTTTAGCCTGATACAAATGCATATTATAGCTTTTAAAGGAGGGAGCACCTTTTAACCTGAATAATTAGAATTGAGCTGCTATATCAGGGAAATTCAGAAAATACATATTAGAGATGATTTCAACAAAAAGGATAAAAGAATCAATTGAACTACACAGAACAGACAAAAGTGGCGGAGTTAACAATAGATACTAAACTTCTGAGAATTAGGATGCTGATGATGCATTATGCTTGAAATAGAATATACCTAAGGAGGTAGAACTATGTGTGGAGTAAATGTACTTATTTGCTTTCCACAATGATTATTTGATAGACTTCTAAAGTCAGCAGGGGTGTAACATAGTTGTTCATAGGATTGAAAGGGTTTGTGAGCGTCTTTTCCAGTCAAGTGAGTAAACATATGCGCACCTCACCACAATAATTCCTTTGGGGAAAACATACATAAATTACTAGTCTAAGCCAAAAATGTCAGGGCCGATTTTTTGTCCCAGTCCAGCCCTGAGTAGCAGTACTCTTTTTGCAGAAAATTCGATTTTTTTCCATTGCATTCCATTGTTATTTCAAATGTGTTTGTATGAAAATCGTAATACATTACAAAACTAGTGATTGCTGTCAGATAAATATAATGTAGTAAGAAGAACAATATCACCCCCCTGAAATATAATGAGATGAAAATACCTCACTGTACCAGAGTACTGAACTTAAGTAATACATGTATACCGGTACTTAGGTTACTTGACATAACCCTGTTAAAAGGAACGACAAGAGAGAGTTCTCATTATTAATGGTACACTTGCTCATCCTGGATGACTCTATTTATTCAGAGAAACTACATTATTTGCATAACCAAGATGGGTTCATTTTAATCAGATAAAACAAAAGTGTTTGATTTTGACTGGTTTATGAGTGTTTATTTATGTAAGGAAATTGAAGGCTTAATATAGAAAATAAACCAACCACTACAGCAGTGCTTTAAATGGGAAAATCTAATCAGGATTGTAATTTTAAAAAAATTGCAAAATGTATGTAATTGGAAGGAAATAGAATAAAATGCCAATCAATAAATAAAGAATCCAAAAACCCAATACATGGGAAAACAGAGAAGACAAATTTGGTGGCGCACATGTCCATCTGCACTCCAGCCCAGACCAACAGCAAAGGATTAGCAGCAATGGGTTATTTCAGTAATTACTGCAATGCAATCTTGACATTGCAAATAAAAGAAAATGAAAAAAGGCTAATGCAATGGGTTGTGGGTGCCTAAGTGTTACTTAAAATTTTTAACAGTGAAAGATGCAGCCAAAAGTTTTCCAAAGTCTTGTGTTTTCCAGCTACTTATTAACTGTTTGGTGCTGCACAGGTACTGTACAGTGTTTTCTATAGACTTTTTGCTGCAGCTGTAACTCTCTATAAAGTTCAAAGAAGACGCTGTTATACAAAACCCTTCAGTTTGACTGTGACATGAGAATACGCTCACACGCACTTGCAGCTGTTTAGATATGGTGCTGGACAGTTCTCAAGTAAACCCTCTGCTTGTGTATTGTCATCTGGATGTTGTCTAATATACAGCATTGTTTGCTGCTGTTTAAGGTAGCTGGAATAGGATAAAAACCCCATCAACAAAATAAAGGAAAGAATAATAGATATTAAAATGAAAACATGAGACAAAGAGGTCATTTTTCCATCGCAGTTATTCATTTATTTATTTATTTCATAGATACTTTATTCTTTTTGCTGAGAAAACCATGAATGAAACCTAATGTAATCCAACAGGATACATTTTGCCACAAGAGCAGTACTCTCAGTAGGCATTTTTTATTGACGCAAATCTTTGTGTTGTCAACATTGTCATTGGTTTGGATTTAGAAATCCAAACAATTGGCACTTATCTTAAGATCATATGGAGAAGGCCTCATCAGCACATTAGGTGCTTCCCTAAATGAAAGTAAAACAGGGTTTATCAGTAGGTCTTTCAGTACAGCAGTAGTGACTTTTAACATGAAATAGGTGAACCATGAAGCGACACAATACCATACTATTATATTTACATAGTTTTAACATTATGCACAATGCACACACACATCTCACACAGTCATTTAGAACAATATATGCCATGTGGTTTCAACTGGAGATACAATCAGATACATTACCCTCTGGACCTAATAAGTCAGAAGTCACCTCAGATAAAGAAACGTAAGGTTGTGTTTGAACAAAACTAGATATCTTTTCTTTCACAGCTACATATATAATGAATGTTTCGTTAACCTTTTTTTTTTTTTTTACTTGTATCAGTAAAACTGACACATAAATACTCTCTTACACATTATTTACATAATTAAACATCAGAGACAATGAAGCCAGTTGTCCTTTCTGACCTTCCTGACTTGACAGAGCACCTCACTGGTTGACAGCAGGAAAGAGATTAAAAACGTGATATTTGAATATTGATAAAAGAAACAGGGACCACGATATATTGTTGATGATAACTAAAAGTTAGTTATCTGCACTAAAAGTTAATAATGAGGCAAGTTACACCTACTGTAGGTAGTTGCAGATTATGACCAAACAATATCAAAAAATAGTAAAAAGAATTGTTTGAATCTCTGTGGAGAGTCTGGCCAGAACTCTGGACTTGTTCCAATAACTGGGCCTTGCTGCATGAGAGTGTCCTGTAATTCTCTTCAAGGTGCATATAATTCACTTCCGCTGATGAAATTTTCTGTGGTTTCTGAAATCCATAAAAGATACATAGATATAAGAAAACACGTCCAAACATTGGTATAAATCAGTTTACATACAGTATGATCTGCAATTTCACTGCAACATAACCTTAATTCCACAACAGCTATTCCTGGTCAGTCTCTTCAAAATTCTCTTTTAAATAACATTATCTTACAGCACATTTCTATTTTACATATAATATTGTCAAACAATAATATTGTAGTGTATAAAATCTGAGCTGCAATACCATCACCCTATTTAGAAATAATCAGCTGTTCTCTGTAAGGGCTAGGAAAGTACCTAGGAGGCCTGCATAGCAGAAAACACTGGAGAAGGAATCCCCAAGAAGGCCACTAGAGTCACAATTGCTGTATATTTAATTGCTGTATATTTATATTGCTGTATACTTTAAGTATACTACTTAGCAAAAAGTAGTATACTTGAAGTTCATTTTATTAAGTATGCTTGAGTATAAGTATAAGTGTAGCAAGTATACTATGCACCATGTACTTGTAGCATACTAGAAAGTATACTAATTTAATACTTCTTCGGACTAAATTGGAACATTTTAAGTTTATAAAAGTATACTTTAAGTATACTTTATAAGGACATTTTAAGTTTACAGAAGTACACTTTCAATTATACATCAAGTACACTCATCTATATACTACTAGTGTACTAAGTATATACTTTTAGTCCACATTTTACTTTATTAACATGTAAGTTGAGGGGTAGTACCTCAAAGCAAATGTGTGTAGTGAAAAACATTTTTATTCTGCTAAATTAAATGTAAGCACAACTCAATGACTCAACCTTTCCCTGTACTTACATCAAGATATCGTAAGTGTTAGCACTTGTAATGTATCTCTCTAGCAAGAGATTCACCATTTATTATCAGACATGGTCACAGCTTAACGGACAGGAAGTCTCTCCCGGAAAACACCCCTTCACTCACGGTGCCAACATTTGTATCATCTTTGTTAATTCGACACAATTTAACCACAGAACAAGGATGTGAATTAACCCGCAACCGTCTTACACATCATCTTATTCACAAACACATTCAGGAACCATAATTACACCAACAACAACAGAATACCCAAGAGTCTTTGCGCCACAGTCCACAGTATACTAAAGTACAAGTATAAGCTTTAGTATTAAAGTATAAGTCTAAGTATTAATGTACTTAGTGTTAGACTATTCTTTATACTTTTCAGTATAAGCCAAGTATACTTCACTATACTTTTCTTAAGTATATAAAATGTAGTATATAAAAAGTACACTTCAAGTATACTGCCTCAGTTTTAGTATAAAATAAGTATACTTGTAGTACACTTGAATAAACTACTTTTTGCTAAGGGCAGCTATGGTGTCAACATTTAACCTTTTTTTTTAAGAAAAGCTTTAAGTTTGCTTCTTCACATGTGCAGCAGCCAGTAGGTTTGATGGGTTTACAATGGGTTTCATTCATGATCCAGTTTCTCAGCAAAAAAAACAATAAATAAACAGGGTTCGTACGGGTGCTTGAAAGCCTTGAAAGTGCTTGAATTTCAATGCTGTGTTTTCAAGCTCTGAAAAGTGCTTGGATTTTAGTTTAAGTACTTGAAAGTGCTTGACATTATAACTCTGTGTTTTGGCAAAATTGGGAACAGACTGGATAGTTTGCTTATTACAAGGAGAAATAAAATCTGTGTGTGTGTGTGTGTGTGTGTGTGTGTGTGTGTGTGTGTGTCATCACACATGCAGTCTGGTAGCCATAGAGAAGGATGGCTGAGGAGTAGGTGAATTTGATGCAAATGGACTGATGACACGTTCAATATTAATAAACTTTGATGAATAAGCGAACAGCTTATAAAAGTTCATGTCAACAAAAGAAAATTACCGGGTGCTCTCTGTTCTCTCTTTGTCTTGGTGCAAGTGTACCTGAAGAACGCCAAGTGGATTCCCTTGGATAAAACTTTGTGTTCTCCTTTAATTTGTAAAGTTTTTGCTATTATGAAACATAATTTTAGATGTTTACAGCATAATACAATGTACATAATTGTGATAAAAAGTGAAAAAAAAATAATCATAAGTATATATTCCTGTAGTCATGTATTTTACCCCAGTGATAAGGTGCTGGAAATTTTTTTAATTGACCCTTAAAAGTGCTTGAATTTGACCTTGAAAAATATGTACAAACCCTGATTAAAGTCTGAAATGAAGAAATAGTTTTTGGATACTTTATAACCTTTTTCCTCATGTTCATGTTTCCATTTGAATTTCAATAATCATTCTTTCTTTCTTCTCTGTTTTTTTTTTCTTTTGATTTCTTTAAGCTACCTTGCTTATATATGTCACTATGGTGTTTCATATTTATTTCTTTTTTTAAAGGAAAAGAAAAGTAACAAAAGAAAGTAACAAAAAGTCAAAGCAAGGTAATCTTTAGAAATTTCTGAAAAGTTAGGCATAATCTCTTTGCCCACTGTCTGTATGTGGCTTTTACCTCAACTGGCAAAATTTAGTTTAAAAATGTCTTCAAAAGAGTTCCCTTTTGAAACCACGTAATCAGAAATGTGTTTCCAAAAATTATGAAACACCATTAATTGGAAAGCAACATGATTTTAAAGTCCCAAAGCTAAGATTAAATGATGCAGATGGCACTGCATCATGAGATTTTTAGCTGTTCTTACTCACCTGTGTGGCTTGTTGAGTCAAACCAGTTTCACTGCAAATACCTCTCCAGCTGATCATGAATCAGAGTCCACAAAATTCAAATAATTTCTGAATTTATTGTGCTCATAAAAAAACAAGAACATTTGGCATTTTAAATTAAAAAACAGACATTGTTCTAAAAGAGAGCATAGCAATGTTGGCAAACATCAACACACTGAATACTACTGAGGCAGAAGTATGAATGTGGAACCAAGTGCCAATTCACATAAATATCTTATCTTCTAGCAGAGTGTCTGTTGTGCATCTCCTGTTATGTGAAGTAAATGTAACAGAATGCCAGTGTAGCGTTGTAGTGTTATCTGTAAACTTACACATTTTAATTTTTTTGTCCATTTGACATTGACTCAATCCAAATGTTGAATCACACTGAAATGTCTCAGAGTACTGTAAACTCAGCACCATTTAATAAAGAAATAAAGCACAAACAGGTCATTAAAGCCCTTGGACGAAAAACTTAAACTTATTGAATTACGCTTAAATACTCAATTTCTTTTTTATGGCAGCTACATTATGTGACAGTCAGTGTGAAGCAGATGTTTGCAAATTCACTCACAGCTGTAAGCACTAGATGTTTATGACCATAAATGGTAAATATTTGCATGCTAAAACACTACAGATAGCAAAGGCATAGTTCTTAGGCACAGATAAAAAATGTGACTTTTTTTCCCTAAACTCTGACCTTCTTTTAGCTTTAATTTAAGAACAGATACTCTTTCAAAAATCATTTAAAATGTACCTACCTCCTCAGTTAAAAACTCCACATCAAGCTACATGTGATCTTTGTGTATAACAATCAGTTGTTGCTACTAAAAACTATTTAAGCAAGCTGCAACAGTTGAAACGATGGCATTTTGACAGTTTGTAACAATGAGCTAAAGTGAAGTGACAGTGAATACAATCAATTTAATTTGACAAGGTAGATTAGATACAATCGTATTATTAGCAGCGATGGCTGGAGTCTCAGTGGTGCAAGGCTTGTATTCAAAGACTAAAAATTCAAGTTCACATGTCGGGGGATGTCGGGTCACCGGTTAACCCAGCGAGTGCTGCTTCTTCAGGCTGTCAGAACGTCTCACTCTCTCCTCTGGGGTTCTTCTGTACCAGCTCCTGAGAGGAAACAGCCACTGTCACACTGTGATGATTTCAAAGACATCGATTAAAGCTGAAATCCATACATTTGTGTACACTGAGGTGATTATTAATCTGATGTTGAAACAAAACAAATGTTAAGCATCATGTTTTAGCATTGTTCATCTGCATTCTTTCCAAGGAATGCCTCACCAAATGAATAACATAGGGCAGATGATGTGTTTTATGATAGCAGGATGAAGTACTTTGTGATTTTAAGACAGGATGCCAAAGGTTTAGCACGGTGAAACAACTACACCTTATCTATTCCAGTGGATTCTTAATTTCATTTCTCTCTCTGTCTCTCTCTCTCTCTATATATATATATATATATGTGTGTGTGTGTGTGTGTGTGTGTGTGTGGCTTTAGTTGTGTAACTTCATGTGAACCATATCTGACTGGTTTATCCATGCCTTTGTCTTACTGCTGTAGATACAATGCACCAGCAAGTTACAAAGTATGAGTACACATTAAATGAACAATTTCAACATACAAATGGCCTCAGAAACAAAAGGTCTAGAGTGCTCAAGAATTTCAAACAAAATGTGATGAAGGTGTAAATATACTAGTATGTAAAATGGTTTTGGGTCGCTTCATGGTTTACCTGTATCATGTTAAAAGTCACTACTGCTGTACTGAAAGACCTACTGATAAACCCTGTTTTACTTTCATTTAGGGAAGCACCTAATGTGCTGATGAGGCCTTCTCCGTATGATCTTAAGATGTGTGCCAATCTTGTGGATTTCTAAATCCACTGAGAATGTTGAAACACAGAAAGAGTTGTGTTAGCAAAAAAGTGGCTTCTGTGAATACTGTTCTTGTTATTGCAAAATGTATCCTGTTGGACATATTTCAAAAAGGGAATTTAGGAAGTGAGGGTCAGCTATGGTGTCAACATTTAACCTTTTTTTTTAAGAAAAGCTTTAAGTTTGCTTCTTCACATGTGCAGCAGCCAGTAGGTTTGATGGGTTTACAATGGGTTTCATTCATGATCCAGTTTCTCAGCAAAAAAACATTAAATAAACAGGGTTCGTATGGGTGCTTGAAAGCCTTGAAAGTGCTTGAATTTCAATGTTGTGTTTTCAAGCTCTGAAAAGTGCTTGACATTATAACTCTGTGTTTTGGCAAAATTGGGAACAGACTGGATAGTTTGCTTATTACAAGGAGAAATAAAATCAGTGTGTGTGTGTGTGTGTGTGTGTGTGTGTCATCACACATGCAGTCTGGTAGCCATAGAGAAGGATGGCTGAGGAGTAGGTGAATTTGATGCAAATGGACTGATGACACGTTCAATATTAATAAACTTTGATGAATAAGCGAACAGCTTATAAAAGTTCATGTCAACAAAATAAAATTACCGGGTGCTCTCTGTTCTCTCTTTGTCTTGGTGCAAGTGTACCTGAAGAACGCCAAGTGGATTCCCTTGGATAAAACTTTGTGTTCTCCTTTAATTTGTAAAGTTTTTGCTATTATGAAACATAATTTTAGATGTTTACAGCATAATACAATGTACATAATTGTGATAAAAAGTGAAAAAAAAATAATCATAAGTATATATTCCTGTAGTCATGTATTTTACCCCAGTGATAAGGTGCTGGAAATTTTTTAATTGACCCTTAAAAGTGCTTGAATTTGACCTTGAAAAATATGTACAAACCCTGATTAAAGTCTGAAATGAAGAAATAGTTTTTGGATACTTTATAACCTTTTTTCTCATGTTTCCATTTAAATTTCAATAATCATTCTTTCTTTCTTCTCTGTTTTTTTTTTCTTTTGATTTCTTGAAGCTACCTTGCTTATATATGTCACTATGGTGTTTCATATTTATTTCTTTTTTTAAAGGAAAAGAAAAGTAACAAAAGAAAGTAACAAAAAGTCAAAGCAAGGTAATCTTTAGAAATTTCTGAAAAGTGAGGCATAATCTCTTTGCCCACTGTCTGTATGTGGCTTTTACCTCAACTGGTTTAGTTTAAAAATGTCTTCAAAAGAGTTCCCTTTTGAAACCACGTAATCAGAAATGCGTTTCCAAAAATTATGAAACAC
Organism: Sparus aurata; assembly: GCF_900880675.1. Taxonomy (NCBI): domain Eukaryota; kingdom Metazoa; phylum Chordata; class Actinopteri; order Spariformes; family Sparidae; genus Sparus; species Sparus aurata. Next base: position 16,807,900 of record NC_044209.1, on the reverse strand, counting down.
CATTAATTGGAAAGCAACATGATTTTAAAGTCCCAAAGCTAAGATTAAATGATGCAGATGGCACTGCATCATGAGATTTTTAGCTGTTCTTACTCACCTGTGTGGCTTGTTGAGTCAAACCAGTTTCACTGCAAATACCTCTCCAGCTGATCATGAATCAGAGTCCACAAAATTCAAATAATTTCTGAATTTATTGTGCTCATAAAAAAACAAGAACATTTGGCATTTTAAATTAAAAAACAGACATTGTTCTAAAAGAGAGCATAGCAATGTTGGCAAACATCAACACACTGAATACTACTGAGGCAGAAGTATGAATGTGGAACCAAGTGCCAATTCACATAAATATCTTATCTTCTAGCAGAGTGTCTGTTGTGCATCTCCTGTTATGTGAAGTAAATGTAACAGAATGCCAGTGTAGCGTTGTAGTGTTATCTGTAAACTTACACATTTTAATTTTTTTGTCCATTTGACATTGACTCAATCCAAATGTTGAATCACACTGAAATGTCTCAGAGTACTGTAAACTCAGCACCAGTTTAATAAAGAAATAAAGCACAAACAGGTCCTTAAAGCCCTTGGACGAAAAACTTAAACTTATTGAATTACGCTTAAATACTCAATTTCTTATTTATGGCAGCTACATTATGTGACAGTCAGTGTGAAGCAGATGTTTGCAAATTCACTCACAGCTGTAAGCACTAGATGTTTATGACCATAAATGGTAAATATGTGCATGCTAAAACACTACAGATAGCAAAGGCATAGTTCTTAGGCACAGATAAAAAATGTGACTTTTTTTCCCTAAACTCTGACCTTCTTTAGCTTTAATTTAAGAACAGATACTCTTTCAAAAATCATTTAAAATGTACCTACCTCCTCAGTTAAAAACTCCACATCAAGCTACATGTGATCTTTGTGTATAACAATCAGTTGTTGCTACTAAAAACTATTTAAGCAAGCTGCAACAGTTGAAACGATGGCATTTTGACAGTTTGTAACAATGAGCTAAAGGAGTGACAGTGAATACAATCAATTTAATTTGACAAGGTAGATTAGACACAATCGTATTATTAGCAGCGATGGCTGGAGTCTCAGTGGTGCAAGGCTTGTATTCAAAGACTAAAAATTCAAGTTCACATGTCGGGGGATGTCGGGTCACCGGTTAACCCAGCGAGTGCTGCTTCTTCAGGCTGTCAGAACGTCTCACTCTCTCCTCTGGGGTTCTTCTGTACCAGCTCCTGAGAGGAAACAGCCACTGTCACACTGTGATGATTTCAAAGACATCGATTAAAGCTGAAATCCATACATTTGTGTACACTGAGGTGATTATTAATCTGATGTTGAAACAAAACAAATGTAAAGCATCATGTTTTAGCATTGTTCATCTGCATTCTTTCCAAGGAATGCCTCACCAAATGAATAACATAGGGCAGATGATGTGTTTTATGATAGCAGGATGAAGTACTTTGTGATTTTAAGACAGGATGCCAAAGGTTTAGCACGGTGAAACAACTACACCTTATCTATTCCAGTGGATTCTTAATTTCATTTCTCTGTTAAACCCTGACTGGTGGGGCTTTTGTCTTGCTTTATCATGTTTTTCTATTGTCAGTATTTATAAAATGTGCATCAAGGCTGATTCCTTGTCCTCTATTGCAAATCAACTCAACAAGTATTTAAAATAAAATAACTAGGACCCGAACCTGTCAAGAGTTATCAAAAAGGGACCAAAAGGTGAGACACACTGAGATAGGCTGGTTGAAAAACAACAAAGATGGCAGTAGACAAAAAGGCAACAAGGAAAATCCAGGAAAACTAAAGATAACAAAAAGAAACAGGACATTCGATTGAGCCATGGGGACATATAGAAAAAGAGTAGGAAACAGACAAGGACAGGAAGTGGAAAGCATCACAGGAAATAGAAGATATAGAGGATAGTGGATATCATCTTAAAGATAAAACAGGAAATTACTTAATCAAAAAAAATCCAAACTACGACAGAACCTAAACTCACCCCTGGCGGTTCAGCTGGCCTGGGGCAGCAGAATTTTGGCCTTGGCTTGGCTTCAGGACTCTGGGAAAAAAAAAGTGTATGTACAGCGTGATTTTCTAGGGGCGGTAAAAACAAGTAAAATATAGTATAAAGAAAAATATATAAAATATATATCTGAAACCAGACAAGCACAAGGGGAGAACAAATTCCCTATGATGTGTTTGGCACCTGTTGGTAGTGGGGCTCTTTGGCTTTTGTTGCGTCTTCCTAGCCTGTGCTGGCGATTCACCGACCCTGAACAAATAAAAAACAGCTGATCACTGGATCCCATCATCGAAAAAATAAACATCTTAAACCAGCAAGGCTGTGCTCTTCTTTCCCATCGTACCTCTTTTTCCGGTCCAGTGACCTTTGTGTGGCAGCGGAGAGAACCACCCTCTCCTTGGGGCACTTGGCTTTCTCCTTAAGCATGACGCAGTCGATAAAGAACGGTTAATGATAGGGTTAGGGCTAGTACTGACATTTACAGCACATAACAAAGTATTTGATGAGGCTGCCATAAAAAAGAGATGTTAAGTCATTTTGTAAATGTGGTGATCAGGTTACAGTAGAGATTGTTGGTTAGGACTAATTTTGCCACCAGTTTTCGAGCCTCCTGTTTATTAATTACATATGATACAAATAATACCATGTCTCGAAGCTTCCTCTCTGCCCGGAGCTCCCTGTCCTGCTGCAGCAATGCTAACCGATCCCCCAGAGGTATTTCAAAGAAGATGTCATGGATGTCATACAGGGCTGCACGTAACTGAGGGACAAGAGAAGCACACATGAACACAAGGAAAGACAGACCTCTGCTGTCTGTAGACAGTAACTGCACATTCATACCTGGGCTCTGACTCTCTCCTGCAGGGAGCGGTCTTGTGCTGAGTAGGTGGCCCTCCTCTGCGGAGCTTCAGTCTGGAAGGATCGGATGAACTCCTGTGTGTCCTAAACAAACATATACACACACATTTCCCAACATGCAACTTTTTCATACACATTTTTTGTGTGTTTTTTTGTGAGTGTAATCTCACCACGATGGTCTGGCGCAGATGTTTGACCTTCTCTGTTTTGAGCAGCCTGCGTGTGAGGAAGCCGCGAATGATGGCACCGATTCGACAGAACGCTCTCTGTTGATCTGCTGTCAGAACCTGCAATAAAGTTGGACGGGGGTTTGAGAAATAAAGGTCTGTTTTTTTATAAGCACACACTTGGTCACACACACACACACCCTCTTGTTTACTTGCATACACACCAGACTCAGCCTCGCTCTGGGTTTGCTAACCACCCATGAGGGCCCCCACAGATAGACAGGAGGCTGGACAGAGGGAGAGGACCCACTGGAACTCACGGGACTGGAAAAACCTGGAGAAAGAAGCAAACAGACACTTTAAATTTAGGTGCTTGCCCTTCCGTGTTTTGAGTGGTCTGCTTGTGAGGAATCCACAAGAGATGGCACCAGTTTATCATTTTAAAGGTTCAGTTTGTAAGGCAAAGACCAAAACTCTCCATACACACTCCAACACAGTGATAAGTCAGCGCAATAAAGCACTACCTTTACTGTGTCCAGGTGACCGTTCAGATGGTGTGTGTGCAGGGCTTAGTCCCGGGCAGGAGGGGCTCACAACAGGACAGCTGTCACTCACAGTCCACCCACAAGCGTCCCCACTCAAAGGCCGCACACAGCCCTGCTCCTTAAGTCTTCTCTCTGTCTCCTCAAGTTCCTAAACACATGGAGTACACACACACACGAACAAAACTAACTTAATACCAAAATTACAATTTTGTCAGGTTCCTTTGCTGCTTTTCTTCTCAATTTGTAAATTATAAAATCAAATACTGTGCAAAAAATAATTTTGGTTAAATATTGTGTGATTCTATGTCCTGACCAGACGGAGGCGATGTTGCTCTTTCTCCTGCTCGGCCAGGAGCAGCGACATCTGCAAGGCATGCTCCTCCTCCAGATGCCTTTGCATGTCCTCCAGAGCATGTGCTCGCCTCTGGGTCTCCTCTGTTGATAGGCACAGATAAATACACATGAAATCATTTCGCAAACAGTTCCTTTTCCTTCCTTTCCCTTCATCTCTGTCATACAGTAATTAACCTATCGCCGAGAAGTCGCGACCTTAGTGGATATGACACAGTTTACGTCTGTAGATTTCAGTGTGCAATACAGGGAGTGCTGATGAGAGACTCACGTGTCTCACTGGTCTGTGCCTCAGCTGCATTTCTAAAGACAGTTGGTGTGATTCTTCCATTGTTTGTCCCCTGAATGTCCTCAGGCTCCATCCTGAGTGTGACCTGGGCCAAGTCAGGAGTAATGCGAGGCCTCAGCAGGGATGGTGAGGGATTGTCTACCTCATACGACTGGTTTAAGGAGGGTGCAGGGGTGCGCCTACTTGAAGCCATCCATGTCACTCCTGCCATGAAGCGAGGAACCCTTTCCTGGCTGCGGTCTATGTGCTCAACTCCAGATTGGTGGCTATGCAGCTGGCTGTCCAGGGTGTGGCAGCGCCGGCGAAATCCTGCAGCCACATGCTCATGGTGTCCCTTCGGGCTAAACCCTGAGGCACTAACGGGGCTACAGGTCTCCTGCCCTGGACTGCTACCACAGTGGCTTGATCTACGGCTGTCACTCCTGCTAACACAGGCCCCAGCTTCACTACCCACTGAGCCCCAGTGATAGGAGGACTTTGTGGCCCCTGAGAGAGCATCTCCCCAGTCTCCCATGCCAGCACCTTCCCCTGACCGTCCTGGACTTCGGGGGATAAGGTCTGCTGGGCCAATGGGAAATGAAATATGAATATTCCCTGTAGAAACTGGGCGTGGTCTGCGTCTCTGTGGACGGGGACTAATGCTGGACTGTGGGCTGGGCAGACGGGCATACCGGTCAGGTAGACTGGGTGAAAGGCAGACAGATTGTTGGGGACTGGGGTCATACAGAGTTTGATGCTGGATCTGGGTCTGAGGTGGGCCAACTGGGCTATGGTGCAGACTGAATCCAAACTCAACGCCTGTGTCCCCCATGGGACTGCAGCTCTTGTTCTCCCTGTCAGAGGCAGTCTCAGGCGAGGGAGTCCTGGTGACTGTGTGGACAACTTTTGACCCCTGCTGACTCTGCTCTCTCTTCACATACTCCCTGGATCTCTTAAGAAGGCTGTCCAAACTAATGTCTTCCTCCTCCTCTTCCTCCTCACTCTTCTCCTCCCTCTCCACCGTCACTTCCTCCACTGCCTTGTAGCCATTGAGCATGGGCGTCTCAGAGCATGGAGTGGCAGGCTGATCGCTTGTCTGGAGCCCGAAACCAGGGTCTCTGGGAAGTCCAGGAGAGTCTGTGACCAGGGTGTAGCCACTGACTGTTGCAGATTTAGAAACTGGCAGCTGTTCAACCTCTTCACTTGTTGCTTTATGTGCCTGTGCAGAGATAAGAAGTAATGATTAGTGATCATCACATAACTGCTAAAATCAAAAGCTACAATAAAGAATACCAGCTGATGATATTGACTCCACTTCTCAAATATCGCATGGTTTAAAGCAGTGAATTCATCACTGACATACAAACAATTAAAAGGAAATCGAGAATTAGCAGTTTGCGTTTGTATGCCTCCAAGCACCAGTCACGTTTCAGTTTACATCCATGTCTGTCCAGACACATACAATATATATAGTGATGACTCTGAAGGAAATAACTTAAAGTTACTCTGTGTCATTTTTAGCAAAATAAGGAGTACAGAGGGCTTATAGAGAGCTTCCTCACATGGTGCAACATTTCGGCTTAAGCTCAATATCAGCAAAACCACAAAAGGCTTTTTCCACTTTTTCACATATGCAGTAGAACTCCCAATCACCTGTAAACTCACTTTAACACGCTACATTGATGGTGTGGGCAATCGTCAGGTAAAAATAGGCCAGTCTGCCCGAGACAGTCAGACAATCTGTATTCAAGTCTGGAAGTGTCACAAGAGATTCAGGGACGGACTGTAATTCAGTTTTTGTGCTCTATCGTGGGACTGACACAGACTTATTTCACACTTGTGCATATTTAAGAATTTTAGATGATGCGCATTTATGAAGTTACAAATAAAGTGGTCTAATGTTTTCTTTTCTGAACGGAGAATAATAAAATCCATGTTGAATATGACTATAAGCTTTTCGATGTGACATATTACCTATTTTTTCTGACTTTGCTATTTAATTTGACTATTCAGTTCACACTGTCAGCCTACCTAATATCACATTAATTCCACAAAACATCTTGTATTGCTTTGTATTCCACACCGATGCCTATGATCAAGACCATAGTGTGCTACTGCTGACCTGAGCTTGGCCCAGTACGTCCTGAACCCGGGCCAAAAGCTTGTTCCTCTGCCGGTTCTGCCTGTTAGCCTCCAGCTGGACTGCCCTCTGTCTGTAGTCGCACATCTCGCTGCGCTGCTCTGCACTCAGCTGAAAAAGAGGCAATTTAATAATTTTATAAACTTAATAAATGGATGCGATGTTTGTTAACATGCCTTGATAGCAATCCATTAGGAAAATCTCATAAATAAGGCATTTGTCTTTTTGACAAAACAACAATTATTTCAACAAATTTTAACTTTTATAGCTGGTTTACCAGCTAGAGATTCTCAGATGGAAGTCTATTAGGGGGCAATGATCAATTCATCAACAGACAAACTCATTATAAAAGATTATATGCATAATGTATAATCACTGGTGGACTCAGGGGGGTTCAGGTGGGGACGTCAACACCCCCGGAGCCACCATGTTCAAAAAAAGCTGCAAAGTGCCCTCTTGGACACCCCTAGCTAAAACATTATAAGATGTCCTCTAAGGTGCCCTTTCAGCTGAGAAAACATGACGTACTGCCCTATTGGGGGCCCTTCCAGTGGACAAAACGGTGGTGAAGTTCCCTCTCTTCACCATAAACATATCATTATAGCACTGGTGCCCTACCATCTACAGCTTTTTAGCCCCTGCCCCTCAAATATCCTGAGTTCACCACTGCGGATAACTCTAGGTAATTAGTAAGAGTGTCATGTGCCATGAAAGTCTGCTAAGCATGCACATAAAGACTATATTTATTCCAACCACAGTGAAAAAATATGATGTTTACAGTGTTTACATGGTTATCAGTTGCTCACACTGAACGGATCATCAGAGGTTTACACATCCTTCTCAAGTCGTCTCTTCCAAATGAAGTGGTTAAATGAGACATTACTATGCTGAGTGGGCTGTTATTCTCATTATTAGTGGAATGCTGTACTGTACTTCTTGGACTACACTTAATACAGTGTTCAGCTTGAACAGACTTGAGCAACAACAACAAGAGACAAAATGTACTTTCAGATGCTTGTTTATGATTACTGTATTACTGACAGCACAACCATTCTTCTGTCATTATACATTTGTGCCTCCTTTGCTTGAGTTGAAAAGAAATCCTCAACGATCCTCAGCCTCACACTAGCCTCTTCATCATGTGGCTATTCCTGACAACTCGTTTTGTCAGTGGTCACTAGCAGATGGATTCTCCTGACTGACATCAAACAGCCTTCGTGTTCTTCGTCGTCAATTATCTGCTCACTCTTCTCCCTTAACTGCTGATCTAATTTGGACGAGTCAGCCCTTGTGATGTGTTTCAGATATATAATGTAGGTCACTAAAAGAAGCGTTATTCCTTCTTTAAAAGGTACATGTGCAATGTAGTTTTGGGAAATACATTTTAATCAGAAGAGAAAGATCTTCAATGACTGATTTTGTTTATGCCTAAACAAATGAAACAAACTCTCTTTGTTTTCATGACTGAATAAAGTCAATAAACACACTGACCTTAAAGAACAACGCACCTCATACTGTTTTACTGTTTTGTTTTGTTTATATGTGGCTGACCCTGCCACCTGTCTAGCTTCAAACAGTCTTCTGGGCACCTTATTTTGTATTATTACCTCATTAATATTGTAAATTCTGTGTGAATGTCTTCCCCAATACTGCATAGTGCCCCTATAATTGAATTAAACCATGTGATTCTTTGTGCATATCTCTGTTTGACTCCTGAAATATGTCGCAATACACCCTTCTTATTGTTGCTGTAACTGGATAGTGTAAGCAATGCTTTCTGTTACCACGCAGCATAGACATACAAACACAGCCACAGCAGTACAGTGACAGATGTACAGACTCTCTAGGGAAACCAACAAAACCTTTTGTCATGAAAAAACATCAACTTACTTGCTATGGCTATCTTGCCATTTGTGCAACCCTCTTAAAAAACGTCCATTAGCTGTGGCTTCTGTCTACTTTTGAGGAAGACACTGTCTTAACTATTAATGGGCCCAGCGACATCTTGTGTGATCCCCTCATGTTAGTTTTTTTCTTCCTTACCAGAGGCGAAAGCACAGCTCTTCCATGGAAGCAGATGACAGAGCCAGCCTTCAGGGACCACAGCGGCTCGCAGGCCATCTTCCTGACTCCCCTCGTCTCCTGCAGCATGGCCAAACTCCGCAGACAGAACTCCTCATAGCTCTCCATCTCTGGACTCCCACACATCCACGCTGCGACTGGGAGGCACACACCATGTAGCCTCGTCAGCCAGCTGTTCAATGAAATGGAGAGAGTGGAGTTAGACGGACGTCCACAGGCAATGTGACATGTGAGCTTTGGACTGCACTGGGTGTGGATCACTAGAGGAAACCCATAAGTGGGATGAGCAGGACAAATCCACCACAACAAAAGAGGGTCTGTCTGCCCTCAGTGGCTTTTTATCACACTCATCACATTCCTCCCATTCCTCTCCATCAGACCTTGTCGACTGACTTCCATTTCCGTGTCTCTTGGATGTGTGTGTGGAATCGTGTGTCTAATCAATACAGCGTCTATTCCTGTATTGTCTGTCAGCAGATGGATGGCACAGACCCTTCAGCATAGACAGGTATTGTAACACAAGCGTTAGCCCTGAGCGTCCAGCTGCTGGAACATAAATGCAATGAAGGCTGCTTTGTAATTACACTGGATCACTATGCCTCGGTTGTATTTTAATTCAGCTCGGGGTCCACACGATGCTGCCAGTAACCCTGGTGGTCTTCGGTCGCTTAATTAGCAGCTGCCTCGCACTGATTCATTACAGTGACAGCACAGCAGAGGTAGGAATGCCTTTTTTTTTTTTTTTTGTAACCACGGCAGGCTTGACAGTGGCAGTTTCAAGAAATGCTCGATTTTACGACATCCTTAGGAGCCATAAAGAGGTTTGGTACAGATGTGCCCGGGCAGAATGACAGTTTAAAACCTCACACCGGGTAGCCTTTAGCTCGTTACACCTCTCTTACCTTCACAATGGAGAGAAAAAAAAGTAGTATGTCCTTTCTTTCCTCCCGACGACGAGTGTTAAACGCGCACAAACGTCGTGGGGAGACAACGACGTGAAGCTACAAAACGCGGCTATTATGTTTCTCCTCTCAATCTGTAGCTGCCCATCATCTCCACCATCACCGTGTCACTCTCTTCCGGGCTTCAACAGCGCCTCCTAGCAACAACGTTCAGCACTCGGGCCACGTTCCAATATGCTCGGCGCGACCTGTATTCACGTTGCCTTCTCGGATAGGATTCCATTATTCTACAATTCCACGGATGTATATTGAAGTAGATGGTTCTAGAATGTTTTTATAGAGCGTTCTGTCGAACGGTACGACGTTCCGTGGCGGGGGAGTGGTAGGAAAGAAACTAGAGGGAAGTGAAGGGTGAAACTGAGAGAAATGGAACGGGAACTTTGTCGAACAATTATAATGCTCACAGTCTTCAAGTCATCTCACTTGTTACAGACTCAAAAGAATATCGCGTTATTCGTCGTAGGGTTAATTATAGAGCTTTGGGGGAAAATAAGCTGCAAGGCCATTATTATAGGGGTGACATGTAAGAAATGTAGTTTACAACATTATAATTAACTGAAATAATCAACAGAATGCAAGCACATAGCAGTTTTGGTCATTATAGTCTCTATGTATTGTGTTACAGAGACATCTACTGAAGCTAGCATGCTAGCCATCTAGCCATCATTCATCCGGGTCGAAAGCTCTCATGCTAGCGGTGTAAGCAGCAGTAACACTCACCTGGTCCCAGGGCTCCCACTCTGAATCGCTACCTCCATGGCTAACTGAGCTAACTAACTAATAGCAGCTACAAATGGGTGGCTGTAGCTCAGGAGGTAGAGCTGGTCGTCCAGTAATCGGAAGGTTGCTTGTTTGATTCCTTGGCTCCCTTGACTGTACGTGAAAGTTTCCTTGAGCCAGATACTGAATCAACAGAATGTGAGCAAATAACATTGTTGACGTTACGATTTCTATCCATTGTGTTACAGAGATATCTACTGAAGTTAACCATGAACCATCCTGGTACAAAGCTCCCATACCAGCAGTGTAAAAAATGACGCTCCCCTGGTCCCATAACTCCCAGTCCGAATCGCTACCTTCCTGGCTCTTTGAGCTAACTAGCTAATGGTTGCTACAAATGGGTGGCTGTAGCTCAGGAGGTAGACCGGGTTGTTCAGTTATTGGAAGGTTGCTGGTTTTGAAACTAGATACTGTAGAATTGTGTTTACGTCACTGTAGACGCTTACTATACATACAGTATTGTCTCTAAAATAGATAATAGTGGCTGTGTAGCCCTCTGTATTATTTTACATTGCTAAAAGGAAAGGACATGAGGATAGAGGGGCCCCCATCTCACCAGACATAACATAAAACCCAGAAAAAAATCTTTCAATGATGTCTTTATTATACGGACAATCAAACACACTGTATCATGACAACAAGCCACCATACAATCAGTAGCAAACAAAATGACGCTGCTGTTTTCACAACTCCCCTCCTGAGTGCACAGGTGAGCCTGAGTGTGTAGGTCGAGCAATGCGCACATTTTCCTTGTTGTCCCGAAGGAGAGCTTCAATGTCACTTTCTGTAAAGGTGCTTTTCTTGGAATCCTGTCAAAAAAGTTAAACAGTGTCAGTTCTCATAGGAGGAGTTTAGTCTATTTAGATGAATATTATCATTTCACTTGGCCTACCTCAAAAGACTGGCGCTTCACCCCCACACATGCTGTGGATTGCTCGTAGCACAGGACTATATCCAGATGCTTTGGTTCTTTATTTACCAAAGCGAGATTGAACTGGTCATGATTAGATTCTGTGTGGGAATCAAAAAACAAGTCATTAACGAGAGTCTGAAAATATGCGAAACCATTGCTTTTTCATCCTGATCTTACCAAACAAGTGCATGCAAGAAGATGTCATTTTGTCCTTTGAGACATGGTCATGTTTGTAGGACAGCATTTTCTCACACACACCACCACTGAGGAGGCTCTTGACTACTGTCTGTCTGCTGTCAGCTGGGGCTTCCTTCATGGCTTTCTCAATCTCTGGAGAGAAGTGTGTGCATGGTTTTCTTTACTCTCTGTCTTAAAGAAAAGACAACGCCATATGTGCAAACACAGGGTTACAAGAAAGAAAAAGTCACGTTGGTGATGATTGACTGTGCATAGTTTTTTGATTCTTGCTCTGAGGGAAGCTGTAAAATGATCCATCATACCTCGTGCTGCTGTTAGACAACTCTCGCAATAGGTGTCTGTGAAGAAGAAAAGGGTCAACAGGCTAGCTCTCCATCAGGAACCAAGATTTTTTAAACCACAAATACCACCATGACAGAGTGAACCAAGGTGTCAGTATTGATTTATTTACTCACAGTGTTCCATGTCATCAGCCTGAACAGGAAGAAGTAGGTACATACACGCTACAAAGATTAGTATTTTCATAGTCACTGACTGTAGACCAAACATGCGTCGACAGCTCTCTATAAACGAGGAATGAAAACGGGACGGCAGTCTACTGCTCTCAAGCGAAATCATCTTCCCTTTCACGTGGTCATGTGATCCCAAGGACAATGGGAACACATCACCGCCATTCCACAAATGACAGGTGTCCAGTTTTTCAGGTTTTTTCTACGACTGTTCAAAGATATTTCACTCAGAAGGAGCTGTTGCTTCTCTCACAACCAGCCTGTCAAAGTGCATGCAAAACAATAATAGAGATCTTCAGAGATACAGATTTTTTTGATATATATTTCTATATTTAGAACAACAGCTGAAATACTCATAAGATTCTTAAGGGAATGATTAAAGTAGTAATTTAGTGAGTAACGTAAGCAGTGTACTGAAAGCAATTTGTTACGTAAGTACTTGTATTTTACTTGAGTATTGTTATTTTTAGCTACGTTATACTGCCAATCATCAGTCGACCCAGAATGTACAATACATACATGCAAATATGTATAATTTACTTTTGTTTGTATTTGTGATACTGTTTTTAAGACTTTTACTCAAATACTGTTCGTATGGATGACTTTCACTTTTACCAAGGTAATATTTTAACCTGATATATTTACTTTTTCTCAAGAGAGACTTTTGGATGCTTTTTCAAACACTGATTATTTGCTACATTAATCAACAGTCTTGCAAAAGCCTTGGTAAACATGGTTGATATAAGTTTGTTTGGGCTTACTAATTTAATCAAGAGAATAGATATTATTCATGTAATTGTCAGCTTTCCTCAAACCTTTTGTCTACAGGGCTTCACCAGCGAGTTAGGAAACAGTTAAATGTCTTTTCTTCTTCTCCTTATGATTAATTAGTATCATTGTTAGTAGCAGTAGTATTTGTAGTCATTCTTAGAGTTTTCTTTTACTAAGTTTAGGTGTCGTTCTAATAAACGACCACTAAGTGGTGCTGTTTGATTGGGAAAGCCAGTTTCAAGCCGTTTCGACCGATCCCATATATGGTCATTTTAACCTTATAAGGACTGACGCATGTGACGCAGGCGTCGCAACGGAAAGTATGACTGTGTGCGGGAAAGGCGAACGTTACAAGGTCCTCTTTTCTTTTCAGGGGGAGCAGTGGAGCGACTGCCCGTGAAGCTTTGACGAGCTGGATGTAACTACGAGATAAACCAATTACACTGTCAGCGGCGCTTCCCCCCTCAGTAATCCGCTGTCAGAGTCAACATGTGAGTAATCTCGATTTCTGTGTTGATAATTATGTAAATTGACTTCACACGTGCTGCCCTGAGCTGTCAGGAGAGGCGAACGTTACATCCCAGCTCATTTGTTGTGTCTTCCCTCTGTCTCCATGTTTCCCTTTTTACTGAAACCCACGAAGAAGAGACTTACTTCTGCTTTTGTTTCCACTGACCAGTACAGTAGCAGGGGGTAGCCTACTTTCCTGTACACTTTTCATAACACAATGCATATTTTGGGCTATAGCCTATTTTCTTTTTCAGCATTAACTACTGGTTTATTCGAAGTCACTGAGAAGCATTAAGAAGATTATTTCCCTGCCGAGATAAACAGGACTGGAGTTCTGCTTGAAGAAGAGGGGCAGCCTGTAAATAATTACTCAACAAGTACATTAACTTAAGTTATTTAAGGCGCCATTTCCACCGGTTTATAACTTACCTCACTACTGTTCAGAGGGAAATGTTGTTTTCTTTGCTCCAATCTTTACTAGTTCGTTTTCAAGTTAATGTTACACGGTGATGAGCTTTAACTTGCATTAAGACACAATATGTAAGGATTGGTCCCGTGAAACGAAGAAGGGGCAGCATATAACGACAATAACTGCTAACTGCTGCTAACTGTAGCTGTCGTTCGCTAGTTATCATTTTTAGCATCGCAGCTAGCGGTTCGCACTGCAAGCTCAGGTTCCAGTGGAGCTTTGCCCCTCATTCCAATAAACCGTATTAGTATGTCCCAATATTTAAAATGTGAAATGCAATATGCCATAAATACCAGGTTGCCCCAGTACATCTGGTCACATTTTGCAGTTTGCAAGACAGCATTCTTTTCTGGCTATTCTTAACCCACAATCCTCTGCACAGCGGAAGATAAGATACAATGTGGGACAATTCACTGACAGGTGACACTGTCTGACACAGTGACAGACACAGCAATGACAAATGAAAATACATTTAAGTGTGAATACTATGTTCTTTGTACTCATCTTGCCTTGGCTGTGACGGCTAAAGGAGCAAGAGCGTTAAAGTTCAAGGCATCGTGACGAATTTGTATGCCTCAATCTTTTGCTGCTGCGTGCAACAGGATGTACTTTTTATGGGCAGATACAGTAGGTAAAAAAAGAACACACCCGTTGTGTTTACACAGGAGCTTTGAACTGGGAGTAGCCGGGGCTAGCTGGTTAGCATGCTAACTTCAGTAGGTACCTCTGCAACAGTACAGGTCTTTTAGTAACCAGATAAAACAAAGGATGATAAATACATGTCAACACACTAGGTGTATGTCCTCCACTTGTGTTTTTTTTCCCCTTTCTTTGTTGTACTGTAGAAAGAATGTTGAACACCTTGGCCAAGGGTCTGCACATGAAAAATAGCCTTTTCGCTAAGTCCGACATTTTTTTAAATCATGTGTCTTTTTAAAAATTAATTTCCACTGTTCCTTCTTTAATGAACTAAACTAGGCACATCACAATTCCCCACAGGCCAAAGTAAAGACCCCATAAATGAGAAATAAAAGCAGCAAACCTGTCAGCTAAGAATCTGGAACCAGCAAATGTTTTGACAGTTTTACTTGAAATGTGTAACAATAGTTATCAATTCATTTAGTTTTAATATAAAGTAACTTTTAATTTAAAGTATTTAGAAATAGCTTCGATTGGACCAACTACAGCAAGATACATTTTCTGCTTGCTCATTGATGAGTCCATTTTAAAAACAAATCTATAAAAATCATGTTTTCCTTTTACTCAAGTAAAGGCTCTGAATGCAAATTTCTCCACTGAAATGCACCTGCACGAGGACGTTTTAACAGAGGTCTTATCCAGGGGGAGACAGGCTGTTAACAGCAGAGGGGTAGCCAATCATCTATTGTTGATGTCTAATAGTCACAGTTGATCCCGAAGTACTTTAGAAGTGTAGTTACATGCTGCTGTCCAGCAGATGTCACCTTGCCCAGATCCTCATGCTCTTATCAGTTCAATGATAAGAGTCGAGTTTAGGTATGAATATTTTTACAGCTCTGTGGAACATTTCCTGCTTCATCTGATCAGCTGAAGGTCATGTTGTTGGACATTGAACCCGATACATTCAGTTTATGACGTGTTTTAAACCAAAATGTTATGACACCTTCCTACCAACATGTATACTGTATTGTATAATAGTATAATAGTAATGGAATACTTTTTTTCTTATATTTTTATTTGCTAGTGGCTTAAGAAGTGCTCAAATAGTGTAAAAGTACTGTTTTGCAGGTAAAGGTCAGTCATGAGAAAGTCTTCCAAATCTTTTAAGAATTTTTAAATTTAATCCCAGAACTTAGACTTTTTAACTCATTCTGACTTTTATGTATTAATTTAGTCTTTCTTTCTTTTTAGTTTGTCTTAATTTATATCTCATAATCATGAATTTGAAACAAATCTCTTAGAACTCTTTATCCCTTATTTATGAATGAATTTATGATATCTTAAATATTACTTTATAATGTCATAGATTCAACTTTGTATCCAATATGTATTACTTTTTTAATCTCATTTTTAACTTTTCATCACATCATTTTGACTTTAAATCTTAAACATTGACTTTTGTCTTTAAATGTCTACTTTTATCTAATAATTTCGATTTTATAGCTCATAATTATTAGTTTTTATCACATAATTTACATTTTTAATCTCTTAATTTTCGTAATTATTCTGATTTACGACAGAAATATTTGCTTAATCCTTTTTAGTTTTTAACTTTTTATTTGTGTATTTAAGATGGCTTGATTTGAGCTCAGCAATCACAGTGAATATGGCAGGATATAGCATTTAGTTGTTTACATGAAGTGTATTTGATCCATTAGGATATAATAATACTGGTATAATATAATTAAGTAAGTGTTAATATGTTGTTGGTGTTAGACCATCATTCATTCATTCATTCATTCATAGAAGTGTGTTAATGGTCGTTTTGGTGGCAGATGTTGATCCGGGAACCTTCAGTTTCAGTTGAGATCTCCTCCATGGGTTCAATATCAACTTAAACAATAGTGTGTGATCTTTTCCATGACACTGACCCCAGCAGCCCCAGCAGCAGCAGCATGCCGTTGCACCAGTGCTGCTTTTTCCTCCAATAGATTTAAAGTGTGCGCCCGGCCGACAATAGAGGGCCGCGGAGTGGGAGGATCAGCTCGGCAGCGATCCTTCTGGCTTTGTTACGCCTGGGAAGCCATTTTGGAAATCTGCTTGTTGTGCACTAGCATAACAGTCTCCAGCTACTTGCAAACTTGTGTGTTGTTTATTCTAAATAGAGGAATAACGCTAGAGGTTTTTCCGTTCCGCGGTAATAGATTACCTTTGAGTTCCCGTGCGTCGGGATGCTGGCAGAAGTTTGCGCATTTTCCGCGATAGTAATGTGAGGATCTTTTTTTTTTTTCCTTTTGGATTACGCGAATAATAACATACATGGACTCTAACCACGCGGGCAAGTTGACATGCTGCTATGAATAACATCTCATATTCTGTTAAACGTAGCTGCTGTTTTCTGTTGTGAGTGTGTCGTTTCGTTATATCCAGATTTATTTTGTCCTTGCTTGGCTCCTTTACCCACAACTAACGCAATCTCAGGCCTGATTTTTTAGGTTGATTTTGTCACATCTGCGACATTATTACAGTCAAATATGTTATCGATCATTCAGAGTGCGTGTGTTGCTCAGAAATGTTAAATAAAACTGCATGATAAGAAATAAATATAGTGCGTCGTCGCACTAGCCTGCCAGTGGCGGCGTTGTCTAAATACATGGCGTCTAAATTTAGCGCTGAGCAATGTGAGTATGTAACTGGGCTTATATGTCATTTGGCCGGGACTATCAGCAGTTATTATTAAACTAAAGTACGTGTTTTTAAACGGTCACAGGAGGCAGTAGATTGGCCTCCTGGTCGCAGGTGCTTTGCGTAAAGGAGCCAGCAAAACAAACGTGTGTGGAGACGTACAGTCCTGTGGGAAAGGTGTCACTGTTCCGCTGTGTGTTTGTAGTGTGCTGGCATGGTCTGTTATTGTTGAAGCTGGCGCCTGAATTATGAGCTCAAGGATTAAATGCTATAACATTTCACATGAACTACTCATTAGATTAAGGGCATGCGTTTCCTTATTCTCAGTTCCTCCTGCAGCAAGAGATTCGATGCTTGATTTTGTACCCACATTCAGAGCTCGCATCATGATTTATTGAACCAGTTGACAAGTCACAAAAACTAATCCTGGCTGAATTAAAGTAGTCCCCTCAGCTTTTGGAAATTTGTTTCCCCTTATCCCTCTTTTCAGCTTGCAGAATTGGATGCGGATTTTAAACGTGATTAAGATTATGGGTTGAGATTTTGGTGGATTTTAGGAAAAGCCATCTGTTTTAATTGCTGCTCCATCTTGGCATTATGCTTCTGTTTGATTGAATTGTTAAGTAGACGCTGGAGGGCGAGTCCACTTCTTGCTCAGGGTATATGAGGAAGTTTTGGCCACGTGGAAAAAGGGGGTTGCTGCATGATTACTCAGTTTATTAGGTACAACTAACTAAAACTACTGTAACAAATCCTGCCATCATTATTGTTATGATGTTCAGTTTTTCCTAAAACTGCTTTAGAAAGGTGTTGATTGAACTTTGTGATTATTTTGGAAGATGTAGTTTGTGTTCCTGTCGAATTCTGTCACATTTGGACAATATATGAATATTATAGTACCATGATTTGGTATAAATGTTGTCCTTTACTGCATTCAAAGGCTTTATACAGTAAAGTGGTATTTTATGAATATACCACATTTTATATGATTCTTCAAAATATCAAGATGTATATTACGTATCTTGATACACCCTAAAAAAGTATTGAAAATATATTAATTTAAGACCATATCGCCCAGCCCTGTTGATTATCTCTCAACCCCTTAGATTTATGTTGTGACCCTTTGTAGGGGCCAGACCCCTGTGTTAGAACCACTGATACAATGGGGGTGAACAAAATAATAAAAACACCTCTGTATAATTCAATAAAGCAGCCTCCAAAATGATCATACAGTTGAATTGGGATCTTTTAAACCGATATTCAGTGAAAACATAAATTATTGTCATTTCAGGCAGGACTGTTGCATTAGACTGCATGAGTTTTAGCTAGGTGTACCTTGTAAACCGGCATATGTGTGGTGTATTTGCACAGCCTGTTTGAATAATGCACGTTTCACCGTGAGAAGCTCAACCCTCGGACCAGTTGTTTCCCGCCCATAGCCTAAAACCCAGCCCCACCCCTTGCCGTCTTGCTCGGTTTCATAATACTGCTCCCTCTCTGTGCGTGGAGCTTACCCGGGAAGTCACTGTAGGAGTAGCTGTCCTGGTGAGGAGTCTGCTTAACACAACAGGAGAGAGGACCGTCGCTTATCTGTCCCGTCTCTACCAGCCATTTCCTGGCAGTTGCCGTCTGTTTGCCGACCAGAGGAGAGGAGAAGAGACGAGTCATTCATTACAGCTTCAGTGGCATCCGAAAACCAGCCAGAGCCAACATGCAGGAAGAGGTCGGCCAACTCTTGTCCGCTGTTACAGCCACAGTAGCATTGTTGTGTTCCTGGGGAAAAGGAATGTCCAGCAAATCTCATTAAGGCCTGCCTGTGCTGGGCTTTCTGACATGGTTGTACAGCCTAGCAGTAACCAGTGGTGGTGGTGGTGGTGGTGGTGGTGGTTGTGTTTTCTTGGAGATCAGCCCAGTGAATAGCGATAGAATTGATTTGGGAAGAGGCAGGGAATTTACCAGTGCTGTATTGTGTTAAATGTGTAGATGCGGTTCTGAATCTGCTCTTAAAATACGCTTGCAGGACTTGAGCTCATTAGCAGGACGAGGCTGAAACAAGGCAGGCTGTGCATGCATTTTTTTGTGTGTATGGAAGTCAGTGTGTGCTTGTTACCCCTCTACAGCATCATGTCCACTTTGGCTAAAGAGTGCTATTCTTTGCATCCTGACTCTTGCAGTCTAAACACAGAAGAATGACCATGGATTTTTCCCAACTGCACACATATACGCCACCACAGTGTGCTCCGGAGAACACCGGCTATACCTACTCTCTCAGGTGAGACCTCAGTGCAAGGCTGCAGCATCCAAACAGTCAGGCCTGTGTCAGTATGCCCTGCCTGTCATTTCTGACTGCATGCAGCTCAGAGAATTTACTCCCAATGAAGCCAAATCGTCCTTGAGAACCTGCTGTTGTGTTTTAATCAGTTTCAAGGCGTTGAAAGTTTAGTGTCAACCAGCTACTCTATATTCCATTTGTCCTTTTATTGTTTTTAGCCGAGTATGCTATTGTGCACTGTCAACCTTGACACTATTATAATAGCTGTTGTCAGTCTACTCATGTCCCTATGACAGTGTAATATAATAAAAGGTTTCTAGGCTATCAAGTGATCCCAAAGATTTTTTCATATTCACTGCCTGAGTGCTGGTTTTCTGTGTCCTGTTCCAAGACAAAACGTTTAAGAGTGATGAGTCGATAGTCAAGCCCTGTTTCCCAGTTAGATTGTGAAATTGGTAACAAACATAATTACAGCATTAAACGTTTAAATATATTTTTGATTGTTTTGTTCTGTTTTAAACTTTCAGAGGTTTTCTAAGTCAGTAACTCATATATTTAAAAAAAAAAAAAACTCTTGTGGTTGTGGTTTTGATGACTCAGCCTCATGAGTCAGTTGGTGTGTGTCTATATTCTTGGTGGGGAATTGGGGAGGCTTGCGCAGGGTAAAAACAGAACACATACTAGATTTGTCTGTACATGGTTATACTATAGTGTAGAATCAAGGTGCCAACTCCAGCTTTTTTAAAAACATTTTTAAACTTAGTTATAGCAGGCACATACCATTCCTGTAATTCCAACCTCTCCCATCACACTCCTCGTCCATGCATTGTTTCTTGTACTCATCATCAGAGATGATACCGTAGGTGTGGTTGACACTTAACCGGGAAGGTCTGTGCATGTGGAGGAATGTTGACGTTTTTGTGCTGTCACCTTTGGTGTCGGTAGTTCTCAGAACAGAGAAAGGCATGTGTAAGTTCACTGGAAATGAAATATCACTTGGACTCACTCTTGCTGTGTTTAGGGAAACGAAGAGTTATTGTACAGGTGAAGGCCTACCATCATTCAAGCGAAAGTATGACTGTCTTGTAAAAAAAAATCGAGTTTGAACAACGACCTCTCATTAGGTTTACAGCCCTGTTTTGCAGAAATGCAGAGCACAATGTGAAAACTGCTCTGCAGAGCTATATTGCCTCGAGCTGTTTCCCCTCTATCTGAACAAGTTCAGGCTGCAGTCTCTTTTAACTAATTATGTGTGACATTATTCGATGGTTGTATTAGGTGCCTTCTATAGTAAATATGTCAGCAGCTTTTATACTTTCACAGGTTGCGGGAATGGCTTTTATGTTGTTGCATATTTTCATGTTGTAGAATTTGATGTTATCACAACATGGCAAAACAAACCCTTAACATCCTCATGATGTTAGTTCAGCTTTAAGGCAGACAGAGTTAGGCTGCAACTAATGATTATTGCCTCCGAGGAAATGTTCTCAGCTGTGACTGTTGCTTTGTTGGTTGCTTTGTCAGCAGGATTACACAAAAACTACCAAACTATTTCCCACATTATTTGGATGGAGGATGGGTCTTGGCTCAGCATAGACACCATTAACTTTTGGTGCAGATTCAGGAATTTGGAAAGAAAAGACAGGGCGTTTTCCAACATTTTTGTTAATTTCTCAGAGAATGATACATGGATCCTGACAAGAAAATCAGGTGTATTTAGATGGGTGGTCTCTATGAGTGAGTACAAAAGTGGACTGTTGGGCCTTGACGGAGGTTTACACTCTACTGGATACTTTTAAGACGTTTTTTAATAGTTTTGCTTGAAAAATAACTAATTGATCAAAAATATATTTTAATTTTTTCATCAATCGCTGAATTGAATAATTGTTGCAGCTTTAACACAAAATGCATTCCAACGATGTTAAATCCAGTCTTGGTTGGCAGTCTTATGTGTCACGCTGTGTACTGAGGCAAGTTAAGATGAATGTACAAAAGCTTGTTCGACTCCTCGCTGGAATCTGTCAGGTAAACTGAAGGACTGGAACAAGCTAATCGTGTTCCTTTGAATGTGGTCAGCTGAGAAGCTATAAATGAACCTCAGTCACAACTGTGGCCCTGATCCCAGGATTAGACTAATAGTTTATGCTTCTTGATCAGCTAGTCGAGAGATCTGAGGTTTATATTAGCCCTGTGTGTGCTGTAGCTGAGTGGCTAATGAATCTCAGCTCTCCTGGGAGAAAATTTGATGAAATTTAAATGAGCTAAATGAAGGCAGTTACATGTCTTTGTCCCTGCCAATAATCTAAATATCACATTTGCTACTTGTATCAACCCATCAGACAGTCCGACAGCTGATTGTGCTCAGACTTTAGAGGGTGTTTGTATGTGTCTATGGCCTCCAGTGAATACAAGAGAGCAGCGTAGAGACGGACGGGGTCAGGTGACAGAAACCGTTGGCCCATCTGTTGTCAGATCTCAAAAGAGCAGTGACAAGTTTTGTGGCATTGAATGGTCCAGGAGAAAGAGGGAAAGGAGGCCAGCCAGTCACCTGACATCACATGAGAAACAACCTTTACAACTTTGAGCATTAGCCTTGTGTTAACTTAATTAATACTGTAAATGCAGGGGCAGACACATTTTGATAACCCAACAAGGTTTTTACTCGTGAATTGGGGGGTTCTGTGCTCTCACTCTTTGCTGGACTTTACTGGACTACAGCGTGCTCAGTAAGGAAGCTGCGTGGCTTCAACCAACTTTACTTGCTTTCAGTAGATACACAAGACATTTGGTGTTTGATCAAGGTCTGTGTCATATTAAAGATATTAAAAGTTTCATTGGCTGGCACAAAAGCTGCAATTTCTTGAAGCTAACTTTCAATTCATAGCCCTTTACATAATGCAGACACATTTAGCAGGCTTTTAATTCAAGAAGTTCTGTTGTTTTATCCTAATGATCATAGGTTTGACATGTAATTGCTAAGGATGGAACGATGGACAGATCGCAATTAAAGAAATTTACTTTATCACTTGATGATGGTGAGTTTCCTTTATCTGAATAATCATTAAAGCAACATTGTGTGACTTTTTTACCTTAAACTAACAGCTTCAAAGTCAGTTTGATGGTACAGGGTTAATGGGGTCTCTGTCTCAGCCACTCCACCGCCCTATCACTTATTTCTGCACTATGTATTGTCAGTGAGAGGGGAGGAAGACAGTGTTTCATACATGTTTACTACAACATACAAGTTTTCAACACATAACATCATTATGGCCTAATCAATTTTGTTTGTAGTTAGAGCCTACATTATGTCTGACAAAGAGTTTTAAAGATTGGCTGTGTGGAAATACTTAGGGAAAAGTATTCATTCCTTACAAAATGTGAAGTATTTTCAGTGTGGTTTTTTTATTGTAAGAATTAAAGCATGTTTTATTAGCAGGATATCATGGTTCACAATTATGTTAGCCAGCATAATCAGAACGTCATGCAACACGTCACACTACAACTTTTTTGCTGCATGATACAAAATCGAAACTTGCACAGTTCTTATTTTCCATGAATTAATTAACAAGAGACGTCTGTCATAATGTAACTTACATTAGTCAGAATCAAAGGCTTTTTGTTGCTTGTGAGTGACATCCAGGCTCTGCATGCACAGCATACTAAAAATCACAATTTTTCTTATCAGTTTTTCCAACAAACAGGGGCACACTTTGGTTATTGGATCAAACGCACTGATCAAACAACCAAAGTGTGCCCTGTTTTCTTTGAAAGATAAGTTAAGCTTCTCAAAATGTATTTGTGCCTCTTTGACTTTTGTTGACAAGCAGGTGATATTTCTGAAGTAGTCATTTTGGTCATATTTAAAAAAATAAATAAATAAATGTCATGTGTTTTTGTCCCAAGATAATTTTCAGCTTTTAAAGGGAAGGACAAGTTAAGCTATTTAGCCAAAATGTGATTATTTTAACTGGAAGAAACTCCGGCGAAATGATGTGGAATAGATATAAATACAATAATTTTAGATAATTTGTAAATTTGTAATTTCTCCCTCAGTTGTCTTTATAGTGTCCAGTCACACACACACACACACACACACAAGCCCTCTTATACACCACCATTTGCGAAAAGTGGTGACAATTTATAGACGTAGTGCATCGATAAAGCTTATGATTTGCATCCCAGCGGAAAGTGGTACAGTGGTTCTTTATACTCGGTGGTTCATCATTCAGCTGTTTCAGCTCTTGAAAGACAAATTCCCCACTGAAACAGATGTGTGTGCTGTATATTGACACGCACAAAGCCTTCATATTTTATGATGGTGGAAGTGGGTCAGTGGGGCTGTGGCCTCTGGTTGTAGTGTCTTCCCCCCACTAGTGATAGCTGAACATTGACAGTAGGAAGCGTTAGCAGTTGTGGAGTTATCTGGTGCTGTATGTGGCATTCTGTGATCAGCAGCAGCAGATAAGTAATGTAAAAGATCGAAAACAAGCGATAAGTCAACCTCCCACCCTAACAAACCTCCGTTGAAATGCAGGCAGTAACACAGATATAGAAGTGTTATTATTTTTCTTTGTCAAGCCAGAAGCTGGTTGAGGCTGCATCCTTATTAATTCACTGAATGCCAAGCATTTTTCCTCAGAACCCCAAAACATGATAGTTGATTACAATATATTTTATGATTATTGTTATTATTTAAAACTTACTAAACCATTGTCTGAGAAAGGATATGCATCACATTTGGTACTGTGACTCTTGTACAAGTGAGTCACGCCTTGCAGGGCTGGACTGGGTGGCAACGAGTCGGGCGGTTGTTCTTCACACTGCTGTCACAGTTGTTTTGACATCTGGTCTGAGTGTATTTCAGTTCATGCAACACTGGTCAAGTGCCAAACGAATGACAGCAGCTGGAGTCCTGCTCCTTCTGAGGGTTAAACTCACAACAACACAGACATCTCTATAACTGTTCTACTGATTTTAATACTACAGTAAAATGACCCCTGGTATATTTTTAAGAACACCCGCATTCATGAAGCATTTGTTGTTATATTTTAGACATCAGTGTGTCTGCTGGGTAATGGTACATGACCAGCCTCTGCTACTGATCACAGTTGCTCTCGAGCCAGGGAAGCTGTTTAGAGTGGTCTCCGTAGCAACCACGGCAACATGAAACGGCACACTATAGTGCTTTAACGTGAAGAGCGAAGGACACAGCCGAGAGGGACCGAGATAGAGAGAGAGAGAGAGAGAGTGGGGCACAAGCAAAGTGCAATCTGTGGGAGGGAAAATGAGGGTGGGCTGGAACGATCCTAATCACACTGCCAAATCCTACCCTCCCAGAGATAGTCAGATTGGAAATTTTAAAGGCTCTTGGCTCTGACCCAAACTCCCAGTTTCTGGCCTGTGGTAAATATAGGCCTCAGTACCTCAGGGGAGAAGACTTTCTCCACTCTGTGACAGTCTGAAGAAACAGGAAGGCAGAGTGTGTTACGATTCTCTGCTCTGATTTGGTATCATCCCCCGTGGAATTCCAGAGACTCTCACAGCTGAAAAAAATGAACAGTATAATTTGAGTAAACACAGCACAGTCCCACACTGTCGCAGGGAGGAGATTTAAATAGATTGTTGGGAATGTGTGACAAAATACTCATTTTACTGCAGCTCAACTAGAGCATCCCAACTCTGTGAAATAATTTGAGTATTTAGGTACAAAGAGGTTTATGCCTGAGATCTTGTGCTTGCAATGTTTCCAGAAAAACTTAATTGATGTAGTTATGATTGGATTAAAGAGCCATTTAAACAAATTCCATTTTATGAGATGGCAGCCACAGACCCATTGGTGGAAAATGTCAAATGGGATTACATTTCTGCTGTCTGACTCCACATTTTATTGTATTAATCAGTTACAACAATCTGTGAGTAGTCTCACCTGAGACATGCAGCCCACTCTACAGCTAACTAGCAAATGTTTTCCCTCATCTTTGGTTGGCAGTTTTTGCTCCTCCTCTGAGTTTCATTGGGAACAACACGCCCCCTCTCCTTATAAAACTTTTTCTGTGTCTGTTTCTGTTTTCATGTGTTAGAGAGAGAATGTAGGCTTCCTGGCAAGCATTTGACAAGACTTCTTTTAACCACACTTGTGGTTTTGGAGCTGAGATTTACAACCACATGGTTTCTGTTATCTCTGTCTAAGATATGATGTATGTGCATGTATGTCGGTGTGTGAACACAGGTCATAGTAGTAGTACATTTTGGTCAAGGGTTTTGTTGTGCTAGTGTGTTATTATCTGAGCTCCCTATAGCAGATCAGAGCTGCAGATTGGGCTCTATTATAAGATCAACTTCTGTGCTTGTAGTGTGATGCAATGAGCAGAAAGTTGAAAACTGTTGCTTTTTTTTTTCATTTGGCATTTATTGTTGTCAAATCAAGTTCGAAGTTAAAGTCGTTATAGCTGAAACAATAAGTCCATTAATGGAAGCCAAAATAACCGACTGCTGGTCTGACAAAAAATAAATTTCAGAACATCTCATTTAATCTAAAAAGCAGTCAAGAGTTGTAGTCCTACAAGTTATGCTTTGATTTTGGCCATTTCCTGCAGTTTTTTATACATGTTCTTTTCCATGTGCAAGATCTTGAAAGTCAAAAAACCCAAAGTCCTCGCTAAGCAGAGCCCCACTTTCCCACAGAAAACACTGCTCCTGAAACACCTGATCAGTAGTCCTGCCTTTAATTCAGCGACTTCTTCACTTCACACTCCATCACTATGTCACACATTTGCTTAATTTATGCCTGTAGTCATGGTACAAGGGAAGATAACTGGAAGCTGAAAACATGATGGAGCTGACTAGAGACACGTTGAGTGTTGTGGGCTCAGGCATGTGCGAGCTGACCAATCAGAGCAGACTGGATAATAGGGAGGTGGGCCCAAAGAGACATGAGCTGAAACAGAGTGTCTCAAACAGAGGAGGATTACATTGTTGCAGCACTGGGCAGTATGATAAAACTGATTGATACATCAGTTGGGCTCTAAACCAAATGGAAAAGTTTAATTGAATCATAAATGCCATTTTTGATCTGTTCAATTGCAGACCAAACCTGCTGTGTAGTTGGTAAATTACCAGATTATTGTGCTTGCATGTAAACATGATGTCTCGGTGTATCCAGGCTTTGTGATTGGATCTAATTTTTTTGCATACACCATGCAAAGCAGGCAGAAGGTGGGTGGGTGGCAAGTCCCTTCAGTGGCAGAGAACCAAACGTGGTATTAGAGGTGTAGACTCACCAGAAGCGATGTTACGAGAGTTACTTTTTCTTTGTCATGGAGGGTTTGGTCCTCTGTGGCTCTCTGGATTGATTTCAAAGAAATGGTGACGAGCCGGTTTTACCGCCATCGTCTTGGGAGCTGCCGTAAAGATCTCTGGTTGTCTGTTGTGTCCGGGGGACCATATCCTGATGAGCCAGTAAAGAGCAGACACTGAAGTAAGAGGGCTTCCACCCCACAGGCAGATACTTACTGAATGATGCAAAGACATCTGTCATGTCACGTTAACACCTGGATGGTCGGCTATGGTCCAGTCGCCCCTTTCCTGAGGCTGTGTGGAAGATCCGATCCTATTTCAGCTGTGCACGTGCTTGAAGTAATGTTACAACAGACACAAATTATGTTATAATACTTAATTCAGTGAACTCCTGTTGGACATAGTTTTATTACCACACATTATTTAATTTGATTAATCAATTAATAAAAGTTATTCAGATGATTCTCACAGAATACTTTGAACGGAAACTTTCATCACCCATAATCTGGCTACACAAGACTATACCTTGAACACACGTGTGCTACATAACAAAAAAGCAGAACGTAGGTGACTAAAATGTAGAATGTATCTGATGTAGTTGTGTACTGTAAGAAAGGAAACCGGCTGTGCCCACTGAGTGTGGGAAGAGTATCAAAGCTTTAGCGTTATGTAAGAAGAGATTCCAGGAAGCTGAATGTCAGGATGGAAGTGTCTTCTCTCTCAATACTGTAAGTCTGTCTCTTCATCTGTGTCTTCTTCACGTCTCTATTTTTATCACTGATGTGGGCCGTGGGAGCCGCCTGGGAGAGGGCCGCACACGGATCAATTTGGATACCCAGAACAACGAAAAAGAGTTTGCAAACTAATTAAACATGTTTACATCCTCTGGTAGTGACTGTGACCTGAACAGTCCAGTTTCTAACCATTGTTTTCACCTGAGATGCACATTTTAATTTTTGTGTTGCCAGATAGGGGTTCCGCGTGTGTGTTGTTCAAATAAAGATCTGTGTTCGTGACTTGCCAGGTAGAGCAGAAGGTCACATAAATGATTGTGTCTGGCTGCAGGCTACACAGACAGGTCTGTTTTCTTTCTCACACACACCCTGCCTCGACTGAGTTGCTCAGTCAGTCACAATACCTGTGAATCCTGAACCATTATGTTCTAGTATAACTTACTGTTCTGTTGGTTTTTATGCACAAGGTTTTTTTTCCTTCTCTTATTTTAACCTCGAGGCAAGCTTTTGTTTAATTTAAGTATCTCTGCAGCTTTATATTGCAACTGTAGGTTTGTCATTAAAATGTTGTTTTATTGTAATGTTGCTGAACTGTGGATTCACAGGATAGACTTGTCTTTGGGTCATTTAGCCCACTGAAATCAAGACAATTTCAAATTAAAAGAGCACAAAAAAAACACCGCACTTCCCCGTGGCTGTTTTACAAGATTTGAATTTCATATTTGAATGAAACAAGCAGATGATGATGGAAAGTAGATTGTTCTGTTGATATCTGGTACGTTTGCATGGGTTCCCATGTTCTCTGCTGCAGGGAACCACTGTGACTTTACGTCACCTCTTTGCTCAATGCATAATCTGATATCGCTGTGTTGGTGTCACCATAATTAATGTTGCTCCAGGACTATCACTACATGTTTTTGCAATGCTAAAAAAAGACCGAAGATGTTCACACATGGGTGAAGTTAGCATTTCTCTTCATGCTGGTAAAGGGCGAGTTTACCCAAAAGTGAAAATTCTGTCATTATCTTGTCGTCCCATACCGAATGAAAGTCAGGTGAAGTTTTCGTAGTCCAGAAAACAGCCATACAGCATTCCCCTTAACAACTGAAGTAGATGTCTGAAAAATGTCTACATGAATTAAAATGTGCTATGATGTTGTGTTAGTAGTATTTATATGTAGCAGAAGTTGGTATGCTAATCTTTTTTGAATGATTTTCCAAGCTTAATAGTACCAGTGATGTACAGTGATATGGTTGTGTTTGAATTCCTCCTGGTTGAGACTATATATATAATATAGATATATGTGAGGAGAGAGAAAGGGGCATAGAGAGAGTTTCACTGTTGGAACAGTTGTGTGTGGTTAAGTGGTTTTAGATCTATATATCCTTATCTGTGATCTTTGATTTCCAATCCTTAAGTATTTTATTTTTGGGAGACGAAATAAGATCAGTAAAGGTTTCTGTACAACACAACACACACAGGTAAATAAGTGCCCTTGTCTTAACCAACTAGTAATTATACTTGCAGTCGTTCTCCTTGGTAAATGCTAAGCAGTAGAAGCTAGCTGTGGTCATCTCAGACCAACAGGATACAGAAGGAGAGGTGCTGCCCTGGTCATGTGCTCAGAGTAAAGCCAGTTGGAGCAGCAGGCCTGAGGCAGAGTCAGGACGAAAGCACATAATTGGCTCTCAGTGGGAGTGTGTAATCCTCAGGGTTTAGAGCCAGCAGCATGCGCAGTACATGTACACATGCACACATGCATGTACATACAGCTGATATTGCTAAGTCTACAGCTTGTCTCCACGACAGGGACTCTGCGACTTAAACTACACAGCTCTTGTTTACACAGGGATGGTCCCTCCTGGTGTCTAACAGGAAGTTGGTTCTCTGTCCTCCAGTGACAGATAAAGTGCTTCGCCCCTCCTCTTCATTCGCCCGCCCCTGCATGCCTGTGTAGTCATTCTGTTGACCCAGTTGAGCCACCTGCACACAGCCTGCAAAGAATATATTATTATGATATTATTGATCATGCAGTACTTGTGTATTAAGCTATAAATAAACCTTGAGTCTAGAATTCTAACTGCTGCACCACTGTAGAGAAATACGGCTTAATCATGGATTTCTTTTAGTTTTGTTTGTATTGTTGCATCAGCTGAGAGGGATTATAGACATAGTTTTTATAATGGTTCCATTGGATTTCGCAATTGCTGCCCTGTTGCCTGTTAGTCGAGGCTGAATATTGGCTTTGACTCTGCGTGCCTGCCCTGTCAGGTGGGTGTGGCACTGTGACTCACAGCTGCACAACGCATGGCAAAGTCAAATTTACATTCGTGGTGTGTTTCCACTTACGGTTGGCTTTAGGTTGAACTGAGTGGAATACAATTTTTCTTTTTCTTCTGCCTACTTGCATACTTTGGGATGTTATTAGGACTATTTTTTCCAATTTGACTTCCAGAGACACACTGTGCCTTTTCTTTTGTCTTGTTTTCTCACTCCCCTGTGAGTGAGTCACTTCCTGTCAGGCTCACTGCCCGTTGCAGGGAACAACGGCTCTCTAAGAGAACTGTCTGTCCCTGTGTATTGTTTATTTTTGTTAAAAAACAAGAAAGCCTCTCTGAAGTTGTTGCGGATGACACACACATCAGGAAAATGCAGGATATCCCCGTTCAGTATTGATGTAAGGCTGAAAAGTCGCTGTTTGTTGTCTTCAAACGAATTTCCGTGCACCAAACGTAAGAAACCTCTTGTCCTGGGATTAACTGTCATGCAATACCTCCTTTCATCAAAATTCCTTTCTTTCTTTTCTTACTCCTCTACTTTCTCCACCCTTCCCGTGTTCCTCCACCTGTCTCTCTCTCTCTCAGCTCCAGCTACTCCACAGCAGCATTAGAGTTTGAGAAGGAGCACCAGATTGCCGCTGTGTACGAGTCGCCCAGGATGTCGCGGCGGAGCCTGCGTCTGCAGACCGGTGCTGGTCACTACGCCAACGAGAGTGTGGCTGATTACTCCCAGAATCACAGCAGCAGCAGCAACAGCAGCAGCTACACCAGCACCAGGAAAGAGACACGGTGAGACTCTCATGTCAGCTTACCAAAGAGTGAATCAGTACATGTTTTCTTCTTGAGGTTACGGGTCCGGATGCATGCCATCATTCAAACAAACCATCATTCAAACCCGAAAAGTCTGAAATCATATTTGTGTGACAGCCTGTTGTCCTGAAAACACTAACGTGGCTGGGTTTACACACCCTCTCTGCAGATGTACCCCACTGTTCTTCCCCCCAAACTGAACCCCTATCCTCTCAAAATGTAATTCTGAAACAATCTGCATTTTCAGTGTATGAAATTGCTTATTTTAGATCAGCTGACTCAGGTCAGGGGTCATGATTTTATTCTGGGATTGGAAATGTGTCTGTGCAGCGAAACACTGAAATCAATTGAAGTCGATTTGTGAAAGGCCAGAAAGGAAGCCAATTAAGGGCAAAACCCAGCTCATTCAGCACCATGGACAGGGCCGGCAGTCGCCAGACTTCGGTCAAAATAAGCTGTCAGACAAATGGACAAATTAATTTTTACAAAACTATTGTGGTTTCAGAATAATTGGCTGCTGGAACAATGGGCAGTCCAAACACGTCCATCTGTATACCCACACTTGTCGTATTTGCAAGTAGGAAAGTGCCAGTTTTTGTGACATATTTCCAGTAACTTCAACAGTGCACAATGAGACCGCAAATCCTAGAGGTGTATCAGAGCTCACTGCTACGTGCCTGATTAATGAACACATCCCAAGGCTCGCGCAAGTACAGTGTCATCGAGCTCAGCTGGTTTTGTTGGTTAACTAAATAAATGGGATCAATCATACAGTATCAACAACAAACCCCACACCATTCAGCAGGTAAGAGGAGTAATGCAACTAATGGGGCTGGATGCTATATCAAATATATTTCATATATACTTGAATAATGACACTTGCAGATGCAATTTCATTCTGTCAGTGGTTTTGTCCAATAATTTTGCCTTAATTGAGCAATTTGACAGCTAACAGGTAGACATGAAAGGTGCAGCTAAGGTCCCAGCTGGACTTGAGGAGGCAGTGTTGTGGTAATGCGCCAATTGAAGCTAACCATTCGGTTGCCAAGGAGGTCCAGAAGAATGGCTCTTTGGTATTAAGTAAAAACGGTCTGCATAGTTTTGGGACTTTAATAATTATAATCACTGAAAATGTAACTTCTCATCGTTTGCTAATCACAGTCCGAAAAGAAATCATAAGGCTCATTACTGTCAACAGCTTAACTGATATTTAGTGGAATGTGGGACACACTTAGTGTAGTGTTATCTGAAGTATGCATCCAGTGTGGTTTGTGTTTTTTCATTTTTCCGGTTCTGATAAACAAAAGCCTACTACCTTGCACACAGTGACTGTGCATTTACGTCGACTGACCCTACTGTACATACCTCTCTAGTGGTCTCAACATGCCTCTGCCTCTACTCACATGCATGCAACAAAAGTCAAACCTCTTCATGTGTTGCTGTCTTTGCTCTTCCAGGACGCTGCGGAGCAAAAAGCAGCAGTCCAGTTCCAGCGGCCTGTCTCTATCCCTGAGCCAAGCCGCCACACCGAGGAAAACCCTTTCTTTTTCGGCTATCAGTACCCCTATAAACAACAGCAGGAGCGTCATCGTTCAGGAAAGCAGCACAGCATCTGATGCTTCTTTGCTGACCCCCATCGTGGACCAGTCCCACCTGAGACAACGTACCATCACCACAACTACAACCACCACCTCCGCTTCTGTGGATGGACACTGGGGTCAGTTGTTTAAAATATTAATTCCAACGCCTGTTATACTTATGTGAGATTATAATTGCAAGAGTTTTACTTGTAACAGAGTAATTTTAGATTTTTGAATTGATACTTTAACCTAATCAAAAGACTTTAATACCTCCTACACCAGTGCATGCTTATTAATCCCTTAACTCAATTCTTAATAAATGACACTGTTTTCCTGTGTGTTTAAGAATGAATCACTTTAATTTATCTGTGTACATGCTGCTCTCCCCCAGAGAGAAGCTTCAGCGCTGACCACAGTTCAGGTGTCAACGGCGACGCCAGTGCATCAAAGTCCCATACCACGCTCGTTAATGGTTACATCTGCAAAGACTGCTCTTTACACTCTCAGAAGGACTCCTATATCACACGGTCTTCATCAAAATCATTATCATCATCTCAGGCTGCAGAAGCCTCCTCTGAAGCCCTCTTCTCCTCATCGTCACCTTTCACAAGCATATACTCCAGAGACAGGAGTCGAAGGAACAAGTCAGGTGAGAAATGGATTGAAATGTTCTTCATCACATGTTGAAATGATTTAAGCTGGACGGTGCTGAAAGCTCAGGATGTTCATATCATAATGAAGTTGTGATAATGAGAATGTAATTGGTAGTGGTGTCTCTCTGCAGGTGTCCTGGTATCTATGTCTAACACGTGTATGCGCTACAGCAAACGAGCCGTGGCACCCATAGTGTCCTTAGTCACTCTGCTCTTCAACAATGTGCTCTGGCTCGGTTCAAGGGCCAAGAGCCCCCCAGGAAAAGGTACACAACAAGAGACGTTGTTTTATCTTTATACATTACCCATCATTTTCTGTTTTTCTTTCTCTGTCTTTTGTGGTGGCTCAGCTCAGAGTGAGATCATCAGTGATCTTGAGGAGGACTCTGACAGATTGTGGGCTCATCTGTCTATTGCAGCTGACTTGAAATCTCCACTCCCTGTTCATTTCTGGCTGAGCAGGCTTCTCGTCATCACTCTTAATGTTTCCGGCTGAGTCATGGTCTATTTCTATTTCACATGTAGCCTTAATACCTTTCCTCTTTTTAAGCTTTTCGTAGCCTTCTGACGATTTTCTCTTTGGTGGAATTTTTCTGTCTTCCGTGTCACTTTCCCCTCGTCCTATCATCAGTTTATATGTGTGTTATTTTCAGTCTCTAGCCATGCCTCAACTGTACATTTTGACTAATGTGGATCATATGGGGCGATTGTGTCACCAGGTGTCGTCGCGTCGTTTTCGGACTCGATGAGACGAGCGGTATCCTCCAGTTTGTCCCAGCTGTGGCTGTTTAAGCAGACCACTCTCAACAGAGTGATGGGCTACAGAGCTAATGGCTATGCAGGACAAGATTCCAGCCACTACTCCAAAGGTTCGGGGTCACAGCTCCTGACCTCTCCTGCTGCTCTTCTCTTTCTTGTCACCATCTAAGCTCTTACTTTTCTTGTTTAAGGAGAAGTTGTTGGAGGATCTCCTTTATCATCTCTCACCATCCAGCCTTCACTTTCACCCTTTCTGTCTCTGAAGGAGGAAGTTAAATAGAAGCAAAACTAGAACTGTCAACTCCCCATTTCCTGACATCGGATGAAACTATCACATGATAAGTCGCTCGCACTTTCGCTCTCATGAGGTTGTGGTGACAAGTGTTTCTAAATTAACTCAAAAGACACCCTGACACCCACTTGATAACACTGTAGTTTTCAAGCTTCTAAGAAGATAAATCGATTAGTTGTCAACCAATAAATTAATCTGCAACCATTTTGATAGTCAGGTTGAGTATTTTTCTTTCTGGCTTCCTTACTGCTCTATGGACGTAAAGGGAATATCTTTGAGTAAGACTTTTGAGGATGTCTAATTTGTCTTCAGAAATCAAATTTTTCTGACATTTTTTAGATCAAACAACTAATTGATTATCAAGAAAATAATCCTCAGATTAACTGGAAAGCCACATGAGTGTTGGTTGTGCATTTAGTCATGTTTGACAGAAGCTTCAATTTGTATATGGTCAGTTTTATTCCCACTTCACTCCTGATTCTGGTTCTTTTCACAGCTGCAGAAGAGTTTGACCAACTCTGAAGCTTTCACTACATTTTATTTCTAGCCGTCGTCACCCTGTATCCTCTCCTCCTCCTCTCTGTTCTCATTTTCTTCATGAAGACCTAGAGCTCCTGTCGTCACACTGGTGACATGTGCATTCACTCCTCTTCTTCATCCATAAGTCCTCCCGTCATAATTTTCTCACGCAGCATGTTTTTGTTATGTAAATAAATGTGTTGTCGGTATGTTGCAGCTCATTCAAGTTTCTGTGGAAGCATGAATGTGAAGGGCCTGGTGACTGAAGATGCCTCACATCTTAATGGTTCCCTGTGTAAGTAGACACACACACACACACACACGTTGTCTCTATACATGTTCTTGTGGTCGCTGTGATTGACAGAGTTAATTATATGCGTGACCTGTGTGAGGACCAGTGAGCAGAGGTTGTGTGAACTGCTTTAGCTAGTCAGCGGCCTGTTGACCGTTGTGACCTGCAGATGCTTCTCTTTAAGTCAAGTCAGCCCTCCAAACCTATTTCAAGGGACCAGTTCAACACAAGTGATGATCATTCCAGACACAAATCAGTTGGGATTAACAACAACATTTCTGTAAATGTAACAATGTTAGCCAGCTGGCTAGTTTTGCTGTATCAAGGTGTTCTGAAAACATGTTCTGAAGCTTGAACAATACAGACGAAAGAAAAAAAATCTCTCTTTCTGATTAAAATGTCCTCGCTAAAACAATTTATTGCACTTTTTAACTGAGAAATAACTTTATGTAAAAACAAAGTTAAAAAGCAACCAAGGGCAGCAAACCAAAAATACAAAAAAAAACAAACACGCAAATGGTAGAAAGTAAGAGGCACACAAACAGAAATATGCAGCTTCACTGAGCTGACAATAATCAGCATTTTGGATCATTAGAAAGGTTTGAACAGTCTATTGAGTAACACACTTGAAATGGCTTAGAATCAGAAAGTTGCATTGAAGTGAAAGTTAAAAAAAGCATTTTTCAATCACGAGATACATTTGAGGGTTCAACAAGGATTGTTGCTGTCCATGTTTTTCATTACATTTAGTACATACATTTCAGTTTCCCATTTGTATTTTATTTTTAATTGATATGCTTTAATGTCGTTGATTCATTTTATATTTTAATTTCAGTCACTGTGATTACTTGCAGAATTTCATTCCTTTGTTTTTTTCTGCTCGTATGCCATCTTAATTTCATTCATTCACACATCCTTTGTTTTTGTTCTTTTCTGTTTGCCTGCTGTCCATCATTTGGGCGCACACAGGTGATGACTGTAAAGGGAAGCAGCATTCAGAGACACACACCGTCCTCCTCACACAGTCCTCCAGGCCTCGACGCCTGCTGGGGGCCCTGTGGAGCGTCCTAGCTTACACAGGTTAACCAGCACTTAACTCATGTTGATGACAGTCTGTAGATATGCTGTTACAAGGGTAGTTTATGAGGGAACCAGTTTGACTGTATAAACTAGTTGTGCAGCAACTAATCAGTTAAAATGTTTACCTCCAGGCTACTGCCTCCTGCAGCCAGGTTACTGTGTGGTGAGAGCAGGCAAAGCGGTGGGAACTGGGGCCTGGGACGGTGGTGCAGAGGCTGCTGTCTCTGTTCTGGATGCTCCTGGCAGCTCCAGGTTAGTGTTGCCTCAAACATGCCTCAAAAGTGTTCTTGGAACTGTATATCTTTTACAGGGATGTACCAATTGTGATAT
Organism: Sparus aurata; assembly: GCF_900880675.1. Classification (NCBI taxonomy): domain Eukaryota; kingdom Metazoa; phylum Chordata; class Actinopteri; order Spariformes; family Sparidae; genus Sparus; species Sparus aurata. Next base: position 16,772,116 of record NC_044209.1, on the reverse strand, counting down.
TCTAAGCAGTGTATTTTTTTTGGGGGGGGGGGGGGGGTTATTCTCCCTTTTGTTACAGAGAAACAAATTAATTTTCAGTATAAAGAATATCAGAACTTAAATCATCAGCCCCTCATTCCCCTATAATTTGACGTGCTCTAGGATTTCAGATTCAGAAGCATTATTAGCCTGCCATACAGTGTAGTTACTTGATGAGAAGACATTTTCTGTACTTTCATAGCCTATGAACAGGGATATCACGAGCCAGAAGCTCTTGAATGTCTCAGCACAAAATTGATCTGACACAGCAGATAAACATGAGCCACTGCAATTGGTGAAATTCATCCTTTTTGCTAATAGGCTGCTAGCAGACAACAACGCAAATATCAGCTGATTCTGATGTTAAGCCAGTGTAGCTGTGCATCGCTAATGTTCTCTGCTTCTTTGTTGGGCATCCGTGACTGATTGTGTTTCTTTTTTCTACATTTATTCAATCTTAACAGTGAAGGCAGGGAGGGGACTCCTGTGGTTTCTTGCAACAGGATGGTACCAGCTGGTGTCTCTCATGTCTGTACTCAACGTCTTCTTTCTGACACGGTAAGAGTCTTTTCCCCATTATCTATCTGCAATTCATTTGTTTCTGATAGCAATGTATCAAATCACAATGTGAAAACAATGTGACAGTGGGAAAGAGTTTGCTCAATGAGAATTATCACTCAAATCTAGAGTCTCTGTACTTATGGACTGAGCCTTGGCAGACTTCAGTTGTACATACTGTAATGTGTTCACTGTCATTACGTCAAGTCCGTACGTTTGCAAGGCAAACAAAAGCCACTGATAGACCGGCCTAAAGACTACAATAATAAAAAACTATTTGATTACTACTATAACCTTGACTATAACACATTTCTGTATCATCTCACATGATTCAAGTGATGTTTCAATAAAGTAATTGTTGTACACAAGAAGTCTGGATATTTGGATGCAGCCCTAATCTTCCCTCTGCTGCCTGGCAACTTTACTGTTTTGGTTCACTCTCACAGCTCTCATGGTGTTGTTTTCAGTCACACAAGGCAGCTATTTCAAATCTCTAAAATCCCTGTTATTGAGTAGAAGAGACAGCTGGTCATTTAAGACTAGTTAAAGGTTACTTGGATATTTAAACAAGAGTAAAACAGTTATAATATTATAAATGTTATAAATTCATTTTATGCATTAAGAGCTCTGACAGCAATCATGATTAAATAATTTAACTTGTGTCTTAAAATAGCTGTCTTGTTCCCTATATTTATACATCAACAGCATGCTCTCATGTCAGTTTCTCTGACCCGTGTGTGACTCTGTGTTTCAGATTCCTTCCCAAACTCTGGAAGCTCCTGCTGCTCCTTTTGCCCTTCTTACTCCTTTTTGGTGAGTGTATAAGAACTTGCAGTGCTCTCTTCTTTTATCACAGGTGTAACCCATTTAGTGAGCTGACAAAGAGAAAAATCATTCTGTAGTGTAGCAGTGTGTCCAAACTGGCACGCATCCCCAGAGTTCGCTGCATATTCACGGCCAGATTCAGGTCAGCCTCTCTGGGCTGCTAGTGAGTGACTCCACTCTGTCGTTCAGCACTGCTTACAGACATTGACAACAACAAACACATTTATGAATTTATTCTGTGGTTACTGGCTTAACTACTCTATAATTAACATACTGATCCTGTGAATCCTGATTTTCATTTTCCTGTGAAAAGAGACGTCCCATGGGCATGGGTTTAAATCAACCTAAAATAAAAACTATGATAGCAAAAGCATTCATTCTTTTTTTAACTCAGACTTTCATCTTCTGCCTCATCACATTGTATATATGTGGTGATGTCATTATGTCACATGACATGCAGTGCAAACCCAAGCATTTACGTCAAAGGATTCCCCCAAAATGGATGCAGAAAATCCTTGTTCACAGAAAGCAAAGACATTCGTATTTAGCCATATCACCCTGTTGTTCACACATGATGATGTCAGAGGGGAGCAGAGACACAGGTTGATGGCTGTTAGAGAGAGATGTGAGAATTAGCACTTATGAGTATTATTTTTGTATAGGTTTGATTCAGATGTATTGGGCAGTTGTTAGCATATTGAGCATATGAAGATACTCGAAGGTATATCATCAGAGTAAGAAAAAATCCAAATGTAGGCAGTGGCAGATCTTTTCTACTGCAGAGTTCTAAATACATTTCTGAAGTGTTCAGGCAAAGTTTATCCAAACGTCATGAGTCGGTTTATGAGTGACCAGGCGAGTGTGTTCTAACCTTCACTTCCTCTCATCTATGTGCAGCTCTATGGCTGTGGGGTCCGTCCACTGCTGCCCTGCTTGCCTACCTCCCAGCCATAAACCTAACAGAGTGGCGTCCTGCCTCTCCCTTCACCCTTCTGTCTAAATGGATGCCATCTTCTGCGCCGGTTCCTGTGTCTGTCCCAGTTCCTGCACCAGAGACCCCAGTGGAGCAAACCCCGGCCACCCCAGTCTCACAGGCATCAGTAAGATACGAGGATAAACCAATCAAAACATTGTTAGGAAGCATGTCATGAGCGTGTATATGAAACAAAGTTATATCATGATGTGTGTTGTCTCTTTTGCCATGTACTTGACTGTTCCCAGAAACAATGAATTTAATTTCTGGCATGTAAATTTCCTCTTTCTTCGTTCCTTTATTCCTCTTCTCCAGCCGATACTTCCCCCTGTGGCATTCTCTAATGTGGACTTAGAGCGACTGGAACGAGTGGAGCACCAACTAGCGCTACTGTGGGAAAGAGTCCAGCAGGGTGACCAGAAGCAGGAGGAGCGCCACGGCAACGTTTTAGGTCTCTACAGCACCCTGAAGGAGCAGCTCCACACTCAGACAGACAGGGAGAGCCTGGGATTGTGGGTGTCCTCCCTGCTGGAGCAGAGACTTGGGGTGTTACGGGGAGAGCTGGAGCGGGATAACACACAAAGAACACAGGTATGGAAATGAGAATAACATGAATTATGTATGCTGTTAATGTTTACATGCCTCTGACATTTCATCTGTGCTCCATGCAGAGTGCAGAGCAGCAGAAACAGTACCAAGAGAGTCAAGCGGCACGGTTGGCTGATTTAGAATTACTGCTCAGCACGCTGGCTGCCAAAACTGAGGTATGTACGGCTGATCCACTGCTTTATTCCTACTGAGAAAACATCTTGAAAACATGTGTGCAGCGGAATGCAGAATGCATGGGAAAATGTTGCTTACTTACCTTCCAATTATTTTAATATTTTGAAGTAGATTAAATCTATCAAGAAAGCAAACCAATGTATACAAATCATAAAAGCAAACGGGCACAAGACTATAATCCTTAACAAAGTATGTAAGAGTAGAGTTCAGATGGTTAACTTGCAAAGTGTAATTATTAACTGGCAACAAAACTGTTGCAAGGTGGTGGTCACATACCACGACTGTAGAGACAACAGTATCAAAAAGACAAAATAATCTCCCGACAAGCTCAGACAGGTATGAAAGGTAAGGTGTATTCAAAGGAACAATGCTGCTGTATCAAAAAAATGTTTTTTGGGTTCATCTGTCATAAGGAGTTTTGTATTTGCTGTGCCATCGTCAGTAATCCTCACACATGTTATATGTTGTAGGAGGTGCAACATAAGCAGCAGCAGTATGAGCACGAGAAGCAGGAAAGGGAGAGAGAGGCCATCACTCCAGCAGCAGACACGGTTCCTGTCAGGTAAAATAAAATAAAAACAACACAAGAATTAACTGAACCATCAAACACACATGTTGACTGACTGACAACAGACCTTGTTGTGAGTAATTTCATGTAGGAACTATTTTTTTTCTCCATATCACTACACAGAAGGAAGCGTCCATCTACTCTAGACTAAAGGCTACATTATTGTTTACATTCCATGCTGTCAGAAGCACGAGCCACTTGTTTATCAGTAAATATCCTTCTATGCGGTGATACGGAACAAAAGTATTTCCTACTTTGAACTGCTCACAGCAAGGTGTATCGATCATCTTGATTAATCAGGTAATGATTTTTTAAAACTTGATAATTCACACCAAAACAATCGGATAAATACCTCTACAGGCTAGAGGAAACATCTATTTTTTGATTCTGGGGGTGAAATGTCCCCTTAATATTTTTTTATGTGCTTTTCACATTTCTTTGAGATTGTGGCAGCTCACATGTCTCTCTTTTACTCAGCGTGGGTGTGGCGCAGGAGGACCATGATGCCTTGCTAGTGGAGGTGCAGAGACTTGAGGCGGAGCTGGGCAGAGTCAGACAGGACCTGCAGGGCGTTCTGGGATGCAAGGGTAAATGTGGGCAGCTGGACACACTGCAGCAGACGGTAAGAAACACAGATATTAACTCCTGTTTGGGCTTTGGAGTGATATCTACAGTACTCATTAGATTTGTTTTACCTTCCCAGATATCAGACCAGGTGTCCTCCCAGGTGCGTAAGGAGTTGCAGGCTCTGTTCTTCGGCGGCGTCGGGGCAGGAGAGGAGCAGAGAGAGGTGCCTGAGTCTCTGGTCCACTGGTTGTCCCAGCGCTATGTAAGCACACCTGACCTGCAGGCCTTACTGGCCTCACTGGAGATGAGCATCCTGAGAAACGTGTCCCTGCAGCTGGAGCTCAGTCGGGCCCAAACCCTAGGCGAGGCCGAATCCCAAGCCAAGACCATCGTTAAGACAGTAACCGGGACTGTCCAGCACACTGCTTCCACTGAGGGAATGACAGAAGAGGTAATAAATGTACACTTCTGTTGCCAACATCATCGTCATGTAGATTATTAAGTGTTTTTTTGCAGCTCTAATTCAATCCTGTGTTGTTGTCTCTACCCCAGCAAGTAAAGCTGATTGTCCAAAACGCTCTGAGGCTCTACTCTCAGGATCGAACAGGCCAGGTGGACTACGCCCTGGAGTCTGGAGGTAAGAAGGAGAATCACATCAGAATCAATGGCTTTCCATCCTCGGATGTCATAGAAGACAGTAGTTAACCCTGTAGGGATTAGCAAGATAGCTGCTCCATTAACTCAGGGCTAGGTCTAATGTACGTTACATAATCAGGGTGCAGGCATTAGCCAGGCTCGAGGACAGCAGGGTATTAGCAGCATTATCATGTGTGTTACTGAGCAGTGAGTTGACCTACATGTTGATTTCCCAGAAGTCTTGTATGCAATATTTCTGCATTATAATCTCTAAAAACAACTTGACCTTTTTATATATTGTCTGTTGACTTGTGGTTCTTTCATTATCCCAAATGTTTCAATGTCGAACCCAGAGAAATTCTTAATTTTATTGAAGTTAACGGTGAATTTGATTTGGTCTCCTATGCTTTAACTTTTGGGAGAGAGTCAATATTTGTCTGAGTCACGTGTTACTAAACAACAAATACAACAACTCCCATGATCCCACACAACTTATATTATTTGTTTTGAGAGACCCCTGGTGGCAGACATGACATACTGTGTGTTTCACACACCTCATATAATCACAACTCTTGCTCCCCAACATCTCCTGTCTGTCTCTACTTATGCTTTCAATACAGGCTGAAATATGCAAAAAGCTCTTATGAAATCTGGACTTCATTTGCAGGCTCATTATGGTTTCCTCTTGCCCTCTGTGCATGTTCAGGTGGCAGCATCCTCAGTACTCGCTGCTCTGAGACGTATGAGACGAAGACGGCCCTCATGAGTCTGTTCGGCCTGCCGCTCTGGTACTTCTCCCAGTCTCCACGGGTTGTCATCCAGGTGAGCCTAACCATGAGAGAAATGCCCATTTTACTGATTACGTAAAGTTAGTTACAGGATTTTCGCCCTTTTTCTTTTGTACTTCTTTGTGTTGATGGCGGTTTTCAAACAAAGAGAGTGGATCAGAGTAGACTCTGAGCTGGTTGAATCAATGATAGCAATTTGGTTTCGCATTCTTGGCTGTAATTTCATGACCAGGCTGTCTCTCCATGTTGCAGTCATTTTATTAAAAAAGTCCCTCTTCCTGTAACTGAATTTGGAAAACTCAAAAACTACTGATATAGTCTCATAAACTTCTGATTTAATTTAGAATCTATTTTTACACCAAATGAAAGGTTGTACATTTTCATGGCCGTCATAAACAGGAGGAATAATCACAGCAAGCAAGACATGTCTAAAAGTACAAATGGGCACCTGGCTATTGTGTTAAGACAGACTTGGATAAACTAAAGTCTTTCTTGAAAGTTAATTGGGATAGGGTTAAGATCTGAGGGCAATTGGTGGAAACTAAGAAGCACACTGTATAATAGTTCTTGTCCGTTGTAATGAAACTTATTTTTGGTATGTCTCCCTTCCGCAGCCTGATGTGTACCCAGGTAACTGCTGGGCGTTCAAGGGCTCTCAGGGCTACCTGGTGATCCGGTTGTCCCTGAGGATCCTGCCCACGTCCTTCTGTGTGGAACACATCCCCAAGGCCCTGTCCCCGACTGGCAACATCACCAGCGCACCACAAAACTTCACTGTTTTTGTAAGAAACATAAAGCTGCACAAATGGAGAATAGTTAATTGAATGCAAACGTGACATATGAGTGCCCACTGATGTTTGTTTGTGCGCAGGGTCTCGATGATGAGTACCAGGAAGAAGGGAAGCTACTGGGGCACTACACATATCAGGAAGATGGAGAATCACTGCAAACTTTTCCTGTTATGGTAACTTAAGACGTACTTCTTAGTCTATTAGAAACTGATCAGTTCATTGTCTGCAGGCATGTTCTGAATATTTTCTTCTCTTTCAGGAGAAAAATGAAAGGACCTTCCAGATCATCGAGGTGCGGGTGCTGTCTAACTGGGGTCATCCAGAGTACACCTGCATGTACCGCTTCAGAGTCCACGGAGAACCTCGGCCTCAGTGAACCAACCACTAACATAAATCTTCATATATGACATATCACACTATCTGTACATAGCTCTCGCCAACTTCTTAGAGACGGAGGGGACTTGGTGGACATTTTTGTATGAAGAACATGAACGTTGTGGATTGTAAAGGAACGTGCACAGACTGAATCATGAACACGTGTTTTATAAAATTGAAAGAATCACAGGAAAGTCTGTATGGGGACAGTCGATGGTGGCAGAAGAGGAAATGGAGCCACGGAAGAAGCTAAAACTCCAAGTCCCCTTTTCATAAAAAGGTCTCTTGCACTGAATCAGCCCCGTGGGGGCGGCAGGCTCCACTGAGCGGACAAATCCATCCCCCGTCTTGGCACCTTCCACTCTTACAGGGAGGTGGATGATTGGAATGGGGGATTACAGACTCATCTCCACCATTTCCTCACACACTGCATTTCAGCCTGATTTGGTTTGTGCTCCTGAATCATCTGTATTTAACTTTGATTTCCTGTTATTCGACTGTCTTCAGGATCAAAGCCACTGCACATTTGTCTGCGACGCTGTCCAGACACGTCACTCCCTTTGTTGCTGTCAAGTCTCTGCAGTGACATTAACTGAGCTGTTTGGACTGGAGTACACTAACAGCGGATGTAAACTGGACATAAAAGGTTCACTACGTTCAAAGCTTGGCCTCATGCATCCACATAGCCATAACTACTTTTTCTTTTTTTGTTTTGGATCTGAACATGCTGCCTATGGACAAGCTCTGAATGTTTTCTGAAGCAGAGGCTTTGATGCAAGTCATCCTTTAACTTCACAGCAACACTATATAACCACTGACCTGAGCTCCCTGTGCTCAGAGTACAAGGAGGCTCTGCATTATGTACATTAGAGAAAATATGTGTGAGGTTATGCAAGGACTCCAGGATTCATTCTAGCATGTGACTCTTCCCCGAACCTTACTCTTTAACTGATACATGCAAGTGTGTCCTCTCTGGAGGTTTGAGTCCTGTGCCTCGATCTCAAATTACCAATCAATGTTGAAAGCTAAGTAATATAACTACTCCTGTAGACAAGAGTTTGATTTCTACTTTCCATTTCTATCAAGAGGAGACTCTCCTCCTCCCTCTAGCTCAGTTCTAAACGTCCTCCTCACACGGGCTCCCTCTATTCTGAACCCCTGAAGGAATGTAATCTGTATATTTAATTGTTGATAGTTGGTCCTTTATATCTGCTTTTATCAGTGTTGCTTTATTAAAAAAAAAACATCCTGTTACTATCATTATTATTGTATTACTACCATTATTTCTACATTGTGTTGTTTTGCTTTTTTTTGTTTTGTTTTTGGGGGGATTGATGATGTCAGAGGATGCACTGCAACAATATGTTAGGATAATATTTGTGGCACAGGTCTTCACAATTTGTTTAAAAGAAATGGGGGGTGTCTGTAGTCATCAATTTTTGGTTGCGACTTGGGGGAAGTCTAAAATGTTATGTATAAAATAATGTTTTGTTCACAATCTTATTTATTAACAAGTCAACTAGTGACTGCAAGATATGAGTTATTGCAATGTATATTTTGTCAAAAGCTGTTCAGTGCATTTTGGAACCATCTTGGGATTTTTTTTTTTTTAAGATAAATGGCTATTTTTGTTCAGTCATGAGATGACTTAACTGCTTTGGAATATATTCCAATAAAGACTTTAATTTTGAAGAACTTCTCTGACTAACATAATCGTGTTTTAAGACTGAGAGCATGCTGCTTTTATCTACAACTTTATTTTGTGCCCTTTTATGACTGTGGAGACAAACATTTTTTACAACGCAATATCATGTTTTTGGTTCATCTCTTTCACGACCTTTATTTAGAGCCAACAATAACAGATCTGACGTGATATAGGACTGAACTTTCTCCTCCTAAAAAAGAGAAAAAGAACTATAAAAGAATCAAAAGTACAAGATGGCAGTTAGTGTGAAACAAGAAATCCCGTAAAATCCCATCAATCCAAATTTGACTTCTGACAACATCAGTAAAAAAAACACAATAATAAAAGATCACTTGACACTGCTTCTGTGAAAGGTGTTAACTAACACATTTAGGACGTGACATCCCCATAGTTTATAATGAACTGAAAATGACTATCAATTTACCGTGTCATTGAGGTTTAAAGGGTGTCTTTGTTGGCACAAACATCTACAACAGAGTTCATGAAAGAGAGACTGGTTAAGCCGTTTCATTTACAGACTTCACTGAGACATTACCATAATTACCTTTCAGAGTGAACTAGACACAAACATTAATTATTGAACATAACTCATGCTTTCCTTTCACAAATTTACATTGAGGCAAACATAAAATCACATTTTGTATCTTCGGAAATCTGGTGAATTTGATAAGACTAACAAAGTTTAAACACAGTTTTGTTAGTTATCTGCTGCCCTCTAGGGGCAAATACAGGAACTATGGAGTTCAAGGAGAGAAGGCTTGCAGAATGGGTTTTATTCCTACATCAAAAACAGCTGAGACGAGGCTTTGGTTTTTTAAATCTATTTTTAGAATAGTTTGATCGACAAAAACCCGACCTTGTTTATTGTGAGAAATAAACAAGGACACGTCGACACAACCAGGAGCTGGGGGCTATTTCAGGAAAACTATTCTGATCGTTTGTTTGTTGTAAATTGCAGCGTTTTTATACAGTTTATCACATATTATGTAACTATTACACAATGGGATAGGAGGATGTGTAAGTCGGACTCACTTTGTGGTCGAATTTATTTTCAGCTAGCCGTCGTGTGGAATTCCAGAAACGTATTCGAAATGTATTAAGTCTTTATTTGGGTTACTAATCCGTTTTTTAACATCTTTAAACACGTTTTGTTAAGTTTTATTTAAATTTCTCCCTGCGCTCCTGTGTCGTGTTTACACCGGAAGTCACAGGCACGACTACTTCCTTAGCAACCAGCGTATCCCTGGCAACCACGCTACAGAACTGGCAGGCGTTAGGCGGAAAAATGGCGATAATCGGTGCCAAAAAATCACTCTGGCAACAAGTGTGTGAAGGTAAGATGGTAAAGGTCCCTTTTTCGAAGCTGTTGTGAATTTACAAGGGGCGTCAAATAAAACCTGTGTTTTTGTTTAATGTATTTTTGTAGAGTTTGAAGCTGAGCAGCCCAGTCCTCCCAGTGCCCAGAAGCACCTGTCAACAGCGTCACCTCCACAAGTACCTGAGCGTAAGATGGACTGGGCCACAGCATGTACATTTCGCTGACATCCTGGTTTATATCTTTGTGTTTTGTATGAATGTATGTTTGTGTGTTTGTGTCAGGCCCTGTCACACATTTTCTGGAGAGGAGAGTGTATCCAGTCTTGTTGCCTGGACTGGAGGCTTTGCTGAAAGAGGCCGAGAAACACGACTGCTTCAAGGTCTTGAGACTGACTTAAAAAATATGAAATCAAAGAAATTCATTGGTTGGTCTGTTAGGGTAAAACTGATGTCGACATCTACTCTCATATATTATAGAACTTCTCAGAACTATAGTATAGAATAGTATAGTATAGTAGGTACTTGTACTTTACCTGAGTGTTTCCATTATTCTCTACTTTATATTTCAACCTTCTAGTACAAATCAGACTCCACTTTTTCCTTTCAACAAAATAATTTCACAGCCGTGATTATTAGTCACTTTGCGAGTTAAGATTTTACATCTAAGTTTACTTCACCTGTACCAGGTTACACATTGCTGCGTCAGGATTGACAGTGACCAAATCAACTTTATTGAATTTTAATAATTTAAGTACATTTTGCTGATAATATGTAAGCATATTTACTTTTATTTGAATGAGTATATGAGTCAGAAATCATTTTAATCATCCATGATGCTGAAATCAAGTATGTTACAGTTGATCCTTCCAGTATAGAAATATTATACTATAGAAGTAAACAAGATATAAATAAAGACAGTAAGACATAAGACTAAGTAGGATGAAAGGTATATCAAGAAAGTACTGAGATATAAACATTAATGTAAAAAATTATCATCAAAACTTTTTGTGTGTATATATATATAGATATACATATAGAAATAAACATGTTCCTAATATACGACACACAGTGAAACACAGTGTAGATGATACCGGAGAAATGCTGCAATATGTTGTACATGACAGTGATCAACAGTATAAATCAATGCAACAACCAGCAGTGAAATATGGCATGTGATATCGCACAGATCGCTGGGTGTGTGGAGATATATAGGGTGCTGAGTACTTTTTTCTTTTGTGTTGCAGAGTAAAATGACAGCGTTTAACCCGTGTGACTTCCTAACTGAGTGGCTCTACAAGTAAGAGCCCTCCCACACACACGCACACACACAGCTCTCTCTATCTAGCTGTATAGTGCTCCTCTCACCTATATTTGGAGTTTTGTGTTTGTGAATATTTGAGTGCGTGGCAATTTTTTTTAATCCTCTCTCACTCAGCCACAACCCCTGCAGGCAAGGACAAGACACAGTGAAGTTTTATGACATCCCTTTTGTAAAGGACTGGCTCAGCGTGCAGTGAGTGTCAAACACACATGCCACAGCTGGTACCTGAAAATGTATTGTTTGTTACGAAATTAACTTTTATTTGAAATTTGTCATTGGCATTTTATAGAAACTGCTCTCCTGTTTTCAAAGTTTAAGGCAAAAATTAACGGTGCGATATTTAAGAAATTAGCTTTAAATGTAAAAGAAATTATAAAAATTATAAAGACCGCTACAGTTATCAGTAGTTAGCGGTCACTGTAGTGATATGCTGCCCCTAATTGTTTGTATGAGTATGAATATCATGAAGGTGGCTATTTCTTACATATTGCACCTTTTTAAGTGCGAGGAAAATAGATGTGCACAAGGTAGATTTCAATTATGTCAACTCAAAAAAGTGAAGAGAAAAATGCTATTTTTATATGCAGATGTGACATCCTTATGTTTTGTCTCTTTTCAACCTTCGTCTCTCTTTCTTTCTCTCTCCGTCTTCAGTCCCAGGCCTCCTCTCCCTCTGTTTCTGCTGTTGAGTGAAGATCAGGCTGCTCTGCTCATCCAGGCTTTCTGGAGGGGATACAAGGTACACAGGACACGAGACAGTGTTTGCTGTCTTTCTGTCACAAGTATATTAAAGGACTAGGACTAGCAACGTGAACAGACACAGTTGGCAAAAAAAAAAACCGAGTTTCAGGGGGCTAACATAGTTTTGAATAGATTATGAAATATTAGTAATTTCAACATATGTCTGGTAAATTTCAAAATAACAGCCTGGAAGAAAATAGAAAAACATTCTAATATCCTGGATACATATTACCAAGCTGATAAGAACAAAGACATTTTCTTAATGCTAGTATTGTGAGCATGAGTTTTCATTGTCTCAGGAAATCTCTTTTTATTTTGAAATAACAAGATGATCAACTCGCATCACGAAAACCAAAGATCTATCTCATCACTTTAGATATTCATCACAGTTCAGGAGAGCCATGCCAACATGAATAGATGTCATCTTGACTGCCATAGCAACTAATTTTAGCTGATTATTATTGATCAGTGCATCAGAGAGTGCATCAGTCTTACTTGTTTATATGCATAATTTATTACGCCATTAGAAAACCTCACCAATGTGATTTGTCTCTTTTCCACTTACCCGATGCCAGCTAGAACACTTTTGGTTATGAAACACTGGACAGTAACAAACCACTTGACCACTGAAATGTGTGGAATATGAAAAAACATCTTATCAAATCTTTCTTCCAACAGATCTATGTATCTGTTCAAACTGGAATTCGATATGGATTGATCAGAAGTTACTTTATTTATGATTGACTGGAAGACTTTTTACAGAAAAGCCTCACAATTGAGCTTCAGATCGATGTTTATGATCATCATCAACTATTGGCAGAAAAAGGCTTTTAGAAACTTCAGTGAGTCATCTTCATTCAGCTACTCACTGAGGATTTTCCTTCATCAGTAGTGCAGATATTGACACATTTTACATGGAAGTCACTTGTATAAAGCCCATTATCTGCACTGGATACACATTTCACTAGATTAATCCCTCACAGGTTCATAAAAAGTTCATATCATTCACTGAGCAGCGTGCGTATGTCATGGTCCACTCTTATTAATCCCACAAAGTAATTTTCTCGTGATAAAAGATCTCCTTATCGCAACAAACCATCCTTTTGTTTTCTCAACAAAACAAGATAAATGAACCCGTTATCACAAGAAAACAACCTTTCTTATCAAGAGACAATGAACCTGGTGATCTCCAGAGAATGGCATTAAATAAAAAAATCGCAAGCACAGCCACTCCCGGCTTTTGAGATTTTAAGAAGTGACAGTGTGGGGAAAAAAATGGGATTTTGAAATAGGAAGCATGAAGGAACCTTGCAATTACCCACACACACCACAGTGAGCCTTCGCTGTGAGCCGGGATGTTTGGTTCTGTTGGGATACAATAGGCGCCCTCCTGCGCGTGCTTCGGCCCACAGTGCGATCTTGTTGTATAATCCCATCCCGCTGAAAAGCCCCTCTACCACCGGGACTGCAGTTTCATTCAGCAGCTTGATTATGTCATCTGTGATGCTGGGAGTTAATTCCTTTCTGTGTGGGCGTTGTGGTCTGAAGTGCTCTGTACTGTGATAAAAATAGACATAAACAGACACTACCAGAGGCAAACAGCAGCGATTTCTTCACACACAAATAAACCCAGTCTTGTATGATGAGGGGATCCAAGCGGGGGTCATGTGTTTGCACTTTCTTTTTGTTTCTTGTCCTTGTGAGAGGATTCAGCTTCAGTCTCGCTGCACAAACCATCGAGAGCAAAAGGTGCCAGCTGCCCTGTCGCTTACGGTTACATCCCCTTTCGACATATGTTTTTGCAAGTAGCTCACTTTGTGGGTGTGTTCAGACAAGATTTGTTTTGTGTGTGTGTGCGTGCAACCATGTTTGGACTGCTTATATGCCAGCAGGGGGCAACACTCCCTCTTCTTTTTCTGTAACAGCAAAATCATTAATTTGCTTTGCTCACATGAGGTGGCAGCAGTGAGCCAGCTGCCTGTCACTCCTCACTGTGTTTACCCCGAACTCAGACAGGTTCAGTAGGGCCACTGATAGCACTGCAGCCCAGCACACCCAAGGGATTCAGAGGAAGAGAGACACGGCCAGAAAAAGACAGCAAATGGGAGGATGAAGCTCAGGCTTTGTCAGGAACATTTTCAAGAGGAAGAAGGATGTTGCAGAGTGGCCTCGGATCGGTGTTGTGGGGCGGGATGGAAGGAAAAACAGCCATTGCAACATCTGTAGCGGGTGAGATAGGGACAGATGAGGGAGACTGTGAACGCAGAACAATCAGGGCCCGACGACGAGGGCTGGCCTCTCAGGATCATGACTTATTCAAGATACACAGGGTGGAGATATTTTGGGTATGGGCGCTGAGGCGAAGTCCTGACAGGCGTTGTAGCTTGTCACGACTGCTGTTACCTCGAGTCGAGAAAAGCAGCAGTTAACAGCTCAGTGGGCAGCAGAGCGGCGAGGAGGACATCAGCACAAAACAAGCGAGGCTCTGTAGAACTTCATTTGTGTCTGCTGGCGTGAGAACATGCATCTGCTACCTGTAGTATTAACGACAATAATAATAATAATAAAAGCCTCCCATTACGAATGTAAAAATCTAAAAATAACAAGCTATATTTCAACACAAATGGTCTTAGTGTGAGATGTTTAAACACTTGAGAAGAGGGTTTAGACTGCAAGAATATAATAGGATTATGGGATTTCATAGAAACACTATTAGACGTTATGAATATGAGTTCTTGTGTGTTTTTTGACGACTTAGAATTCTAGATATCAAGACAATGCTTTGCAAAAACGATCGTGATATCGAAATTGCAATCCTCTACCTTTATCAGTATGCCCTGTTGTCTTCACCCCCTCTTTCCCCCTCACTCTTACACCCTCTACTGTTATGTAACCTGCCTGACGCAGCGCTGACTGCAGAGGGAATGTGTGTTTTTGAATGTGTGTGTGTGTGTGTGTGTGGGTGTGCATGCAGGCGTGTGCGTGTGTTGTCCGTGAGAAACAGACAGACTGAGAGCCAGGAGGACAGGAAGCATGAAGGAGGGTGTTTTTGTAGATTGGAGTCTCATCCCTCCATTATTAATATGTTTTATCAAAACATATTGAGGGCTGAGGAAGAGCAAGGATAGCGATAGTACACACACACACACACACACACACACACACTTATGCACACCAACACATCAGTGACCCAGACAATGCGATTGTCTCTTGTTTCACTCATGTACAACTCTAAAGAGCTGATGGGTCTAAACATATTACGTAATCTTCTTTAGACTGTGTGCCTTAGCCCAGCTCTAATCCATTCATCCATGCCTGCTAGTGTAATGCACACATATGTACACGCACACACACGCGCACACACACACACGTCACTGATTGCTAAGACTTCTCAGGCTCTCTCAGGCCTAGTCAGCTGACTCGGAGTAATGTGGCTGCTGTGTAATAAATAGGCATCACAATCAGGCTGTCAGCGTTAGAGTCTGTGGTCAAGTAGAGAAGCAGGATTTTATCATAATCATTTTACTGTCCACGGCAAGTTTATTAACCCGCGTTTATTTACAGGGCCATTGGCCTCGCCGCAGGCCAGCACTGACCTGTATGTGAGTGTGTTTCTTTTAGAAAACTTAAAGAAATAGTTCAACATTTTGAGAACTAAGCTTACTGGCGGAGGACATAGGTGAGAAGATTGATACCACTCTCCAGGTCTATATGTTAAAAAAAAAACCTAGAGCTAGCAGTTGGTTGGCTTATCTTAGCATAACGATTGCAGGGTTCTCCCCAGATGGTGGAACAGTGGCGCTGCGCCACTATACTGCTTGCTCTGCGTCACTATACTGCTAGCTCTGCGCCACACTCTGCAGCTATATTTTCAATGTTAGCTGCTTTATAGCGGGTGTTTGTGGGCTGCCGCGGTCTTCTCGTTAAAGAAGCTCGTTTATTTTTGTACAGATTAAGCAAGCAAGATATGACAAGCTTACTTGTGAGCTTGAGAGATTCTGCAAGGTCGATTATGCTACCTTTGAACTGAGCTAGGCTAGCTGTTTTCCAGTCTTTCCGTTCTTTATCCTAAGCTAAGCTAACTGACTGCTGGCTATAACTTACTTTAACCATGCAGACATAAGAGTGGTGTCTATCATCTCATCTTATCCTCGACAGAAAAGAAAATGGGGGCATTTCTGAGAATGTTGAAGTGGAGCTTCAAAATCTTCCGGTGTGTTAAAACTTCTCATGCACTTTCTTCTAACTGGTATTTAGATTGTCTAAGAAGGATTAGATATTAATGAAGAGATTTGTCACCTGAAGTGGATTCTACAAGAGCTACAATGTACAAAGAAAGATAAGTGAATAGGGTTTTTTGGTCAATTGGAATAAAAATGCTGTTACAGTCCCTCACGATGTTTCTCAAGAGTCATCTTGAATCCGCAGGCCCAGCTATTGTCTAGAAGTGGGACACTGGGGGTACTGATTGTATTCTCCTTGACATAAACTAATAGAGCTGTTTGAAACAATCTCACACACAGTCATACTCAGAGAGCTGTATAGAAGTGGGTCTGCTATTCCAGCTGAATGATCCGAGGGCAGCGATAGATGAATGCTTTGAATTGACGTTCATTGTTGACTCAGTGACAGGACATGTGCAGGGACACTCATGCAGAAAATATGTCACAGGCACTCAGGACTTCCAGTAGTCGGTGGCCCTGCTTCGTCCTCCCTGTAGAGGCTTGCTGTCCCAGAATCAGATGAACTGGTCAGGTAGTCCTGGGGTATTCTCTTTCATCTATATTATACAGAGTATTTTAGATTTAATGTACATTTAAGTTTTCGTAGGAAGGACAATAAGGTCTAAGAGGAGCCACTTACTGCGCCTGAGTCAACAGAGGCATGAATCAGATCAGCTGGTTAAACCTCCGTGTGTCATCGGTCTACAAAAAGATGATGGATTGGTAGGTGGACGGAGTGCAGAGCAGGCCGTGTAGAGCAGGCCGCGTCTTTATGCAGCCTGTCAGCGAGGCTGGTGATGCGACTGCAGCCAGTTCCTCCGAACAGAAGCCATTGTGCTGCCGCAGAGTGTGAGAATTGGAGAGGAGCTCAGTCTCACAGATCGCTTGAAAGGCTGTGCAGTGGGATTGAAGTGTGTGTGAGAAAGAGGGCATAGTGTGCACAGTTTGTGTCACTGTGTGGTCGTGCGCATTTTTGTCTGGCGAAGAGGAGGGGGCTCTTTTTGTGCTGGTGGTGGTGTCAGCTTTTAGTGTTTCATGTTTGCTTGTGGCTTTGTGAGAATGCATGCAGCCCTGCAATGTCTCACAGATTTTTTGAATTGTTCTAATCCCTGTCCTGATGCAAACACGCAGCATGAGAGGACCGGCTCAACCACACATGGAACATTATGTACTGTATCATCACAGGTTCGTTAATGGTTTTATCGTTGAGAAATGGATGAAGAAGAGACTAATTTGCGGCGGTAAAATCAAGTACTAATGTATATGCAATCACACAAACACACAGAGTCCTTGATGCCCACAGTCCCCTACAATACCGCAGCCCTGCTAATCAGCTGTGTCGATGCACACAGACAGGCTTCAAAACGCTCACGCACACACACTCAACCCAGCTCTTTGTCTCCTGAGATCACACAAACTGTCATCATCCTGCATGTGTATACAAAAAGCCAGCTTTCCAAGAACTGAGACTTGGATTTTGTCTTTGTGCACGACACATTCAGGCGTTGCCTCAGGGGTCCCACGGCCGTCAAATATTAAATTGTAATTTAGCGTTGGCTGACAGGAACAGAAGAAGAGCTGGAGGTATAAGATTTCTGCAGGACGCCGATGGAAAGTGACACAGAGTAGAAAAGGCCACGCAGACACAAACAGACAGGCATAAGCGACGGTGAACAAACACAACAGACTCCAACCCCCCTCTCCACCCCTCCTGACCCTCAGCCCTCATTTCCATTTCTATGCTTTGCTCCCATCAGCAGAGGGGCTGCTGCGGCACTGTGACACCCGCTAAATTAACTATTGGAGCCCGCTAGTCTTCGCCATTCCTCAACCCATCGCCAGGCTTATATAACAGGCCCACTTTCATACCCACTGATAATAACGACACTATTGTCGCCATTCAAGCCAGCACTCGGGGGGGGGGGGGGGGGGGGGAAGTGGGGGTTCCAATGGAGAGGGAGGAGTAAGAGGAAAACAAGAGTGGATAGAATACAGAGGAGAGGAATGAAACACTGATGTGACGGAGAATGAGGTGAAATAAGGTGTTGTGTCAGAGATGGTGTCTGAGGTTGGAAACACCCACATCTGGGTGCCGAAGGAGGAGAGAGAGAAGGCGAGGAAGGGGAAGGAGTTGTAGCAGGAGGATGAGATAAAGGGAAAGGGAGAGTGAGCTCTTCAGGGAGTTTTTCTATTAATTTAAAACAGCAAGTCTGTTTAGTAATCTCTGAGGAAAGCCAGCAGCCCACGCACAAACACACATAACAACCGCAGGGGTTTCCTCCGAGAACAAAAGCGTAACTCATGCTAAAGACAGACTGGATGGAGATTTGAATCAGACAGCTTATTGACAGAAGTCTGCAGTAGAATTTGACCCTGTGTGGTCACAAATGCACAAACACACTCAGTCTTAAACCTTATCACTTAAGTATTTACAACGTTTACATAATCAAGTTAAAGCTCCGATTAATAACTGACCGCACGTTAAAGCTACAAAAATAATACTAAGGCTTATATTACTTAATAGGGGTGGGAATCACCAAGGAAGATACGCTATGATGTCATACATCACACTGTCTGTGTAACTGAAGAAGAAAAAAAAAAAACCCTCACAAAAAAAGCTCATAGAGGCTTAGATTAGTTCCTTGTTAACACACATACAACCACACACGGACTGCAACTTGTCCATGTCTGCCTGCTTCATCATTCCAATGTAAAATAGTCATAAACGAGCAAAAGGCCGAACTGTCAGAAAGTACAAAAGTTCTAGAAGTCAAATATTTTAAGGATGGATACAAAAATCTTTGATCAATGTGTAAATAAAGCCGAAAGAAGTTAAGTCCACGAGGAGTCTGTCACGACTGGGGAAAACTAAAAGGGGTGGACCCAAACGCAGACACACAGGAGGCAAGATTAAAGTGAACAAAAGGCGAGCTTTAATTACAGCAAAGCTGGGTGATACAAAAAGGGCCAGGAGAACAAACTTAAAGGAGTCAAAAGGACCAAAAGACAAAGTAGCAAAATAACAATGCTAAACAAAGTGCAACAAAACCAATTCTACAAAGTCCAAATCCAAAAACATACCATCAAGGAGGACACGGGAGGAGACACGGGAGGTCATGGGGAATCACACACACAACGAACTGACAAGGAGTGAGTGGAGAACAAAGACTTAAGTGCACAGGCACTGATGAGGAGACGAGGAGCAGGTGCGGAGAGGGAGGAGAGAAGAGGGCAGGTGAAATAACGAGGGAAATAATAAGTTTAAATACTACTCTTTTTAAGGTCCCCCCTCCTGAATACCCAGTCTACTCTGATTGGTCAGCTCACACACGCTTGAGCCAGCACCACTAACAACAACAGAGCAGCTGTGCTAAATTAATTCTTATTTGCCAAGCTAGCCGCATGAGGCATGAAATTATGCAAATATGTGACATGGTGACGTGGTGTGATGTCACAAAGTCACAGAATTAAATAAGGGACCACTGACAAGGCGTTTCAGGTGCAGTGTTTTCTGTGGGAGAGAGGAGCTTCTGTGGCTGCGACATTGGAGACCTTTTACATGCAAAAGAAACTTTAGAAAACATAAAGAAAGGAAAAAAACGACAGGTCTTCTTTAATCAAGTAATTGCAGCTACTGGCAGTTTGGATGTAGGTTGTGATTCCTCCGGCCGCAGTGATTTAGCTTTTATTTCCACTCCAGACAACACTGGCAGCTTACTTGTACCTTAATTAGCTTAATTAAGTTATTGATAATGTTTGCTAATGTGAATTCATGCATGTGCGGCCTTGGCACGTGTGCTGTGTGTGCGTGTGCTACAGATCAGGGCACGCCCAGATGTGCAGGAGCTGCGCCAGTGGCAGAGAGAACTGAGAGAGAACCGTGACATTACCAAAACTGTCAAACACTTCTGGGCCCAACAAGAGAGCCGAGGTAAGAGTGCACGCACACACACACACACACACACACACACATATTCACATTCACATGGTATCACTGAATGCCAGGCCTCGGGCTCGCTGGCAACACAATACCATTGATCTTGAATTTTCTCCTGCGGCCGACAGCAGCTGCTGATAAGTAGGCAGGACGCCAGCACATTCACACAAACAAGCGACAGTGCAACAATGTCAAACCGTGCAGCACTATACACACCGATGTACACATACACATTTATCAACCATTGCAGCGCACAGTCTCACACACTCACACACACACAAATCCACAGCAGAGATACAGTATTCATCCCAAGACGGCTTTGAAGTTAAAGCAGAGCGATGAGGATTGAGAGAGCAGTGACAGAGTGAGAGAATGAGGGCAGAGACAGAGAACGAGAAAGAGACAGGGCAAGTGAGTAAGGAGAGAGAGCGAGAGAAGATTACAAGTGAAGGAGGGAAAGAAAAATGTCCGCAGGGCTCAGGGTGTGTTCGTGTGGCAGAGATAGAGCAGAGGACAGAGACTGGGGATACGTGTGAAGAGCAAAGACGGATAGAAAGTTCAAAATGATGAAATTGTCTGTGTGTGTACTGTGTGCACACGTGAAGGGCAGAGCAGCTGAGAATGCAGGCCCATGTCCAGTGTGACTGACTGGCCTTAGAGGAGAGGAGAGTGACGAAACTTTGCCCTTGAACACATGAACACCCACCACGGTACAAGTGATTTCTAACCAGCACACAGTTACAGGAGGGTATGTAAAAATATTGGGAAAGTTCAACTTATTAGAAAAATATAGAACATTTTATTTTAAAAAATGAGTCGATCTGTCCGAGGGTCCACCACTTTGTTTCAGACTGAAATATCTAACTATAGAATGGATTATAGTGAAATCTGTTGCAGATATCCATTGTGCCGGGAGGTCGAAGCCTCATCAATCAATCAATCAATCAATCAATCAATCAATTAAACTTTATTTATATAGCACATTTCAAACTAATTAAAATTCAATCCAAAGTTCTTTGTTAGTGATTGAAAAAGAAAAAACATGGTATAAAAACAGGTTTAGAGACTAATGCACGCCAAATTAAATGAAATGAAAAGTTTTAATAGTGAAAGATAAAGAGTAAAAGATAAAGACAAGCAATAAAAATAATGATGATACATAACATATACATGGTAAACATTATATCTGTTAAACATCATCATATTAGCAGTGTCATTGTGATTAAAAAAAAAAGTATAAAATGCTAAAATGTTTGACCCAATATACCTGGGTATTGATTACCTAGGATGAGAACGCGTGGCTAACTGTGTATTATCAAAACGTATTGGCCAGTTAGCTTGGCATTACTCTGGGCTCAGTTTAATATGCAACATAAGTTCATACAATATCCTATTTATGGATAAAATATAGGTATTAGTGGGTCCCTGCTCCGTCTCTCTATCAGCTAGGGGGTTCTTGGCCTGAAAAAGAGAAAAAAGACCCCTATGTAGCATGATGATTTTAGCTGTTAGCTCGAAGCACCATTGTGCCTAAGCACTTACACAGCTACTGGCGGCTAGCTTGTTTAATATATTTGTTGTCATTAGAGATGATAACTTTGCAGCTACAACAAGCTGTCTGCACAGGACACACCTCAGGTTCACATCCAGCAGATATGGATCCACATTAGCATTCCTTTAATCATGGTTGTTAATAAAGCATTCCTTTAATCATGGTTGTTTTGGCCCTGGTTAATGTGAGCACAATAGTAGCTTTCCAATAGCACTTGGTTGATCTTCACCAACTCCTGGGTGGAATATTCAATAATTAGTGTCAACAGTATGTGGTTTGTTTTTTAGAGCATTTTTACTGAAACATCTGCCTGCTCTGACCACATAACTTCACTTTGAGAGCAGTGACAGCTGTGGGCCAGAAAACTGATGCAGTGGTCATGTGATCCATCCATCCTCATATTTTGATCATATAGGCACGTTTAAATTAAGTAGTAGAAAGATGATGACAAACACACACACTCCAGCTTGCACACTAATGCTAGGTGTCACAGCATCTGTGTTTTTGTAGCTCCCAACAATGACACCACCATAAACACAGGTTTCTTCCACACTGACACATTCCACACAACAAAGGCGCCACCGCGGCCGTGGTGGGCAGATGAACATTCTTCCACAGCCGCACTCTGCTGCTGCTGCTAACTGATGCTACTGCTAACACACCACTACTGCTGACCTGTCATTCGAGCAGGGGTAGTAGTGTGTGTGTCTGTGTGTGTGTGTGCGTGTGTGCGTGTACAAGACAGTCAGCCCAGACTGTCCCAAATAGAAGACATTTTCTGGCCTGAA
This sequence comes from Sparus aurata, assembly GCF_900880675.1. Lineage (NCBI taxonomy): Eukaryota > Metazoa > Chordata > Actinopteri > Spariformes > Sparidae > Sparus > Sparus aurata. The sequence continues at coordinate 16,749,650 of NC_044209.1, read as the reverse complement.
ATGGATGAGACTGTGAGAAATGTGTGAGCTGGAGGCAGGCAGGAAGGGAGGGAGGGAGGGGATGAGATTGATGCTGAAGTTGCAGTTTGTTTGCTGATTTTGCCTGTTGTTGTTTTGGATGTAACGAAGCAAGCACTGCCCTCCAGCGCTGCCGGATAAATGACCCATGTTCGGGACTGTGGGCGGGAGAGGGTGAGTTTGGGAGAGAAATGACTTAGGGAAGGCCCCCTCCCATAATGTATACGCAGACTTTAAACTCGATCCAACAGCTGCACTCATCTCATTTGACCCGAGGAGACCAGCATGCGATACCTCCTCTGCAGTTTTCACAGTCTGAAATCAGAATTAGTCAGAGACAGAGAGAAAAAACAAAAGAGCAAAGTAACCCAGAGAGCGGACACAGGATGATAAGTGTCGGTCAGAAGGTCACGGCTCATTGGACAGGTGCAGCTCTCGACAGCTCATGAATCACCACATGACCGTCCTTGACTGGAGCCTGACATGTTGGATGTTGACAAGAACAGAGTTAGCCAGGGAAAACACTTTCCCTCCTAATGGAAGTAATAGTATAAAAGTCAGAATAAAATAGGAATAGATGGAAAGACTCAGGTAATAATGATTAAAGTTGTTGTCTATAGTATATCATGACATGAAACAGATATATGAATCTGTTTATATTGTTACTAATGATTATATTAATGTGTCTGTTATAGTTAATTATTCCCAAGTCTGACATAAAGTAACTTGCGTTCTTTATTTATTACTAGTGCATTGCCCGTAGGAAGCATCTATTCCTATAGAAAAGTGGGAGGTTAAGTAGCTTTTTCATGGATGGCCAAATGAGGCTGTGTTTGAAGGTGGGACGTCAGGGATATAATTGGCTGTTTTTGACTACTTTTGATTATACCATTATATTTCACCTTAAAAACTATTTACCTTGCCTTACTTGGTGTAATTATTTTTAGCACAACCTCACATATGTGACTGTACAGTTATTTTTTTCATTTTAAGGTACTATATTAACACTATGGACCTAAAATCACAAAATAACATAAAATCAGAGTAGAAAAAGTTAGTTTTTTTACTGTGAAAACCACAAATATGTTTAATGAACCAATTGCATTAGTTATAATGCAAATATAAATTGTTGTTTACTAAACTGGTGCATAAGTTTTTGAAATTTACAAAGTTATGTGTAACTATTTACATTTAAATGCAGGCAATGCCTCAGGCTCCTCAGCTCATTCCTGCCTGTTCCACATTCAGCCGTCTCCTCCTTGGTTTGCCTCACAACACGACTCCACTACTCACTAAACACACCACACCAAATACTACATAACACACTAACTATACACTCCAAACACGCTATATGTCACAAATCTCTCAGATCTCAAAACTCGCTATCTCTGTCGCCGTCTCCAACACATCACTGCTGCTGTCAATCATCCGCCGATGTCCGTCCCACATCTTCCTGTTCCTCAACAACCAAACTAGCTGCTTGGACACTTTCGTGACAAAAGCACATCTTTACTGTTTCTTCTTGCACCAGACATAAAGCAAACGTAACGGCAATGTTCGCGAAAAAGCGTGTTGGACATTATTTACCCTAAATCCAGTTTTGGACGTGCCAGTGCATCCGCTCCGTCAACTCGGGAGGTAGGCCGTGTGGGTCGGTTAGCGGCTAGCAGCTAGCTACACACGAACATCCACAGATTCCGATCCCACTTTGTTGACCGCGCGTCTCCGGATCTCCTCAGACCCGAACAGACTCGGTCTGGACTTGTTTAATCTCATTACAATCCACAATAGTCAGTTTAGATGAACAGAACAGAATGGGACCGAACCGCTGGCAAAATCCCGGTCCAGCTCGCGCCACTGCAGGTATAATTCCGCTTGTGACAAAAGCACATTTTTACTGTTTCTTCCTGCACCAGACACAAAGCAAACGTAACGGCAATGTTCGCGAAAAAGCGTGTTGGACATTATTTACCCTAAATCCGGTTTTGGACGTGCCAGTGCGTCCGCTCTGTCGATTCGGGCGGTGGGCCGTCCACAGATTCCGATCCCACTTTGTTGTCCGTGCGTCTCCGGATCTCCTCAGACCAGAACAGACTTGGACTTGTTTAATCTCATTAATCCACAACAGTCAGTTTAGATGCACAGAACGGGAGCGAAGCGCCGGCAATATACCGGTCCAGCTCGCGCCGCTGCAGGTATAAAGCACCCGTGCGTCCGTCAAATCAGGAGGTGGGGGTCGCGGTGGGCTCTGTAGTGATTGGCTCTGGTGCACGCGTGGCCACGGTGTGCAGTGATTGGCTCTGGTGCGCACGTGACTGTAGTGGCTCCGGTGGACAATGCTCGTGGAATTTGTAAAGCATTTATGAAATAATTTATTAACGGTATCATTGCAGTCCAAACAAATGCGAAATAGCACACCCTTGAACCACGCAGCAGCCATGTTGAAACTCTCAGGTCAGTCTGATCCTGATCCGCAGAGATATTTGAGGAACACACACATACACACACAGACAGACAGACAGAGATTCCGTGCATTTATAGATAGATAAAGACCCCTGCCTCTTATAAATGACATATTATGAAAGTATCAGTCATGGTGTTTGAAAAAATTTATTGGATTTTCAGATAATAAAAAAGGTACTAAGGAGCTGTATCAGTTAGGGATAGACTTATTATGGGCTTTTATCCGATATCTGTGTTTTTTTGTGTCTGATTGCTGATTAAATTAATCAATTAAAAAACAAAACAATACTTTGGCTTTGATGCAAACAATGGAGTCTGTAGTCACCCCTCTGTGGTCTCACTCAATATCCGGCCCATAACACTGCCTTTTTTTTTTTACATGTAACAAGTTATAGCCCGTCAGCACTGAAAAATCTGAATCTGTACCTTGTGACTCAAATTAACTAATACTAGCTAGCATGCTAACAGGCTAGCAACAGCCCGTTCCGGTAGAACATTCCTGTGCTAGCGCTGTAAACACAAACAATCCCCTGGTTCTCTGAGCTACCAGTCCGACCACTACAGTCACAGCTAATTATGCTAACTAGCTAACGGCAGCTACAGTTAGCATCACTTAGCAGTTGCTCTGGTGATATGCTGACCTGTTTGAGTATGAATTTGACAAGTGGCTGATTCTTACATACTGCACCTTTAAAGCCACAGCTGCAGTCATTAGAATGCAAGAAAAGCAAAACAAATGTCAGTCTCTTCACTGAGAATCCATCTGTGGCTCTTGCTTTGGTATAAACGGCCAAATGCGGCAGTCTATTCATCACGGCTTCACTTCCATAATGTTAGAGCTACTGTCTTTTACTGGCTAGATAACAAAAGGCCTCAACAATAGCTTCGCAGCTGTCACAGAGAAAAAAGTGTCAGCAATCGGCTGAATTGTGGTGTGTTTGTCAGGTTCACAGACCTCATTAAAATGTTGTTTCCTGTCAACTGTCTTTGGGAACAGCACAAGTTTATAAATATTTTATTATGTGAAATTAATTGGACAATTGTTTCAGGTCCTTTCAGTCCTACATTTGAATGTCTGAGATTCACAGTGTGGAATGATGTATATGCAGGGCTGTTTTCACATTCATTGCTGAAAGTGTTGCTGAAATTTTCTCTGAGCTCAGTGAAAATCTGATTTTAAGAGGTAGGCCTATGAGCATTGTGACATCACTAATAGTTTAGGAGCCTATCCTGTTTGAATATTCAGCATACACAGGTGTGATGTGGAAACTTTGAAGCCTCCAGCACACAAACAATGGAAATGGACTTTACAGTGAAGTAGGACACATCTTGTGTCATTCAGGTAAACTTGTGAAATGAAAAATAATTATTTGGGGTGTCACAATATACCAGGACTGACGATAATGGTTAAATTTAAAAATGAAATAGTGCTATCTTGTTTACAATCCTTCTTTAGGCCACAATAATTCTGTTGTGAAAATTTTATATCGTAACATCCCCTAATATTCATATATTCTGGAGAAAGAGTAGATATAATCTAAGGATTTTAACAAGATATAAGAAAAACACAGTCATAAGTACAGCGTTATATATAAATCTTTAAACCTGTCTGAATTTTGTACTTAGAAAAAACAGGACACTCAGTATAACTAGAAATGCCTGTTTGTTACATATATAAAGTGGACTTGGAGACAGTTCTCTCTGTAAGGTTTCCCTGATATTTCTCGTTGTGACATTTGTGCTATGAACAGGAAGTTTTGCAGAATAAATTCTTTAAAACCTGACAGAAAAGAAGCCTTGTTGGCTTTTTTTGACACAACATTTTCAGGATCTGTGAGCTTTAAATCTTTAAACAGGAGATTTCGTTCTGCTTTTTGAAGGTAGCAAACTGTTGTTTGTGCAGAATGGCAAGATTATTCCCCCCCCTCAAAAAAAGGAACCTCATTGTCGAGGTCTGCTGTGCACATCATAAAACATTTATTGTGCTCTTCTCTTGAAACAAAAATGAACCTGTTTGTGTTAAAGATGCAGCTCTCATTTGTCTCCAGTGGGCTCGGCCATGACAGATCTTCCAGAAAGCCTCCTGCCCGGCGACTTAGATGTCTCCATCCAGGTAGTTTCTCCGACTCCCCAGAGCACCGTGGTCCACACTCCCACCACCCAGATGACCCCGGAGGGCGTTGAGTGGCTGACCCCGAGCCTGCGCAGCGTGGAGAAAATGGCCTCCGCATTATCACCAGTGACTGATTTCCTGGCTGTATCCGAGTTTGGTGACAAATCCCTGACTGCAGTGTCTCCGTCTTTACTGGGAAGTCCGAACATGAGCTAGACTGGTGGTGCTGTGAACTGATATCATTAGCTCTGTGTACAAGGTTTCTCTGGTGTTTAACGGCTATTAAACCCTGTTCGGTTGATTTCAGACTGACCAAAGCAATCAGTCAAACAAGCCATTAAAAACGGCTGTAACCAATTGGATATGGCCAGGCAGGGATTTATGGTCTGAGATCCATGTCTAATTACCTGATTGCCTTTCATTGCCTTATTGATGGATCACCTTCCTTCACGTGTCTCACCCGGCAAATGAACAGCATATCACACGGTTCACATATTTTACTACCCTGCCGTAACACACTTAATGTTTCCCCTCAGCACCTCTAGCTGATAGCCCACTGGAAGATAACTGAATCGTATTTTTCCTTGCCCTGTCAGTTTTTTTTTGCTCAGAAATACACATGACTCTACAAAAGATGAGGTTATAGCATTTCCATTCTGGCCACTGAGGCCAGGGTGAACGGTGCAGAGCAGCACCTTCTATCCTGTTTATCAGAACAGGAAATTACCCTGTCAGGGAAACGGAAAGTTAAAAAAAAGTGAAAAACATCATTGAGATGACTGGTGGGCAAATGACAACTATCTTGTGTCCTATTTCACAAGTGATAATAACCCTATTATATATCTCCTGACACTAATAGATCGAATGTTAGTGTCAGTGAGGCAGGTCGGACATTAAAGGTGCAACGTGAACCTAAATTATCAACTAACTTACTAGCTAATGGTAGCTACAGAAAGCAGTGGTTTCAGGTAGTTCTGGTGATAAGCTGCCTCATATTTGTTTTGACTGAATATTGCACCTATATATATATATATATATATATATATATATATATATATATATATATGTATATATATATATAGGTGCAATATTCAAGAGCTGGCATCTTGGCGAATTCAGTCAAAACAAATATGAGGTCAGGTATATATATATATATATATATATATATATATGTATATGTATGTGTGTGTGTGTATGTATGTATGTATGGATGTATATGCATATAACATCATACCAAATTTGACAATGAATGATGCTCTCATAATAATTTCAGTATCTTATGTGAATGTGCTCAGTATAAGCTGTATTTTATTTTTGTATGTTTCCACAAGACAGAACATTTCTGTCTTTATTTTACAGTTTAGGGTGTTTTGCACCACTTACCCAAATTGAAAACATTTTCCATCTCGTCTGCTGACTCTGGCACCTTTAGTTTTCCATTTTTGCGGCTGTTAGAGATCAAACAACTTAAATGTCACTTATCAGCCCCGGAAAGTTCAGTTTGCAAAAAATATTCAGGATAAAAAATAGACTGTTTCCTGCTCATCTCACTCTGCACTTCTGTGCTGTCCTTCATGCAAACTTAAAAGACAGGTTATGACTGACTTCTCCTGACTGAATGTCAATTAAACGGAGATAAAGTGCAATCTTGGCATTTTTCCATCACTACTTGAACTGTGTACCTGAGAGGATACTTCTGGTTTCCCCTCCAGTGGCTCTGCGGCGGTCCAGTGATGGACGGCTTTCCTGACCATCCCAGTCACTGATGCACACCGCCTCACAGCGAGGCATGACGAGGGTCATGTATCTCCCTTTGCAGGTATGTGGATGCCTGGGAGACAGCTGCCACTGGGTAAGGTGATAAAACCGCCCATTTCATTCTGGGGATATCTGATAGTGCAGCCAGCTCCACGGAGTCTGGCAGCACTGGGACCGACTGAAACTGGATCCACAGCAGCAGGAGGGAGTGGGCACTGGGCTGAAAAACAACTGGCTCTGGGCTGAGATTCTCAGATGAAGGTGGAAGTCTAGAATACGACTCAGAGACCAAGAGTCTGGACCGTGTAGTGCAATTATAAGCTACACTTAACACTAAGTTCTTTGATGTAAACAACAGTCTGCCAAACGCGTCCAGAATCCTGAGACATGTAGGATGTAGTAGGCCTAAATTAAAGGAAGTATTCTCTATTTTTAGAGAACAAAAAAAGTCTGTGAGCTTCATAGTCCTAAAAATAAAACCCAGTAGATCAGCTTCGTGACCTCTGGACTGACGGGAGAAGACACAGTTGGATTCTTGAAAAAAAAACTAAAACTGCGTTTCATAAAACACTCACACTGTACCGGTAACTGATTTCATTGCCATCGAACAGCAGAAGAAACAAGTCGTCTTTTAAACTTTTAGCTCTGTTTTTGGTATCTACCTCCTCGTGATGCTTCCTGTCCTTTGGTACTGAGCAGGAAGCGTATAGTGGGGTTTTGGGAGCCTTGCTAAAGGTGAACCAAAACGTCACAGTTGCTGACTGGCGACCCATTTCACACTTTGAAATTGTGATTTTACACACTTGTGTGATATGATGTATCGAAAGAAAAGGTTTCACATTTTGGGAAGTATGCTCTGTTTTCTTCGTGAGAGAAAATCAAAACCACTTTTTTGTCCATCTGGTACCACAAACAAGCTTAAATCAAAGAGTAGAAACGGGGCGAAGCAGTTCACCAGGCTCTTTGCAGAGATAAAAGGAAATCTGCCTACAAGCACCTCTAAAGTTCACTGATTAAAGCACTGTTTCTCTTTTAATTAGTCGTATCCACACAAAAACAGTTTTTACACAGTTTAGCTGTCTCCACTGTTTCCTATCTTTGTGCTGAGCTAAACCAAGCTGCTCATGGTGACTTAATATTTACTAAACTAAAGTTCACCCAGAAATGAAAATGTATTTATCATTTACTCCACGCCATTCTGAAGGAAAGTCGGGTGAAGTTTCATAGTCCCCGAAACATTTCTAGAGCTTCACAGCAAAACAGTGTTGCAGAAAATCATGAAATGGCTCCATAGAGCTCATCCAGCATAATTTAAGTCTCCAGAAGCATCACGATCCAACATCATGCTGAAAAAAGATGTTATTTTAAACCCTTTTAACAGTTAAAAGTTTTGTTTTATTTACTTTCCTTTTTGTCAATTCTCTGCCTGCACCCCGGCTGAAGTGGGTGCATGAGCTTGGCATGTCAGTGGTGTAAGTACTGTTTTTTCAAAACAATTTGGGATCTCCAGGCTTCCGGAAACCTAAATCGTGCTTGCATGCTGTATGGAGCATTTTCTGTTTCTTTTCTTTTCTGTTTTTTAAACAAGTCCCAATCAATTCAGTTTTGCAATGCTGCTTTGCTGTGAAGCTGCTGAAATGTCTGGTGGACTACAGCACTAAAGCTTTCCATCAGCAGCTTGAGGCTGAGTAGATAATGACTGAATTTTCAATTTTGGGGGGAACTTATCCTTTAAGGCTGCAGTTCTCTGGTAAGAAATGATCACACCCTTCACCTCACAATCTTGGACAAGGGAAGCAACTAATAACAAAGGACCCAAGTTGAATTTGCATGAAAGAAAATGGCCGCACGAGAGCATCAGCAACCTCTTGTTTATTTTCATTCCATAACTCAACTTTGTGTAGTTTAAGTTTCCCCCCAGTTTGAGAACCTATTGAGATCTATTATTTTAGTTTCAAAACAACAAAAGGACTTTAGCTCAGATCTCTTGAAATTCCGGGGGATTTTGACTAAAACCCAACAAACACACAGACCCAGTGTCTCCATAACATATTTTATCCAACACAGAGCGCTAACAAGTTTACTGATCAAATGTAAGACCCCCCCTTGATCTTATATCACTAACAATGGGGATCCTTGTATATGTATATATTTTGCATTTCAGAATTTTTAAAAAAAGCTCTCAAATACCTTTATCGGCATTGACTTTGGCTGTTCAGAATACAAAAAAAAACACCACATCCAATTAAAAGTTAACTACAAACATGACACTTTTATTGAACTTTTTTTTCCTGATTCAGTTACAGAAACAAGAGAGTTAACTGTGTTTTTCTTTTCTTTTTCTAATCAGGGGAATAAAGTTCTATACATAGGCATGCTGCGTCACTGCACAGTCACAGCTGTGAAAACCAATATCACCCCTGTCAGCTGCCCCGCTGGAACAGTCTGAAGGCAAGACAAATCAGGAGAGGACAGGCAAGGACATGTCAAACCCAGGGAGGATGGGTGTTCAGTGGGCTGCCCAGGGATGACTGACTTAACATTTAGAAGTTTTGTGCAAAATTTCACCACAGTCTATTTGATTTTTAAACACAGAGACGACATCAGTCAGAAGACTGTCCCCCCCCCCCCCCTCCAGTCATCAAACCAACAGATGAAGTTATTATTGGGTCCAGTGATGATGGCATTTTGTTTCACACTATTTCGGACCATTCCCCCCGCGCCCGCCCCGCCGACATTAATCTCTTTGCTTCTCAAGAGCCAGCTCTCTTTTTGTGTTTAAGAAAGCACAGACATTAAGTGTGTCATCTGATATACACGGAAATTATGATTGCTGTCACATGACCCTTACATAAATAGAGTTAGTATTCAAAAGTACGTCTGAGAAAGGTCTTACATGTAGAAATGGTGATAAGCATGCACAGATAGGTAGTCAACAAGTGCAAAATCTACAAAGTCACATGTTATTGTTTCTTTTCCCCCCCCCAAACATTGAGTGAATTCATCACAAGAACTGAAACCTCCCCCCCCCCCTCCTATCTGAGCGTTGACACGCAGGACAGTTCTTCTTTGCGGGCTACGAGGCACTGATCGCGTAGCCCGTTTCTGACCAGGGTCAGCCCAAACAGAGCCTGGCATAGCAGGACAGGCTCTCTTTGGACATGCTGGTACCAGTCCTATTTTAGAATAGCCAGTGGGTAAGATATAAACACACAGCAGAGTCAAGGCTTGACCCTTAGTCTTTTCTTAGTCGAAGGTTTGTGTAAGACCAGGGGTCACCAAAATGACTGCTGGAGGGCCAGAAGTGAGTTTTTTCAGCCCTCCCTGCTCTGTTTATTTTCATCAGTATCACTAAAGAATCCCAGATTAATCTTTGTTTACTGCATGAAGTGCCAAAAGTTATTCACAGCCATCGTCATTTTTCTGAAAAAATAAAAATAATCACGTTTGTATCCCCGTAACTGTTACAGCAAAGAGTGTGGACCCCTGTCGTGAGCGAGAATACTGCGCAGGAGGTGCAACAGACGTAAATCAACTTATATAATTTCCTTGAAACATTAATCAAACAACAAACAAAAAAATAAAAGCATATCTAGTGTTGGCAAACAGTCCCAAAATACTAGTTTAAAAAAAAAATAAAAGCAAAATGTAACGACAAGCAAATGTATGAACACAAAGCAAACCAGTTGAAATTAAAAAAAAAACTCCCCCAGATAAAAACAGTTTGCAGTGGTCAGTCATGTGATACTGGTGTCTAAACTCAGGCTACAGTTAAAAAAAGAAAGAAAAAAAAGAAAAGTAAACAAGCGAGCAAAGCTTTACAGCACTACTATGTACACAGCTCCTCCGGTAGAGAGAGAGAGAGAGCTGGTGTCATGATGACGGGGAATAGGGCGTGAAACGAAGACTCCAGTGAAACGAGAGTCCTTCTTGGCACGGAGACTTGACCTGTGGCCGACCGCAGAGAGAGACAGGAGGTGGATGAAGAGGAGGAGGACGAGGAAGGGAGATAGACGCTTTGCCGAGATGAAGAACCACGTAGAGCAGAGCAGCGTGGGCCGCCCCCCCACATCACACACACACGAACACACACACAGACCAGGGAGCCATTTTCTCACATCGACCGAGGGGTGTTTCACTATCTCATAGCCCGCCTCTCGCTATCTCCTTCCCATCCATTTGATCTCCCTCTTTCCACCTTGCACTGTGAATCTGATCGCTCCGAGGCTCTAGGATATCTCCACTCGGCTCTCTCTCTCTATATATATATACAGCCTGTCACTCACATTTCCACTACTGTATCTGCATCCGTGTTGTTCCTGCGGGTTCCTCGCTGGGAGGGCCATGTGGAGGAACATTTTAGCACCAGAAAGCAACCTTGACTCTTGAGTTCAACTCCCGACACGCATAAAGATCACAACAGCCACGTACGCACGCACACGTAAAACACAGATAGAGGAAAATACCAAGAACGGCGGACCATTTCATTTCCTCGCTCCGTTTCCTGCTGATATAAAGTGACAGTTTCTCCTGGCTGGTTCAAACCGCCAGTGGCCACAGGAGATGTGGGAGAGCAGCGCACAGTAGTCTGACCTAGATTCATGAAGCGGTGCCTACCCACTGATGAATGACGCCCTCCTCGTCCAATCAGAATCCACTCCACTCCATCGTTTTTTGTTTTTTTTAATATATATATATATATATACTCATATATAAATCGAACAGCAGTTCATTAGCAGCTTGTGATCCCTCTTGTTTCAGGCTGCTTTTGTTGCGGTCAACGGGAACGTCTTTTCTTTTTTTTGTCCCCCGTCCGGCTTCACAGTTTGTTTCACATTTTGCGAAAGTGTCCATGCAGGTGGGACGATGAGGCGAGGTGAGCGGAGTTATGTGTTATATTCACAGAGAAATGAGGAGGGAGGCGAGTTCGAGGGTGAAGCTGAGGGGGTAACAGTCTGGAGAAGGGAAGGTGTTGGAGCATTAGAGTCGAGGTGGAGGGGAGCGCACACATACACACACACACACGTTCATTTCCTCTCAGATACCCGACATACACACCCACAGAGGCTGGATTCTTTTGAAGAGGGCGGTGCTCGAGCTGTACACTTGCCCATGTGCTATGTCTTTCACCTACGCTGTGGATGGATGGAGGACAGAGCCAAATGTTTCCACTCGAGGAGCAGCAGAAAAAGACATCCTGGCCGACAGTGACGAGCGACAGAGCAGGAAAAAAAGCGATAGATTTCACAGTTTTGGAGGATGCTTACAGTGCTGTAGTCTCGAGGGGGGGGGGGGGGGCGCGAGCAAATCAAACCAAAAGATAAAGAATACTGCGTGTTGACGTTTCCAGATCTGAGTTTGTTTTGCTACTTACTTGTCGTGTGTTTTCTACCCTTTCTTATGGAGATTTGTGTGCCAGAAGAGCTTTAGCTCTGTCCTCCATACCCTAATTTCCCTCATGCTCACACACACTCATACTATGGTTGACTGGCACACAGTCAGTGTTAAAGTCTGTACACAAGAGTGAAGGGCCCTGTCGGCGTTGATGTTTTAAGTCCAATTCAACCTGGCGGGGCCCCTCGTCGTGGAACCCTCCTCCTCCTTCTCCTCACCCTCTCCATCCTCTTCTTCTCTTTCATTTTCTACCGCACATCTTCTTTCCGATCCTCTCGCTCACCACAGCTGCCTCCCCGTGTAGGTTGGAGGTGCAGAGGGCACCTGCGGAAGGAAAATTGAGACTTTAAATCATCAGCTGTCTGGATAGCATCCTCATACATGCACATGCACGCAGTGGCTGCATAGGTCCCGCTCATACTTTTTTACTCATGCTCGTCTACAAATCCCTCAGAGTTTTAGTACAAAATACATCTCTGACAGTCTCCTTGTGTCTTCTGGTAGCTGTCCCAGATTTTCAGACGCACCACAGAGTAGCTGCATTTAATTATTTGTGCTCTAAAAAGCTGGAACAAACCTCCAGGAGATGTACGATGTGGCCCACCTCTCACCACCTTTTAAAGCAGCCACAGGAAACGTTCTGGGTGCATTTGTTTTAGATGCGCATGGAATATAGACACAACTTATCTTTAATGCTATTTTTTTTTTTCTTTTTTTAAAAAAAAACAGCTGCTTGCAGGATGCATAGCGGTGTTGTAATGTATCTGTTTGTGGCTATGTAAGATCAGTAACTGTAATACGATGACAGTGAGACGCCGTTAACTCTGGTTACATGTGATCCGAACAGATTCGCTGCTCTAAAAATTCTGTTGAGCTAAAGTTTTGAGTTATCAACATCCTGGCAATGTCATGCCGTCTGAATAACAAGCCAACAGCAAGGTATCGCTCAGTAGCACGGCTAACATACAATTTGACTTTATAAGCCAGATGTTCTGCTGCCGCCTGACAAGCAATACAGAAGGAATCGCTGCCGTAACGTCAGACTTCAGAGATGCTTTTGTCTTTAGGCTGTGAGACTCATCCCTAAATCGAGAACTTTTCATAACCACTTAAAAGTTCCTTGCAGTATGTTTAAATTCTGATCCTGAATGCTCTTCATTCCCGTTAAAGCAATAGTTTGACCAAAGAGTGAGATGAGACAGTACCACACGTTCATGCAGCACCAGAAGGTGGTTAGCTTAGCTTAGCACAAAGACTGGAAACAGGGTACATAGCTAGCATGGGTCTGTCAAGGGGTAACAACACCTCCTTACCAGACCCTCTCTGGCTCACTAATTAACATTTTTTAATTTAATCTAACTTGTTTACTCCACACAAAAAAAAAGTGTTACCCAGTGTTTCCAGTCTTCATTCTAAGCCAAGCTAACTATGCTGGCATTAGCTTGATATTTACCAGACAAACAAGAGAGTGTTATTGATCTTGTCACATGACTGTGTCAAACTCTTCAGTTACCTCAGGCTTAAACACTTAATCATATCCACCTTGCACTTAATCCTATGCTCTCTTCTGTTTATTCAGTTTTTTTTTTTTATTTAACACAAAAACACTAATAGTGCAAACTGACGTTCTACGCAGAGCAGCTTCTGGAGAAGTCTCTGCATTCTCTCTCTCTCTCAGGTAAATCATCACGCCCAGCTGCAATCTCTAGGAATAGTGACTATAAATTATCTTGTGTGCCTCAGCGTTTTTGCCTCCAGTGGCGTGCTTTGCTGTTGTGTGGCGGGCTTAATTCATAACACAGTGGCTGGAAAGAAGTTCACCTGTGCCAGCCCGAGCGGCCATTCATCCTGCATAATGAAGAGGGTGACAGGCCAGCGGACAGTCGCATCACTCAGTGGACAGACAGCATCGCGGCTTATTTACACGCACATGGAGTCTCTCGCACACTCACCCCATACACACATCATCCTCAGATGAGTGACCATTTGTGACAAACCATCCATGCTTGTGCCCACAAAATGCAACACGCACAGGCACATGACCGTGCAACCACGAACTGATAATGCACACACACACATTCACACACACTCACACCTCCGCCTCATTCTTGTCGAATGACGTACGGTCCGTAACGCACAGATGTGCATGCAGTCTCGTCGGCGTGGTCGAATGAGAGAGCGGCGTGTAAGCGGCGTGTACCTGTGATTGGGCGGATGTACTCACCGCTCCCCCGTTCAGGATCATGGTCATCTCGGTGGGCTGGTAGACGTTGCTGCGGAAAGGAGCGCTGGGTCTGGCGCCGGTGTTACTGTTGTGTTGCCCGGCTCCGCTACCGCTCCTCAAGCCTGGCATGGAATAAACAGAGAGACAGACAGAGATTAGTAAGTGTGAGTCACCACCGTCATTGCTGCGTCTTTTGAAGGAAGAAAACACTTGCAGTGTAATCCTGCAGCACAGAAATCTCCTCCTGTACTTATTTCCAGCAACGTATGCAAATATTTCTTGTTCTATTACTCACTTTGGCCTACATTCCACCTATAGCCTGTCTGCACATATTACAGCTGTCTTCTGTAAAATATTGGATTGTAGCGTACCTGCAGTGTTCTCATCGCTGTATCCGTAGCCCTGGTTCTCCACAAACTGCCTGTGAGACAGAGGGATGTCTTCATCGAAGCTGGTCTCCCTCATGCGCGTCGAGTTCTGGGAGGTGTCGAAGTAATCTGGGGCAGTGGGCTGTGGAGGGGGTCTCAGGCAGATGTGGGACTCAGGGATGGCATGGAAGATCAGCAGCAGCCAGCCCTGAGCTACTAAAGCAATGGCCAGCGCCGGGTCATTCCAGTCCGGGGACCTTCCGAGCCAGGCGTTTCCATACAGATAGAAGCCCACCCAGGCCACCCACAGCAGCAGCGACAGCAGACAGGTCACCAGCAGCCACACGGCATTGCAGCGCCACTGACGTGTCTTCCCACACAGGGCGAGGGAGGCGGCAGTCAGCGCGGCTAGAAGGAGGGCTAGCACGTAGCTGCAGGCCAGTGAGAAGTCCAGTGGAAGGTACTGACAGGCAGGTCGTTCCTCCCTCAGCACGGTCAGAAGTAGCCATTCGGCAGCGATGATGCCCTGCACAGCACTCAAACCCAGCGCAAGGCCTGTTAGGGCGCAGCCACCAGGGCTCCGGCGCTCGCGACCGAGCCTTCGCAGGCGGACGCCCTGCACCAGCAAGCAGGAGAAGCAGACTGCAAACAGAAGGCCCCACAGGGCCCTGCGGAGCAAACATAAAGACTCATCCTGCTCGATCAGGTAAGCAAAGCTCAGGCCGAACAAGCCGAGGGTGCCAAGTAGCAGCAGGAGGATGGGTCCCACGCCGCTGCGCTTCTCACCCTCACTGATGAAGCGTAAACGGCACAGCAGGACTAGGGCGAGCAAGATGGCAGTCAGCACCCCACCAGCAGCGACTGACTCGACAGCCACACCCCATATGGAGTCCAGGTCACAGAGCAAGGTGTAGGGACGCACGAGGCCCCAGCCACAGCCTCTTGGAAGAGCCTCGGAGTTCTCAGAGTCTTGACTGGTGGCGCGATGAGCAACAGTCAGCAGCAGCAGGAGGAGGACCGGGAGGAACGCCATCTCTGAGAGGCCAGAAGACAGAGAAAGGAGAAAGTCAGAGAGATGGAGAAATAACAGAGAGAGAGAGAGAGAGAGAGAGAGAGAGAAATCTGGTCACAAATGTTTGAAAGGCAACAGTTGAGCAATCATTCATTCCCAGCAGTAATCATCCGCCTGTGAGTGACAATACAGACAATCAGCCACTGCTGTGTTTTAGAGAGGAAACAAAGGACAGTGGTTCATGCAGGGTGAATGACTGAGGCCTTTCCAAACACACAAAAGCACACACACACACATCCTGTCTCACTAATGGTAGCCCATAGCCCTGCCCTTTTTTGAACCTTTTAAACGCTTTACAGTTTCATTTTGAAGCAAACGTGGCTGAAAAAAATACCCACAAACCCAGAAGAGCCCAGACAGGCTGCGCTCGGTTCATTCACAAAGAAGAAAAGGCCAGAGTCGGAGCAGTTTCAGGTGTAGTATTTGTCTGGCCTCGTCCAGTGAACCGGCTGCCCCGAGCACTGACAGGACAGCTGCAGCATCGTGCATATTTGTATGAAACAAACAGAGATACGGAGTAGTAAAGCAGCGCGTACAAGCAGTTTTACTCACTATCAGGCATCTAGCAGAGGCGTGTGACAATGCATAACACACTGCACTGTGCACAGCAATACACAGCGCCGGGAGCGCAACTACAAACACTTGTGTACTTTTGTGTCCAGGAGAAGAAGAAGAAAAACAACTCCGCAGCACTCGATGTGCGAAATCAATGCTGTCTCAGTCTACCTGTTCCTTTATTCATCACAGCTGTCAGACACACACACACACACAAAAATGCACGTTCTCTCGTTTCATTGAGGATGATCTGTGCTGTCGCTTCACCTGACGAGCTGTTTGTTTTACAAGAGGTTGATCCGTATTTAAAGCCACCGTGAAAACAAGCACGCACGCGCGCGCACACACACACACACACTCAGATATGACGCACCATTTTGCCAGGTTACTGTCAACTGTCTCTCCACTACATCGCTAAGCTTTCAGAAATTCTTTCCAAGCTGGCTCATGCGTTAGTGTGTCAAACAAACTGCTCTCACAGAAAACACACACACGCACACACACACTTCTTTAGCCTCTCGATGCTTACCGCCACACGTTTGGATTGTTTACTTGAGAGGACTTCAATCTCGCTGTAGTTTTGACATTAAATGAAATCCATCAGCGTCCTCACGTAGGCTGTGCCACAATGTTTACATACCAAGTAAAGGACACTGGATATGCCTAGCTTCATATTCTCTCTGCCTGCCAGCAAGTCAAGGAGAGTTACACGGTCAAGCCATCAGGGGGAGGCGGTAGGTTTAAATACACAGCAGGCAGGGCTGCAGGTCACACACAGTCCTTCCAGCAGGTAGTTTATTAAGTGGGACAGGCAGAGATAAAGAGACAGACCACTAGATTTATTCTATCAGGACGAAAAGCACGAAAAGAAGTGCGAGGAGGTCTGGTGGACCTGCAGCAAACATACTCGGACCAGACTTGATTTTTGATTGTACTACCCAACAGTATCCACCTTAATCCTAGCACCCATGATACCTCATTCGACGTGTGGCACGTCCTGTTACTGTTCATGTTTCCCATGGTAACACGATGCTAATCCGTGTTCTTACGGTGTATCATTCGTTAATGAAGATCTTGGTTGGCGACTTTATCACTCAGCCAACGCTTTACGCGCGTCAGTTGTCAGAACACTTCGTTACTTACATTAGTTCTCTCCTGCACTGGAAATATCACCCTGAATTATTTCCCAATTAACCTCCCAACGAAGCTCTTGGATATAAATATTTAGATCTGTAATTATTCATGTATTATTGGATCGGTGAGGGTTTGATGCTTTTCCTCGTCTGAAGTTACAGTTCACTGAATCATTTTGAGGTTTTTGCCCTTTTAGCAGATGGGAGGCTTGCCCGCACTTCAACCTCGGATGACGGAGGGAATCACAGCGGGCAACCGGGCTCGGTTAATTGTCCTCCCAGTGACCCAGACTGGGACTGAACAGAGCCTCTGGGACTGACCAGGGGAGACAGTTCGGAGGTGATTTACAAGACGACGAGAAGACATGGCAGCCGGAGTGAGAGAGAGTCGGGCATCAGCAGCGGGTGAAAACAAAGTGTAGAGCTGGAATATATTCACATCTGACTCGCATCACATTTATTTCAACCACCCCAGAGGTGATGCGGAAAGACAAATCAAGGCTGTGTCGATGAGTATTTTTTCTGTTCACATCGAGTTTTAATGAAGTGTGCTTTACGATGAGTTAACAAGGCTATTAAGTTTTTGTTTGTTAATAGGCGGCCATTTTCCTCTGACATCACGCTCAGGGTTCAGAAGCTCAGCTGTGGCACTGCTGTGGTTCTGAGACGTGTACAGAGGGAACCTGACAAACTGTTTTCACTCCACTGCTTCCAGATTGATCAGCAGAGTGAAAAGACAACGGAAAGTGAAAATCTGGAGGGACGTGGGGCCATTCTTCGAGGTTAAAGAACATATTTGATGACCCGTTTACAGCTAATGTTAGCATTCAGCAAATTCCTTGCTAGCATTCGGCTACTGTTTGATCGATTGTCTGTTTTACGATACGATAGGAATGGCATAAATTAGCTCTAAAACATTTACCCATGTCTCTGCAAAGAGGTGTTTGAATGCTCATGTTAGCTAACGGGTGATCAAATATGTATACGTGGCCTAGTTTCCCTCCAGATTTTCTGTCCAATGACATTTCAGCCTCTACTCAAGAGGTACGTGATGAAATGACAACAATTGGTCAGATTCCCTACCTTTATATGACTTGAATGCTGGGATACATTGTTGACATTTTTCCAGAATTCCAGCTTGCCACCCTGAGCACAACAACAGAGGAAAATGGCTGCCATGTGGATAGGGTGCATATAGAGTACTTTCACAGTTTGGTATTTGTAC
This sequence comes from Sparus aurata, assembly GCF_900880675.1. Lineage (NCBI taxonomy): Eukaryota > Metazoa > Chordata > Actinopteri > Spariformes > Sparidae > Sparus > Sparus aurata. Next base: position 16,731,327 of record NC_044209.1, on the reverse strand, counting down.
TCCTTGTACTTTTAACAATATTTTGTCAGAGAAGGCGTGTCCGTGACTCTGTGTTGCTTAATTCTGGAGAGGTTGTTTCAAACTACAGTTAACTTTGCACAGAAGAGAGTGGGGTACGTTATAAATAACAACATAATTAACATTTTTAGTGAGTTAAAGTCTTTCTTTCTCTATCAAAAATAAGTGGTTCATTTCTTCCCCATTTTCTCCACATACAAGCAAAAAAACAAACACACACACACACAGATGCATCCATCGGTTTATTTACAGGCTTTTGAAGTCTCTGCCCTAATATCCTTTTAAAAAAAAAAAACAGAGGTTTTTAGGGCAGTGGTTGTTTACGGCTTGTGAAATACCGTTATTTACTTCTGCGAGGCCCCAGAGGGCGTGAAGATGCATGTGCGCATATATGTGTGTTTGTGCATATTTATGCTTTTGGAGCTCTTTCATGTATCCCTTCAGAGATTTACACCCTCCAAATTCCTCCTCACGCCTCCTCATTACCAAAATCCTCCGCTCCCTCGTTTCCTGCCGTCAATTCCGCCGCCTGCCGCTTCCTGTCCGCCCTCCTCTCCCCCTTCCCCTCCTCGTCGCAGCAGCTCGCGGCCACTGGTTATTATTGGTCTGCATTAACATCAATCAGTGCTGATAGAGGGGTGAGTCACCAAAACACGCACACATGCACAAACACCTCATACCGACATGAATCTCTGCTTTTTTTTCCCACTAACATCGTGTTGTTGTTCCGGTGGGCTCCTGATAACCATGGTAACGCCCCGTCTCTAAATGACAGGAATAAAAACAAAAGGGAGAGAGAGACAAAGAGACGAGCCGAGCAGACTGCTCCTCCTCTGTCTTTTTTTGGGGACTTTTCTCATTGTGTCTCTCCACCGCCTTCCTCTGTCACATCCTCTAATGACAGTGCCTGTAAAAACCACGGAGTCGAGTCAACAACAAGCAGACGCTGTATCCCAGCAGGGCCGGTGACCACTTCTTCACTCGCTCACCCCTCTCACCCTGTCACTCCCTCTCGCACAGATGGTTTGCTCTGGTTGCTGTTTTCTTTTTTTTTTTTTGGAGTGTGACTTGGCAGACTGGTGATCCGAAAGCTGAAGGGTGCACGCGGAGAGGGGCCACACACACACACACACCACTGCTCGACATGCAGCGCATCAACACACACCTACAGCACACACTTGAGTTCCTGCTTCTCATATGAGTCATGTGAAGGGAGAGAGAGGGAGAGAGAGAGAGAGCCTCCGGCCTTCCGCTTTGTGCAGCACAGAGGATGCTGTTGCCGTCTCATCCTCCACTCCCATCTTTCTAGACATGTTTCTCTCTCTGTCACTCCCGCTCCATGCAGCCATTTCTGTCCTCCCCTCCATTTAAAATCCTCTATTCTGTCGGATTTCTGCGCCACCTCTCCTCCAGAGTCTCATCTCTCTGCGACATTTGAAGACGTGCTGTGAAAGATGAGCCTCCTCTCCCTGCACATTTTCCCCCCCTCCCTCTATTTTCACCCCCCAACGTCTAATCCAAAACACACCCCTCTTCCTTCCATTTTGGCTTCTCCTTCTTTCCTCCTTGTACCCCTTCCTCCTCCTCCTCCTCCTCCTCCTTTATTCTCGCTGTGTATCTTATGTAACCGGGGGAAGGATCCAGCTCCTGCCAGTTCTGCTGCATGGCTGCTGTTTCTCGGGCATCATCTTCCTCAGTGCCAAGCAGCCTGCCGGCGCTCCGAGGTCCATCTTGGTTGTGTATTCTGCGCTCATGCCGCACGTGTCGCTCACGCACGTCTACACAGGCTGGCACAATGCCCATGTGGGCGCTGGCTCCCATTTGCATGTAAATATAACATTCCACTCGGTGGCATGTATTATGCATCCGTGTGTGAAGGCGCCACGTTCTCACACAAAGCTGAATGTGGTCGAGTATGCAGCTCGCATTCCGTACAAGTGCTCGCAACCGGGAATACGGGCGTGAGAGTGCAAATGTGCATCACTGCAGTCCTTCAAATGTGGTCCATGACAGGCAGACACATTGAAAACCTAGCGAGCCGTCCTGTACAATTACCTCCCACTAAAATGATCAGACATAGCACACAACCAGATGCTGTCTAATTGCTGTGGTGATAATTGGGAGGATTATTGCGTTTTGACGATGCGCTTCAATCCTCTTCTTTTCCCCCCTACTGTTTTATTTATATAGTCTACTGGGGTGATAATGGAGGGAATGTATGTTTGTGTGTGTGTGTGTGTGTGTGTGTGTGTGTGTGTGTGTGTGTGTGTGTAGGTGTGCGTCTGGAAACACACCGATCCAGCTGTCGAGGTGATCGGGTCATTTGCAGGACCTGTGCTAGCATCTGCTCGCCCGTGACGCCCCCAGAGACTCCAGAGACACTGCCGTACTCTTGCGCTGTCTCCTCTAACACCGATAAGACCTTTCCTTTTTTCTGACGGCGCATAAATTTGCATCTTACATCAGTAGCTGCGATTACATAAGGCCTCTGATATCAGTCATGTTAAGTTAACCCGGGCTGTGTGGACGTCCTGAGTGAGATTTACTGTGGAATAAGAACAACATAAGCTCTAATAACTAGGTTCGTCATGAGAGAGTGGTATCTATCAGGCTCAAGCTTTCTTAACCTTCTCTAGTGAGTTTTGAGGGAGGGGTTGAAGTTGCTCCGAGAGTTAAAGGCCCGAAATAGAAAGAAGAAGAAGAAGTGGAGGGTAAAAAGGAGAACCACAAAGAGCCAGCCTGTGACAACCTGAGATACGAGTTGCACAGTTAATCGATATATAATCTTAAATTGCATTACGGCAAGTGCAGTATCCAAATCGGAGAAGCTGAAAAGGGCAAAGTGTGTAACAAAAAAGCCTCGTGATGAAGTAATGTAGCGCTGCAGAGATGTTCGGGCCAACACGTCTTGTTCTCTGGATGGACGATGCAAGAAAATGATCCTGATTTTACGAGTTTTGTCAGGTGAATTCAGAATGGTGATACTAAATGAGCATTGTGGATCAAAATAATCACAATGTGATTTTTTTTTTTAACCACATTGTGCCGCCACACCTGAGATAGTACGTCTTACATGTGTCTTTCTTTCTTCCTCTCTGATTCATGCGTCTTTTTTTTTTATTCTCCGATCTCTTTCTTGCCACGTGTGCGTTTCTGACATCACTAAGACGGCATTTTCACATCCATCCTCCCCGGGGTGATGAAGAAGCACCATTTTTGGGAGACAGAAACGTCCCTCGAGAGCTTAAAACGGAGTGGAAAAAGGTGTGTTTTTTTAAAATCAACCAGCTTGACGGGGATGTACTCTTTGGCGAGAACGCTCATCTGCAACAGGAAGCAGATAGGAGCTCTGTCTGATTGAAAGACACTTAGACAGATCACATGGTTAATGTTGGACTCGTGACTTTCGGAGATGCTCTCATCAATCGTGCATGCAGCTCGAGACGGAGACCTCCTACGCAGAAATTTGCAAAAAGCCCAGCCAATTTACATGAGACTTTCGAGAAACTATCTTTTCCTGAAATACACAGACCTGATGTCACAGCTAGCTCAGATAATGTTCCATTCATGGTGCTATTTCTTGTACAAAAAAAAGAAAAAGGGCTGCATTTAGGCCATCACTTGAAACTCACACAACTTACTACTTTAAATAAAAAATGCACAATAACCATGGTAACAATTCACGCCATGATCCGTCTTTGCCTCCAATCTCCACACATCTGTAAGCCTTCTGGAGCGACATCACCAATCCCTCGCAGCTGGTAGTGGCAGATAAAAAAAGCTGGGAACAAAAACGGGATGAGGTGGATGTCAAGGCATGACGTATGGTCGTGCTAAAATATTGAAAAGGCGTTGTTTGGGGGGGGGGAAGAAATAGTCTCACGGGGGGGACAGGAGAGGCAGGGCTGAGAGGAAAAAGATATGAAAAGAGACTGAATGGCGAGAAGTGGTCATCCATTCATGGCGCCGGCCTCCTGGGTGTCAGCGTGAGGAAAACTGACAGTGGAAGTGTTTTCCCCAGCCTCCTCAGACACCCCTGGCCATCCTAATTAGGCCTCATTACCATGTGACTGGGCTCACAGCAAGACCATATGCTAATTGACTTAACAATTAACAGCGCCAGCGCCCCCTTTTTTCTCCTCCCTCCTCCTCGTCTTCCTACAAAAACAACTGATGGGGTGATCGTTCAGATGTGAAGGCATCCTAAAAGAAGCACCCTGACAGCAGAGCCACAGACCTCTGGAGTCATGTGCTCCTCTTCCATGTGATTTCTTCTTCTATGATAGATAAAAAGATCTCACAGTGGGATGAATGTGTGTGTGTGTGTGTGAGTTTGTGTGTGGAGGAGGAGGAGGAGGAGGAAGAGGGGGGTTGATCACAGGAGCCGAGAGAGATCAGATCTGGTTAGAGAGTGTGATGATAGTGATCAGAGGAGCAGGAGGAGCAGCCGGATGTGATGAGGGAGAACTGGAGCGAGCCATGTGCCTGGAGCATGTGTGTGTGTCCATGTGTGTGTGTCTATGTGTGTGTGTGTGTGTGTGTGTGTGTGTACGTATGTGAGGGGAGGAGGGGTGAAAGGAGAAGCACAGAAGTTCCCGTGTGTGTGTGTGTGTAAAAAAAAAAAAAACGACATCCGCACAATCATCCAAACAAGGTACATATGGCATCGAGCCCCCCAGGAGCAACTGTAGCTATGCTCCTCTCCCATGAGGACGCTAACTGGTTCATGTGAATAAACAGCTCCACTCTCCTGAATATTGATTAATGATTGGAAACAGAACACTCCAAAAGAGGCCCCGGAGCTTTTCTGAGTACACAAACACTGTACTGACGGAGGCTCAGGGGTTGTGTATCGCCCGTCTATTCCCCAACACAAAGTCAGTCCATACATTGACTTCCATTCCCCAACAAACTTCCTTTGTCCGACTGGACTCCAGTGGCCGTTTAGGTGCAATTTCTGGTTCCCAGAGCCCTGCTGCCTCTTGTTTGTGAGGGACATGTCTCCTAAGGAGGTGGGGAGGGGGCAGGGAGGGGACACCCTTGTGGTTTTAGCTGACCTAAGGAGCAGCTTAATGCAAACACACATTGAGAGAATGCTCTTTTTTTCTTTTCATTTTCAGCACCCCCTCCTTCCTCCCTCCTCTCTCCTCGCTCCTCTCTTTTCTGTTAACAATACCGGCCACATGGGAGGGTCCCTGGGGGTTCCAGAAGAGTGTGTTTGTTTGAGGAAGACTATTGTTTTTGTGTGTGTGTGTGTGTGTGTGTGTGTGTGTGAGTGTGATCCAAAAATAGAGAATGACATCTAACCTTTAAAAAACTAAAGGATGGAGGTGATTGACACTCCTTAAAATATCTAAAGGATGGAGGTGATTGACGCTCCTTGAAATATCTAAATGTGTTGTGGAGAGGCAGACCACCACCTTTTTTTCTTTTTCAAATATCCTTGTGAGAAAAAAAACGTGCCACAGCCGTCAGTCGTAAGATTTCACACAGGTCAGACTCCTCAGTGTTTTTAGTTGAGCCCGACATGGTTTTGACGAATGCCCCTTGAGGTCAGGGCCGTATGTGCCGAAACCCCCGCGCGTAAATCCCTGCAACATGACCCGTGTGAGATTTTTCTGCAACATACCGTGCGCCCTTTACAGACAATTTTGGTGCATCGACTGTCAGTGATGCAACTTGCAACACCAGCCACAAACCGAGCATCCAAAAACACACACCTCAAATACATCATGTCCACAAGGACAGGACACCACGCTCCCCTGCCCCCCTCCCCCCCATTCTAATCAATCATCATCCTACACGACGAGCAGCACGTACCTTAAATCGACGTAAACAAATCCGATGGAAGGACGAGGGCTGGTGCACAGTAGTCAGGTACTATGGCAGACGGAGCAAAAAATGTCACATTTCGGAGTCAGCGCCGCTCGCTGCGTTTGCGTATTCTCTCTCCATCCACATGGACTCGACCAGCCCAGATGATTCCTCCAGAAAGCCGGTGATGCAGCCCGTTGTACTCACAGGAAGAATGGGCATGAATGCGTGAGTCCCGACGAGTCCAGACCGGGATGTGGACGAGATTCCTGATCGTTCTTTTCCCCCCTTTAAATCCTTTGTTCAGCGGTGCGCATCTTTGACTTTCACTGTGCGCCAAATAAAGGAGCGATCGTCGGTAAACCGCACACACGCACACGGTCGAGGAGAGGTCCTGTGGTGCGCAGACACGGCGCCGGAGCCCCTTCTCCTGCCGCTAATGCGCCGATTCACGCCGCTCAATGTCCGACTTGACGCTCACTGCTCCCCCGCTGCACATATCCCGACTGAGCGCACCACCGAAACTGCGCTCCGCGTAACGTGCGTACTGATAATCCACACACACACACGCTCTCGCTCTCTCTCTCTCTCTCTCTCTCACTCTCTCTCACACACACACACACACACACAGATAGTGACAGCTCTTCAGTCCCCTCTGACTCCTCTCTTTCCTCCCTCTCTTCAACTGTTTTACACTCCGATAAATTAATTGGTGCCTGACAGGGAGCAGCTTATTAAATCCTTTATATACGCGCGCACACACACACTCTCTCTCTCTCTCTTACACACACACACACACACACACCTCCTCCATCTATTGTTAATGTCACTGTCACAGGCTGTACGCACAATGTGAACCCTCTATGCCGAGCCTGCTTCAGTCCCGCTTCGTGTTTTTTTTTTTTTTTGCCTCGTTCGCTGCGCTAACTCATAGAAAATATGTAGATAAAGCGTCAAGGTGAACTGTTATAGCACGATTTCCGGTTTTATCTTTCAGAATAAAGTTTTGTGAAGTTCACATGTTAAGATAAAACTCAAACCATCTCCTTGTGAATAAATTACCCTGATAGAAATCTGTTTCTGACGCAAAGGAATGGAAAATGGGCAACCAGTTTTTTATCCAAAGTACTTTTACAGTTTGCCTCTCATGCCCAAGTTGACACACAAATGCACACACACACGCTGATGTCACACAGTTATGCTAATTAAACACAATCTGACTGAATATACAGAAAAAACAAACTGACCTTAAAGGACAACACAGTTTAATACTGTTTTGCAGTATTTCAGTTCAGTTTATATTTGGCGGACCCTGCCACCTTTCTAGTTTCAAACGGTGTTCTGAGGACCTTATTTTCCTCTAAGAACAGCTTGTTTATTTAGTAATGGAAAAGATAGATATGTCTGAGATTGTATTATTACCTGATCAATATTGAAATCAATCAAATCTGAGGGTTAGGGTTAAAACTACAAAGTGCTTTAATCAGGTAGTCACAGTGAGATTGAGATCTCATTTACAGCAGAAATCAAACAAAAAGAAAATGGAGGTGGTAATTAAAAGAAATATGATAGATAAGATTTAGAAATACAATTTTATAGACAGCCGCATGAAAAAAGTCATTGAAAATATCCTTGTTGCAGGTGAAAAATGAAGTAAAAGTACAATAATATTCAATAAAAAGATAAGAAGTCTAGATTTAAAAAAGGACCATAAAACAAACAATATAAATGCAATTAAAATTGATCGTAATATAAGAGTATTACTCGATTTAATGTATTTCATTTTAACATAAAGTATCACGACATCATTTAAGTTGTTCAGAAGAGGAAAAGAGCCACCGGTCCAACTCTAAAGGTGCTAGGAATGGTTGATCTTTTAATCTAATTTCCAACTCTTGCTTTTCTTACATATAGCACCTTTAAGACTCAGAAGACAGGAATTTACGGAAAAAAAAAGGAAAAGAGAAAAAAAGTCAGAACCCACTCAAAAAATGTCTGTGGTTCGAATTCTCTTGATTGCAGTTATATTGCAGTTTAAACTTCTCTTTGTTGACATTTCAGTTCCTCTCGCCACCACTTTCCCTTTAATAGCATTAGAGAGCTGCCACTACCTGACAATCACACACTACACCCATCATGTCATTCTCATCAACATATGCAACAGCTCTAGTGACACTCTTATTTTGAAAGTACTCCAGCCTGGTTTCCGGGTTTACCGTGCTTATCTGTTGGCCCCTGACACAACTACAATCTGCTGTGGTGCTTATTATTTCTCCCTCATGTCGTCACATGCTTGTCGCCCCAGCTGCTCCAGTCCATCTCCCAGGGAGGCCTTCAATGGTGGAGACTCCCCCCTCCCTCCCCAGCACATAGACGGCCCCCACTGCCTCCACCCCCACCCTGGACTTCCATCCTGCCTTTATTCCGGTGCATGATGAGAGCCGGTGTAAGTGATTTGTGGCGGTGTTGTCACAATTGGCACTGCCTCCCAAAACTGTTTCCTCTGCAGACAAGCAGGAGCAGAGCGTGGCAGCCATGACACCTCTGACCAGGTGATCACAATGCTGCTGCAATTTGCAAAAACGACCCCGTGGTTTGGGTTGCTTGTCTACATTTTGTGGACTGTGTGGGAAACACTGGGAACTGCAACTGGTCACACACACACACACACACACACACACACACACATACATACATTCTGCATGGGATTGCCCTCTTATTGCGCCCCCCCCCCCCTTCCTCACTTTCCCTTTCACACACTTAAACGCATAAATACATGCAAAGTGAGATGACATGCAGGCTCTGGGCATTAAGGAGGCGTATCATATGGAGTGGCAGCTGAGGATGTGGGACTAATCTGACAGGTGCAGGCCAGGAGAGTGACAGCATGGGAAGAGGAGGAGGGGTCACTGCTCGAGAGAGGAGGACTGAGAAGATTAATGGTTCCCTCGCCCTATCAGCAGACAGGCGTCATCAATACCGTCCTTATTATCTTTGCTATCGGCGGCCGGTGATTGTGTACGGAAAAGGCAATCAATGCGCCATCACACGTTACTTATCCCAGTGCATTGATTTGTAGGATAAGAGGGTGTTTAAGAGGTGTGTTAGCAGGTAGTTACCGGATGTGGAACTGTGTGACGGTGGTGGTGGTGGTGGTGGTGGTGCGAGTCCTAAAGGTTTGAACTAACAATATGTGATTTGGGGAGCTACCCTCTTTTTCTTTCTCGCCGAAATTTAGAGTACTATGATCCCACTCTCATGTTTGTGGGACAATATAAGCCAGAGACCAATTAGCTTAGCTTAGCACAAAGACAGGAAGCAGCGGGATACAGCTAGCCTGGCCCCCTCCGAGAGCAATGAACCGTGAAACTGTGTTAGACTCCCTCTCAGGAGATCAACTTTGCAGACCGCCAGCTAACGTAGCTTTAGCAACCTCAGAAACGACCGCACGACAACAATACATTGCAGTAAATGGGTCCAAATATAAAACCGCCATCAAAAAGCCACAAATAATGCTCAGAACAGCACCAAACTTCAGCAACATTAGAAATAGGGTCCTAGCACATATTTCGAGGCATCAAACATTTGATATAGTTGCCGGAATAGATAAACAAATCTCACCACCCGAGAAGCCTCCTTGTTGTGGGGAAGCCCTGCGAGTCGATTACCGAGTGCAGTTGAGTTCCGCAGCTCAATGATGATCATTACTGCGGGACTCTACTGCACTCGGTAATCGACTCGCAGGGCTTCCCCACAACAAGGAAGGCTTCTCAGGTGGTGAGACTATTCCGACAAATCCCCACCTGTTGAAAATTGTTGAAAAACGTGTGCTAAAGTGCCCTCTTCGGAGCCAAAACGCGTGCTTAAGTGCCCTCTTGGTTGGCAAAACACACTAAACTGCCCCCTTGGCCGATTAAAACATGATAAAGTGCCCTCTTGGGTTGCAGAAACGCGCGCTAAAGTACCCTTCTTTTCGCCCCGCCCTTCAAAAAAGTCTGTGCACGCCACTGTTAATGATCATTATGTCGCTTCTCAACCAAAATTAGCAGGTCTACACAGGTTCTCTAACACGGGTCAAACCACCAACAAAACGCCTATGACCGTGCCATTTTCCCGCAAGTCAGTGCAGCCCGTATGCAATTTTTATCTTGAGGGTTGTATGTCATTGTCATTGTATGTCACTGATGTCACGTTTCACATCAGGAATGCGCCGGAAATGGAGAACAGCAACACTTAAAGTAAATGCAAGCAAGCAGTGGGCGGCATGGGGGCTAGTGGGGACGTTACGTTGATCACCGGCTTGTACATTTTACCACAGTAGCAATTACGCACCATCACCGCATGTTGACAACGTGTCATCACTTTGCTCTGATTTACAGATGTGGTTTATGTGAATGGATTGTCGTGTTGTGAGGTTCCTGTGTGTAATTTGGCCTCTTTCTTGCTAAAGCGATAGTAAACCGAGTGATTAAGCATTACGAATGTCATGTTTGCACTCATATCCACGGTGTCATCATCAGATATAAGCAGCTCAGCGGAGAAGTCCCACTGTGGTATTTATAGACGGTGACAAGGTAACCGTGTATCACTATGATCATGAGTGAGGCTCAGCCGCTGACTAATATAGCTTTACAGACAGACAGCGGACTAACTTGGGCTCTGCCTGGTGAGTTAATGAGGAAAGCACATGATCTTAAGTGTCATGTGTCTACTGGAACAACAGTGTCTCAGTCACCGTCTGTCACGTTTCCTTTTGGTTTATGTACCATATGTTATATGTGGACACTGTCTCTCTTATCTCTGTCTCTTTACCTTAAAGTTAAATCCAATTCCTCTGTCCAAAATGTTCAATCTCCACACGGTTTTGTCACTGTTTCCTCTCTCCTTCCCCTCGTCGCGTTGCCTCCTGGCTGCCCGGAGGTCGCCTCACCTCCTCTCTGCTCCACACAATGAACCACAGAGGTGACAGCAGGGTGGCCGACGCACAGGCCCGCACGCTGCATCTGTTTCCAGCGACGTGCATCAGGATGAGAGCGGCTGACCTCACAGGATACATTAACTATGACAGGATGCAGGTGTCCAAAATTAGCAGGAAGAGAGTCTAATTTTAAAGATCACTGCGTTTCCACACACACACATCCCATTTTTAACCAACAGCAAGTATATCTTACGGGGGTGTGACGTGGGACAGTTGCAGCCGTTTTCGTGTGCCAATATTTTGCATTGTGAATAAGACACGTGCTGACAGCTAGACACAAGTCTGACTCAAATATTAATTTCTAAATATGTGAATAAAAAAGACCAATATAGCAGTCATATCCCCAAACGGAACAAGCATATGTTGACATATACTGAAAAATATAATGCAATATATTAGAAATACATTTTAGTTATATTTGACATATGATGTGTATTTGACTATACATACTAACATACTGCCATCTTCTTTACTCTACTCACTGTAACATTATGTTCATGAAGTAAAGCACATTTATCCTCCAGCTCCAGTTGGCATTCAACATCACAGAACATAAACACTCGACAATGGAGGTCACCTCTGCGGATCACTGCTGCAATCAGGTTAATAAACAGGAGTGAGGATAAACCCACTTTTTAATCCCAGGCGTCTTTTGTCTTGTTTTGATAAAGAGCCCCGCAGTAACAGAGATTTAAAAATGTATTACAGTCTGTGTTTCCTTTCAGTCCACTTCCTTCTCTGTGGTCTTTTTTTCAATGTCTTAGTTGTAACACTGGTCAACTCGTGCAGAATGTGTCTTCGCCTCAGTTGGTGCTCTGGTGCCCTCTCAGCTGACACTAAAATTTCTCATGTCTCATCACTCGTAGAGATATTCAATGGAAAGCCGGCTTTGGGAATGTTTAGTCAGAAAAACATGGGAGTTAACTTGTGAAGGTGGGGTTTAAATAGAAAAGATGCTATGGAGTTGCATTATGTGAAGTGTTAGACCCCAAAATAAAACCCAGGAGGTACAGGACCAGCTCTACATTATAAAGGGTTAGGATGTGTAGGATCCAGTTTTTCAGAGCATTACCCAAAACAACATTGCTGTAAATGTGCCTGCCAAAACGCGATTTTTCCTTCTATTCTACCGTTGTGGTGTTGTGAAATGTTCTGACTTGGTCTCTCAGTGGGATAATCCTGACCCCATCCGTTCATTATGGTGACGTAAACCCTCCGGCTGTCACTGCTCGTTCAGAACACCAGAAAACCTGTAGAGGTCATGACCTTTTGAAGCAGCATGGCCCGACGGAAGGAGGGGAGATATTAAAGGTCATCTAAATGTGACCTTGTCGGGTCAACTTAAAACAACCTATATGTAGATTTGTAGATGTTCTGTATCTGGAGGACAGGACAACATACATTTCTTGCACGAACACAAAAGTCTTATCTGTCCACTTCAAAGACCGCCACATGGACCGTAGCACACTTGTTTTCATTCACTGAGCCTTGGAGACCTCTCTGTCCGTTCCTCTGGTTTCTCAATGGCTCTAAACAGGATTAAACCCCTGGAATGTCAGAGTGAGGTCAGTGGAATAAAGGCAGCTCCAGGATTTACCCTCCTCCTCCATCATCCGCTCACCGTGTTCGCATGCTTGAAGTGGCATATTGTTATTAAAGGACCAAGGTGGATGATGGATGCTGGTTTTTTTTTGTTTTGTTTTTTTTATCCCCACAGCAGAAATGTCACTCAACATGGAAAATGGGGTAGCAGTTTGGCTATTGGGTCGATCTGTTGGTCGGTTCAGAATCATACTGACTCTGGTGGCCCTCTGCCTTCATCTGGCAACCCACTGAGGTTGACATTTATGGTTTTCTTTTCTATGAAATGTCTCAACAGCTATTTGATTGACGGGCTTGGAATTTGCTACACACATTCATGTTCCCCCAGGATGAGTTGCAGTCACTTTGGTGACCCTTTGGCAAATTGGACGAGAGCCAGAACTTCACTTTAAATGGTCACCTGGACATAAAAATGGCATGTATAGTCATAAATCTCACCTGAGCGGTCCCATCAATGAAACAACGTGATTGGCTGACATTTTTACCGATTCGGCTATGGCTTTTGTTGGGGAGGGGCGGGACATGTGTCATATAACCGCCATCTTTGGCGTTACGGAAGTTTCTATTCAGTGTGCTTTAATTGGTCGGTCTCTCTCTTAGTGTCTCTGGCAGTAGAGCAAATTAGTAAATGCTAGCACGCTAACATGATAATCTAAGATGGAGAATGTGGTAAAGAGTATACCCTCTAAACATCTGCATGCGAATATTGTTAGCACGTCAGCATTTCTCTTAAACTGAGCAGTGACTGACAGATTAGAGGGCATTGGCTGTAGACTCTAAGGATTGTTAAACAATTAATATCAGGGAGAAATGGGACTACAGCTCTACAGCTCTATAAAGTTCCACAGCCTGTCTCTCCCGTTCTCCTCCAGCCACTTCATCCCGATCCAACGCCTAACCTCTCGAGGTCCTGCGTTACCTCCACCCCCCTGCACAATTGCCCAACCAAGTGGAAGCTGCTGTGTCTGGCATCGGGCAACGTTTTGGGACATGGTGGGGCGGGGTGAACGGGAGAAGCTTTGCCACCCAAATTGACCGCAGGAGCCCCCCCCGCCCCCGCGTCTGTGGGGTCCTGAAGAGGGAAAAAGATTGGGGGCATGGATTTTGGGAAGGGGGATTATTGGACGAAGATCATAGGCATGCCTTCACAGATAGCGGAGGGCTCATTACACACATAGCACGAGACTTTAATACAGTTGGTCTGCCTTTCGACGCTCAGACGTACTGCCAACCCCCCGCGTGGAATCAGACACCACACAGACAGATAATCCCACCAAAAGTCTGTCATTTGATGTCGCCCCCCCCCCAGACTCACAAGACACAAATAGGCATATATGTGTTATGCATCCGTACACAGACACACACACACACACACACACATAGCTGTGAGGATTTGCGCTCACAGCATGCAACTCTTTTTTGGGGGGTTCGGGGAGAGTAAAGGATTATTGATTTAGTAGGACACTGGCCAGATGTACCCACGCGCCTGACACACTGGGGTGAAATTCAACGACATCAACTCTGCGATTTTCCGTCTGGAAATATCAACATCTGATTTGTGTAGAGAGGAAGCTTTTGGCATTGAGTGCTTTCACTTCCCTCCATTAGTAATAGCAAAGCCATTACCAATGGAGGCCTTTTCATTCATGTCTAATAAACTGAAGGTCCATCAATCCGTCCACACAATGACTGACTTCTGTGTCGACGTCGCAAATCCCAGGCCTCTTGATCGGCCCCTGCTCTTCATCCATATGCCATTTTCCATCTCTTCATCTCGGCTCTTTGCTTTCTCAGCCTGTCAGCGTCTCTCCCTCGGCCTTCTCTTCGCCCTCTCGGCATTCACGTCACGTCCTCGCCTCCCCATTTTGAGATTTTAAAATCAAACCGATGCAGTAGCTATTTCATATTGAAGTGATACAGTGAACGGGACTTAAACACAGCCTGAGCTCAGAGCACATGAAGGTTAGCTGCCCGATGTGGGTTTCTGTGCGTCTCTGTGTATATGTGAGCTTGAGCATGTAAATGGAGCTGGCAGGACCAGCGAGCAGGACCAGACTCAGGAAGGAAGGAGCTCCACTCAAATTAATCTCCACTGGATGGCCCAGTAAAGGAGCGGAGCCATTTTTGGGAGCAAGGAGCCATCTCCTAGGTGAGTGCTATGGCAACAGCCAATGTGGGCCCCAGCTTTCAGGGCTGTCCTTTTCAAGCGCCCGATCAAAAGTGGCAGGCCAGGTTTTTTTGTTATGTGGCGTCTCTCACTCTCGCTCTTGCCCATTCTTCTGCTGCTCCTTTTCTCTCCCTTCATGACATGGTCCTGGCCTCGTTCACCAGGGAAGCTGTGAGAAGACTGCAGAGGGCGAATATCTGTGGGAAAGTGTTGCCAGACAACACAGGGGTATGTGACAGTGAGGGCAAGCTAATATGGTCTGGGATGAATAGGGAATATAAACGACTACTCGAGATATATTGTCACAGCTACGTTCTTGCAGTTGCATCAAACTTACGAGAACTGCAGAGTTGATGTTTTCCCCTTTTTGTCCGCTTGAAAGTTAGCAAGTTTGAACACACAAAATATATTAACCATTGATTGCACAAAATATAGGCAGAGCTTCTGGGTCTAAAATGCTTTTAGTGCCTTAAACCTGCATTATTTTCTTATGGCCAGTTGGGGGCGCTGCTAGTGGTTGCAAATAGAAGTACAAGTGTATGTAAACTTATGAGAAAATTGCCCGACTTCTGACATGATTTATTACTTTAGTTAACATTTTCCTAGTGAGTTTATGGTCTCGATCGTTAGCTTCAGGTCTTATTCAATACAAAACACTTTGTACACTTTAGGGCGTGACTACCTCGTGATTGACAAGCTGCTACCACAGCGTGTCCCTAGTTCTCAGTAGGATCCAATCATGGATATAAAAAGGGAAATAGAGTCGGAGGCAAAGCCCCGTTCAATCCTCTGCAAACCAGTACTCAGGGAGCTTGCGCACTGGATACTTGTACTGGCCAAGCTGGCTAACTTCAAGTCCCCAGCTAACTTGAAAGGGGACAAAATAATCTAATTGTGCAGCTATTCTAGACATTCTAAATGTGATCAGGGGTGAGGATGCTTCAAAAAACATATCCATTATTTCACAGCCACTTCTTTCAGTGTAAGCTTACATGAAAAAAGCTTTTTGTCCCCCCTGTGCATCACGTGACGTTGTGATTCCACAGTTTGGCCTCTATGTCAAATTGACTTTTTTGACCATTTGTTTCACTGAACATTATTTTCATTGTCTGCTAATGTTCATGTTTCTGTGTCTAATGACAACCTCAAAAGCACAGAGGCACGTCTCAACGGGTTAAGCCTAAATAAAATTATGTAATGTCCACTGTCCCATTTCCCAATGAGCGTTTCTTCAGTTTGAATTTTTTTCTTGTTGTGCTGTATTCAACTGAATATTAGTCAAAAATTATTTGAAATCATTCAGCTTTAATATACATTTTACACAAAGCCCCAACCAGTTTGGAATCGGGTTGTATTTCCAAATATTCTGATGTTGAATTTCCAGAAACTGGTTTTCTTCTGGAAATTTTCAACATCTTCTGGAAATACTTTCTTAAACTTCATCCTAAAACCTTGACATAACTGACATCAGGTGTGGTATTAGAGTTTATTACACTTATAGAACAGTGATTACCTGGAGTGTTACAAGGTGCATGTCAACGAGTACAGTAGTCACTAAAATTAGCATCACTTAGGGGTTATTAAAAGGTATGTTCACGTCACAAAACACATGCTGAATAATTCACCTCACCTCTCCTGCTGCCTCTGACCCTCTGGTTGGTAGATACATTCAGGAGCTGCTTCTATATTTATGTTAACAGAGAGCCACCTTGTGGATACATGAGGAAGTCCACGGAGACAAATGGGAGGCAATCGCCTAGATCGAGACTATATCGTTGTTAAGATAGGTGTTCCATTATTTTTAAAAGACGCAACAAAAGGTTCAGCTACAAGTGCACAAACAAGATGTTAATCTGATTCCCTGCATTTAGGATATATTTACCTGCATTTTCAATAGCCAATAACCTCCATGCTCTCCCTGACTGCCCCACCTAACGTGAACCCATGTACTGGTGCAGCCAGCCAAGATAGCGAGACACTTTCTGGAAGATGAATCCGTTAGTGCAGTCGGCCCCTGTCGGCTGGCTGACCACCCCAGTGAGGAAGAACACATCCCTGTACAGGGTGAGCAGGGGGCTGCCGGAGTTCATGCCGCAGTCGGCATTGGCCCGGGGAGTGGTGCAGCCCATCTTATTGGTCATGAGGTCGGGGTGACGCTCCAGACACTGCGACAGGCTGTCGTACGCCAGCTGGTTGAACATGAGCGGGCCCGCGAAAGAAGCAGCCTGCGGGGTTTCTTTCCAGCCAGTGATGACGGTCGAGTACTCCCCAGACATCAGGACGCTCTCTGCAAAGCTTTTTTCCGGCAGACACGCAGCAATCACGTCTTTCTTGAAATTGATTCTGCCGTCAAGCACAAGCACAGCCAGGTCGTATTCAGGGCGGCCTTCCAAATAGCGCTGGTGGACATGTTTGTTTTTGACAGGCAGCGTCTGCTGTCCACTTTCATAGCCGGTGCTGCGTTTGCCTGAGGAGGTGCAGGTGAGACAAGACATTCAGGATGCTCAAGCACACATGCTGACATATAGAGCTGCCACGTTTAGCAGATTAATGGATTACTTGATCAACGGGAAATTGTTTTAATACTCGAATCGTTTTTGTTGTTTTTTTTGCAAACACTGACACTGACTGCAGCTTCTCAAATGTGAAGATCTGAAGCCCAGCTGTGACTTATGTGTTGGTAAACTGAATGTCGTTTTAAATTAGAAATATCGGTAAGACAAAACGAGACATCTGAAGATGTCACCTCAGGCTCTGAGAAACGGTAACAGGCATTTTTTTCATTTTCTGACATGAAAATTAGAAAACAATCAGACATCATGCGATAATAGAAATAGTGCTGGAGTAACAACTGTGATTGGAGAAAAGCTCAGTCCCAAAGTTTTTAACGCTCTTAAGCAGAAACGAAAACTCTCTGTACTACTTGTTCGGTTAATTTTTGGGGTAACCTTAATAGTCTACTGGAAACCCCTTTATGGCCCATACTAAACACAGAAATGTGGTTTCCTATGAACTTTTATTATTAAAATGTCATCTATAGGTTTAGCAGATCAGATTAAGCTTGGTTGCTAAAAGTTGCATGTTGGGCAATTTGAGTAATTAGCATAATGAGCTAATTAAGGGGAGACACTACAGGTGAAGAATGGGGACATTTTTTTAACTACTATATATCACCATGAAACTTCCCCAGTTGATTACTTACATTAAGACATTTTTTTTTTATATTATGAGTTTTCTGAAATTGTATGTTTAAATATGCAAATGATGCATTGTCTAATTAAATATGTGCTAATTTGCATACATTTCCAGAACATAAATCTAAACATTGAATAAAGCCAGGATTAAAATTCTTGTTTCATTTTGTTGACATATTATAGCCAAAGGTTTTTACAGAGGGAAATTTGGATATCTCTTTTTATCACTCCATAAATCAGAAAATACTGTCAACAGCCATATTTTCGCCCTGTTTTTAGGAATAAAATGTTATATAAATCAGGCTATGAATGATATATGAACAAACCCCTCTGTCAATACCTTCGGAATATAGATAGGAATAAAACTGGAAAGTTTGGTGTATATAAGTGCTACTGAAGTGGAGATTTTTGGCTCAGAGTATGAGAAAAAACTCATTTTGAGAAACGGCCTATAAAGATATGTATTGTGTACAGATAGATTACACTTCAATCATAAAAGTTT